>NC_137889.1:54245858-54927377 GCF_963455335.1 Martes martes | reverse complement strand
CTTTCCTATTCTGATGATTATTTCCATACATCTGAATAATATCCTATGTCATCACTGTTTTATATTTTGTTTTCCCTTAATTTTCTATTTTTTTTCTGTACTTACATAAAATGCTTTTTTAAAAACTAATTTTTTTCTCCCCCTCTTAATCCTATGATTTTGTCTATGTGCTTATTCCAAACCTCCCTACACCCCATACCAAAATGGTCTTCTTTGAATTCTTTTTTCTGAGAAAAGTTATATTGTTTGTTTGTTGAGACCTTCTGCATAGACCTCATCTGAGGAAATCACTTATTACTTTCTAAGTTGTATCAGCTCCTTCTAGGACTTTGTTTCTTGGTTTGCTCCCTCATTTTGCTGCAGTATGTATTCTGAATGATTTTCCCAGGAGAGCATTAAGGCAGGTAAACTATTCAATTCCTTGTATTTTGTGGCTGCTTTATTACGGCTCGCTTGATTCACATATTGGCTGAAATGCTGATTGAAAATATGAAATAAAAATAATTTGTACCCAGAACTTTGAAGGCTTTTTCTTGATGTTTTATAACATGTACAAATGTCCATTTAAAACCCTAAAGCCAGTCTGATCTAATTTTCTATTTTCCTTTTTCTTTCAAAACCTTTCAGGATCTTCTCTTAATTCTTAATATTAAGCAGTTTTACAACAATGGCTCCAGACATAGTTCTCCATTAGTTCAGTCTCTGTTGAATTTGGTCAACTCATTCACTTTGTAAACACTTGTTTTTATCCATTCCTAAGAATTCTCCAATCCCCTTCACATACCTCTATTATTTCCTCTTTTTATCTTCCAAAACTTAAAAGAATTTCTAATTTGCTGATATCTCCTTTTCTGTTGTTTAGTTACAGCTTATACTTCTTTTGTCATTTGGTATTAGCTTAATGAACTTTGCAAGGGGGAGGAAATAAATGCTGTTAAACTATTTTAAAGTATTTATATACTTACATTTAGAACTTTAATTCATTTGAAATTTGTTTATATTTATGTTGTGAAATAGGAGATCAAGTTTATGTCATTTGCCAAAAGACTATTGACTGATTATTGACCATTAGTCTGAAGTAGCTATTCCCTCTACCTGAACACTCCTCCCTCTTCACACTCAGCTCACATCTCAATTCCTTATCAAGTCTTAAGTAACCATCCATTCTGTATGGCTTCCCTCATTATTTTCTGTTTCATCATCTTGGCTATTTCCTTCTGAGAATATGGAACAATCTCTAATTATCTTTATTACTTACATTTTTTTGTTGTTTATTGTGTGTTTCTTCTATCATAACATAAACTCCTTGGTTATAGAGACTTTGTTGGTATTTTCCTTTACTGCAATCAGAGTTTTAGGTAACTGTTTTTTACTGCGTATACACAACTAAATGAATACAAGGATATGTGTGTCTATATAAATAAATATGTCTATATAAATGTGTTTCTATACTTACATATATATGCATATATACTTAATACATACATACATTCATATGTTGTATATATGAAATAAAATCTTGGAAAACAATTTTTTTTTGCCTTGTCTTGACAATCTGTTTATTTTATTCATCCATCAGAATTTTGAATTTTTTTGCTTAGTTTATTCTTAGATCTTAAAAACTTGCTTTTATTGTTGTCTGGGGGAATGAAACATAGTTTTGCTGAAAGGCTTATGCATGTAGCTGTTGGTGTAATGACATATTTGCATACAGCTACAGATTAAAGTTTATAATTTTAAACTTAATTATTGTAAATGCCTAAATAACAACATTAAGTTTCTCAGATTAAAAAATGATTTTATCAAAAATATTTATATGGGATAAGAACATGAACTATAAACTTCAGGAAAAGTCTTGCTATAGTTTTCACATAACCTTTTAAGGAAGACATTTTTAGTCCAAGAGGAAATATGAAGTTTCATCCAGACAAAGAGTCTATGTGCTCTGCTTTCCAAAAAGACATTGATACTTTAAATCAAATCAAAGGTAGTTTTACTACTCTCCGGAGCTACACTAAAGTTGAAAAAATTGAACACTGAATTTGTCATATAGCATCATTGGGAAAACATATCCTTACTTGAACTACTTTCTTGAAGATCTAACTTCTATGAAAATAAAATAATAATAATAATTATTATATGATTTATTATGTTTGTTGAGTTCCATATCAACATATTTTAATTATCACATAGGATTTTCTTGGTTTAAAAATACATATTACTTATCCTTCTAGTGTCATATTTCAAGTACTATTTATTCATTTATTCCAAAATGTTTACTTAATGTCCTATTTGCCAATCAATGTTCCAAGTATCAGGAATGCAGCAGTAAACACCAAAATTCCTGCTCTTATGAAGTTATCTCCTAGTAGAGAAAAATATCAAAATAAAGTAAAATAAATAATATTTCAGATAATAATAAGTTTTATGGAGAAAAGTAAAACAGAAAGAAAAGAGAGAAAATGCAACACAGAGAAAATGTGACACATCTTTAGCTAAGTAATTCAGTTAGACCTTTTGAGAAAGTGTCATTTGGGTGAGGGCATGGAGATGGTGAGGGAGCAATTAATGCAGCTATTCAGAGAATATTGTTCTAGGCAGAAAGAATAGCCAGGATGAAAGCCTATAGGAGCCAGCATGCTTATTAAAGTTTTTCAAAGATATCATCCAGTAAAATATCATTGTAAATTTTTTTTCTCAATACAGAGAACATTTCATAGTAGATAAGTCTCTCTTAGATATTTCAAAACATCCTTTAATCCAATAGCTCCAAAATTGAGCACATTATTATAACTGTCAAACCTAGTTCTCTTTTCACTTTGTCCTATATCAGAAAATGATATGTTTTTACCTATAGTTGCTCAAGTCAGAAAGCTGAATCAATATATGACTTACCTGTTACTGCATACCACATTATCTTAAAATTTAGTGGCTTAAAATGACAATAAATATTTATTAACCTCAAAGTTTCTGTGGGTCAGAAATTTAGGAACAGCTTAAGTTGGATCTTTCATCGGGTTACTGTCAAGATGTAAGCCAAAGCTGCAGTGGTATGAAGGCTTGACTGGGGTAGAGAATCTGATTTCAAGGTGGCTCAGTCAAATGATTGACAATTTGGTGAATTCTTTTGATGGAAGCCCTTAATTTCTTCCATGTAGCTATTTGAGTGGCTGGGAGAAGTGAGTGATCCAAAAGAGAGCTAGATAGAAACTGCAATGTCTTTTATGACCTAAATACAGAATTCATGCGCCATCATCAAGTCACTGTCAACAGGAGAAAAATTGGGCTCTACTCTTAGAAGTGAGGAATGTAAAAAAAAAAAAAATTGAATAAGTATTTTTAAAATCATCATAGTTATGCTTGAGATGTTCCCCTTATTCACATTCAGTTCCAAATCATCACTAAATTTTGTGGATTTTATGGATATCTCTTAGATTCTTCTATTCTTCTCCAACTCCACAGCTATTTAATTACTGAAATTATCCTCAGCTCTCACCTTGACCACTGGAATTGTTTCCAAATGGGGCTTTGGACAAAAGTCCATGTATTATCTATAAAGCAGTGCATGATCTGGTACCTACAAGTCTCAAGCCTCACTTATTATTAATATTAACACTCTAGCTCTATTCCAGACACACTAATATTCTGCTAGTCTCTGGTACATTCCATGACACCACAATTTCAGAGGTATTTTCTCTTGTATCTATCCATTCAGTCTTTTCCTGTGGGAAATTCTGGACTACTATTTTATCAGTCCCTCCTCTTAGAAATTTTCACTAAATTTTACATAAATTGATAGATTTCTTTTGAATTACTTAGAATCTGGTTGGAATGTCAAAACCAAAACCAAACTACTGAACAGGAAATGATACAAACCGAAATTTGCTTTAAATATTCACTCAATAGTTGCATTCTGAAAGACCTAATGTTCTGAATGAAAAGTTATTTAATTATTTAAGCAGCAAACTAGTGTGTCAGTTAAGTCACTTACAACTGTACATTGGCAATGTTGACTTGGAACCTCTTTAGCTAAAGTGGTTTCAACCATAAGTTGAATCCATGAACTGGGATGGATCAATCATTTTTTTTTTCTTTTATGCTTCTCAGTCCTTCCTGAAGCTTGCCTAAATTTCTCTATACTTGAGTACCATGGAATACAATTACAACCATCCAGAGCCCTTTTATATAAATTATGTTTAGTGAATTAGTGAATTTCTCTTTATTTCACTTAAAAATATCCCTGACCAAAGGAGTCATGGTATCAAAAGCAAAATCCAAACATTAGCATAAGGAGTTGGCATTTCTCAAAAAAAAATTTATACACACACACACACACACATATATATATATATATATATATATATATATATATATCTCATCATTTCTTTTAGTAAACTTATCTATGAAAAATGTGTGCCACTTTAAGTCTCCGTTTTAATACTGGTAAAAGAATATCTGTCTTGCTAAAGGCAAAACAACTAGTTAATGACAAAACTGGAAAAAAATACAAGCCTCCTTGATTTCCATCTGGAAATTCAACCATTGTACCATGATGACTTCCATTTAATTATCTTGTGCACTGAACACATAACAGAAACCATTAAGTCTATTCTAAGTAATTTCCAATGTATCTGAAACACTTAATTAGTTTTCTTTAAAATAAATAAGTCATTAAGAAGCTACAAATCAGTGAGTTAATTAGATGTGTTATGCCCTTTTAGTTCTTTCAGTTGAAATAAGCTAAAGCCAAAACTATAAAGAAGTATGGTACTACTCATGAGGATAGACAGTTTATATAGAAGTTATAACAGAAGTTTTTGTAGAAGTTATAACAATTATCATAAATTTTGAGCACAATATTCTACCAGTATTGAGTAAAATAAGTGATTTTATGACAAAAAATGAATATTATAGATAAAAAAGATTATATAAAGATTAGAGTTAAGAAATTTCAAATGACTGCACTATCTAATCCTGTTTCTATTTTTACTATTAAATGAGGTCTTCCTTCTTCATCCTATCCCTTTCCTATAACCCTGTATTAACCCTTCATATACAAACACAAATAATATATAATTATCACTAACAACTAGCAAGCATTGAACATAGACACCATAGACCCTAAAAAGCACTAATTTATGTAAGCACTGAAAGTAGACACCATTGCAATATCCCCATGACATTCCAATTTAAAACTTTCCAGTTCTACTATTAAATGACAGTTTTAATGATTTGATGATTTAAGTTCCTCTTGCAGATTTCTGTATCTTGATTTGTTCCTATTTCTGAATACTTGTTCTAAGATTGTCCTTGGTTATTTATTAACATCACTCCTAAACTGGATAGAAGGATAGAAGGAGAGAAAGTTGGATCTTCTTTTGTGTTAAACATATACTCTAAGCATGATTACTGCTAGAGTTGGAGGGTCATAGTCTGATGTTTGACATCTCCATCATTATATTTAGTTAATTTGTTTCAAAAATATTTATTCAGTTGTTACTCTGGATGCTCTGGATTTCTTCTGGGTCTATTAAAACAATTGGAACAGTCATGTTTGTTTACATAGTAGATCTTAGAAAGTAGAAGATAGACATTGATTGATTAATTCTACTAAAATGACAATTCCAATTGTGAGAAGTGCTACTAATGAGGAGCACAAACGTGGGAAATATTTTAACAGGATTTTACAAAATCAGAGAGAATAGTTAAGATTTCTTGAGAAAATGATACTTAAACCTTGAACATAAAGATAAGTAGAAATTAATTATATAAAAATAGGACCAATGAGCATTCCAGGCAAAGGTAACGTCTAGTGGTAGGTTGTATCAGAGGCGCTGAAGAGAACACAGTGAGAAGTCATTGGATTACAGATCTAAATTAGAAGGTAGGGCCAACGGATTGACATGATATGTGAAATAAAAAGAGGAGTCTGGATTATAAAAGATTTTTATCCCAAGAAATGGAAATATGGAGTTGCCATTAGCCAAATTTGAAAAGAATGAAAAAGAACAAGTGTGTGTGTGGGAACAGGAATATGATTTATGTGTGCTCTTATTAGAAAGCTGGGTGGCCAGGAATCTGTGATTCTTTTATTCTAGTTTCAGAAATTGAGATGATTCTAAGTTATGCCTAGTCTCTTGCAGGCCTCTACATTTCTGGTTCATTCTTACACAAGTCTTTGAGACCTTAAAGCCACTAGTAGGAGTTCACCCTTTGGATGAGTCCTCGAATACAGTTTTTGTCCCACTAAGTCCATAAAGCTTTCAAAACTTGTACACAAATTGTAAACCACTCAACTACTACTCAAGTTAATTCCCCACCCCACCCCACCCCCAAGAGAAATGCAGCTCTAAATACTTGGCTCCCTCCTATGAATTTCCTTTATCTTACGTCAGTCACAGCCATGTTATTTTCCATTGTGTTTTTAGCTCTTCAGTGCACAAATTTGTTTTAAACTTGTCTAGTTGTTTTCAGTATAAAGTTCCATTTGTTTAAAATGCTGGTTTACGGGGTGCCTGGGTGGCTCAGTGGATTCAAGCCTCTGCCCTCGGCTCAAGTCATGATCCCAGGATCCTGGGATCGAGCCCCGCATTGGGCTCTCTGCTTGGCAGTGAGCCTGCTTCCCTTCCTCTTTCTCTGCCTGCCTCTCTGCCTACTTGTATCTCTGTCTGTCAAATAAATAATAAAATCTTAATAAATAAATAAATAAATAAATAAAATGCTGGTTTATATATTTAATGTTAAGTGGCTTAGCAATAAACCTCTCTATATGCCAATTTCTTCACCTGCAATACATAGGTTGTAATACCTAACTACCAACATCATTATGAGAATTAAATGATATCATGTCTAGGTGCCTGAGAGATCAGGAAGCAGCTATCATATTTATCATATTTATTATAAATTAAAATAGTGTAGGCTATTTAAATAGTGTAGGCTCCATCAAACTGCAGATATGAGTTCAGAAATGAGATCACTTTAAAACGATAATCATATTTGACTGTCGTATTGCTCACAGTAGCGAGAATCAAGATCCTGGTGCCTTGTTAACTTTTAGTTATTTTTCCAAGTCTCCAGAGGTATTCTAGAATAGTTCTTTTATATTCCTCTACTATGGTCTTCTTTTTCAATAATTAGTGTCATCAAACTATCAACTTAAAGCCTGCTTCACTGCATGTGTCTTCATGGCAAAAAATGATTCCTTTTCTAAGGCAGAATGCTTTCATGTGAAATACTCAAAAACTTCACATATTCCTAGATGTCCCAGTTTTTCTTTAGTTCTCTTAATGAGACCAAAGCCATAAAGAAATGGGAAGAATGCACATCTCTTCAATTCTGTGTTTTGCCTTTTGAACAAATATCAATTACTTATATTTCTAAAACTCACAAAGTTCCAAATAATAACTGTGAACACTTTCTTCACAAAGCATTATAGCCCTACAAGACTGGTCGTGGAGCTATAAACTACAAGGTAAACTGTTTTTCTCCATCATACCCTAAACCTTCTCTGCCTCAGGAATCTGGGCACTGGTTTATTCTCTACAAGTCACCTTTCCTTCTGTGCAAATCAATTCAAGAAAATAGATGCATCGAGATTTGTGGCCCCATGTGCCAAGACTTGTCTCAAACCCTGTTTATGTTGCCCAGCTAAATCTTTCATATATTCTTTCAATTTTAAGATGAATTTAGCAGAGGTAAATAGTTATTGACAAATATTCTAAATTTATCTTAGAAGCACCCATATTTAGTGGTTATTTCTGTCTTTTAAAAGTGGAGGTATTTTATTTTCCTGTCTCAGTGAGAAAGACAAAGGGGAGAAAAGAGGAAGGAAAAGGACATCTTTTCAATGAATTTTGATTTTTTTTAGAGAGAGAAAGAGAGAGGGTGTGAGCAGGGTGAGGAGGGGGCAGAGGGAGAGGAGAGAGAGAATCCTAAGCAGACCCTGTGCTGAGAATGGAGCCAAGAGCATAACTTAAACCAACACCAAGAGTTGACGCTTAACTCACTGAGCCTCCCAGGAGCTCCACATTTTGATTTTTATTTTAATTCTTAAGAAAAAAAATAAGAAAGATGTTTCTGTCAGAATTTCTTCAGAAATTGAAGTCTCTGAACTTTCAAGTAGCGTGGCTTTCTACAAATAAGAATATATAAAATACTTAACAGAGACAAATGTTTGTTAATGAGAATGCATATGAGTCCACACACAGTTTCGAAGAAGAGTTAATACTAAATAGTTAAGAGTAGTTAAGAATAGGTAAGGGTAAATAGTAAATAGTATAACTAATAAATATAGTACTTGAGGCAGTAAAGAAAAGAAGAGCCAAGAATGGGAGGCAGACGAATTAACAGATTTGAGACATTCATAAATAAAAAATTCTAAAAAATTCAAAGCTATTTGTTTTAAAAATAGTGATCATGAGTAATTTGCTAAGAACCTTAGTAACTTGCTATAAACATGATAGTTTTATTGATCCTCAATATGTTTGTACAGATGATGATGTTGAATATTTAAAAATGAGAGAAAGATTCCGGATTGGTCATGTAAAGTTTTATTACCAAAAGCTCTCTTCAGTGACTCTCTTCAATACTTCTCATAAGATAACCTACTAGTGTTCACATGGTGCAAGCCTCAGATATTATTGTATTATGAAGAAAGTTCTAGGATTAATATGCCAGAGCAGAGGGGTGCCTGGATGGCTCAGTTGGTTAAGAGGCTGACTCTTGATTTCTGCTCATGTCATGATCTCAGGGTCTTGGGGTGGAGCCCCACCTTGCATGCCACACTCAGTGGGGAGTCTGTTTGGGATTCTCTGTCTCCCCCTTCCTCTTCTCTTCTCCCCGCTATGCTGTCTCTCTCAAATAAATAAATGAATAAATCTTTTTTTAAAAATATGCTGGAGCAGGAATCGTAGGTGATAGAAGTCTTCCCATATGCTTCGCCTCTAACATTTTCAGAAAAGGAAGGGATAAATGATGTAGATATTTTTTTAGCCAATTACTCCATGTAGTTTTGTTGGCAATAATTCCTTCTGAGTCAAAATTGTGAATCTTTGGAAATAAAATCAACTGTCTCTAAGTGGTTGGATGGTTCTGTGTCATTGAAAGGAACATAACTAGTAAAGAAAATTGGAATATTTCTTGGCTCAAATTTTCTCATTTTTTATAGGCATCATTCTGCAAAGCTTGGTTGTGAATCTCTGTTACAAAACATGAAGATTTGGCTTAAAGTGGTAGAAAGAAGGGAGCCAGCCAGCCAATCATTCTCTTCACTGTAGCCTCACTTTCCAGCTCCTGCTCACAGATACTTCCCAGGGATTCTCTGTAGACCTCAAAAGGACTGAGACAGAGTCATCTACTGAGCTGTGAATACCTTAAAGATTCAAATTTGTGTTCTACATACTTCAGCTTCTTAGTACAGTACTTTGTACCTAATAAATTGTGAGAACTCAAATTCATTGTTTCAACATTTAACAGATTTTTAAGTGCCTTTTGACATGAGAAAGGATATTTTTATATAATAAAAATTCACTATAATTTTATAGTTAGTGAAATTCTCTCAGTTTTACAAACCTCCGTAAATCCTCTCCTCCACAAAAACAGTGAGAAAACTATCAAAAAAATGTGACAACCAACTTTTTCAGAACTCTGGCAAATAATCAGAGATTTGCAGTAATACATGAAGGAATTAAATCAAGAAAGACAGCTGAATATTCATTAAGAACAATGGAATTTGTGGCTGTAACTGTCCTGTTCTTGTCCTCCTTCCTTAGTGGCACAGTAGCATTGTAAACCAATGGCTTCCAATTACAGGAAAAATCAATAACCTGGAAGTTACTGGAGTGGGCAGAAAGGAGTTTGAATTCCTTTAAAGCCTCATAGTTGGAGGTCATTATTTGACCTGTCTGGAGGTTTTCTGGAAGATTCCACTTGCAAAACTACTTCAGACCTAACTTGGAGCTTACTCAGTATGAAGGGTCTTTTTCCTGGCAATGTTTGTCAAAACCATTTAGAAACAATGTTTTAACTTCCTGGGTGCCTGATGCAGTGAGTAACAGTGGGGACAAACAGCAGACTAATCAAAAAGCTTTAAAGGAAAATCAATGGAACGGGTATGTCCATAGAGGTTTGGAAAAGCGTACATATTTCTGGGTATCTAGAAGAGTGCACATATGTATGGGGCTATAAGCATGCCCAGAATTATAGGCCTGGTTGCATCCTTTCAAAATTCATATGTTGAAATCCTAACTCCCAATACCTGAGAAAGTGACTTTCTTTGGAGATAATTAATATAAAATGAGGTCATACAGGCTGGTTCTAATCTATGACTGGAAGAGGAGACCAGGACACAGACAGGTGTAGAGAAAGAAACAGAGAGGAAATGACCATTGGCAAGCCATGGGGGAGGCCATTAGAGGAGATTAGCTGTGCCAACAACTTGATCTTGAACCTCTAGAATTGTGAGAAAGTTAATTTCTGTTGTTTAAGCCACTTAATCCATGATACTGTTAAGACAGCCCTACCAAACTAACAGAGTTGTGTGCATGCTCAGGAAAGACCTGAAAGGATCTTAAGCTCTGAACACTGGCCAGCCTTGAAGCCCTGTGCAAATGGCAAATAAAGGCAAAGGCAGAGTTATCAATTGTCTGACTCAGTATTGAAGGTGTGACCTCATTAACACAGAGCCTCTAGAAAATTCTGGGAGATTTATTGGTTTTAGAAATTTAAGAAAATCCCTGTCCAATTATTAGGTGATTTCTAGGTCACCCAGACAGATAATTCCATGGTCATACACAATAAAGGATGTAGACTTTACAGAATTAGTTCAGAAAAGCCAATTAAAACAACAACAACCACCACCACCACCACAAACCTTAGGAAGGAGGGAGAATATGATTTACTGTATTATATAAAATGTCCCATTTCCAGTAAAAATATTATAAGACATTCAAAGGAAAAAGGTCTGATTCATACACAGGGAAAAAAGGACAATCAATAGAAACCTCCCTGAGAAAGCAGAGAGAGTAGAATCACTGGACAAAGACTTAAACCAGTTATTTTTTTTTAGGGTTTTATTCATTTATTTTAGAGATAGAGAGAGAGCTAAGGAAGGAGCAGAGGGAAAGAGACAAGCAGATTCTATGCTGAGCATGTAGCCGAACACAGGGCTTAATCCCATGATCCTGAGATCACGACCTGAGCCAAAATCAAGAATCAAATTCTTAGCTCACAGAGTCACCCAGGTGCCCCGAACTTTAATCTAGTTACTTTATTTCATTTTTTAAAAAGATTTATTTATTTATTTGAGAGAACATGAACAGGGGTGAGGGAAAGAGGGAGAAGGACAAGCAGACCTCCCACAGAGCCGGTCATGGGGCTCATCCTAGGAGCCTGGGATCATGACCTGAGCTGAAGGCAGACGCTTAACCGAGTGAGCCACCCAGGTGCTCCTAAACCAATTATTTTAAATACATTAAAAACAAAACAAAACAAAAAACAAACTAAAGAATAAAAAAGGAAGTGTCACAATAATATCTCCCCAAATACAAAATACAAATAAAGAGATAGAAATTATAAAAAAGAACAAAAGAGCAGTTCTGGAGTTGAAAAGTGGAATCACTCAATGAAAAATGCACTGGAAGGCCAGTGCTAGTTTCCTGTGACTACTACAACAAATTACCACAAACAACAGTGATTTATTCTGCCACAGTTCCAGAGGACAGAAGTCTGACGTCAGTTCACTGGGCCCCAAACAAGGTGTTAGTAAGACCACACACCCTCCAGAGGCTCTAGGGGAGAATTCCCCTTCCTGCCTCTCCTGACTGCTGGTGTTCGTTGGCTGTGCATATCCCTCTAATCTCTGCCTCTCTGGTCACAGTGCCTTTCCCCTCTGCCTGTAGTCGAATAGACCTCTCCCTTTCTCTTGTAAGGAGACATGTCACTGCATGTAGGGCAGACTTGGATAATCTGGAATAATCACCCTCATGCAGTGCAAAATGTGAGCGATTGTCAGTTTAGCATACATAATATTCTATTGTTTTTTAAGAGATGAAGGGCAGGGTATTACTGGGTCAGATCCAGGTAAGTTGGTTTATTTGTGGTTAGGAGTGTGTAGAAGTTTATTTTCTGATACCTGAAAGGAAGGTTTTGTAAAAGAAATGCAAGGAATGGTTTAGAAGCAGCAATCTGTAGTTATGAGGGCTTTGACAGTCCTTTCTGCCCTGTGTTCTTGGGCTATGGAAAATGAGCAAATGCTGCTTAAGAGGACAGGTGAAATTTACGTAAAACCAGATGGTAGAGAAAGTTCTAGAGTTATTGAGAACATAGTGGTTTGTTACTGATATTGTTATTGTTATTATTATCATGATATTATATTAGAATAAATTTTCCAGAGGTCATGGTGGCATGGAGTTCAACTGACCAGTAATAATCAGAGGGAAAATGTCACAAAGTAATATAAAGCCAAAAGAATAGAGAGAGGAGAAACTTCTAGTCAGGTAGAAAGCATGAAAGACAGAGAGAGAGCCACGGGCCTGAGAAGTGACTAAGAATGTCCAGAACTAGATAGGACTTTAGAACTGCACAGTAGTTAATGGATGGTGTTAGCTGGGATTCTCCACTTTCAGAAACATCACTCTCACATTATGATTGATATTGGATTTTAAAATTGTGCCTCTGTGTGTGGTAGATAATTCAATAGTGATAGCTGTTAAGACCCATTTTCACTACTTATTAAAAATTCCAGCAGGAGGAATTTGATACTGCTGACATCAAGCTGTGACCACAAAGACTCAGGGCCTGGCAATGCTCTGAGTTGAGTGACAGAGCTGGGAGGCTCTGATGACTGACAATCTCCAGGAAATAACATCAGCTTGAATATATCGGTTTCCAGCACGTGTGCTCAGGAAGTCTGTTGCACTTCCCTGAGCAAAGCTCTATAGATGAAAAGAATTATTTGATCTTAGCAAGCATGCCCTGGCATTCTGTGGACCAGCCTAGGTGAATGAGGAGCTGGATGGGGTGTTGTGGCATTTGTGGGTTTCTAGGATGAGCGCTGCATAAAACAGAAAACATTTGAATGAAAAAAAGAAAAGTGCAGTAACTCCTTACTTTTCCTGGACACACACTCTCATTGTATAATCGCCTGATGCAGTAATAACATTAATGGTAATTTCTCAATCTTAATGCACAAAATTTTACATCTGAACAAAAGGTACTATAGATGAATGACACAAGGTGAAAACAGAATGAATTTAACTAGATATGTTACTAATCTAGGAAGCATCTACTTGAAGAAAAGAACATTACTATTTAATCTGTAGGACAGAAGTTTTATTACCATTGAAAAGAATTCACAAAACTTGAAAGGTGATGCTTTTCCCTCAATAAAACCAATTAAGAGTTATATTTCACAGCTAACTTTCACTTTTCTTATGCCTGAATCACTAATGACACTTCTAACTAATATTTGCAATTAAAAGTCAAGTTTGGATGAATACAAAATTTGAAAGCCTACTAATTTGGAAATGGCTTTGTTTCCAGACTTAACACAAAATAGTGTGACCTCTGGCCTTTGGGCCGAGTACATACAAAACCTTATACATACTGACTGTAGATCTATAAAGACCTACCTGTTATTAGATAACATTCACTGCTTAGTATAGAAAGTTTTCCTTTTTGTTTTAAAAGGTAATTTGCTTGCCATTTTTATTCTCTATTTGTAGTGACAATTATTAGGAAGACTTCCCGCTGTCGTTTTTTGTCAAATCTGAATGTTCTTCTCATTTGTAGCTTGGTTGCAACGAAGGAAACAGACAGTGCACGGTCTCGAAGTGCTCCAATGTCGCCTTCTGACTTTCTGGATAAATTAATGGGGAGGACGTCAGGATATGATGCAAGAATCAGACCTAACTTTAAAGGTAATTGTTCCACTTATTATTTTGTATGAAGTGCATTTTGAATATGCCTAAGCAAGATAAATTTTCAGATTGATTCCACCGAAAATTCTAATGCTTATTTCCAGTAATCTTTCAAGGACTGTATTACTCAATGATATGTCTTAAAAGGAAAAAAAAAAAGCTAGTCTCATGTTAATAACTCTTAGAATTTGTCTTCTTTGGACCGATACTATTTCCTTGTCTTTCTTTGTTGTACTTATTGTCGTAATGATTCATTTTAGAAAAAATTTATATAATTTCCTAAAATGAATATATATTCACTACATATATGAATATATAAATATTTTATTTTCATATTTTTGACAATTAATATATTTTCCTATAATATATTCCTAAAATGTATTTCTACTCACTGGAATGGAAGCTTCTTTAGAGATGGCAATAAACCATATTTTAATTCCCCACAGCAAGACTCTCTATATTGTGGAGAATCAGTTACTGAATTTATGAACAGGGAAAAGAGTCTGAAAACTAAAAGCTACAGATAACACTTAAAAAATTATTCCATCTACCAAATATTTTGCCTAAATTTATAGGAAAGAGTATAATTGTCAATTCAGGATTTTTTTTTTAATTCTACTGTTTAATATAGTGATAAGCAGCACATTTATACAGGATATATGTAGCTTATGTCCCACAATATGTCCTAGGTAAAGGATGAGAAAGCTACTTCCATGCCAATACTTATTTAATATATCTTGACTATTATTCTATTTCAATAAAGAAAATAATCCAAATGATAAGAATGCCTATCTCTTCCATGAGATTCAGTTAAGCTATTTTCATTCTTTAGGGTGAAAGGAAATTCAATGTAGTCTACAATAATTATTTTTTTCTTGAATTTGTTCTTGTGGGAGGAAAAAAGAAAAAAGAATTGCTTAGCAGTGGTTTAAGAATTATTTAGAGAGGACTGATAAATACTAAGAATGGGTAGCAGGAGAAAAAATTAAGAGTAAAATTTGTTGATAATTTATAAGTAAAAAATTACAAATTGCCTTAATTTCAAAATGATTCTGACATGTAGATTGCTTTTCTTGATTTGTTTTTAAGAATTTTGACCATATTTTAATTTTATTTTTATATTTTTTGACTATAAATATATTTTTTAAGATTTATTAATTTATTTATTTTAGAAGAAGAGAGAGAGCATGAGTGGGGGGTGGGCAGAGGGAGAGAGAGAGAATCCTAAGCAGGGTCCACACTCAGTGCAGGGCTCACTCAAGGTAGGGCTCCATCTCATAACCCTGAGCCGAAATCAAGAGTCAGATGCTTAACCGACTGAGCCACCCAGCTGCTCTGACTATAAATATTTTTAACTGCACAAGAGGAAAACACTAAATGCAAGCTGTGAGAAATTAGTACAGTTTAAGGGATATCATACACAAATGAAATGAGATTTCAGCATTATGAAGATCTTCTACAAATTGAGGAAGAGCAGTATCCTTAACTTTAGGTTTGAAACTAACTTTGAAAGGATCTTGAAAAATATTCAGTTGTCATATTAGTAAACAACGAGAAACATAATCAGTCATTAGTGGATTCATTATGGTGATTCTATTCGGTGATTCAGAAGTACTGCTTGGTTTTCACTGAAAACTAAAGGGGAAAATGTATTCCATTTTTAAATATCTGTGAGCACTTAAAAAAAATCACATAAACAGACTCAATGGATATCTTAATAAAAATACAGATAAGTTGTTAACCACACAACAGCTGTCCCAGTGCCTTTGCTGCTCTCTTGGAAAGTTTACTTTTATTTTATCATTTCAATCATTTAACGGACAAAGGAAATTTTGAGCTGTCTGAAATGTGATTAATATTACTATTTATATGTGAGACCCGGAAAAAACTGAAAAGATCTGGTCTTGCTTAAAATAAGCACTGATTTTCTTTAAATAAACATACATTTCGAAAAACTAGCTGATAACTAAAGTCAGTTTAGAAGTTAGTAGACTTTTTTAAAATTGAGAATAGGAGAATCCATATTTACTTCCCAGTGTCCTTAAAGGAACAGAAAAGAAAGGGGAGAGGGTTTTCTCTCTCTTTTATGGTTTTTCAATATATCTTATACTCTGAATATGAGAAAAGCAATTGGGTCCTCATTTGATTACCACAAATAATGTCATTTTTTAAAAACCAATACCTTAATGGATTAGTTCTTAGCTAACTGTCTTGTTTTTACGACCTCTTGCTAAGAGTGAGCTTTTGTTGTCTCCAGGGAAGCTCACAACTTCCTCCCCAAATTAAGCACGTTCAACAGTTTCATTTTATTGAATAAAATAACATCATAATCCTTTGACCATCATTTCATTGCCTAATATTGAAATATAAATAAATTTAAATATTTTTGAGGTACAGAGGCATTAACAAACTAAATCTAAGGCATATCAGAATGATGATGAGACAGAGAGGAAAATTAGCCTTTCTATTGTCAGGTACCTAAGGACCCACCATGCCTCTATACAAAAAAAAAAGTTAATTGGGCAGAAGTATGATGAAAGTGTTCTGGTAATGTGCAATATTCTACTAGTCTTTTTTTTTTTTAAATAAGCAAAATTAAGTAATTTTTTTAAAAGAATGGGAATGGGAGGACACCTGCATGCCTCAGTGGGTTAAGCCTATGCCTTCTGCTCAGGCCATTATCTCAGGGTCCTGGGATCGAGCCCCGCATCGGGCTCTCTGCTCAGCAGGGAGCCTGCTTCCTCCTCTCTCTCTGCCTGTCTCCCTGCCTACTTGTGATCTCTGTCTTTCTATCAAATAAATAAATAAAATCTTAAAAAAAAAAAGAATAGGAGTGGAAATTGGCCAAAACAGGTGTAACAATATACTACAATAACTTAATAGATTAAGTCCTCACATCTTCGCAGATTAAAATGTTGATAAAAACTAATAATAAAAACTAATAATAAACATAATTTACCTGGATAATTGCTTAAGCAATAGGCAAGTGTTTTCAAAATATAAAAACATTGGGAAAAACCTCTTGGGGTGTTTAAACTCTCAGGGATTTACACATTTTGTAAGAGAAAAAACATAAAATCTCAGTATTGACCTACTCAGACAATTTACAGAGGAATGTTCAATCCCATTAGCAATCAGTGAAGTACAAATTATAATAATGCGATAGTATTTTCACCTTTCAAAATATCAAAATTTAAAAATAATATTAATTATTTCAGCTCAAATATATTATTATGAAATTATTTCTGGAATACTGATTTTAAATTTCTGATTGTTTTCACAAATATATATATACATCAAAAAGGAAAATATATTGCAGACCATAGTGGAGAACAACTATTAAAAAATATCAACTGGCTTTGTTAAAATGTTATTTTGATTTTGTTCTTTCATATACTGCTAACTTAACAAATCTAGATGTAGACATTTTTCTTTAACATAAATTATGATACTTGTTTGTATTTTTTGCCACATTTCTCTAAAACAACCTACACGTTTAAAAAAATCTGACCTGTTTAAGTTTATTTTTTTTTAAGATTTTATTTACTTATTTGAGAAAGAGAGAGAGCACAAGTGGGGTGAAAGGCAGAGGGAGACGCAGACTCCCAGCTGAGCAGGAAGCCCAATGCAGAACTTGATCCCAGGACTTTGGGGTCATGATCTGAGCCGGAGGCAGATGTTTAACCCACTGGGCAACCCAGGAACTCAAGATTAAATATTCTAAATAGGTTATTAAAATATACCACACAAAAGTAGAAATAAGTGATTCTCTTAAAACACTTTAAATTGGTACCAAGCACAGATAGGACAGTCTCTTCATCAAAAATTATCTTAGTAATTAAATTAAATATAACTATTAGCTACTTATAAAAATAAATATTGAAAGAAATTAAAACATTTAAATATCCAACCTCACCAACATTTTATTTCTTCTTCACTAATTAATCAACTGTTCTCTTTCCCTCCAGAACGCTTGTAACTGATCTTAAACTTTTATGAGAATCAATTTTCCCCAAAAGAACCTCTGTGCCTTGAGGATAATTTGAATATGAGAACAACTCCAAATCTCTATCTTAGTTCTGTTATTTATAATGATTTCTTGAACTAATATAAAGAATACACTTAATAACAACAACTGGGTTTAGAAATTATCTGAGAGGGCACCTGGGTGGCTCGGTGGATTACGCATCCTACTCGTGATTTCCTCTCAGGTTATCATCTCAGGGGCATGGCATTGAGCCCTCCATTGGGCTCCTCACTGAGAATGAAGCCTGCTTAAGGTTCTCTCTCCTTCTCCCTGTTCCCACCCCCCTCAATAAACAAACAAACAATCTGAGAGTCTGCTAAAAAGAGTTAGCAAGTAAATCTTCACCTGTCCCTAAACTTGTTAATCCTTCAACAGAGGATAGAGTTTTGCCCAAATCATTATTTCATAAAATTTGGTCTTAGCAGAAATGGTATGTATAGAAACCATTATCTCCATTTTGAAAGACAAAAATAATAGGCAGGCAACACTATTTCTTCCCTGCAGTTTGAAGTCCTTTCTCTTTCGAACTTTTCCTATCTAGCAGAAAGCAGAAATGGAAGGGCACTTGGAGCTCCAGATGATTAAAGGGAAGAACCCAAATCCTATAACCGGCAGTTTCTCGAATTTGTATTTACATCTGGCTCTTCATTTAGTTTTCAAGTTCACATCTTTCTTTTTTTGTTAAGTTTTATTTCTATCTCTTTACATACACAGAGATAGAAGAAAACACTTTCTCATTTTCAGAACAGGAGTAAGTTGATAGACACATTTTCTGAGCCCTGGTTATTTTATTTTATTTTTTTTTTAATTTCTAGACTTTCTAAAGAATGATTTTAGGTTTACAGAAAAATTGACCCAAAATTACCAAGAGTTCCCATATCTCCCCTCGCATCTGCCACAGTTCTTTTCTATTGTTTACATCTTACATTAGTGCAGTATATTAGTTAGAATTGATGAATTAGGGCACTTGGGTGGCTCAGTGGGTTAAGTGTTTGCCTTCAGCTCATGTCATGATCCCACGGTCCTGGGACTGAGTCCCACATCGGGCTTCCAGGCCATGAGGAGCCTGCTTCTCCTTCTGCCTCTCCCTCTGCTTGTGCTCTGCCTCTCTCTTTCTCTCTCAAATGAATAAATAAAATCTTAAAAAATAAATAAATGAATTCTGGTGGTTCTCAATACCAATATTAAAAAAAAGAATTGATGAATTAATATTGATTAACTATCAAATATCTCTTCATCAACAGTTAATAATGATGGTGTTATTATGAGCTTAAGTCCATTGTTTACCTTAAGGTTCACTCTTTGCATTGTACATTTTATGGGTTTTGACAAGTGAATTACCCACATATAAGTACCATTACTGTATCATACAGAAGTTTCACTGCCCTGAAAAATCCCCTGTACTTCAGCTACGAATGTCACTCTCTCTCTCCACCCAGATCTCTAGCAACCACTTATCTTTTACTGTGTAGATTTTTGTCTTTTCTAGAATGTCATACAGGCAGATTCCTACAGTGTGAAGACTTTTCAGATTTGCAGTATGCTTTTAAGAATCCTCCTTGTCTTTTTGTGGTTTAATAGCTTATTTCTTTTTATCATGGAATAGTATTACACAATAATCTCTTGTTTAACCATTTGACATGAAAGTAAATTTATACAATGAGGGAGCGACAGAATTCTAGCTGAAAAGTTTGTAGATGTTCCATTGTCTACTGACATTTAGCATTATAACAAAAATCAAAATCTTACTGTGATTTTTTCTCCCTTATATGTAGCCTAGATTTTTTCTAACTATGCATGTTTTTCTTTTTTAAGAAAAAGTATGGTTTATGGTAGCATTGCTTTGTGTTATTCCCCAAAACAGCTCTTTCCCTTAAAAAAAATATTCTGATCTTTCATCATCTGTGTCTGATACACTCCCACTCATACCCTTTACCCTTTTGTCCTTTTTCTCTATATTTAGGGAGGATTGTTCAGATTTGTTCTGTAAATGACTCTTTGATATTTTACCTGGTGTCATTTGGAATATTTAGGAAGATTTTTAGTCTGTGATTGTGTTTTGGTATCTTCACAGTCCTCTTTATCCTGAACCATTTTCCTTGAACGTGACATCACGGAGTTTGTATTACACGTTGTTAGGCAGGTGCTATTTTGTATGTTTAGCTGTTTGTTTTGTTTACAACAGCAGCAAAATACAGGCACCTGAGCTTGGTAGAAATTCAGTTGTCTAAAAATATTAGTGATGAAAAGCAGCACTTCCTTGCCTCAACAGCCCTTCTGCACAGTTGTGCTTCTTTGAGGCAGACTCCAAAAGTAAAATCCATTAGTTCTGGTGAGAATCGGTTCCAGTCTGTCTGATGGTCTCTAGGCCTTTTGCAAAGGATGCAGTATAAGACTCCTTTTCACTAACTAGACTTCTAATTTAATGCCTCAATTCTCTTATTCTACCTCTTCTGTTTTCCTTTACTCCCCCATGATTTCTCTTTTCTTCCTGAAGGAACAATTATGTTTATTCATCGTCTTTACTCTCTTTAAGCTGCTAATTTTCTTATATGTGATGGAAAGTTTTGGAAAGATTGAGTCGATCTGGGCACTGATAAAGGCTTTGTCTGGTTGTGTGTGTCTGTGTGTGTGTGTGCATTTGTGTAAGGAGGTGGCTTGCTGCTATTTATCTCATGGAAAGGGGAATCTGAGACATTCCTGCCCTAAACAGAATTGTGCTGTAGATGAGTGCTGAGTGTTGTCTGGGCTTTGGTTGGTATCCTCCAGATGCCAAACTATAGATGGCTTTAGTTTTAAGGTACTGTCAGGAACTCTGTTTCCTCCAATCATATACATTTTTTTTTTTAACTTTTTGCAAAGAGTTAGAAGTTGAATAAATTCTGGGAATCTAACACAGGGCATTGTGTTTACAGTTAATACTATATTATTAAAAATTACCAAATTGCTATTTAAAATCTGCTGAGTGGGTAGATCACTTATGTTCTCACCACAAAAAGAAACAGTAATTATGTGACATGATGGATGTAAGTTAAATGCTAATGTGATTTTCCTATTGCAATATCTAAGTGTATCAAATTAACACAGTGTGCGCCATAAACTTAAACGATGTTGTATGTCAATGATATATCAGTAAAGCTGGAAAAATAACACATTTTGAAAGTCAGCATTGATTCACAGAACCATATTATTTCCAATCGCCTTAATGAACTTATCTTTGCAAAAAGTATATAAATAAATAAATAAAGTTATTTTCATACCTTCAAAAATTTCTGAGGGCTAATTAAAAACAAACAAACAAACAAACAGAATCTTGTCACTTGCAGTGATGTGGACGGAACTGGAGGGTATTATCCTAAGCGAAATAAGTTATTCAGAGAGACAAATATCACACGATCTCATTGAAATGAGGAATTTGAGAAACAAGACAGAGAATCATAGGGGAAAAGAGGAAAAAATGAAACAAGATGAAACCAAAGAGGGAGAGAAATCATAAGAGATTTAATCTCAGGAAACAAACTGAGTGTTGCTGGAGGGGAGGGGTGAGGGAAGGGTAAGGTGGCTGGGTGATGGACATTGGGGAGGGTATGTGCTATGGTGAGCTCTGTGAATTGCGTAAGACTGATGATTCACAGACGTGTACCCCTGAAACAAATAATATATTATATGTTAATAAAAATACATAAATAGATAGATAGATAGATAGATAGATAAAGTATTTAAAAGAAACATTTCTGAGGGTTAAACCCCAAGCCATTCCTACTCTGTGGAAATATGGGCGGGAAGCCGGGAACTTCTGAGACTAACCCATGGCCTCTCCCTGCAGACTCCTTTTAACTTCCTACCTCCTTTCCTGCAGAGGATGACCCTAAGCTTTGTGGGTCCCTGGGTTGTTCTTAGCTCATTAGCTCCCTTCTCCATGCAGTCCCAACCTGCATTTATTTTAAACTTACCCTGTTCCATCGATCAACCATTTTTTTTCTGCCTTCTATATTTTATGTCATTGAACTAATTATGACTTTCCTTCCATTCTCTTTGGTGTGATGTGTTTAGTCTCATTTTTATTTGCTAACATCATTTGATACTCTCAGAGAGAAAGAAAACTATGTTCATCTTTCTATCTTGAAATAGAAGCACCTAGGAGTCATTTGAAACTAGAAGCCAGTTTAACAGATGAAAAGAAATCGGAGAGCAAATAAATGTACATCCATAGACAATAAAATATTATTTTACTAGGCCATTTTACCAACTGTTTCTGGATTTTACTTCTTTCTTTTGATCTTATTGTTTGATAACCCTTAAGTATAATTTGGATCCAGGCAGAAAGTATTCTCTTAGCAATCACACCAATACATGTTCCTTCCAAACTTTCATTGCATTTTTGTTACTTTTGTTTTCATTCTATCTCTAATGGTTACTTTCTTTATCTAGAAATAGCACTGGCTATCTTCACAATGTCTTTGTGGCTGCTGTCTTTTTATCTGTAATATTTGTCTGTATTAGTCCCTTTCTACCACATCACAAATCCAGTTTTCAAATAGTCTATTCTGCTATAACACATTCTAACCCCAGAATGGCATGTGTACCTAATATTTATTTCCTACCTGGTTTCTTTTTTCAGGGAAAAATACAAGCAACTCATTTTCTCCATTTTAACTATTTATACTCAGGCAGACATTATTGTTCTTGAATAAAGTGCACAATTATTTTTTGAAAAAGGTGATTTTCTACTTACATTTTTACATAATACAAGGTCATTTTAATAGGAAGAATGTCTTCAATAAGTCTTTCTAAAACTATAAATGTTCACCTGAAATGCTCACAAATTGAGATTGGTGGCCCCTACATTTTATGTTTTCTTTGATTTTTAGTTTTTAATGTATTTTTCTGTAGTAATTTCCCTTTTTTTTTTATTTTAAAACGACCTCAGATTAACAGGAGATTTGCAACTACAGCACAAAACTTTTTTTTTTTTTGAGCCACTTGAAAGTTGTTGACCTGATGCCCCAATACTTGAGCATATTAGACAAATAATATTTTCTTAGACAAGCACAACTTAACTGTTGAAACAAGAAAATTAACATGAATATATTGTTACATTCTAAATTGTGGACACCCATTCAAATTTTATCCATAATCTGAATAACAGCTTCATAGCAAAAGGACCCATTTTAAAATCATGTCTTATATTTTATTTGTCATTTCTCCTTGATTCCTTCATCTGAACCAGAACCTCATGCTTTCTATGACTGTCATGATCATGACTTTAAAAATTATATTATTATCCTTTTACTTAGCAGAACATGTTTCAGTTTGCATTAGTACTTTTCTTCACGATTCAATTTAAATAATGCATCCTAATAGAAATATCACATCAGTGATGCTTTGTTCTGATTGCATTTAATCAGATGGTGGACCACATTAATCTTTGCTATCACTGTTAATGTTCACTTTGATAATTGATTAAGCTGGTGTATTCCAGGATATATCTATACACATACATGTATTTGCATAAATATATATACACATACACACTTGTGTATATTCATATATATATACTAATTTACATCTCTGTCTCTACTTGTCTACTGAAAATCACGGTTCACACTGATATTTTTGATACCATAGGTTTATTCTAGCTGCTGAGTTACCATATTTTAACTTCCTCATTTGACAGTAAGAAACCTGGCTCCCTTTATCCTTAAAATAATGATGTATTTGATCAACATGTAATAAATCTCACTTGTCTGCTGCCACTTCCTCTCCCACACAAATGCCCTAGGGTCAAGATCAGACTCTGACTGACCATGCCAGGATGCCCCCACGTGGACACTCTCATCACCCTTCTCTAATACTCCACATCAGCTGCCCCACTTGAGGAATATCCTCCTCACTCATTTTGGCTCCAGCATTCTGTGTGTGTCTATATATCCATTCTCCACGGATGTCCTTCTCATCCTGTCTAGTTTACCACATTCCCCATTGTCATCTCAACATGGACACCCATCTTTTATTGCCTGACTGAATGGCTTTAAGACTGCGTTTTCAGGACAAAAAATGGAAGGAAAGAGAATAGAAGGAAGAAACTAGATCTTATTTTTATGTCATAGTTTTCAAACTTTCTTCAAGGATCAACAAATAATTTAAAATGTGGATTTAAAGTCATCAAGTTTATTTTTGTCAATTAAAAAATAAAATAAGGAGCACCTGGGTGGTTCATTCAGTCAAGCAGCCAACGCTTGATTTTGGCTCAGGTCCTGATCTCAGGGTCCTGAGATGGAGCCCTGCACAGGGCCCCATGCTCAGGAGGGAGACTGCGATTATCTCCCATTCTCCGTCTGCCCCTACCCACTCTCCTTCTCTCTCAAATAAATAAATAAATAAATAGAATCTTTAATGTAAAAATAAATAAATAAATACAATTAATATCTCTCCTTGTGACATAACTACATATATATGTGACATGTACATACAGATGTACATGTATATAGATGTAAATACAACATTTTTTGAGATTTAGTCTTTCAATTGCATTCTATGTCTTTAAAAAGGGTGAGGTTTTAATACAACATTATGCTAAACATTTCTTAGAATCATTTTCATGAACACTTGAGCTGGTTTTTGTTTGTTTCTTTGTTTGCTTGAGCTTTGCCTTGTGAATAATTTTTTCCGAGTATGAAGTGCAATAATATAATTGCCAAGTCTTTGCAATGCACTTTGTAATTTTGCCTTTATGCATCTCTGAATTTAAAAGGCATGTTCTGTTTCTTTAAAGGACATCTAAAAAAAAAAAAAAACATGCTGCTGAAAACATCTGCAAGTACTGTTGTTAGCTTTTCAGGGCCAACGATGGCTAATGTCATGAACAATTTAAAGGCACAATTTGCCATATGGATGCTATAGCAATTATTTTCTCCATTGCTAAACAAAGCAGTGTATTAGATGGATTTAACAGCTTTTGCCCTGGCACAGAGAAGTAGCAGATTGGCCAAGGATGGCTAAACAGGTGCTCTCTGTAATGGCAATAGAATATCTACAATCTTCTCTGAGCTTCATTCTCTACAAAGTTTTCGAATATACGTTTCAATAGCTAAGATAGAAAGATTGAGATTGTTGCTCTGATCTGCCATAGACCAGAAGCTTCGAGTATAGACAGTGCTTTATAAACTTTATGGTCCTGTGTCCACTTCATTCTTTATATCCATCTCCACTGTCTCTGCCTTGGTCAGGGCCATTCTATCTCCCATCTGGACTATAACAATAAATTCTTGTTTTCTCTGTCCCTAAGCTTTTGCCATCCATTCCACAACTCACCATGTTGTGTTGGTTCACTACACAACCATGATCAGAAATCTGTAATGGCTCCCTCAGCTTCATAAAGTAAATTCCAAATACTTTGTATCACATCGAAGAGATTCCATGATCTAGTCCAAGACTACTTTAAAAACAATGCTTTTTATTTTCAAGTTGCTTTATACTTTTAGTATATTTTTAAACTTTCTAAAGATAAAATTAATTTAATTTAATCAATTTAATTTATTTTGATTAATTTTCTTAAAATTATATATATAACACACATTTTATATATATATATATATATATATATATATATATAAAACACACATACACACATATTTCAAGTCAGTGTCTGCTCTAGTTTTGAAATTTGGAGTTAAGGTTTAGTGTCCTGAATTCATTCACCTTCTTTCTGCTGAAGAAAAGAATACACACCTAAGTAGTCAAATGGGAACCACATAGCACTCTTGTGTGTTTCATAATCAGGCAAAGAACACATGTGATAACCACTGGAATAAATAAGAACACTTATACCTCAGAACACTGTGATTTACTTTATTACCACGTGAAATTTAGACTTTGAAACCAGACTGGTTTTCTACCTTTAGGAGGAGCTTTCTGTATGTGATTGGAGGCATGTTGAAGAGGCAAGGGCTGAAGTCTGTTTTATAGAATATAAAATACCGTGTTCCCAACTATAAGTCAAAGCCTCAATTAGTTACTCCCTTGACAATTACTCTTCTGTGGAAACATGTTATTTTCCTTATTGACCTTTACTATGCAAGCCTCTGGTCAACTTGGGATGCCAGTGCCAAATTTAGGGAGAGACAAATAGATCAGAGAAGTCCTTCTCCTAGCACAGGACTCAATACTTCCGCTTTCAGAACCTTCCTGGAATCATTAGGAAGTGCCATGAAGCCCAGAGGACACTGAAATGCATTCGAACAGATATCTCTAACACATCCTAAAGCCTATGCTGAATTTTTACCTTCATTCTGTTTTTCACCACCACTATCTAAAATTATATATAATTTTATATAAAATTAATATAATACATAATAGAATATACAATATAAATTAAATATGAATATAAATATATAATTATATATAATTAATTCTATAATACTTAAATTTAAAGGATGAGCTCAAAAGAGATAATAAAAAATCCTTCCCTTTTTAGGCAATGTCCCCAGAGAAATTAAAGTCCCAAAAATAAAGGCCCTGACTCTTGCTAAATTAAAATAAGAAAAATCACTACCCACTCCCTTCACTGTTTTATTTATTCCAGTTTCAGCCAAAGAACTCACAGTCAGATGGAGCAGGCAGTCTCATAGTGGCAGCTGAACACGGGGCCATGTCCCCCCAACATGGATGCACTTCCTTCAACATTTTATTGGAAGATGAACTAACCCGATACTAGTGCTCTTGTGTTTTCCCTCTTTCAAAAGCTTTGAGTCGATGGAGCACAGAGAGTTTATCTCAAGCTAAACAATACTCCCTAGATTCATATTATTGTGAGGAGCAAAAGAAAATAGCAGTTTTCGTGTTCTCTAGGAAACAGAAATAACCTAGAAAATATGAATGATTGGTTCTAGCTTTTCCAGATTCCCAGATACTCTGTGTACGTATTTTAGAGTTCAATACCTTAGACTTACATTAAGTCAAAAGAAATCTAACAGTTAATTGTGACTTTATACTTCTCTTGGGGTAACATAATCATGAGGTAAAAGATTCATGCTTTCTCCTTTCTCGCATAGTGACACATAAGACACACTTATTGTCTCACAAATTTAAACATTTGTAAATATTTAGAAATAACAAAGAGATTTTTTTTTAAAAAACGATGGCTGGGTTGCTCAGTCGGTTAAACAGCTGCCTTCAGCTCAGGTTATGATCCCAGGGTCCTGGAATCGAGCTCCACCTCAGGCTCCCTCTCCCTCTGAAGCTCCCGTTGCTTGGGCTCTCTTGCTCTCTCTCTCTCTCTCTCTCTCTCTCTCTCCGACAAGTAAATATTAAATAAAGATCTATTTTTTAAAAAAGAGGGGCACCTGGGTGGCTCAGTGGGTTAAAGTCTCTGCCTTCAGCTCAGGTCATGATCTTGGGGTCCTGGGATCGAGCTCCGCATGGGGCTCTCTGCTCAGTGGGGTGCCTGCTTCCTCCTCTCTCTCTGCCTGCTTGTGATCTCTGTCTGTCAAATAAATAAATAAAATCTTTAAAAAAATAAAAAATTAAATTAAAAAAAGAAATACAAAAAAAATTTTTCTACTAGTAATCAAATAATTATAGCACGTCCAGGCTTCAGGACTTTCAAGAACTTTTTTTGTTCTTAAAATCTATCCTTCATATTTAAAACAATTTCCTTTTTATATCTGTTTAATTTTATGTGCTATGCATCTTGATGGTCAATAGATTTTGGGCTTTACCTAACTGCGCAGGCTCTACTTGTTTTATTAGCACTGTTGATCAAACTTATACTCAAACTTACACTCTCTAATCAAAATTAAGTGCCTTTCATTTTTAAGGCCCAGCTTTAAGTTCTGACTCCTCTCTATTTCTTCACCTCTAAGAAAATCTCAGTTCATTTTTAGCCCTATGATATAATGGGCAGAGATGTTTCCTAGTCTGGGATTCCATGGGCCAGTGGCTTCCAGCATTGCTGCACATCTGAATTATCTAAGGAACTTTTATAAATATTGGTGCTTTGTTGCATGCCCTATTATCTAGGTTAAAATCAGGTGTGAATTTCTTTTTTAAAGATGATTTCAATGTGCATAGGATTCATTCGTTCATTCATCCATAGATCATGGACTTCATTTTTGAATAGTTTTGGTTTCTTTTTTCTATCTTTTCTATCTTATTCAAGTAAGATAAATGACTATGAGAAAATGAGTAGAAAAACAAAGATGAAAATTGTGCACAAGTAATCAAGAAAATGTATATTGAAACCACAAATGATTTTAAAGTATCCTAACTAATGAGGTACTGTGTTTTTTTATTTATTTTTTAATATTGGTACAAAAGCATTTCCTTTTTATTTTTACAGAGGACCAAGAATCAGAATGCCTTTGTACTTTTTAACAGCAATACAAGAAAATAAAAAATAATAAAGAAATGTCTTTAAAATTCAGAAAAAAATTTCCAACTAAAATTTTGTACCAAATGTAGATGTTAACTAAGTGAGAGGATGTTTAAAAAGAAATCTGAACAAGCAAATTGTCAAAAGCTTCATATCTTTATGCACCATTTCTCAAGAAATTGCTAAAGGATATGTTCCAGTAAAATAAAGAAATAAGCCAAGACTGAAATAAGTCAAGCAGAGAGAGTCAATTATCATACGGTTTCACTTATTTGTGGAGTATAAGGAATAACACAGAGGACATTGGGTGAAGAAGAGGAGAAATGAGTTGGGGGAAGTCACAGGGGGAGACAAACCATGAGAGACTGTGGACTCTGAGAAACAAACTGAGGGTTTTGGAGTGGAGGGGGATGGGGTATTGGGTGAGCCTGGTGGTGGGTATTAAGGAGGGCACGTATGGCATGGAGCACTGGATGTGATGCATAAACAATGAATTTTGGAACACACAAATTAAATTAAATTTTAAAAAGGGCAATTGGGTTAGAAATATAAAAGCAAATATCAAGGAAACAGGGCAAATATACAATAAATTAAAAAAAAAAAGAAAGAAGCTAAGAAAGAAAAAAGTAGGGGGGCCAAAGGAGATCCCACAGAAGAGAGGTGGCGGCAATACTCAATATAATGATTATGGGAGGTCATAAGATCACTGCTATGCTCCAGAGCAAAAAATGTAATTTGGGAGTAAATGCAAAGAAAGATAAAGCTAACAAAATATGTTATGATCCTGGCTGGTAAATCCCCAAAGAATCTATTAAATCAGTTGAAGTGATTATTTCTCGTGAGATCCATTTTTTTTTTTTTTCATTCCTATAGATGTTTAGAGCAAGGTGCTGCTCTTAGGTAAGGCTCATATATCAGTTTTTGTGTGTGGCATTATCTACTAGGTAGAGTTTAACTCAGAGTTCTTTTAATCCCTACCATGTAATATTTCAGTGGTGTTGATTTACATACCTGTCAGCCTAGTAACAAAATCTGTAGCCAGATAATGGAATGCTTTGGATGTAATGTCATGTGAAGATCATGAGACAACTTGATAGGATGGGACAAAAATGATTCCTAGAATCAGGCCAGTGGTTCAAAGTTTAAATGCACTATATATTAGCACCTTATGTAATCCTCTGTGAGCTTTAATTCCCTATTCTGCAAATAATGAACTATTACCCACTTTCAAAGTTATACGGATTAAGTGGTATCTATGAATCTGTACCGTATCTGGTAACAAGAAGTACCCACCAATTTATAAGATCTTATTTCTTCTGCCCTGCTAGGTGATAATCTTGATACATCTTCTTCAAATTGCTGTACACACAGTTTTAAATACTTAGTAAAGGAATGAAAAAAATATATCTTATATAAACAAAAATTATTGGTATTATGATGGATGCTAAATTGGGCATTTACAGGGGACTTCTGGAACGGGGGAGCAATATTCTCTACAAATTCACTGCTTCAAAAAAAAGTAGAAAATATACTGGGAAAACGGTCAAAATGAACCTTCAGAGGCTCTGAAAAGCTTGCAACACACTGAGAAATGTGTATTTAAGTGAAACTGATAGGTTTCTCTAAAAACAGAGGATATTTAAATATGGCTCCACTCTTGAGCTTTTGGTAGCGTTAAAAACCGACAGCCTCTCAACCACAGAAGTCCTACAATCCAGCAGCCTAGCAGGTATCAAAGGCTGGCTTCTCAGAAAGTCCATCTCCAAAGCTGTTACTTTTACCTGGGCTGCTCCCTAGAGGAATCCCACTCAGAGGGCCTGTCATCATCAGGTTTTGATTGGAAACTCCCTTAGCAGAGAAATCCTACCCGAGGGCGTTTGTTGAAAATGATCACAAGAAACTGTTGAACACTCCAGCTGCTTAAGGCTATGATACCAGTCAGGCAAACAAGATCTTGAGCAAAAATTTTAAAAGAAGATCTGAGGAATGAGATGCTCATAGGCAGCTTTCAAAGTTCTGATATCCTCTTGTAGATCTAGAGAATACACACAAGTATAAGGCTGTGTGCATGCCCAGGAAAGACTTGGGAGTATCCCAACTTCTCACCTCTGGCCCACCGCAAACCCTGTGCAAGCAAGGAAGTGAAGGTAAAGGCATGAACGTTAAAGGCATACCCCCAAACATGAAGTCCCCTGGCAAAGGGGGGAAGACTTATTGGTTCAAAGCATTAAGGAAATCCGACCAATAACTAGTTCACTAGTTGACCACTAAGGTCACTGAATGGAGACCTCCGTGGCTGCACACTATGAAGAAATTTATTAGTTCAGGTAAGTCACTAAACAATAAACAACAACAGTAAGAAACACCAGCAACAACCAACTGTGGGAGACAGGTGGGAGGTCTGGTTTCCAGAGTTGCCACATTGTATCATCTAATGTACCTAAATGTTTTTCGCAACAACAAAAAATATGTGACATGCAGACAATGCGACCCATACATGGAGGAAAAAATCAACAGAAACAGCCGGAAGGGTTCAGATGTTGGACTTACCAAATCAGATATTTCAAAATCATTAGAGATAATCTAGATCAAGGAATCTGAGCCTGAATGAGATTAATGACTTACATAATGGCCAACATCAGTGTTCAAAGGAGACTATGCATTTGGATTTTCAACTCGGACTATTTCTCAGAACGATTGCATTCAATTTTAAGCATCTGTGTGTATACAAATATAAAAATATATATGTTCCTTTTTAAAAAAACTAATAATGAAATACATGGAATTATTAGAAAATATTTTAAATAGTCCTTATTTTTTAATCTCTCTTTCAGGTCCTCCTGTTAATGTCACGTGCAACATATTCATAAACAGCTTTGGCTCTATCGCTGAGACAACCATGGTAGGCATGTTTACTTTGTGACAAGTTTCACACTAGAGTAATTTGTGATTACGTTAATGACAAATTTTCTGTTAGTGTTATGTAATTTAAAGCCAAAATTAATATAATGAGATTTTTAAAAATAAAATTACTGGTATAATTAAGTTGCAATCAACTGCAGGTAATAACATTTCATTTGGAGACTGTATATTAGAGAATAAATGTAAGTGAAAACAAGATTGATTTTTCCCATTTTCGTAATTAAATATTAAGTCTCAAATTAAAACTAAAGTTTTACCATTTAAATTATTTCTTTTCAATGCTCTTTAATAACCAAACAGAAACATAGGAGCAAATAGTTTTATGTTCAATTATTCTGTATGCTTATAATGTGTTTACGGTATTATTTTAAGTTATTTTATTTGATTACTTTTCCAAATAAATATAGTATTTGCTGAAATAACATAAATATTTTGTGAATAGTGGTACATGCTTTACTTTATTGAAACTCATTAAGAGAGACTTCATTAGTATGTAATCAAGAACATTTTATATAATGAAGTTATTAAAGCCAAAAAAATCATCATTACAGACCAAATTTATTCTGACTTGGATTTTATAACTTTCTCTAAAGATCATGCTTTGCACTGCAGCTTTTCTTGTGCATTTCAGCTGAAATAAAATGCAGAGATAGACTCATGAACCTCTCAATATCTGTAAAATTGTATGGTAGGCAAGTTTTTTTTTTAATTGAAACTATGTATGGTGGTTTTTAAGTTACCTAGAATTATACTCCACTCCTAAATTTAGCAAGTATAATTTGCATTAATTTTCAAAGTTGATTTCAGTTAAAATAGGATGTGAAATACTTAAAGATTTATTAGCTTCCCAAACCATTATTAAGCATTGATTTATGCTCATTGTACATATCTCAGAATGACCTGATAGCAAATTTTCTAAGGAAAAATAATCTAATATGTAAATTATTATGGGTGGATATATAGGTGTGTGTGTGTATGCATGGGCATGCACGTGTGTGTGTAAAGAATCTATCTTAACAGGAAGAGCATTTACTTAGGTATCTTTTTAAAAAATTTCTCTTCTCATGTGTGCAATACTTAGTCATTTAGTGGCATCTCTGTGGTTTTATCAAACAATATAATATAACTACAATAAAAGTATCAGTGAAGAAGAACTGAATTTACATATTTGGGCATTACATAGAATTATCTTAACTACAGTGTATACATTAACATGAATGTGGGTTTGTTTGTGTAAACAGAGAAAATGCATACCATTTGCTTGCTTAACCACAGTGTTGTTCCAATGCAATTCTGACTCTAAAATGACTGTAATCTTGTTTAAGGCTTTGACATATTCTGGATTCCCACTGAGTATTTGGTTCTGATTTATATCCTGCATTTGTATTATTGGGGAGAAAAATTTCGTCTACCCTTCAAGATTCCTTTGGCTGGTTTAAGAATTAAATTGACATGAGACAGCTAACAGAGGAGAATCCAATTTAATAGCATGCAAAAACACAAGATATTCCAAAGACAAGCAAAATGTGGTATATATGCCATTCTGAACTAGGGAGAAAGAGATAGGAGTCTGCGACTGCAAATGGAAGGAAAGCAATTCACAGAAAGGTGAAAAAGAATAAATGTTTGGTGAACAATTGTTTGCTGGACCATTCAGAAACAATTAGACATTGAGAGGACTTTGATTAAATAGGCCTTGCCAGGTTCCTACCTATTTACCAGGCCTAGTTCATATTATAACTATGGTTATCTATGGTGCTAGCTTCCTTCTTGGAACAGGTCCTCTATTTAAATTATTTTAGCCAGTTAGCAAAAAGAAAAACTTCTTGAGTTTTCTTTATCTTAAAAAAAAATCAACCCAAAATAATTCATATACCAAAGAGACACGTTTTGGGGTGGAAAATTCTGCTCCTCTACTGTACATTCTTAGTCCAAATCATATTTAAAGATGAAGGAATCTCTGCTTTTTTTCTACTTAGACTTTCCAAATTGTATTTTGAGCCCTGGCAACTTGTTCATTTTAATAGCTGCTATACAAACTGTATAATCTCAAAACCCTAAAAATATGTTTATACTTTCTCTTTTGCAAAACTGTTTCCACAAAATACTGCCAGCAGCAATAGTGGGAAAAATTTACAGCCTTACTTGTCTTTGCGGGATGGAGGAAAAGACTTGGGAAAAAAGAGAAGACATGGCCAGATTTCCTTCTCATTAAAACCAGAAAGATTGTCAGGTTCTTTGAGGGTCTTTGCTTTTTATAATACAATTCATCAGTCTATTACTAAATGGTTGTAGCACACAATCTAGAGGATGACTGCAACAGTTAAATTTCTTACCTGTAATAATTTTAGACTCCCTTTATAAAATAATATTACACAGAAAGCTTGCAGAATATTGCAAATACACTTTCTCAGTGACTCTTCCTTGGTTTTATTTCCTTTCTCTAACATAGAAATCCTTTTCATTCCTACATATTCTATCAAAATGTGTTTTTTTGAAGTCATTTTTAGCATGTATCACTTTCCTCTTCAGAATCACAAGCAACATCAATGAACATTAATCAAACATCTCGGAGGTTAAGTATTGTAAAATTTACCATGTTCATCTTGGTATCTTTCTTTTTAGTCTTCTAAACTTTTAAACAGGTGACATTACTTCTATTAATATAATCAGATTCAATATCTGTAGAATTTTTAACGGTATCAGATAGAAAAGCTGCAACATGGTGTCCACACACATAGAAATGGAGAAAATTAAAAATTATTATATTTCTATCTTAAGATTCATAGAATACTTTCCTACCACTTAATTAACTTGATAAATTTCATTCATAGTTTCTACCACCTGTAGAAAACTTTGTATCTCTGTAGCTAATCTTTGTTCATTAGTTTATTTGCTGTAATATTATTTTAATTTGTTTTTATAAAAGTATTTATAGATTCTTAAAAATATTTACATTTCTTATACTTATATAGTTTACTTTTTTTAAAGATTATTTATTTATTTATTTATTTGAGAGAGAGAGATCACGCAAGTAGGCAGAGAGGCAGGCAGAGAAAGAGGGGAAAGCAGGCTCCCTGCTGAGCAGAGAGCCCAATGCAGGGCTCGATCCCAGGATCCTGAGATCATAATCTGAGCCTAAGGCAGAGGTTTAACCCACTGAACCACCCAGGCTCTCCTACTTTTGTTTTTATAATACAAATAGTGTAATTCAACTAAGACAATATATTAAAATTGTGAGGATGGAATTTCAAATTACCTATGTTCATTAATGGCTATCTTTGCACCTGAGATCTCATATCTAAAATAAATCTGAATAAATCTCCCAATCTATAGATCTCCACTTAACTAAGACCTTAATTGTCTTCAATCTTTGTTTACTGACCAAAAATTAAGCTCCCTCTGCTGGTCTACTTTCTCACAATTTTATCTCCATTTTAAAATTCATTTTGTTCCATTTGAGGTAATTATTTGATTCTTGAGAAAATTTCTCTAGTAGATATTCTACATGCTTACCCATTTGTTTTGAAAATTAATTCAAAATTTTAAAGTATTTTACATTTTCTTCATGTACCAAACTTATTTTTTTAAATATTTTTGTGTGCTTGGGGTGTCTGGGTGGCTCAGTCAGTTAAATCCGACTCTTGATTTCAGCTCAGGTCATGATCTCAGGGCTCTGGGATCAAACCCCAGGCATCACCTGGCTCCCTATTCAGCAGGAAGTCTGCTGGGGATTCTGTCTCTCCTTCTGTCCCTCTCCACTTTCCCTCAAATAAATAATAAATCTTTAAAAAAAATTATGTGTATCTTTCCAAGAGCATTAATTCAAATTTATTTTTGACTGTGAAATTCACCATTTCCCAATATTTATTTGTCCAATTAACTTATTATAGTTCCAACACTTCTCACTTGAGCACAGTCTTATTATTCTTGACATATAATTATCAAATTTTTCCTTTAGATAATCTGTAAATTTTAAACTTCCTTTTTTTCTCTTATATCTGTGTCATTTGTCATATATAATGAGATTCTCTAAGGACATATTCGGTCTCCATTATTCCAAGTTCACATTCTTCTTCTTTTTTTTTTTTTTTAAAGATTTTATTTATTTATTTGACAGACAGAGATCACAAGTAGGCAGAGAGGCAGGCAGAGAGAGAGGGAGAAGCAGGCTCCCTGCTGAGCGGAGAGCCCCATGCGGGACTCGATCCCAGGACCCTAAGATCATGACCTGAGCTGAAAACAGAGGTTTCAACCACTGAGCCACCCAGGCGCCCTTAGGTTCACATTCTTGATTTCACAACTATTAGAAACCAAAGTTCTTGAAAAAAAAAAAAAATTCAAGATGAAACTGGTTTACCACCATCAGAGTCATTCCTGTTCCCCTTTTGTAACATGGCCTTGATAAGGGACATGCTTCTATCCTGCCATCTAAACTTGTGGTAACAAGTGGAGCTCATTCATGATTGTTTTCATTGCTTCTATGAGGGGAGCTTAAGCTCTCCCCATTAATGTGACTCCTGCAAACCTGTTAGGAGTTGTGGAGAAGGCTTAAAGGCCAGGATGAAAGCATTTGAAAGTTGGGTTTTTTTAAAAAACAAACAAACTTATTTATGAATGTAGTAATTTGGGTGTGTGTAGATAGTGGTGTCTCAAACTGCATATATATTCAGGCTTACCCTCCTATCTTCAGAAAACAGATGGCTCTCCATCTTGTTACACATATGTTAGAGAGTTAGAGAACTGCTCGGCTATGTGCCTTAAGTCAATATTTACTCATTGAACCATTACTTGTCACTAGTGCTGATAGAAAGACTTATTTTTACAAAATAAAAAAAGATTAGATGTTTTGATGTAATTGTTTTTCAGGTGTCTGTAGACAGATGTATGGGGGGGTTGGATAAGAGTATCTGTAGGTATGCTGTGATCTCAAACTATACATTTTCTCAATTTTTCACAGAAGGGATGCATTGATACTTTAGTTGCAATAATAATCATACATAGGTAAATGCTACTTTGAATGGTTAGATCATTATAATCTCCAAAGAAATCTAAGCCAGCATGGCATACAAAATTTATAGTGTCCATTTTCAGATTCTTAATGGAAAATCCTACACATTCTTTTTTTATAAGTGTATTTTTATCAAATAATGTTGCTTTTATCAAACAGAGTTATTACCTGTGTAAAAGGGAATATAAGTTACACTCATGTGTCTATCATCTTAAGAAATTAAACATTAAAAATAAATTAAAGCTGACCATGTCCTCTTGCCCCAAACACTGCTTCCCTACCTTTCCAAAAGAAGCTTTGTTCCTGAACTTGATATCAAGAGATAAAATTCCATTCTACAATTATGAAAACATGAACAAAACAGCCATACTATGGTGTCCACTTGTAATTTGATTTTCTGGTTCAAATTTATGTTTTTTGACATAAGCCTTTGACTCTTCCGTTCATTTTCATTTCAGGAAGTATTCCATATTGTATTTATATTGTACTTATTCATTCTACATTTGTTGGACATTTTGATGTTTTTAATGTTTTTACTCCTACAAAACTTTGCATTGAAAAATTATTGCACATTTTCTTCTAATATGCATATGCAAATATTCTATAGGATATATACCCAGGAGTGGAATTATTCAGTCCAAGGTTATATTCTCAGAAGTGAAACTATTTGACTCAAATATTACTAAATTGCGCTCCAAAGTGGGCATTCTGTTTTAAACACCTACTATTAATTTTATTAGATTTTCTATTGTTTTACATCTCGCATAACTAATATTTACTCCCTCTGGATATAATTGCCATTATTATGTACTTCTTTAATTAATAGTGTGGTTACATGTTTTTCTTGAAAAAATGTTTTTCCTTGCCATTTTCGTGTTCTTTGTGCAGAATGCCTTTTTATCTTTTCTACATTTATGCTTGTTTGCTTTTATAATGTGCACACCAACCTACAGTACTCACACACAGATATATTATTCTGAAGAATGCTCTGTTACATGCATTTTAAATAGCAATTTTGCTTTTTTTCAGTGTGTTCATGATGTCTTTTGATGTATAAATTATTTTCATTTTAATTTACAAAATTTAACCTAGTTTTTACTCACTGGTTTGTGCTTCGTCTGAAGAAATCCTTCTCTCATCCAAGTTCATAAAGACATTTTCTTATATTTTCTCCTAAAAGCATTTTGCTTTTCCTATTTAGGTTTTAGTCCACCTGGAATTTTGTGTAGTTGTATATGTATATATAATATACAGTAGATATTTATTTTTTATTTCACAATTGAATAATGACTTCTACTAATTTACAGTTGTAACTCTGTCATATATATTCACATATATTCATACATATCCATATGTATTGAATGAGTCAGTTTCAGAATTCTTAATTTTGTCCCAATGGTCAATGCACCAATATTATAGTCTTCTTTAATATAGCTTTAAACTGGAGTTGATATTTAGTAGGACAACTTTCCAAACATACACTTTATTCTTTTTCAAAGTATTCTTGACTCTTCTTGGAAGTTTGTTTTTTCATGTACATTTTAGAATTATCTTGTCAAATCCCACAAAATAAACTTGAATTGACTATATGAAATTGTGTTGAGAGAACTGTCACCTTAAAGTATTGAGTCCCCACTGAGCACAGGGCCCAACAGAGAGCTCACACAGCTCGATCTCACAACCCCGAGATCATGACCTGAGCCAAAATCGAGTCAGACACTTAACCCCATCCATGAATATAATGTATCTCTCTTTTTACTTAAATATTAGTATTATTCAACAAAACATATAATTTCTAATAAATTCCTTGCATGTATTTTAATATTATTAATTTCTCCTTTATTTTTAAAACATATATTTTAAAATAGCAAGATTTTAGTTATATTTCCTAATTATTACTAGTATATAGGAATATGATTATTTTTTACATTGTTTTAATATGCTTTCATGTTAGCCCTAAGACTTTCCAGTTCCCTTATGCAATCATTTTGTCTAGCAATAATATGTTAATTTGTTCCTCTTGGTGCGTATATGATTTCCATCTTTTACTTGTCTTGCTGTTTTAGCAAAAACAGTATTGAATGAAATTTATATTGTTCCCTGGCATTAAAGGGGATATTTCTAGCATTTCCAAAATACGTACGATGTTTGCTTGAGTTGGTATAGATATCCTTTACCAGAATTTGGGGCCTCTTTCAGGAGAACACAGAAATCATTAACTACAAAACAACCCCCAAAATAGGCATCAATCTTCTAATCCATGAACCAGTGTATCAAATTATTTGTCTTCAGTTATTCTCAGCTACATTTTTTAGTGTTTGTCATATACTTTGTTTTTTCCTAAGTATTGATGTATGATTATAAATGTTATATTTTTTTAATTTTTAAAAATAATTTTTTACTCTAGAATAGTTTCAGATCTACAGAAATGTTACAAAGATTGTTTGGAGGGCCCCCATACCTCCTTCCCACTGTCCTCTCTTATTAGCATTTTTCATTAGTATGATACATTTGTCACAAAAAATGAACAAACATTTGATACATTATTATTAACTGAAATCTATACTTTTTTTAGTATTTCCTTATTACTTCCAATGTCTTTTTTCTGTTCCAAGACCAATCTGGGATACTATGTTAAATTTAGGTGTCACGTTTCCTTACACTTTTCTTGTATTTTATGGTCTTAACAATTTCGAGTATGGGTCAGGTGCTTTGTGGAATATCTCTCAGTTGACGTTTTTCTTATGACTAGGCTGGAATCATGAGATTTGGGAAGGAGGACCACAGAGGTAAAGTGCTATTGTCCTTACTTTATAACCAGGGTGTGTACTATGACTTAGGATCGTGTATACTCTCATTAGCAAGGACTTGTCAGACTTCACTACTGTGATATTAATCCCCTTTTCACCTTCTCCATACAGTATTCTTTGGAAAAGCAGTGCACAGACCATACTTAAGGATAGGGGAGAATTATTTTCCACCCCCTTGGGGGATCATATCTGCGTATTATTAGGCATTTGTCTATGTAAGATATTTATCCATCCCTCTGCATTTATTTGTCCAATGATTTTTTTTTATTATGTTCAGTTAGCCAACGTATAGTACATTATTAGTTTTTGATGTAGGTGTTCAGCAATTCATTAGTTGGATATAATACCCAGTGCTCATCACAACACATGCCGTCCTTTATACCCATTATCCTGGTACCCTATCTCCACACCACCCCTCCCTTCGGCAACCCTCAGTTTATTTCCCAGAGTCCAGTGATTTATTTATACCAGTATGGGTTCATGGATATTGATTTTACACTTTGGGTTATAGTTCAATACTACATTATCTATGATGTTCAAATCATTCCAGTTTTGGACATTGGTTGCTCATTCAGTTGACTTCTATGTCCTTCTCATGTATCCCCATCATTTTGTTTTTGTGTAGTTTCTTGCATTCTGCCACCGCAAGATGTTCTAGACTCATCTTGTATATGCCCTGCTCCAGCCCTAGAATCAGCAATTTCTCCAAGGATCCCTGGTTCTTTTTATTGAAGAACAGTATTAGAAACCCAGATCTGGTTACTAGGTATGGTCATTGTTACACAGGTGTCATTGTTTCTAGGCTCTCCCAGCATGCAGAGCTTAGAAATGCGTGGATGTATGTGTGTGCAAATGTTATAATTTAAATTTTATTTTCCAATTGTTTCTATGAATATGTAGACAGTTATATCTTGGAATATTGACATATATCCTGAGAATTTGATAATCTAGGTAGTTCCAGTGGTAGTCTGCCAATTTCTTTGTATTTTCTATGAATATGTTCAACAAACTGTCAAGACATTTATACAGCTTCCTTTCCAGTCTTTATGATTTAAATCTCTCTTCCTTCCTCTCTCCTTCTCCTCCTCTTTCCCTCCTATCTTACTGCACTGGTTCACAAGTCCTGTACAATGATAAATAAAATGGATAGAGAATGACCACATTTTTTTTTTCTTTCTGATGTCAGTGAAGAGGATGCAATATTTTGCAATTAAGAATGGTGTTGGGGTGCCTGGGTGGTTCAGTTGGTTAGGTATCTGCCTTCGGCTCAGGTCATGACCCCTGGGATCCAACCCCGCATCAGGTTCCCTGCTTAGTGGGGAGTCTGCTTCTCTCTCTCCCTCTGCTGCTCCCCCTGCTTGTTCTCTCTCTCTCTCTAACATAAATAAATAAAATCTTATTTAAAAAAAAAAAAGAAGAATGGTATTAACTGGGATGCCTCTGTGCCTCAGTTAATTGATTGTCTGCCATTGGCTCAGGTCATGATCCCAGGGTCCTGGGATTTAATCTCATGTTGGGGTCCCTGTTCAGTGGGGAGCCTGCTTCTCTCTCTACTCTCCCACACAGCTCATGCTTGTGCTCTCTCTTTGAAGTAAATAAAATCTTTAAAAAAAATGGCATTAGCTATAGATTTCTCCTAAGTTCTCTTTATCAGACAGAGGAAGGTTTCTTCCATTACTTGTATACTGAGTTATTTTTTGTTTTGTTTTGTTTTTGTTTTTTTTAGTCACAAACAGGCATTAAACTTTATCCAGTGCTATCTCAGCATTCATGGAAATGACTGGCTTTTCTCTTTCATTCTCTTAGTATTATGGGTTATATTTAAATCAATCAAATATATATTGATTTTCAAGTAGAAAATCATCTTTGTAGTTCTGGGATAAACCCCATTTGATCATAATTGATTCATCTTTTTATTTATTGCTGAATTTAATTTTCTGATATTTGGTTTAGGATTTTTGATGCTATATTCATTTTGGATATTGAACTATAATTTTCTTGCATTGTCAAGAGCAATATGTTGTATCAGTATTACACTAGCTTCAAAAAATTAGTTGGCAGATATTAATTCCTTAAGTATTTGGTAAAATTTACTAGTAATGCCATCTGTGCCAGTCATTCTACTTGGGGAAAGATTTAAATTATAGATTCTATTCTTGAACAGATAGAGGACTATTCACTTTTTCTACTGTGTACACTTTGTAAAGGTTTTGTTTTATAAGAAATTTTTCCATTTCTTTAAAAATTTCAAATCATTGACATAAACCTATTTACAATTCCATATCATTTCATCTGAGGGGATCTTGCTAATGCCACCATTTTCATTCCTTTCATTAATCTCTCTGCTTTAGCTCCTCTTTTTCTTAGTTTACATATGGATTTCTTTTATTCACTAGGAATCTTTGCTGCTTTCTAAATCTGTGATTGATATTTATCTTTTAAGAATAGTAATACTCAATTTTTATCTCAGCATTTGTTCTTTCTGTAAAACTGTACTTCATTCTATCAATCAGAATTTCTATCTCTTTATATTTCTGTGCTGCACATTCCCTCAGTTTAAGAATTGTGACTGATAAATTATTGGAAATCCATAAAAATCCCCCAAAAGCTGAAATTTCATATCAATCCATTTTATATTCCTTCACAGCAAATACCTCAATGACTTACATAAAGGCAATTCATTCACACACTATGATGATGGTAAGTTTTTCTTATACTACTTTATTTGGCTTTTAAAGATGACATTTAACTCCTTATATTGATTTAACAAAGAGACTTCATTGACATCTTTTTATTTGTCCAGTTTAGTTTTAAGTGTTCTTCATCTTTTTAATATTCTGTTTAAATCCATTGACATTTATTTAGAATTTTTGGATTACAGGCTCCATAGAGCAACAATCCACTCTGCAATATTCATTATTATACCATTAACAACTGGGATAATCTTTAGCACAAAGTAACTCTTAATATATATTGTTGAATATATGTATTCATGTATTATATGAATATATGTATACATGTATTCTGGCTAACAAAGAGTATTTTTCCAGAAAGAAAACTTTGCTACTGTGTCCTTGTTACAGTGTAAAAACTTTTTGTTATTTGTATTGCTTTGCAATATGATCTATTTTCTTTAAGGTTTTTACTTATGTATTTGAGAGAGAGTGAGAGCGCACAAGTGGGGGGAGGGGCAGAGGGAGAGGGAGAAACAGACTCTGCTGAGCAAGGATCCCAATGTGGGGCTTGATCCAGGATCCTGAGATCATGACCTGAGCCACAGTGAGATACTTAATAGACTCAGCCACCCGGACACCCCCAATATGACCTATTTTTGCAGTTCTGAGTCCTGGTCACTGTTTTAAATTGGTGCCACAATCTCTTTAACATGAGCTAAGTAACTAATTGTATAATCAAGTTATTGTTTGCTAACTTTGCTCAAATAAACATGGCTTTTTTATCCAAAAACTTCTTTGCAATTTTATCTTTCCTGAAAAAGCATTTGCTTTTTCAGCCTATTGATAGAGAGATAGGTTCATTAAAATGTTAAAATTTTATATGGGGGAACCTGGGTGGCTTAGGCAATTAAGCATCTGACTCTTGATTTTGGCTCAGGTCCTAATCTCAGGGTTGTGAGATCGATCCCCACAATGGGCTCTGCGCTGAACCTGAATCTCTCCCTTTCCCTCTGCCCTTACCCCTTCCCAACTAGCACATGCACATGTGTGGACACGTGCTCTTTTTTTGGCTCTCTCTAAAAAAAAAATTGTATGGAGAGTTCTTTATGATAAGAAATTAGATCTCCTATTTTATAGTGCTTATGCAATTAAGAATTATGTTTAAAAATCTAAAATACCAAGTAGCAAAAATTTCAGATATTAACTAGGTTTAACCATATTTTTAAAATGACAATTAGAAGAAAATATGTGTAATTTGAAGGGAAGTCCATTTTTTTTCGTCTTTTTGTAAACTGCCAAAAATGACTCATTGGTCCTTTGTAATCTATTGTCAATGACTTAAGTACTTGTAAACATTCATTTAATGAGTGTCTTATTAGTATTCAATGACTATTCCTGTGTAATTCATATTTTTAGATTTAATAATATTAATGTAAGATATGATTAGATGGATGCTATTTCATTTCCTTTTAGGAAACCCTGCTACTCATTTAACATTAAGGTTATGTCTGTTAACATCTTATCCTCACTGTCTTATTTTTCTTACTTTGAGTAATGGGTAAAGCCTAACCAAATACAGCAATGGCATTGGTCTGAAAGATTTTTAATTTCAAGCATGAGTAACCAGTGAATGGCAGCATGAATGTGTTCCGAACTATCATTTATAAGCATGAATAAGAAATAGAGCATATTTATGGGAAAGATTGCAGAAAGATAGGTATGCATGAAGGTTACACGTCCTGGTGACCCCATCAGAAATACAAATAAATCTCCACCTTGTGTAGTCATTCACAGGAGCATCCTTATATTCACTGTGTCTCAAAAAGAGAGTTTGCAGATCCTGCTCACATAGGTAAAGTTTCTTATAAAGAATACCACGAAGAATACAATTGCCTAATTATGCTGCAACATTGTTAAAATGAATATGATATTTAAAAGCGTATTTCCAATTCTATGAGGGGAAAGTGCCAAAGACAAATGAATAACAACAGGAAAGAAAGCTTTATGTGGAGAAGGGAATTGTCAAGTACACAATTTTGCAATTTCTCTCTTTTATTGGACCTACGTGTTTTTATAGAATTTTGTAGAATTTCCTGTTACTCTGGCTATGCAGATTGAAAGGTTAATTGTATTTTGTTTATACATTTAAAATATTTGGGTTAAAAAAATGAGGAAGATTATAGGGGTAAATGTAGTGTCAATTTAACTCTCGTCTCTGCCTACTAAAGCTAATTTATAATGGAAAGTGACTATTATCTGCATGTGGCCCTCTCTAGAGGAAGATGTTGTATAGAATTCACTGTTACCAGATCAATTATGCCCTTGTTGGCCACCTAACATGGCATAGAAAAGACCTGATTCTCATGAACAGCTCATAGCAATGATATTCATCTTCAAGGTATTTATTATCAGGCACCTTTTTCTAAGAGAATTTGATTTTCTAAAAGAATACTCTCCAAAATGTCATTTCAACCTCTCAAGATAAAATGGGCAGCAAGATAGGGAATTGTGTTCTCTAAGATGATTGGCACTAGTCATAATTTGTTACTTAGTCATGAATTTAGCATGTCAATTAATGTTAAGTACTTGGCAATCAATTTAAATTGCAAATAGCTCTTCAGCTGTGATGCTGAATCTCTGACAGATGAATGAGTTAAAGTTAGCACTGACACTCTCTAGACCAGTTAGATGATACATTTCCATGGCTGTGATGAAACTAGCAGCCTATCTACAAAACAAGCCCACTAACTATGCTTCACATGGGCTCAAACAAGCCAGACGACAGGGACTTGGGGGTGTGCCACATGTGCCCTGTCAAATAGAACAGATGCAGGCATAGAGTTAAGCCGTTCGTGTTGTTTAGGGAGTCAGTTAGAAAATGGAAAATTCCTACATAACAACGACATGTGTGTGTGTATGTTTGTGTATCAAATGAGTTTAGACTTCAAGATATGGTTTTAAAAATGTAAGGAAAATAATTTTGTTCTCAATCTCATCAAGACGTGATCACAAACTATTTGTCCTATGGGAGAGCATGATGGTTACATATATTTATCACTATTTCTATGATCTGCACCATCTTTTAAAAATTCTCCATAGTAGTTTCTTGGAATATGACCAACACTCTAGAGACTAGTTAAAGTGTAAGACTAATAATCTTTTCATAAGTTTATATTAAGAGGTTTATAATGAACAAAAATGAGTTTCTAACATTTATCAACATGAAGTAGACAAAATGCAAAAATTCACAGATGAGTCCTAGGCAACCCTTTCTCTGAAACCCATTCAATTCATCTGTAGATGATCATGAAGCTTATTTTTCCCCTTAGGGTAAATTTGGGAGTGCTTTGTCCTCCATTAAGTCTTCCAGCCCTACCAGGACGCTTCTTTCCATAGATTTTTGGAATTAGTGAAGGATTCCTCTCTACTTTTCCCTTTCTGAACTCTCAGCTCCCTCTCTCTCTCCCCCGGAGTTGCCTCCATCCCTTAATGGTGCTAGGAGGTGAAGGTGATGTGTCAATTCCAGACTTCCAGGAAGCCTCTGGCCTGGTGCATGACTCCCCCCAGAGGTAGTAAGAGAGCCCTGATCGCTCTCTGAGCTAATGGGATGAAATTTAACTCCCTTCTTTGGTGGAAGTAATTTTGTTTGCTTTAGGTTATTCTTTCACCAATTTTCTCTTTTCTAAAATCATTTCTTATCCATAGCAGGTCTTCCCGTGGTTTCTGCTCACTCAGTCTTTTGATGAACCATTTAATTCTAATATATCCTGTATTATATGTGTATTATGTACACATCCCAAGAAATATCCCAAGAAATGGTTAAAAATTCTAAGTATATTTTACTCTTTATCATATTTTAACTCGCTATAAAGATAATTGCTATTCCTCAGCCATGTGCTATAAAATTAAATATGATTAATCAAAATTTGACAGCTGATCCAAAAAGAAATGAATCTGCTCTGCTTCACTTTTCTTTTTCTTTAGTTCTCTGTAAGGCAGTGTTTCTCAGCCATTTGTTTCCCCATTATGCCTCCCTAATGAGCCTTTTTAGACATCGTTTTTCCTAATTGCCCTCCCTATGAAATTTTAATACTTCTGATATACCATTTATCTGTTTATATGCTCTGTGTTTATCTCTGAATTACATGTAAAAGGAGTGACATTCTTTTCTCATTTACCAAGAGCCAAGTTTTACTCCCTTGGGTAGAATATTGTTGTTGTTGAGAATGTATACTCCAAAGTACATATTTATAGGGGTACTCATGAGTCCAATTGCCCAAGGCTAGTATTTTATCCTCATCGTTTGGGAGCATACAGAACAGCAGGAGAAAATGGGACAAAAGCACTGTGCATTCTGAGGGGGAAGGGATGCATTTTATGCCCCTAGCTATTTGCAAAACTAGTAATGCATATGGACTGGAAGCCAAGCTACATTCTCTGTCTTACTAATTTTAACTTTTTCTTTTTTAGAAGTTATTTTTCAAACTTTATATGTGTGCTTGCACACACACACACACACACCCTTAGACTAATACTTATTACATTCAGATTTGTTTCAGATGTTTTTTCCATGTCTGACACAAGGGCCAGATTTGTTTCCTTTTCTACCTCTGTGATAATATTTATGTTTTATGTTTTTCTTTTACTCATATAACCACTGTTGTATCACATCTTTCACTATTTAATAAAACTGATCTCAAAATATTTCCCATGTAGTTTATTCCTCAAGCCCTGTTCCAGTGGCAACAAATCTTTGCGAGATACCCATAGTACATATGACATTACTGTCATGGCTACACAAGAAGAAGGTTTTTTTTGTTTTGTTTTGCTTTTTTAAAATAAGAAGAAGGTTTTATAAAGGTATAATTTACTCAAAAATAGAAGAAACTGTGTCTTATACCTCTGAGGGTAAAGTTCTTCATGAGACATTTTTTTAAGAATTGCCTGAAAATATCCCCAAGGACTTGACGATCAACTCCTTATTAGTTAAGCTTCCAACAGGGAGAGATGCCCAGAACCCATATGCCAGGTCTCTACTCTGCTCTTCCTCCCCCTCCCATTAACCAGGATGCATCTTGGGGTTATTTTTTCAGAAGCTTGTTGCTGGTTGCAGACGTCATGTGTCACATCCCATGTATTTTCATGCACAGCACTTGACGTGCATCATTCTGGTGTGCGCTTTCCTCACCTATGATCCATCTCTCACTTCTTCTCTCCTTCCTTCATTTGTCCACTGTCCCCCCCGGAATCACTGTTTCTTATTGGACAACTTAATTTTTTCCACACCTACCTACTTCTTTCCTCCCCCCATTCACCCCTACATACACAAAATTTATGATAAAGAGTATCTCCATTTTCTTGGTATCACTGAAGGAGGACTCTCTTCACTACTTCAGTCCTTGAAAACATCTCCCATAACCCATGAACTTTAGGTCAGGATGTTTCCCTCACTCTTTCATTCCACTCCCAGACACCTCTTCCATCCTGTTTTGAAGCTACTATCCTTGACTATTCACACTCCTTCCCTGCTTAGATTGGTCAGATGCCAGTGTTGTGCTTACTCTGTCCATCAATGACTTGAGCAGCTGATCTGGAATCTTCGTCCCTTGCCTTAATTCTAAGTGGTCACAACATCCAGCACCTTCACCTTTAATAAACATTTTTTCACTTACATTCAATCACCTGCCTCCATGGATATACCTGGGACTTGGCCAAAACATGATATCTGCTCCAGAGTTTGAACAAATTCAAACATCTCAATCATTTCAACCTCTGATGTTAATTCCAAATCTCTCTCTCTCTCCCATCTTTGAGCGTTGAATTCTGTAACAGCAAAACACACACTAGTTATTTTATGTGGAAATAGATACAGTGCAAAGATTAAAATACTTTAAAAATGTGGGCAGATTAGGTTAGGTAAAGGCAGCTCTAGGTTGATTGTTATGCAAAATTAGCAGTTTCATGGTTACTTGATGAATGGGCCAAATAATCATCATTCAAATGTGGTATATGTTGCTGCCATAACTCAAAGTCATCTAGTCTGTATTGTTCTTCTGTCTTGGTGGCAAGGAAGCAAGTTGCTCCTCATTTTTAAAGAGATACCTAGATAGGTTCTAATATCTTGATGCTCTAAAACACTGTTGAAGTTTCTTAGGGTTTATCTCCTATTCTCTGGCTCTTATAAGAATATCCGTTATTTTTTACTCACCTATTTATTCTAGCAGCATGGTATTTTCAATATAGCAGACCACTGGGATGTCTTGTGATGTTGGATGATCAACTGGGCTTCAGAGATTGTAAAACAGCAAAGATATTTCTACTGGATAAAGCAAATGCTCCTGATATTCTCTGCTTAAAAATTTAGAAGAGGGCGCCTGGGTGGCTCAGTGGGTTAAAGCCTCTGCCTTCAGCTCAGGTCATGATCTCAGGGTCCTGGGATCGAGCCCCGCATCAGGGTCTCTGCTCAGTGGGGAGCCTGCTTCCTCCTCTCTCTCTCTCCCTACTTGTGATCTCTATCTGTCAAATAAATAAATAAGAATTTAAAAAAAAATTTTGAAGAAATATATTTAAAATATCTGTCATAAACCAGGTGCCAATGGCTCTGTTGGTTTGCTCCAACAAAGAGAGTACATACAGGGAAATAACAGCTATAATTGAAGTAATAAGCTGAATTAAATTAAGAAAATCCATTGTACTTTCCCAAGATTCAGGTGTCTTCTGTGTAGGCCAAAAAAGGAAAGTTAAATGGGGGTGTTAAAAGAATCATTCTCCACCATCATACAAGTCATTTGAATGAGTAATCCCTTTGGCTCCCTCAGGATCCAACACTGCTCATCACTAAGAATATTGGCAAGAAAAAGGCTCTAGAGAATTTCATGTGAGTCTTCACACCCTCATAATTCTCGCTCCACAGGTCAAAGAAATCATATGAGAATTCTACAGTTGGTGGCTTTATACATATCCAGCCATTCACTTAGGAAATGAGAAAATAAAACAAAATGGATTCACAGAACCATCGGAGCCAATGTGAGATAAATTCTCACCAAAATTTCATTATTATCTGACTCTCATAACCTGTTACTCTAACCAGTTGACAGTAGTAGTATTTTGTATAGCTAGGAACTGGAATTAACTCAGAATGGTGGTCCAATATTCTCAGAAACATTGTTCTTCATCGTTCCTGTTCCTCAACATGCAGTCAAAATAAATTGCTGTGGGTCTCTGTAGGAAGAATGATGGCAGGCATTTGCGACGTCCTACTCCAGAGGAGCTTGAGACCGTGAACTCACTCATGTTTTCTAATTAAGTGAACTTTTGTGTCTCTCTTGGTAACTCAAATAAATCCTATTTGTCAGCCCTAGGGCTGTTTTGATTGTTCAGAACAAGTAGAATCTTTCTTAATGAACTACCTATATATTTCAAGGCTATGAATCAACCATCTACATTCAGAGATCACTATGATTCACATGTTCTGAACACCCACTCCAACTCTGCTCCTGTTATGTAATCATGTCTATTTTGCCTCTGGGATTAAGTAAATAATGCTAAGTGATACACTCTGACAACTTTCATCACTATTTAAATCTGGGGGCACATTTCAGTGGCAATAACTCTAGTTTAAGAGGACAGCCATCACAGTGCTGTTTTAAAACGTTGTTCCTTCACTCACTTGTGTATTTTTCAAAGTCCCGATACATGAGCCTTCTTGGAGTACATAGTTGTGGGGAATGAATGAATTAGTCACACATTTAAAGTCTGTTTCTATGTCCCTTATTTCCTACATCTTTGGATATGTTGTCCTATGATTGACTAACAAATGTATAGTACATCGACTTTATCAGCACAGGTCACTACTGTTTCCAGCTTTCTGTTAACCAAATGAGCAAGCAGTTGGAACCACTCTTAGCTCTCTAACACACTGAATCCAGAATCTCTACTGACACACCCATATCAATAAATTTAATCCACCCTAAAAGTTTATTTCAACACTCCATGTTCTAGTACTCTCAGAATCAATTATCCCATCTAAGTGTTTATGCACATATAAATTAGAAACACCTAGCAATTCCTTGGGGTGTAGAAATTCTCTTCTTGGGATTGACTATAATTTGTTTCTTGGCTATTGTCAGAGATCTAATCCCAAGTACAGGGGTAGATCTGGAAAACTAAAGAAGAATTATACTACAGATTTGGCTTGTCAGCAAAGCTGTCCCCTGCCTGATTCAGGAATATGGGAAAACAGGAGGCTCCAGAAAAACACACTGCTGAAATGTAGGAATCAGGAAATAATCACAGCAACTGGGCCACCGTGAAGTACTAGATATGCACTATTTACTAAATAGTCTATATTTATTACTTCGACAAGCATGAAACTAGTGATAGGGAATGGGAACTCAGAACTCTGCTGCAGAAAAACTCAATGCTTCCATAACCCTAGAAGTGTGAAGATACTGGTCAAAGGGCATAAGGTTGCAATAATATAAGATGAATAAGTATAAAGATCTCTTGTACATCATGATGAATACAGCTAATAGTACTGTATTGAATAGTAGATATGTGTTAAGAGAGTAGATTTTAGGTGTTCTCATTGCACACACAAAAATGTGACTAGGTGAGGAGTTATGCTAATTTGCTCAACTGTAATGATAATTTCTCTATGTATATGTATATCAGGTTATTGTGTTGTATTCATTAAAAACATACAATATATAGAAAGAACAATGTAGAGAAAAACTATAACATTTAATGACTAATAATACAAAATATCCCAGCAGGGTCCATACAGTTTGGTTACAATTATGTAAAATATAAATTCTGAATGTAACCCAGATAGAGTTAAATTCTTCAGCTTTAAGGCTTCATCCTTTCTGTGAGTCCACATGTCATTCCAAGGTGCTATCACTTTTAAGACACACCATTGTTCTAACAACAGTTTTTTGACTGAAAATTATAGCAACACTGACTTACATCTATTTTATGTAGATGAAACCCAAATTTCAGAAATGACAAAATGTTTTGTAAATGCCTTAGGCTTCTATGAGAATAATTTTGTATGCCCCTGAATTATAGAAACACGGTAATGTTTCACCTCACCAGAAACAAATAAATATTTGAAATCAGTCAGGATTTGGGTTGGGAGACCCAAGATATAATGCAAAGAGTAACAAATAAACTTCACTATGACTTTACTGTGAATAAACCTGGCAGATACCATCTTATGGAAGTAATCAAGCTTAACATCGCCAATAATGAGACATGTCAACATCGAATGTCACTGATACGAAGCAATGAGAAGAGTATCCTTTCTTTGATATTCTTGTTAAAAACGAATAATACCAATCAAATTGTGAGAAAACATGGAACAAACAAACTGGGGGGCATTCTTTAAAATGATTGGCTTCAAAAACATCAAGGACATGAAAGACCAAAAAAAGAAAAAAAAAAAAAGAAAGAAAGAAAGAAAAGAAAAAGAAAAAGAAACAAAAAAGGCTGAGGGACTGTCACAGATTGGAAGAGACTATGGACAGCTAAATGCAATGTGAGATTTCGGATTGGATCCTAGGTCAGAAAAACAAAAAAAAGGACATTAAAGAGAAAACTCATGAAATTCACAGTAAGTCTGTAGACAGGTTAATAGTACTGTATCAATGTTAGTTTTCTGGTTTCAAAAACTACACTATTATTATAGACGATATCACCTTAGGGGAAGGTGGGTGAGAGGTTTACAGAAACAACATGTACTATTTGGGCAACTTTTCTGTAAATCTAAAATTAGAATGGAGGAAATACCTTAATTATGGATTTCCCAAAGAAATATTTTAGGTTCACAACCTGTACAGAGCTTCATACAATCAAATAGGTTGTTCTTTCTTGCTGCTGTGAAATAGGAAGTTTAAGGCAAAACAAAAGAGCCAACAGAATGCACCTCCAATAATCTGACATCTCTCTTGTATGGCATCACCCCTTCCCCCTCAACTCTACTCCTTAGGATGCAAACTGGGTTTCACAAGGATCAGGATAACTTAAGAAAGGGAGTGATGTATTCATAAAAATTCTCTTCTAGTAGTTTTTGTCCTGGGAAAAGTGATGAAATGCCAGCAGACAGGCTTTAAGAGCTGTCATTTGTCTGCTGTGATCATGGAGGCTTTACAATTGCAAATGACTTACATCACAAATCTGAGCTTCCGTCTACCTTCTTTTTACTCTTGAGCAGAAAGGAAAAAGCAAATATTTCAAACAGAAGAGGAAGATGATTTTACCTTCTTAAATTGCTGTATGAGGTTAGCAGTATCTTGCCCTATAAAAGCCTAGTGGCTATTAGATTCAGAATGCAATATGTTTTTGTAATCCTCTTTCTTTGCTGAGGCTTCTACTTCTTATTACTTACTAGGGCTAAATTGTTTGCCCTCGACAATTTTTAGTACCACGGTTACTGTGGAATATGTTATAAAACTTAATTCATTCTGACCAATTCAGTACTTGAAGCAAGCTTCAGTGTTCTTATTCTTCAAATCATATTTCTCAAAATAGCTCATATTTAAAACATTGGACAATAGATCCTCTTAGTCCCAAATGATTTAGATATGCTCCTGGTTACCATGTCTGCAAATATTGAACCATTGATTCAATTTTGGGCCTTTCAGCTTCCTAATGAAGAACATTTGTAAAAACTTGAAGATATTTTCTTCGTATTTCTCTTATTTAAAAACAATTTTTGAGTTATGTTTTGTCATATTTTATTTTAAAGCTTACTCTTACAAAAGCTATGCTAGGAAATTTTTAGCTAATGCCAATTATGCTCTATGCTGAGAAAAGGAGTTTTGCTCATTTGGATTCAAAGCCAAACAAAACTCAGAGTTGAACAAATAATCTCTTACTTTATACATTTTTAGATCTGTTCTTCCTAGTCTGCACCATAATATGATATCATTCTTATAATTTTAAAGTAATACTCCCCTGATTCAAAATATATAATACCTTTGTTATGTTGCCCTCCTTTAATTTTTTTCTACATATTCCTTAATAATAAAGTATTTGTGATTTTGAGACTATAAATGGAAACAAGAAATCTCCTTTTTAAAAATACTTTGTGATCGTTCTTCCTGTGAAAAAGGTGTCTAGTCAGAAGAAAGAAAAGTTGTCAAGCTATTGTCTTCTAAAGTATTGTTTTCTGACTGATGCATAAATTTTCTTAAATAATATTTTTAAATTATTTTACTACAAAGAAAATGCTATGATTTAAAGTGGTAATATCTCTAGGAGATGTGCATATTGAAGAAAAATACAGGTCAATTTTTCTCATGCACCAACACCTGACCTTTTGCCATCTTTTCCATCCATTGCCCTAATGCCTAATGGTAAATTATTTGCAAGGATCTCCTCCCATACCTCTTTCCACACCTTTTTGAAATGTGACTTTTCTCTTCCTTTCATTAGAAGGTGGAATTAACCATGTGAAGCAGAACTAAGGTGCCTCCATTAATAGTCAGCAAGTAAAGATTGGACCTAGGATTGAGGCATCTTAGGTCATTGCACCCCAACCAAGCAACCAAATGATTAGAGTTCTAAGAGTGATCACAGGAAAGACCCGACAGAATTCCACCCTATCCCAGTTGATCCTAGCCCATTTTGCAGATCTACACAATTGTGAGCAAATAGAACTACTAAGTTTTGGGTAGTTTGTTACACAGCAAACGAAAATTGATTCAGTATTTGAACTCTGAGTGCAGAAAGTCACACTACTTTTACATTCAGAATAGAGTCTATTGTACCTATAAATTACAACTGATCCTATGGGTATTTAGGTGTTTGGACAATTGACTTTATAAGGGTCTTTATAATATAATGAGTTCACTATTATGTTTCAGGTTAAGGTAACCATATAATCTATCTTCCAATTAGGAAAAGATTTGAGAATAAAAGAAGAAACTAAAATAATGTAGATTTATTTTTGAAAATTATTTGTTGCCTAACAAATTAGTTTTACTATATTGAGAATTTACAAAATATTTGTTTAAACCTATTCCAAAAAAATAAAATAAAACTCATTATAAAATAATAAAACAACATATGCCTGTATGTAGGTGTATATTTTCAAATAAAAAAATCAAAATTTTAAGGTAAATTATCTGACAATTAAAATATAACAGAGGCAGAATAACTATGTTGGCAAACGGTCATATTTCTTAGTGTCTTAGATGTGTGTGCTTCTAATACTACATTACTGATGTTTTTCTGGAAAATGAGTAATTTTTCCTATATGGTCTTGTTACTTCTGGTTTTAAGGTGCTTTTTTTTTTTTTTTTCATAAAATTACCTGAAATCATTTTTAAAGTTGAATTTTATGATTATTATATTAGAAGGCCTTGGAACCTTCAAATGACTCATAATAGAACAATATTTTTCATTGATAAAATATTTGCCCCACAGTACTTGGTAAAGTGAGAAAAAATCCTACTAAATGAATGATATTCCCAATTGTAATTTCTTTGAATTAAAACGAATAAATATTTCAGCCCAAATATACTCAATGAAGTACTTATACTCATTTAATGCCTTTATTTGAGAAATAGTTTCACAACATAACTTGTCAAATATATTGTCCATATTTAAAATTTATTTAGTCATTCCCCCAATTAAGAAAAAAATATATATACACACATATATATGTATATATATATATGTAACAAATATGTTCATAAACAACTGCTCATCATTACTAGTCATTAACAAAATGCAAATTAAAACCATAATGAGTTACCACTACACACATATTAGAAAAGCTAAAATTAAATTTTTAAAAAGTCTGAGAATGCCAAATACTGGTAAGGATAAAAGAACAGCTCTCAGTCTCATATATGGTTGATGGGAGTGCAAATTGTACAGCCAATCTAGAAAACAGTTTATTTTCTTCTACCGTTAAGCATATACTTCTCATATGAACCAGTAATCCTACTCATAGGTGGGATTTAAGAGACACAAGAACTTGTGCTCACTTAAAAACCTGTATACAAATGAATATGGAAGAATTTTCTAAAATCATAAGATACTGGGAAAACAACAGAAGTCCATCAGTGGACAAATAAACACTGTGGCTTGTCCATACAATGGAATTTTATTCCATTGTCCAATAAATGGAATTCTACTCAGCAATTCGAAGGAATAAACTGATACACAAAATAAGCTAAGTAAAAGAGCCAGACTTAAAAGTTTAAATATTGTACGATTCCACTTATGTAACATTCTAAGAAAGGCAAAATGACAAGGATGAAGAATATATCACTGGTTTTAAAGTTAAAGAAATAGGTGCAGAAATGGCTTAATTATAAAGGGCACCACAAGGGAATATTTGTGGGTAATGATCTGTTCTTTATTTCAATAATATGCACAGTCGTTAGAACTGTATTTGTAAGATTTCTCTGAATTAAAAAAAAAAAAGTTAAAAAGGACCTACATGTGGCTCCTCTCACATGGCTTTTCAGGGGTGTCAGGGGTATCAGGGATATCAGGGGTATAAGCAAGGTAGCCAGTTTGCCCCAGAGTTTCAGGAGACTGGGTATAAACTGCAAGACCCCTTAGCCATCTTTAATCTGATGCAATCTTCTTTCTAGTGACAATTACTCACATTCTTTCAACATGCAAAATATACATATCCCTCCCTAAAAACCCCGGTTTCCTTGTCTTATTATAACAGTGTTTTAAAATTGGGGTTCTTGCCATCTAAATAAGGTCCAAGGGTAAATTAGCCTCCCCAAGGGCCAATATTAATACTGTTTCCTCTTCATCAAAAGATCAAGAGGGGGGCACCTGGGTGGCTCAGTGGGTTAAAGACTCTGCCTTCGGCTCAGGTCATGATCTCAGGGTCCTGGGATCAAGCCCCACATCGGGCTCTCTGCTCAGCAGGGAGCCTGCTTCCCCCCCCCTCTCTCTGCCTGCCTCTCTGCCTACTTGTGATCTCTGCCTGTCAAATAAATTTAAAAAAAGTATTTTCAAAAGATCAAGAGGACTCAAGAAGTTATCCATTCCACCTAGTCAACACTCAAAGGTACCAGGGGAATAGGGTAACTGAAATAGATACTCTTGTTCAATGATGGGGAGGGCTGGGGAGTACCACTCTCCTTACAGTCACTGGTTCGTAACAGTTTTAAAGTCTAGGCAAGCATCTCCTTCCACATAACATGGCTGGAGCCCAGCCCTACTCCCTGAAAATGATTCTTTGTGGATTTTGACTTCAGCATTCAGGTTCTGGTTTTGCCTTCTGAGTCATCTTTATTTTCTATTAAAAATGGACCATGTTTGCTGCAGAGTATACTTTTTTTTTTTTTTAAAGATTTTATTTATTTATTTGACAGACAGAGACCACAAGTAGGCAGAGAGGCAGGCAAAGAGAGAGAGGGAGGAAGTGGGCTCCCTGCTGAGCAGAGAGCCCGATGCAGGGCTCCATCCCAGGACCCTGAGATCATGACCTGAGCCGAAGGCAGAGGTTTTAACCCACTGAGCCACCCAGGTGCCCCCAGAGTATACTTTTAATCCACATCCTGCCCATAGAAATTTGAGAATTTTTTAAGCTGTCTTCATTTTGAACTGTACTTATCCATTTTAATAGAAGGTAATGGTACTTCTACTCCTTGAATTCCCTCACCATTTTTGTGGGCTACTTAGCTTTCCCTACTTTGGACCAGGAATCAAGATTCTATGAGAGAACGCTTCTAAGATTCTTAGAAACCTTTTAATCTAGCTCAGAAAATTGATGAGATAACTTTTCAAATTCCTAAAATAAAAATAAGGATTTCACAGCCTTACCTCTTGAGAAGATCTTTACAATCCCATAACAAGTGAAGTAACATTTTCAAGATTTTGCCAGGAAATCTCTTACTGCCACTTTGGTTAAATAGATAAATATTGTTTTCTAAGAATCTATAATCCTATATCAGCATGCACTTTAAAACTTGCTGAGGTTTTTTTTTTTTTTTAAGATTTTATTTATTTATTTGACAGACAGAGATCACAAGTAGGCAGAGAGGCAGGCAGAGAGAGAGGGAGAAGCAGGCTCCCCGCTGAGCAGAGAGCCCAATGTGGAGCTCGATCCCAGGACCCTGGGATCATGACCTGAGCCGAAGGCAGAGTCTTTAACCCACTGAGCCACCCAGGTGCCCCACTTGCTGAGGTTTTTAACAAACATTTCACGATTGGAATCAATGAAGTTTTTTTACTAATTAAGCTTGTTTATTTGGTCTGTTCAGTTCCTTGGGAAGCATTGTAAAACAAATGATGATAAACCGTCTTAGGTTGTATTATACAGATAAATGCTCTAATGGTTCTAGAAAATATATAAATTCCTGAAGTTTAAGGAGGCCCCAGTATAAAGCCATCACTTGACATTCTACATTCTAATTATTGAAATGTTTTGTGTCACTGAAATAATCAGGTTTCCTTGCCAGCTACACTGTAATGAAGTCTCATCCGATCTTTAGTCATGTCGATTTTTGATTATTTGTCATTTATGGTTATTGTTCTGATGCTCCTGCAAAATGTGTTAGGTCTTCAAAGAGACTACTGAAAAGCACTTTTTGACCAATACAGGTTCCTGATCTTTAAGACCATAAAACAAATCTGGGTCAGAGTTTCTGGAAATAACGGAAAAGCTGTCTTCAAATGTACAAGAATTAGTAACATGGGTCTGAATGAATGGAGGAAGACAATTAGTACTTTTGTGCCAGAAACCAGATTCTCCCACTCTCTTAAAGTCTTCCACTTTATTATCCCTTCCATCACCCCCGATCAGCAGGAGGTACTTACAGAAAACAGACTTTTGCCTCTAATCTTTTGTCCCATAGATACAGAATGATGAAATTGACAGTGAGGTATCAAAATCACCTCTGCCCCCTCCAGCCAACCTAGTGATTTTAAGCTTTAGCAATCCACCCTTAGCCCATGTGATTGATTAACTACTTCACTTTCTTTGTATATCTGTAGATCTTGCATTCTTTACCAGGAAGAACAGAGCACATCTGTACATCACGAAACAGGAACCAGACCCCTTCAGACAACCCCTTTGCACAAACTCCAAGCACTGAGATAATATTTAATGTAGATAACTCATAAAAAATTGTCTATTTTAATTAAACCAACACCCTTAAAACAGCTTCAAAACTGAATATGTTGCATCTGAGTCCACTAAAATTCAATCAGTTTATTTCTCACTGTGAACTTTTTACCTGGGGCTCCTGTGGGGAGATCTGAAGTGAGGGTTTAAGTCCAGGGGGAGCCTCTGGGATCCCCTTCTTATTGATTTGGCAGGTGCTTCAGTTTGAACTTCACTAGAAGGCGGCCTCATGGCTTAAGGTGTGTTTCATTCCCTGATAACGAGGGTAGGAGGAGCAGAAGCCAATGGCACCTGGGGTACTGAGGAGGGTATAGGAGTCTGGTATGTGAGCCTTGCCCACGGTGGTGCAGAAACATGAAGAAAAGGAGGAAAAGGCAGAGACGCAAGGGTGCCACAAGCTCTCTGTCTCCATCTGTCCCTCTTGCAAAACAGCTTTTGTGTTTTGGGTTTGTTTTGTTTTGTTTTTCCATCCTCTGAAACATTTATTGAAAATATGTCCTAATGGAATGTCTTTGGGAACAGAAGGAGTACTGCCCATCTTCCTGAGCAAAGGTTCAGAAAGAACACAGAAGAAACAAAACTGTAACTACATGGAGCCCAGAGTACCTCTGTTGACAACAACTTCCCCCAAATGCTGGGGACTTCACCAACTGAACCAAATGGTTTCTTAGTTTCTGGTTCCTCCCAAAGATGTCAAAGTTCCACTGACTAAACCAAATGGCTCCCTAGGCAAGCCAAGAGAGCCAGACTAAAACCCCATGTTTTGAGGCAACCCAAAGGAAGGAAGACACCCTAAAGAGCCATTTTGTGGCCTTCTTTCCTCACAGCTTAACCTACATAACAAGGAAGTGTTACAATAAAAATTATCTTTCTTCTTAAATGTAGGTTCCTGGCTGCTTACCTTCCACCTATTTAAGATTCAACCCCGTGGGCTACTCGGTGGCACAGAGGTGGATCTTACCATTATACACTAATTTAACACAAGGCTATACAACCCCCACACATGCCAAAATAGAGCTGTTCCAAATTCCAAATGCAGAGACAGTTATTCAAGTCCCTTTTAGTTTCTCCCCAAAGCCACACCTTTCTAATGGGAAGAACATGGATAACAAAAGAAGAACATATGCAGTTGCTTCCCAAATGAGAAACATGTATACGTATGCACTCAGAAGTGTTTACCTAGTCCAGAAGCTGGTCACCTTCCCCAAATGCTCCTTTCCTTTTCAGTCAAACCAAAAAGCAAAACTGGCAGCTAGCATCAATAGAAAATCAGCAGGGAGTTTCTCTGAGACAAAAATAGTCTTGGCAGCTATAGGGACAGATCCTCCAGATTCCCTCCCTGACACCAACAAATCCCCAGCAGCTAACCTCCTGTGGCCATCCAAGTTCCTAGCTTGGGCTTCCTTGAGATTCTCAGGGGAACTGAATGCCACAGTGGCATTGCCTCCTGGCTGGCTCACCAAAATTTGTTATTGATACCCAAGTTTGGCTGCCCATCACTCAACAAGTCAATACTCAAGAGATGAGTTTTGAATGGAAAGGAGTAATAGCTTTATTCAGGAGACTGATCATCTGGGGAGAAGGTGGACTCTTGTCCAAAGGCCAACTCCAAGGTTTCTGTCTGGCCCAGGGGTTTTTAAAGGAGTTAGGGCAGTTAATCAGAAGAGGGAGTATAGTGGTTCATCAACATTTCTTGATAACATGTAGACTCAATGGTGCCAGCTACAGACCTTATCTTGGTGCTTGGAGCTTGAGCTAAGGGTTTATCCAAAGAGGTCTGATTCCTCTTTCATGATGTGCAGAAGTGGTCTGTTCTTTCAGAAAGAATGTATGATCTACAAATATACAAAGAAAAGTTAGTGAATCGATCCCACAGGCTAAAATTTATTGCTAAAGTTTAAAGACTACTAGGTTGGCCTGAGGGGCAGAGGCAACTTCATTGCAATATGTAATAATTGTTTCTAAAAAATTAATTCCCCAATAGCTCTTAAGTGCAGTTAAGAACCTCCACAAGGCTTTTTGGCCTATCCTCAGATCAACAAAGAGTTAGATAAGAAGTATCTGGATTGCTCAGAAGGGAATCAACCCAAATAAAATCTAATTTCATCTGGAACACATAATATATAACTCACTAAATCTTTTCTGAAGTTAACTTCTGTTAATATTTATCCTCTCATTTCATAGAAACTTATATGCAATGTAAGTCCTCCCTCATGAACTGAAAGATTCCCAGAAGACTCAGGGGTTTTTCAGGAAAAACATTGAATTTTTAAATATCAATTGAAATGTAAAATTGTGGGGTGCCTGGGTGGCTCAGTGGGTTAAAGACTCTGCCTTCAGCTCAGGTCATGATCTCAGGGTCCTGGGATAGAGCCCCGCATCGGGCTCTCTGCTCAGCAGGGAGCCTGCTTCCCCCTCTCTCTCTCTCTGCCTGCTGCTCTGTCTACTTGTGATCTCTCTCTGTCAAACAAATAAATAAACAAAAATTAAAAAAAAAAGAAATGTAAAATTGTGATAACAAGCCTCAATGTTGAGAACAATTTGGAAATACTGAAAATATTTTTTGAAATAATTGATTTACATGACCAGTTTTCTGACTGAGGACAAAAGTAAAAACAAACAAACAAACAAAAATCTTTTGACAATAATACCTATTTTTGTTTTTCTTTCATTAAATCATGTCTCTTCCCAAAAGTCATATTGCTAAGTATTAATAATTCATTATAATTATGAAGGGGAGTGTGAGCATGATCCCAAAATAATAGATTAAATTTTAGAACTATGTAGGTGTGTAACTAAAAATCTAAATATATTTAAACTGGAAACAAGTGACTGCTTAATGGATACAGAGTTTTCATTTAAAGTGATGAAAATCATCTGGAAAGTAGAAAGTAGTGATGGTTATATAATACTGTGAGTGTACTAAATGTCACTAATGGTAAATGTTATATATATGCATTTGACAACAATTTAAAGAAAAAAAAGCATAGAGTTTTGTAAACAGAGTTTACATCAGACATTCACGGAAGCACTTTAGTTAAAGGATCTTCAGAAAGGTATTATTTTAGGGTACTACTATCCACCTTTTAGTGTGGAGTATCTCTCAGCTCTCCTCAGTAAAGTTTTCTTCCTGTTAGTGAGTTCTTAGAATTTGTTGCTTGATTTAAAGAGCTTTTGTATTGTTGACTGACAATAGGATATTCTGAAGACCAAATAATAGTTTATTTTCCAAAAGATTTTTCTCTTTTTATGATCCAAGTCATGTAGTCCAGTAGTGGAACAATTGTTTATTTATTTATTTATAAATATTAGACTTTATTTATTTATTTATTTATTTAAGAGAGAGAAAGAGAGGCAAGTGGGAGCAGGGTTAGAGGCAAAGGGAGAAGGAGAATCCCAAGCTGATGAGGGGCTCGATCCCACAACCCTGATATCCTGACCTGACCCAAAATTAAGAGTCAGATGCTTAACTAATTGAGCCACCCAGAGCTCCCGGAACAACAAATATTTAACAAAAGTTCCAAAAACAAATAATCATAAGCAGATCACTGCCTATGTGTCATTAAATATACAAATTCCAAATTAGTAAGTGCTATGTGTAAATGGTTATGTTCGTTTGAACATACAAATTATGGGAATAACATTAAGTAGAACTAAAATCAAACAGAGGAGCACATTCTATTTTGGATGTAAATTTTGATGTAAATTCTTGGTCATGAATGGAAGTAGTAGTCAAAGAATTTCCATGCCTTTGTTACCTAAACCAGGAGAAACATAAACTCCTTCCTACTTGGTATAATACCAAATGGGGTAAACGGAGGTTTAGACACTGATTTAGGCAGGAATAGGAGGGAGGAAGTTTGTGCCAGTTTGAGTTTTTTGGCTTTGTTTGTTTTGGTTTTTGTTTTTTTTTAGGTTTGTTGGCATAGACTACTATGTAGGAGAAAATGCATTCTACCTGGCTATGAGAAGGTTGAGAACCACCGGGCAGACAGTTTGCAGACAAAGGGGAATTGAATAGGAATGTAAGTGAGCACTGGAAGCAGAAGGGTGTCACTAGTGAAATGACACGTGTCCGCACGTTAAGACAAAGAACAACTTGTTACAACCAGAGAGGAACGTAAATTATTAGTTCTCACTGAAAGGAAGCCGCCATTGGAAGTACTGATTCTGTCCAGACCTTTACTCTAAAACCAGGCATGTCCAAACTGAATGAACCATATTAATTGGAGTAAACGTCTCTCACCTTCTCCACGTATGTTCCCACGGACTAAGTTTACCTCCCCAATGATTCTTAATCTTGAAGTGTAAACACTGAGCCATGGAATATAGCTCTTTCTTGGTTTCGCTGGTGGTTTAGTTTTCAGTCTTGCTGTTGTCTGAATGTTTGTGTCCTCCCAAAGTTCATATATTGAAATCCTAACCCTGTCAAAGGTAGTAGGTGGGTCTCAGAGAGGTGCATAAATCATGAGGGAACCTTCTTGAATGGGATGAGCGGTCTTATACAGAGATACTACAGAACTCCGCAGCCCCACCATCTGAAGATACAATGAAAAGTCCACCACCTGGAAGAGGCCCTCATCCTCATGCTGACATTCTGATCCCACACTCCCAGGCCCCAAACCATAAAAGATAAATGTTTGCTGTTTATAAGCCACCCAGTCGATGGTATTTTGTTACAGCAGTTTGAATAGACTAAGACAAATTGCAGTTCACGGTATTGGACTGTGTTATTTCATGGATTCAACACACTTATGTTCTGACCAATTCTGTTAAATTAAAATAACTAATATTTCCTTTAAATACTATCATTATAAGGAAAAACCTCATAAATTCTGAAAAAAATAGGGATTGGTTTTGTTTCTATTTTATCATCTACATATTTTTGAGTCTACTTTAATTCTTTAATTCCTGGGAATGCTTAACTTTATGTTTCCTGAATCGGTACATAATTAGGTTTACTTAAAACATGTTTTCATAATTCTACAACAATTCTACCCTTTTCTAGAGGATAATTAAACATATGGATAATGAAGAAGTCAAGGGGAGATTTTAAATAACCTTTCCAAGAGTCAAATAGTTCTTGCAAAGTGGCTTTTTTCCCCCATTGGTTTACTGACAATGGAAAAGCACTTCCCAAAGGGCCGTTATTTTCAGAATCAGTGGCCCCAGATGACTACCCTCCCTGTGGTGGGGTTTATGGAGCAGATGGTGCAGGCAACATGGGGAACATTATGGAGATGACATTAGCAGCAATTATTCCACCATTGAGTATTAGTGTTCTACATTTTGTGATGCATGGAAACCTCTGTGTGCAGTACATCAGAATTAGAAAATCTTATAAAACAAAACCGCCAAGACGTTTGTTAGAGAGTTTGCACTTTGCCCTCATTTCTTTGAGAAAGGAAAATTATTTTCTGATCATCTTGAAATGATCCAGGGTCCCTCATTAGAACTCCTAAAAAGAGGAAGAATTCTGAGTTATTTTTCCCTTTGGCTATGAATTCAGTGATTTTTGCCTTAAATGTTTTCTCTTCTCAAGTGATTGGCAAAAAAATTCTACTGTTCTAGAAACTTCTTTAAAATATGAGAGGGATGTCAGGATGGCTCAGTTGGTTAAGCAGCTGCCTTTGGATCAGGTCATGATCACAGGGTCCTAGGATAGTCTCAATTCGGGCTCCAGGTGCAGTGGGGAGCCTGCTTCTCCCTCTGCTTGTTGCTCCCCCTGCTTGTGCTCTCCTCTCCCTCTCTCTCTGGCAAATAAGTAAATAAAATCTCTAAAAAATAAAATATGAGAACGATATGAGAATATGGGAATGATAATGTATACAAATCAATCCAAATATATATGCATGGCAAGACCCATATGTGGGCTCTTGGTCCAGCCACTGAGAGGACTTACTTGAGCACAGGGCTCATGGCTTGGGCACAAACACGCATTGTGACCCTCAGCGTGAGCCCCATGCTCAAGTAAGTCCTCTCAGTAGCTGGACCAAGAGCCCGCATATGGAACTTGCCATGCATATATATTTGGATTGATTTGTATATAATATATACATATATATTTTTATATGTATTTCTATATAATATATAACATATATTTGGATTGATTTGTATACATTATCATTCTCATATTTTATTATTTAATTTTATTTTTTCTGAAATATATATATTCATTATATAATATATTATACATTATATATTATATTATATATGTTAATATATAACATTATATATTAATATATTTATATATTATTATATACATTATATATGTGTGTGTATATATATTGGTTTTTTTGTATTGCTATCTTAAGAAAGTTTTACCAAATTAGTCGATTAGCAGCACCAATGCATTCTTTTACAATTCTGGAGGTTAGAAGTCCAAAATCAGTTTTACAAAGCAAGAATCAAGTTGCCTGCAGAGCTATGTTCCTTTGGGGAGCTCTAGGAGTGAATCCATTTCCCTGCTTTATACAGCTTCTAGAGGCTTCCCTTATTCTTTGGTTCATGGCCCCTTTCCTTTATCAAAACCCAAGTCAATCCCACATTACATTACTCTGATGTTGACTCTGCTTTCATTTATAAGGATCATTGTAATTACATTGGGCCCACCTGGATAATCCAATTTCTAGGTTCCTAAACACATCTACAAAATCTCTTTTGCTAAAAAAGGATGCACACTCATGGGTTCTGGGGATTACAATGTACGTATGTTTGGGCCATCACTCCACCCACCACAAGATATAAGATGTGCAATTAAAAGATGCTAATAATAAGTGGTAAGAGTTATATATTACAAAAAGTATATTAATGACAAAACACTGCAATGTGTAGCATATTTCCTATAAATGAATAGACAGTTCCAATGAGTATTTCCAATGATTCATTTCATATTCTGATATCAATACTTTGGTATATAGTTACATAAATAACATATGTAAGTGACAAGGTATAATTTAATAAAACAGAAACTATTGACACCACCACCTAACTTCAGAACAAGAGCATTACCAATATTAAAGATACATGTATAATCCACCCCAACCCTATTTCCCTAGTATCTCCCTTGGTAACCATGATCAAGAATTTTGTGTTTCAGGGTGCCTGGGTGGCTCAGTGGGTTAAACCCTCTGCCTTCAGCTCAGGTCATGATCCCAGGGTCCTGGGTTCGAGCCCCACATTGGGCTCTCTGCTCAGCAGGGAGCCTGCTTCTCTGCCTGACTCTCTGCCTACTTGTGATCTCTGTCAAATAAATAAATAAAATCTTAAAAAAAAAGAATTTTGTGTTTCTAATTCGCTTGTTTGCCCTTACAATTTTGATAGATAGATAGATAGATAGATAATAGAGAAAGAGAGAAAGATTGCCTGGTTTTGAGTTTTACAAAAATAGTGCCATAGCATATATATATATTTTTAAGATTTTATTTATTTATTTGACAGACAGAGATCACAAGTAGGCAGAGAGGCAGGCAGAGAGAGAGAGAGGAGGAAGCAGCCTCCTTCTACAGAGAGCCTGATGTGGGGCTTGATCCCAGAACCCTGGGAACATGACCTGAGCTGAAGGCAGGGGCTTTAACCCACTGAGCCACCCAGGCACCCCTTTCCTCATTATTTTAAATAGCAGTATCAACCCATTTCACTGCTATGTAACATCTAATTTTGTTGATATATCATAATTTATTACCTATTTTCCTGTCAATGAATGTTTGAAATGGTTTTTGTTTTTTCTACAGCTAACAGTGCTACTATAAATATTTTTGTGTTACGTCTTCTGGCACACATGTACAAGAGTTTCTTAAAGATTTATACTTAGAACTGAAATATTGGTCACTTGGTATTTGGTTTCGTTTTGTTTTTTTTAAAGATTTTGTTTATTTATTTGACAGACAGAGATCACAAGTAGGCAGAGAGGCAGGCGGAGAGAGAGGAGAAAGCAGGCTCTCCGCAGAGCAGAGAGCCCGATGCGGGGCTCGATCCCAGGACCCTGGGATCATGACCTGAGCTGAAGGCAGAGGCTTTAACCCACTGAGCCACCCAGGCGCTCCTCTCTTCAGTATTTGTATACCTAATTTATAGTACAATGTCAATCCTTCTCACCTTTCTCTACTTTCAACAGTCATGTATGTGGTATCATTTTCCTCTCTATTCATGACAACTTCTGACATCAAACTTTTTATTCTTAACAAGACTTTTGGTACAAATGTGGTATCTTATTAATGTCTAAATTTTGCACTTCTTTGCTATTAGTGGGCTTCAACATTTTTTTCACATAATTCTTGGATATTTGTGATCTTTGCCCAGTGAAATGTCTTCTTTTGACTACTTTTCTACTCAATTTTTTGGTCTTTTTCTCAATGATTAGCATGAGATCTTTTATAGCTTGGCACCAGCCAGCTGTCAGTTATACCTGTGTGGCAAATATCATCTTCCAGTATGGTTTGGCTTTTCATTATCTTTAAGGGACCTTCTAATGAATAGAATTTCTTAACATTTGACATCATAGAATTTATCAATCTTTATTTTATGTTCATTACTATTGTGCTTTTTAGAGAATTTACCCTACCTCAAAGCTATAATACTCTGCTATGTTTTCTTTCTATTTTTTTTTAACCCATCTTATTTGAACTTTCAACTCATCCAAACTTTTTTTTTTTTTTTGAGTGTTATTGTTGGGATAGAACTGAACTTTTTTGTCATAAGCAAAACAATTTATTAAAAAATTCATGTGTGCATGGCTAATCCAACTCTTCTTCCTTTAATATCAAATAAAGATTGTTTAGACTCCACATTTTGTCCCATTGGTCAGTTTGTCTGCACCAACCACAATGTTTTACAGCTTTATAATCATTTCAATCACCTGCTACAGGAAGTCCCTCTACTTCTTTCTCCTTCTGTCAGAGTGCCTTGGCTATCTGAGACCTTCAGTGATATTCTATATAAATTATAAAATTAGCTCATTAGTTTTCTCAAAAAATTGTTTTGTTCTGACAAAAATGACATTGACTCTAGCAACTAGTTTGCACATAATTGTTACCTTTACAACATTTCCTCTTTCTTTGTATAATCATGGCATCTCCCCCTATTTATTGATCTACTTAAGTTTTTAAGAAATTAGGAAATGTTCTAGGTAAAATCTCGCAGTTTTAAAGATTTATTTCTACATATCTTATGTGATCAGTCATAGCATGTGATATTGTTTTTTCAATATTTCAGTTCATTTCAACCCCATAAATTATGCATTCATAGCAATTTTTTATAGAGAAGTCTAATCATATTTGTATCGGAGTTCACCAGTTTCTTGCTCTTCATTTCTGTTTGCACTGCAGAACAGCATTCTGTGTGTTTTTTTTTTAATTCTGCCCTTCTGAAATGCATTGATTAAAAGTCCATTTTATAAATGTTCAAGAGAAAACTTTTTCTTTAATGCCTTTCTTTCAATTTGGAAGAATTAGTGAGTACACTAATCAAATTAACTCTAATATTGTCTTAATATTTTGATTATGTTAACCCACTCTATCCTGGGTTTCATTATTGATGCAAAGTCTACCACCGGTCTTGGTATTTTCCAATAAAGGTAATTATAGGGCACCTGGGTGGCTCAGTCGGTTAAGCATCTAACTCTTGGTTTTGGCTCAGGTGATGATGGGTCCTGGAATTGAGCCCTGGTCAGGCTCTACACTCAATGGAGAATCTGTTTGGGGAGTCTCTCTCTCCCTTTGCTCCTCCCTCTGCGCTCTCTCTCTCTCTCTCTTAAGTAAATAAATATTTTTTTTAAAAAGGTAATTATATACATACCATACACATGTCATACAATTCATCCTTTAAAGTTTATAATTAAATGACCTTTAGTGAACTCACACAACTGTGCAACCATCTCCACAATCATTTTTGAACATTTATTTATTGTTCACAAGGAAACCGTGTACACTTTAGCAGTCCTTCCTCACCTCTCCCCAACTAGTAATCTGCTTTCTGTCACCATAGGTTTGTCTAATGTGGACTTTTTATATATGTGGAATCATACAATACAGAATCTTTTGTGACATTTAAAAAAATATATTTTATTTATTTATTTGACAGAAAGAGACCTAGTGAGAGAGGGAACACAAGCAGGGAAGCAGGAGAAGATGAGGGAGAAGCAGGCTTCCTGCTGAGCAGGGAACCCAATGAGGGGCTCGATCCCAGGACGCTGGGATCACTACCTGAGCCTAAGGCAGGTGCTTAACGACTGAGTCATGTGACTGGCTTTTTTAGCATAGTATTTATAAGATTCACCCATGTTGCAGCTTGTATCAATACTCCATTTTGATGAATGGATAAATAGAATGTGGTGTTCCATATGATGGGATATTCTTTGGCAATAGAGGAGTGATTCTTTCAAACATATTTTCTTTGCCTTTGATATTCTACAGTTTTAATATAATGTCTTCATACGGACTTATTTTTATTTACCTTTACTTGTATGTTTGAGTTTCCTGTATCTTTGCATTAGTTTCTTTTGTTTATTCTGCAAAATTCTTGTCATTTTCTCTGTTGACTTTTGCTATTCTTTTTCATCCCTCTGGGATCTCAATTAGATGTAGATTACTTTAGACTTTCCCTTTTATCTTGAAAGTCATTTTTTCTCTCCTTTTCTCCCACTTTGCATGTGGGACATTTTCCCAGCTCTACAGTCTCCTCAAGTTCTTTGTTCAGAAGTTTCTTATATGCTTTAACATATCCATTAAGTCTTTAATTTCAATAATTGTATTTTCATTTTATTATTATTTTATTATTTTTCAAATATTCTTGGTCATTATTGGCTTCTTTTTTTTTTTTTTTTTTTTTTTTTTTTTAAAGATTTTATTTATTTATTTGACAGGCAGAGATCACAAGTAGGCAGAGAGGTGGGCAGAGAGAGAGAGAGAGAGGAAGGGAAGCAGTCTCCCTGCCGAGCAGAGAGCCCGATGTGGGGCTCGATCCCAGGACCCTGGGATCATGACCCGAGCCGAAGGCAGAGGCTTTAACCCACTGAGCCACCCAGGCGCCCCCATTATTGGCTTCTATTGCAGAATTTATCTTTTATTTCTTTAAATACATTTTACCTGTTTAATCTCATATTTTTTTTTAATTTTTTTATTTTAATAAACATATAATGTATTTTTATCCCCAGGGGTACAGGTCTGTGAATCGTCAGGTTTACACATTTCACAGCACTCATCATAGCCCATACCCTCCCCAATGTCTATTTCCCCACCACCCTCTCCCATCCCCCCTCCCCCCCGCAACCCTCAGTCTGTTTCTTGAGATTGAGTCTTTTATGGTTTGTCTCCCTCCCAATCCCATCTTTTCATTTTTTCTTTTCCTACCTCCCCCCAACCCCCCCCGCCTTGCATCTCCACTTCCTCATATCAAAGAGATCATATGATAGTTGTCTTTCTCCGATTGACTTATTTCGCTAAGCATGATACCCTCTAGTTCCATCCACGTCGTTGCAAATGGCAAGATTTCATGTCTTTTGATGGCTGCATAGTATTCCATTGTGTATATATACCACATCTTCTTTATCCATTCATCTGTTGATGGACATCTAGGCTCTTTCCACAGTTTGGCTATTGTGGACATTGCTGCTATAAACATTCGGGTGCACGTGCCCCTTCGGAGCACCACGTTTGTATCTTTAGGATATATACCCAGGAGTGCAATTGCTGGGTCGTAGGGTAGCTCTATTTTCAGTTTTTTGAGGAACCTCCACACTGTTTTCCAGAGTGGTTGCACCAGCTTGCATTCCCACCAGCAGTGTAGGAGGGTTCCCCTCTCTCCGCATCCTCACCAGCATCTGTCATTTCTTGACTTGTTAATTTTAGCCATTCTGACTGGTGTGAGGTGGTATCTCATTGTGGTTTTGATTTGTATTTCCCTGATGCCGAGTGATGTGGAGCATTTTTTCATGTGTCTGTTGGCCATCTGGATGTCTTTCTTGCAGAAATGTCTGTTCATGTCCTCTGCCCATTTCTTGACTGGATTATTTGTTCTTTGGGTATTAATCTCATATTTTTGATGTGGAGTTTCCAAGTCTGCATCTCCTCATGTCTACTTTCTTTTGTCTGTAGTAAATTATTATTGGTTATAAACATATATTTGGTTGAACTTTATCTATGATATTCTTGAGGAACTAATTAATGAATCCTTAGTCACAGGTTCAGTTTTTCCATCTTGTGGTGGTGCAAGACTCAGTTTCCCAGTCTAGGCATTTGTATTTGCTTACCACTACTGCTTTTACTTTGGCGTTAGCTCACTCTTATTTTTGTTACTATTTTTGTCTTTGAAGAATCCCTTTATATTCTTGTAAGACAGCAAACTTTTTAAAAGAGTATATTTTTTCCATTATCCATAAAATAATATCTAGGAGAAATGCCCATCTATGTGTCTGTCTACCATTATCTTGGAAGCATACGTCCTTTATAAATACATTTTTCATCTATATCTACATCTATGTCTGTATTTCCTGCACATCAAGTCGTTTTTTCTCACACTCCTTATTCTATTTTATTTTTTGAAAGAAGACTAACACCAAGTAAAAATCAGTAAAGTTCTTATTTTCATAATATACTCCTTCCATATCCCCTGTTTTCATTCTTGTTGTGTTCCATTCCCTTTCCTCCAGATTGTTTGCCTGGAGGTGACAGGCATTATGCATAATTCAACTTTATAACCTTCAGCACATTGCCTGTTACACAGAAGCTATTCAATATATATCAAATAAAAAAAATAAATTATAATACTTAAAGTCGACCTAATTCCTGTATTAATCATACAAAAATACAGTGATTACTGGATTTTGTGTCAAAATACAGGAGACATTTTATTATGTTCCCAATGTTTGCCTAGTTAACTTTTTTTTTCATTTTGAAAACCAAGCTCAATTAGATTTTCCTCAGGAAATCTTCCCTGATCCTTCCACCTTGGTCCCTAGTAGCTATAATTTCTTTATGTTTCCATAGCATGCTGTGCGTGCCTCCAATATAGCACTTATAATGTGGAAAGATAATTGTCTGTTTATGATCTACCTTCTACAACATAATGAACAATTTGACAGCAGAGACCATTTTTCAATATTGTATCATCAGCACTGAACTAAATTCCAGATTGGCAATATGTGATAAACAGTTGTTGAATGAATCTAAATAAATTTGAGACTAACATTGGTCTTTTTAATGTGAATAAATTCTATTGAACTTTTAGTGAAAATAAATGATCTATCTCATGCTCAAATATATGCAGGTGTCATTGAGCATATACACTTTACTTTCACAGAAAATAATTGAATAATAATGTAGCATGACAAAATTTGTGTCAAGTTAAGAATTGCATAATTTTCAAATAAATTTCTAATAACTTAATAAGGCTAAATACCATTCTCTAATAAGAGCATCAATAGCATCGACAATTTTAAAAACAGTAAAAGAAACTGAATTTTTTAACCTGAATAAAGTATCTTTTTGAAAGATTAATTAGTATCCTAATTGCTGAATTTGTAAAACCATTTTTATTAAATAACATTATAAATAAGAAAGGCAGTGATAGTTTCCACTATAATCATCATTTTAGATTAAAATGTTTGCAATCATTGGAAAGCATTCAAGATGTTTAGAAAAAATATTCTAGTTAGTGATATTATTTATTTTTGTTCTATTTTGTGATATTTTAATAATAAAAGTATTTTTAATATTATCTTCTGAAAATATTCCTAGCATATTCATTCTTAAGAATACTTTATACCCCTAATTTTTGCACAGATCTATTGAAACATAATGAAAAAAAAGTTTAATTATACTAAATAAATCAACACAATTAAGTTTTTTGCCAGTTGCATGATTCCATATGTTCTAGACTCTAAGCGATCACATGAAAAATTATTTGTGTAAGAAGAATGCATCATCAAAACAAAGGAGCAAAGGAAAGAAAAAAGAGAGAGAGAGAGAAACCAAGAAATAGACTCTTGGGGCACCTGTGTGGCTCATCCATTAAGGCGCTGCCTTTGGCTCAGGTCATGATTCCAGGGTCCTGGGATTGAGTCCTGCATAAGGCTCCCTGCTCAGTGGAGAGCCTGCTTCTCCCTCTCCCTTTGCCTACTGCTCTCTGCCCACTTGTGCTCTCAATCTCTCTCTCTCTCTGTCAAATAAATAAATACAATCTTAAAAAAAAAAAGAGAGAAAAAAGAAACAGACTCTTAACTGTAGAGAATAAACATGGGAGAGGTGGAAGTGGAAATGGGTGACATAGGTGATGGGAATTAACGATGGCACTTGTGATGAGCATCAGGTGTAGTATGGATGTATTGAATCACTGTATTATACACCTGAAATTAATATTGCACTCTATGTTAACTGTACTGGAATTTAAATAAAAACCTAAAAAAAAGAAAAATGTGTCATATCGCTATTGGAATGGTGATTAAGAAGAATACTAGAAAATGCATAAAATTCATTCAGTGAAGATGAAAAATGCAAAAACACACAATATAATTTCAACTACATGAAAATGTGTAGGATAAAGAAAAGAAAAAAAAAGATATCAAGGTATCAATAATGATAGTATTATAGAGACCTGTTTCCTTTACTCTGTAAGGACACAGTCGAAAACCACTTGCATACATCACCAGTACAGAAATGTGGCCACTAGTCCTACAGAGGCAGTGTGTGTGTGTACATGTATGGGGAAGTGGTGGAGGAGGAAAGAGGAAGACAGGCACCGAGACAGAAAAGAAACAAAGAAACAAAGAGAGGACAGGGCAGAAGTAAGTAAGAAGGCAGGAAGAAAAGGACGAGAAGTGGGAGAAGTCTGCGGATTGGAAATTACCTGAAAACACCAGGGAACTTCAAACTTATAGACCAGAGGGAAAAGAAGCACTTTACAACTTCTATTAACATTTAATGATGATTTTCCCTACTTTTTCCCTAATTAGTCATTTTAGTTAGTTTCTAGCAATCCTATACTCCCCTATAGAGCCAAAGATGAATATTGTATTCTATGTTATTTTAGGTGCTACATCTAGCTGTGACTTTTACTAACTTTGGTCTTTCCCCAGGGTACCCATTATGGAGAAATGACAACTTGGTATCTAGTAGATTTAATTGGATAACATTTAGGTATAAGGTGTGTGTAATTTCCCATCAGTAAGGATGTTAATCAGTAACCCCAAATGCCTTAAAAAAAAACAAACAAAAACAAACAAACAAACAACATCAACAACAACAACAACAAAACCCACAAACATAAACCACATAAACCCAGAATCTTTGCATTAGTTTACAAAACAGTTGTTTTGCATGCAAGACAATCATAACAGGCAATATATAATGCCGGCAATGTATCCTTTAAAGCTCTGAAACCAGAATGTATTGGTCTGGATTACAACTATGCCTCCTATTAGCTTTGTAATCATGTTGAAGTTACTTGGCTTATCTTGGTCCCACAGTCCACATCTGTAAAACGGTGCAGATAATAACACCTAACTCATAGATTTGCTATGAGGATGGCAGGAGGAATCCACAAAGCAACTAGTACAACATGTGGCACAAAGTGAGAGGTAAGCAACAATATTTACCATTATAGAAAAGGTCCCTGGAACACAAACCTATTATATAGAGAGATGAGGGGGATGGGCATTGAATAAAAACAGGAAATACAGAAATACATAAATTTTGAAATGCAAAATTTAATACAAAGAGTTAATGATAAGCTTATCATACGGGTTTGAAAATTTTCCGTATTATTCACCAGGTTCAACATTACAATTATCTAACCCAAATTCTTATGTGGCATATCAAAATGCCCCTATTATTTCAAAAACTAATTTATAAACAGAAAATACAACCAAATTTGTATTTAATATGAATTTTTATTTTGAGGATCTAAAAGCTAATATTTAATGAGTGCAGTTCTAAGTACTTCATATGGATCAATCCAATGCTTGCAGCCACCCCCACGAGAGGAAGCACTATTATAACCATCCCTATTTTAAGGAAGAAAAAACAAGATACAGGGAGATTAGAAAGCTATCTCACTGCAAGAGCTGAGATTTGATCCCAAGAAGACTGAGTCTAGTCTTCATATAATAGTCTAGTTGATATAATAGTTGATATAATAATAATGAGTCTAGTTCATATAATAGTTCATATAATGGTTCATATAATAGTATATTAGTATATAGTATATGAACCATTATAAAATTTGCCTAATTGAATTATTTTTTGTACCTCACAATGTAAAATTTCAAATATAAGGTCTATTACTTACTATGTCATGTATAGATGGAATTTGAACTAGATTTTAATGGATACTTACTTTCAAAACCAAACATGATATATAACTTTACTTTGTCAACAAAATATTTTCTTAAAACATTAATTTAAACTAATTAGAATAAAGTGTATCATTCTATTATAATAATAACAATAATTTTAGACTTCTGAAATGTCAAAATTAGTCTTTCTATAGCATGAAATAATAACTATATTTCATCACTGTTACTTTACAGTATTAATAATATACTAATATGGTATAACATATACATTAAGTATATAACATATAGTTAACATATAACTAATCAGTTATTTTTCTTAGCAGGCATCATTATAACTGGATTTGATTAAAGCATCTCCTCCCGTGATTAAGGCAGAGAGAAACTGACTTCAGTCTAGTAGATAGGGATGGTATTAATACAGTATAACATATAACAAATATTATTTGTTATGAAACATGAAAAAATGATGAAAAAGTAAGATTAACTTCTGAAGGTCTTACTGCAAAAGGAGTTGGTAGAGAAAAGAATCATTAAATGTCTCTGTCCTAAAGTTTTATGAATCCATATAAAAGTCAACTCAGTTGCCTTATAAGACATATCAATGAGTTCAATAGATGTCTAAATTTCAGAAATGGAAATATAAATATTTATTTCATTTTCATATATATTATCTAATATTTATTATTGTCTTTTTTTTACTCACTTATAACCTTTCTATATTTTCGCCCTTATAGGGCATAGCTCAGGTGAACAGGGAAAATTCCATCAATGAAATGATCAGACTTTATGTATGTTTTGCATTTTAAGAATAATTATATTTTAAACCAACTTTAGTAAGTCTGTTTTAGAATTTTTTGCATGTGCTGCATATACATCCATTATCTCTATTTTGCAAAATTTTTCCTGCTTTAGTTCCTGGTCTTTTAGTATAGGCAAGTTATTTCAAACCAAGTTACAAGGATTTCTTTTAGGTGGCATTATTTGACTGCCATTTAATTTACTCTATTTACACAAATGATCAGGACTCACAAATTATGTTGGTTGCCTAGTATAAATGGGATACACCAGCTTTGAGGGTTAAGTTTTGAAAATTTATTTTCAAAATGCTGAATTTTGTTGTTTAATAGGGTAGTTTCCCAGAACAATGGTCATTTGCAGACAATTGAAAACCCAAACTTCAAGAACAGTTAAAACCTTAGTTTCTAGGTTTTCAGGAGATGGTCATTTTTGTTTTGTCAGTTTTGTTTTGGACCCTGATCCTAAACCAAAGACCTAAGTATGTTAGTAAACAAAGATATTTCTGGTTATTCACAGAAAGAACACAATGGATATAGGATAACATTTGGCCTTGATGACAGGTGACAGTTGATTTCTGCCTTGTGTGATTTAGAAACAGAAACTGAAGAACACCTGGGTGGTTTTTGTTTTTGTGTTTTTGTTGTTGTTGTTGTTTTTCTGTTTTGCTTTGTCTTTTAGCGCATTCCTGTAGCAAAAGTTATTCCTGGAAGATCTGAGATTCTGTCTATAAAATTTATCGCTAAACCAATAGCATAAGATAAGGAGATACAACTAAATTTAATTACACATACTGTAGCTTAAAAGTACTTTTATTTTAGCCTCACAGTGGGGAACACTTGCAGACTGTCTCAATTATATATAAATATAAATATATATATATGTACATATATACACACACACACATATATATATGTGTGTGTGTATATATATATATATATATATATATATATATGTATCTTAAGAATCAGTCCAAAGGAAATTCCTGACTTGTCAGTTATTTTTCCTAGCAGGCATCATTATAACTGGAGTTGCTTTCATCTTCTTCTATGGTTAAGGCAGAGAGAAACCTACTTTAGTCCAATCACCTATTCCTTTGGCAGTAAATTAGGGCTGAGACACAGACTACAGAGCAGTAAGCAATGCAAGAACTGGTCACCAACCAGGGAGCTATGCTTCTTGGCCAACTGAACTCTAGGCTAAGGGAGGGTGACCTGTCTTCGGCTGGTAGAAGCTTGTTCATATATCCCCATTTACAGGTTCTGCAGATCTTTGTGGTTGGTGGGATTTCCACAATATCGTGAACTTTGTGGTAAAAAGCTGAAGTGACTCTGTTCATTGTCACTTTGGAAGATACATGGGGCACCTAGCAAGCAGAAAAAAATATTATCTGGTATGTAAACTCAGTTGCAGTTAGAAGATAAGGGTCTCCGTGCACAAATAATAATCAAGAGAACATATAGATTTGTAATATTTACTACTTCAAATTTGACCTCCCTACAAGAGAAGCAGTGTACCAGGTCTGATATTATGGAAACATTCCTTGTGATTGCTTGGTTATTATATTCTGTTAACTGGCCATTTGGTTTTTAAGGAATAAAAAAAGATGAAAACTGGTGTTCAGTTTCTCTGAATATTTCCAGCCTTGGCTATTTTCCATGGAAATGAAATCTTCCTCAAATGTTCACTTCATTCATGCTTATAACGAAGTCTCAATGTTTAATTTATTCACTCATTTCAAAAATCTAATGGGAAAATTGTATTTATAAAGTCAAAGTTAGTGCTTATAGTTCATATATGTACAAAACTCACGCATACAACTGGCTATGAATCTATGTCATTCTATACATTAGCCCAGAAATTGTGAGCAAGAATTTGATTGAAATCTTTGACTCTTCCCCTTTTTAAGTCAACTATGAGTAGTCTAATCAGGAAAACTCTTTAGTCGAATCTTCTTAAAGGATTACTGGCAATAATATCCCTTTATCATTATTTCATTATTTCAAAATCACCTTTTATTTTTTCCAAATCACCTGTTTCATGGAACTTACATGCTATATTAAACATGAGGAAATGTATCTTCATTGTAAAGAAGCAAATATAATCACTTTTATAAAACAGCTTTCAAGGAAATTTCACTAAATGCGTTCTGGATGCTATTGGATATCTACTGAAAGGAATGGTTCTAGAAAATAAATGCAAAGATGAAAATATTTTACTTCAAGTGTCTCATAGCAATCCAACATTTTATTCTGACAAACCAGGAAAGTGAAATTTGAATGGAATGGCAAAATATAAGCATAATAAAATTGTACTCTTCTGTGACCTCTTCTTTGGAGACATTTAGATCACTAAAAACATGGGCAAAGCCTTGTAACTAAAATGACTTTCGTCAGTAGTAATGAGTGAGGATGGTGGGGTATGGAAAGCTCACAAGGATGTCAGTGGCTTTTGCTAAAATTCAGAAGTGCCCAAAGAATAGCACATAAGATTCTGAACTTTTAAAGCAGTTTTTTTTTTCTTTCTTTCTTTCTTTTATCATAGGATTACAGAGTGAATATCTTTCTTCGTCAGAAATGGAATGATCCTCGCCTTGCATATAGTGAATACCCTGATGACTCTTTAGACCTAGACCCTTCCATGCTAGACTCCATTTGGAAACCCGATTTGTTCTTTGCTAATGAAAAGGGTGCCAACTTTCATGAAGTTACTACAGACAATAAATTGTTACGAATTTTCAAGAATGGAAATGTTCTTTATTCAATAAGGTGAGTCATAGACAAATCCCTGATTCCAGTGAAATACTGTGGTTTTTTTTAAATGAATGTTTTGAGATTTTTGAGTAAGTGCTATCATTGTTCTTCTGGAGTTCCTCTAATATACCATTTCCCAAATATGTCCAATCACCAATAATAGACCCAAGTTCCAGATCTAGAACTTGTATGAGTAATTCTTGAAAATCCATTTTTTAATTTATTTTTTATATTTTAAAGATTTTATTTATTTATTTGACAGAGAGAGACATAGCAAGAGAGAGAACACAAGCAGGGGGAATGGGAGAGGGAGAAGCAGGTTTCCCAGTGATCATGGAGCCTGATGTGGGGCTTGATCCCAGGACCCTGGGATCATGACCGGAGCCAAAGGCAGAGGCTTACTGACTGAGCCACCCAGGTGCCCCAAAATCCATTTTTTAGAAAATAAGTGGCCCAGCCTCTTAATATCAGCAAAATTGGTGGACAGTTTAAAGGCAAATTGAATGATAGCTGATTCATACACTGTGATTATATTTTTACAGATGCATACTTCTTTAAAATATTTGTTGGTGAAGAAATATTTGGATTTACTTGTCTGGGATTCATTTTCCACAAATTATTTTTCAGATATTTGTATCTTTTTTATCTCCTTGGGGTTCTCTGGTCATTCTTTAGTAAAGATCTTATTTACATTTCAGTTATTTATAATGCATTTCTCAGAAGACTATATAGCTTTTAAAAATACAAAAACATAACTAATTAATACCAAATTATAAACACTGATATTAAAATTTCTTGACTGGTGAACTGGAGAGCTCATTCAACTTTGTCTGTTTATTAAGTATTAAACAGGTGTAAAATCAATAAATAACAGTTGAAAGGATGTATTTGATGATTTGTGTCACACCTGAGAAATATTCTAAAATAAAATTACTTTCTTAAAACATCCGTAATTTATTTTCTTTATTTAGTTTATAGGTAAGTTATGGATATTTCATTGTTTATATCAAGTCCTATTGGATTGGAAAATGGTGCCATGCATTATGAATTGCTTATGTTTCTTGGCAACATTTTTGAGAAAAGTTATGAAATGATTCGGAATTGCCTCTTTTGTCTTTCAGTATGAGTTCAGATGAAACAGATGTCTCTTAGCTCCTTGTTTTCGTTTGTTACAACCATGCTCACTTAATCAGAATAAATTCATTTTTGTGAGTGGTTTTTAGAAATCTCATAGGACTTTAAAATCTTCAAATGGCAGTTTCTTTGTTAACAAAAGTTGTGCTAGAAAAAAAAAATTCTCACTCAATTTACAAATGGAACATCTGTGATGTTTCATGAGAGACCTGGCTTTCTTGCTTGTTTAAAGACTGTCCTGGAAATCCTGATCGATTGAACTTATCCATTTATTCGTATTTCCTTCTTAAACCTCCTAAAACAAAGAAATAAACCTAGTAAGGAATAAAAAAGGCATTAATACACAGGAGGTTGAAAGTAATGGGAAAGACGACAGTGACAGATGAGCGATGATGACATATTTTAGGACGCTGGAAAATGAATACATTGTGAAAACTGACTTAACAGGCACAACTGAAATCTGAGCTACAGAGAGGGACCCCAAAAGGAAGAAAATAATATCCTCAAACTTTTAGAAATTTAAGGTATCTAGGACTTTAGAAAGTGGAAGCTAGATAAGAAAGAAAAGGACAAGAATTGATTTAAAATCTGCAGAAAGGAGACAGAGCTTTCTATTCCTGAGTTTCTTGTCCATGTCCTTCAGACTAGGAACTACTTTTTTTTTTTTTTTTTTTTTTTTTTTTTTTTTTTTTTTGCCATCTGGAATGAGCAGAAAGAGGATGGAAAACCTGGGGGAGGTTCTACCATGAGCTTTAAGAGTAGACCAGGCACAGCTGACATCTGTCATGGGGCATTATACTAAGAAAATGGAGATTACATGATGTTTGCACACTGTATGGTGAAATGTTCGTTCTCCCTAAAATGCTGAAAGCCAGTCCTAAACCTCTTCTATTGAGCAGTAGTCAGAAGAATGTACCTCTGAGAAAATATCTACAGATAGGACAATTGGGGAACCACCAAGAAAAAATCGGCACGGTCATGTTATTACCCTACTGTTAAGCCCATTACTCAGTGAACCATCTGCTACTGAGTTCCAAAAGGTTTTTCTTACCTTATTTTTAAATAAAAACAGACATCTGAGAACACTCTGTAATAGTAACGATCAAAAAAGAAGCAGAGGCCATGGAATGCTTGGGTGGCTCAGACAGTTAAGCGTCTGCCTTCTGCTCAGATCATGATCCCAGAGCCCTGAGACTGAGTCTCTTGTTGGGCTCCCAGCTCAACGGGGAGTCTGCTTCTCTCTCTCCCTCTGCCTCTCCCCCTGCTTGCGCCCTCTCTGTCACTCTTTGTTTCTCAAATGAGTACATAAAATCTTAAAAAAGAAAGAAAAAAGCAGAGGCCAAAAGAAACACACAGAGGAAATAAAGAGAAAAGAGGAGAAAATTAAAGAAAGAGAAAAGGATTGACTCGAGAAAATACGGAGAGCAGAAGAGACCATTAAAAAAAAAAATCTCTGGACAGATGAGATAACTACATGCATGAAATAAGAAAGGAATAAAAGGAATCATTCAGAGCATAACAGGAGCAAAGAATAAAGCAAAGTGAGAAAAAGAATCAGTAGAATATTTGGAAGATGAAGTGAAGACATCTCCCAAAAAGTAGAATCGAGATACAAAGAAATAGAGGAGAAAGAATGTGAAAATCAGCACATCAACACAGAGGTTTAATATCTGATTAGAAAGAAAAAAGAGAAAAAACAGAGATTTCCATGAAAAACAAGGAATTGATAGTTTGCCTGCTGCAATGACTATTTGAAAGGGACATTGTAGCTCTGATAGGGGGGTTGTTGAATTTGTAGCTCTGATAGAGAATTTGTTGATTATTGAAATGAGACAATTATTAGTACTAGGGAAAACAAAATGCTACATGAGAGTTATAATTATAGCAAACAACTATGCTTAACCATGAATAGTAATTAATTATTCATAACATGTAAACACTGAATATTAATTTAACCATAAATATTTATGTAACTAAATTTTGAGTATTATGGGAGAATTAAGTACACAAAGTGTGGTATAAAAGACATCTTTTCCTTGTTAGAAATAATAGACAATTTCACAAACTTAAAAAATCAAGCATAATATAATAGCAATTGAGATATATGACTATAAATCGTTGACAAGTGTCTAAAGAGAGGCTGCCACCAGGGAGCTAGAAATGAACTGAGGGTAGGATGGAGAGGTCAAAAATACACTGTGTTTTTTTTTTCTTTTTTAATGCTTTCTATAGTGTTTTAACTTCTAGTCTCAGTTTTGTTTTGTTTTGTTTTGTTTTGTTTTGTTTTGTTTGCTTCCAGAGTTTATTCTCAGTTTTTTGGTGTTTGAACTTCTAAATGATATCCATGAATTGTACTGATAAATTTTTAAATAAAGTCCTTTTCAAGGGAGGGCTCTGGAGCCAGATACGTAACTCTTAGATGTTCCAAGTTGGGATTCGGTTTTACCTTACTTATAAAATTAGCTTGTTACTTTTTTTATGGACTCTGACAGAAGACACAAGACTCTGGGTCAGAGATAAAGGAATATATTATTTACCACAAGCAACACGAGCATCAGTGAATTGATCTAATTTCTCCCTTGCCCTCAACTTTCACTGGAACACTGGATCAGGGTAACACACTGTGTATCTGTGTCCCAGCTGTGGAACACTGAGCTTGGGGAATCCACTGCCTTTATTATAAGCAGTAAGCAAGCCTCCTCTTTGTCCAGAAGGACGACATTATCTCAACTCTCAAAATTAGCAGCTGTATAAACAACCCGGAAAAATGGCTCAGGTAAAAGAATAGTCTGGGCCTTACAGTCTTGGTACACCCAACAAGAGGTAGGTGTACCAAAATGCACAGAGACGCATGGATGACTGTCTCTCCCAAACCATATCCAGGCTCTATGACTTACCAGCTGTGATTTGGGGCAAGTTTGTGGGTGAAAGTCTCATTTTTCTTATATGCATGATAATAATTACCTTGAGCCTGAAATAATGTATGTAAAGCACATAGCATAGTGCCAGGCATACAACAGACAGTTAAGTTGTTGTGTCTTCCTCAAAACAAAACAAAACAAACAAAACAAAACAAAAAAACCCCCAAAAAGTGCAAGTGCTGGTATTTTCCAGAATCTATAAAGTAGCACTCTATGGACACTTGTAAGTTATTAATGTAAGTTTCCATTTTGTCACTTGTAAAAGGGGGATTGCAAAATCCTCATCATGAGGTTAGGCCTCCACCTTCGGCTCACGTCATGATCTCAGGATCCTGGGATTGAGCCCTGCATCGCATCAGGCTCTCTGCTCGGCAGGGAGCCTGCTTCCCCCTCTCTCTCTGCCTGCCTCTCTGCCTACTTGTGATCTCTGTCTGTCAAATGAATAAATAAAATCTTTAAAAAAAAAATCAAATAACAGGAAGAAATTTTAGATAAAAAAATGCTTTGCAGAGCAACTTGTCAAAGATCATAACACAATTTCAACTTTTATTTAAAGTAAATATAATCACTCTTTCTTTGAAATTCAGTTGTGAAAAGAATTTAGACTTACTTATATAATGTGTATTTATTTTTGGAACATAAATTTTTAATAGATAAAGCAAACTTATCAACAGATGCTTTTTAAGGTGTTGTTTATTCAAGGGCAATCAATTTTCAATACCATAAAATAGATGTTGTGAGGAGAATTTTGCGTGTTTGTGATTATGCATATTTTCTGAAGAGGTCCTTAGCTTACAGCAGCTTCCTGAAGGAACCGTCCGTTGACAACACAAAGATTCCTGTGGTGATGGGTTGACAAGCTTTAAAATCATCTCTAAAAGCAGATTTCAACAAAATTCCAGATTAGAACATTAGCTGCAATCTCCCGTCTAGTGCACCAGCAATCTAATCTCTCCTGAGTTTTTTGATCTTTATAGAATCATAATAAAATACCAAATCACTCAAGTAAATATATAAAATCCATGGGGAATCTCCTTATATTTTCTAAAGTTTAACTTCATTTCACTAATTTGGGGGGAAGAATCATTTATGCACCTTTTGCTTTAAGTGTAATACTACTGAATGAAATAGGTCATTTCTTGTATTATATAAATATAAAGTTGGAAAAATCATTTCATTAAAAAGCCGTTTTCATGAAAAATGTTTCAATGCCTTTGAAAGGCAGTATACTTAATGGTTAAGGGTGTAGAATTTAGAGCTGGGCTCCCAGATTTGCAAATTCAGCCCTATTGATCTCTTCCTTGTAATGCCACTGGAGTTGACCTCTTAGTTTGCTCATCTATAAAATAAGGTAATACTGTTTACCTGTCTTGTAAATTTGTAGTAGGGGAGTAAGTTGAGAAATTGTAAAGTATTTGAATAGTGTCTACTACATAGTAAGTTCAATAGATGTATTACCCCTATTATATTACAGATAATATTGCAAAGCTGATAATTAATCAAGAGGTCATTGTTCAGGGTCCTGGGTGGTAGAGTTGGTTGATCAACCAATTCTGGTTTTGACCCAGGTCATGATCTCAGGGCCGTGGGATAGAGCCCTATGTTGGGCTCTGCATTGAGCACAGGGTCTGCTGGAGATTCTCTCTGCCCCTCACACTCATGCTTTCTCTCTCTCTCTCTCTCTCAGATAAATAAATGAATCTTTAAAAAAAGAAGAGAGAGGTAATTTTTCTTATTGCATTAAACTTAGAAATATTAGGAACTAATAAAGATATTTCTCAGTTTCATAAAGAAGCAAAAATGGAGTCAGAAAAGTTTTTTTTTTATTTAAATATATATACTTAATTAATGATTGAGATAGGCACCATACTCTAGGCATTGCTTGTTCAAAAATGGGCAATACTGGAGAACCTGGGTGGCTCACTCATTTAAGCATCTGCCTTCCACTCAGTTCATGATCCCAGGGTCCTGGGATCCAGCACCATATCTCTACATCCCCAGCTTCTCCTTCTTCCTCTGCCTCCTTCTCCCCCTGCTAGTGTGCTCTCTCTCTCTCTCTCTCTCTCTCTCAAATAAATAAACAAAATCTTTTAAAAAATGGACAATACCTCCATTTTAATCAGGTCAACTGTTCATAGATTATAGTCATCTATTTTAACATTACTACTTCACTAAGCCAAGCCAAGACTTTTTAAGAGAAAATAAAGAACACCATATCCTGTTTATGTGTCTTGTCTCAGAAAGAGAACTTAGTGTCCTTGCTTACACAAGAAGATACTCATTTCCAAAACAGTAGAATGTGATTAATTGCCTTTTGATTTAGCTTTCTTTTGATGTGGTCAGAGCATATCTTTAATTTATATATAATGTTTTGATGAAGAAATTTAGTTCACACCCATCAGGTTGACAAGTATTTTTTCACCCATATGTTGTTAAAGAGGTAATTGTACAACATTTTAAACAAAAGAAAGAATGTCAATAAACAGATGTTTTTTAGGATATGATTTATGACAGAAGTTCTACAAACAGTGATTTTCTTTGCCAAATAATTCCTTTCAAGCCCTTCTCTTTTAAAGAATTATGTAATGTCTCTCATTTTGTGCCAAAAAAATAGTCAGGATATGAATTTGACATCACATGCATGGTGAGAGCTTGGAAAAGATTCTGAGAATGCTATTCGCTTCCATACAAAAGGTCACAGAATTAATTCTCCAAGCCAACATTTGAAACTGGCTGTCCTGAGAGCCTTGGATGTTTGGAAAATTAATGTGCCTATGTTCAAAATATACTTGTGCATACACTTCTAATGAACCCTTTCACAAGAGAGAGAACATTGTGTCCACCTCATTTTACAGTTGCCTTTTTCCAGAAAGAACTTTGTAAATCTAGAGGATCATACTCACAGGATCACTTAACTTAGCTGAATCACAAGAAATTGCTCTTTAAGAATGAACCATATGAATTATTTTAGTGTGTTATGGACTCTGACTTGAAGGAATTGTCAAATGATCCTCGTGGGACTCTAAAAAATTCAGCGGCTTCACATGTCTGTCTGTTTATATATCTCAAATTATGTTAATTGGGCCTCACCAAGAGCATTCACCGTAGAACATGCATTATTATAACTTTAGGTCTATGGTCTACATGAAAATGCCATTTTGGAGAATGTGGTTACTCTTGATAGTGCTGATGATTATTTTTTTGTTAAAGTTTAAAGAGGTTTTATATGTGATTTAAAAAAAATTAAACATTTATTTATTCATTTTAGAGAGAGAGGGGGAGAGAGAACATGAGTGGGGGCAGGTGCAGGGGAGAGAAAATCTTCAGCAAGCTGGGTCCCACTATCCATGAGACCATGACATGAACAAAAGCCAAGAAGAGTCCAATGCTTAACCAATTGAGCCCCCTGGGCACCCCGACTTTATATGTGATCTAACTGAGTCATCTTTGTGCTCATCCTATGTAATTCAGGGATGGGGAAGATGGAGGAGTCTGGAGGTGGCAGAATACTAGTAATCCTTAATGGCTAATATTTATTGAGTGTTTACTATGTGTCAGATACTTGCCTAAGCACTTTACGTGTATTAACTTATGTATTGCTCACAATGTTTCTTCAGAGAAAGTACTATGATTACTTTCATTTTGGAGATGAGAACCCTGAAATTTAGTGAAGTGAAGTAATTTATCTATGGTCACATTTTAGTTTAGGTAAAAAAACAACAACAAAAAAACAAACAAAAAAAAAACACCTCAGGTGCTCACTGTTTTGCTGAATTTCAATGGGAATACTTTAAACTTTTTTTTTTTTTTAAAGATTTTATTTATTTATTTGACAGAGATTACAAATAGGCAGAGAGGCAGGTGGAGAGAGAGGAGGAAGTAGGCTCCCCGCTCAGCAGAGAGCCCTACCCAGGGCAGGACCCTGGAATCACCACCAGAGCTGAAGGCAGAGGCTTTAACCCACTGAGCCACCGAGGCGCCCCCCAATGGGAGTACTTTAAACAGAGGGCATGGCTAGAGAGTTCTCCCATAAGAATGTTATTTGAATAAACTTGGGTTTGTTTGGAACTGGGCCTCTTTTTCTCAGGGTCAAGAACTACAAATTCTTGCTAAACTTTCAAGATCATCTTTTCCAATAAAAAATGTATATTTTCACGAGTTATGAATTATCTGGAATGTCAACATATAAATACTTTCTGGAAGGGGAAATGGGCAGAATGCTGGTGTATACCATCCAGGTCATCTCACTTTGTGGGAGCCAAATTAGAGTTTGTTTGGTGAGCTCAGGATTATGTCACACAGATTCTAGAGGGCTAGACCCTGGTAAAATCTGGTGAAATGTTCTAGTCCTAGAGCAGAGGATCCCAGTCTAACAGCTAGAATTTTCAAGTCCTTGAGACTCAGGTTTTTTTTTTTTTTTCCTCTGCTATTACTGCTGGCTATTCACTGACAACTTCTTCAGTGTTTCAAAAATGACTGAAAGTTGTCATACAGGATTGCTTCTCATACTCCACTTTTTCAGTTCCCTGGATATATTTGCCTCCTCCAACGTGCTGTACATGTGATCTTGGGGAACTCTGCCCTTTGGCATTTGGTATAAATTTTATGGAACCCACTCTCAAATTTCTTCGTGAGGGTCTTTTCTGGAAATACAGACCTTTTGTAGACATCTACAGTCCTCTATAAAGGAGTGAATGATTGAGCAAAACAAATAAATGTGATGGGATGCTTAAATATACAGCTTTTCTCCTCCCTGAAAAACAGATTTATATATAAAGGTACAGCTGTTTCATAGTAAATAACATACCCAAGCTGGAGCAAATTATATTTGAAAAGTTGTTAGTCACTAACCAAAGCTTGTTTCCCAGTTGTACCCCGAACAACAGATTATTAATATGATGTCATAAATTACTTTTAAAAATAATTATTTTGAACTTTTTCAGGCTGACATTAACGCTTTCTTGTCCAATGGATCTCAAGAATTTTCCAATGGATGTACAAACATGTATAATGCAACTGGAAAGTTGTAAGTACAGACAACTTACTTTTTCTGAACACTTTGAAAAAAGTAGTCAATACAAATTTATGGATAATGTAGATAATTTATAATTTTGTAACTGTTTTTGTCAGATATTTACCAAGCAGGCATGTTATCTGTCACTACATAATGAAAGTAATCTCTTTCAACACATGCTGTCTATACTATGATAAATAAATTGAGGGCCTAGGAATAACAGTTTTTAGGCTTGACAGACAGCTATATATCTCTATACAGATTATCAGAGGTAAAAAAGAAAATAATCATTAAAAACAAACCGCCATTTTTTAAATAGGGTACTTGTTAGAGACTAAGCATTTTGTATATGCTATGTTTAATACTCACAGAAAAGATATTGCTGTCCCCATGTTTCCACATATCAAAATGGTCATTTTGAGTGCTTGAGTACTGTGCTCCAATTTATGGAGGTGGGGACAACAAATCCTCTGGTTCCGAAGCATATGCCTCCTTTGAGCCATTTTGCTAAAGTTTATTCAGAGCGTACTCTGCTGGGTATGTTATACGTGTTATCTCAGGAGAAGAGAAATTTCTTACACTTTACCAGAGATTTATCCAAGCTTACAAGCATTCCTTTAAAATTTGTCGTCTTTCAGGGGCGCCTGGGTGGCTCAGTGGGTTGAAGCCTCTGCCTTCGGCTCAGGTCATGATCCCAGGATCCTGGGATCGAGCCCCACATCGGGCTCTCTGCTCAGCGGAGAGCCTGCTTCCCCCTCTCTCTCCGCCTGCCTCTCTGCCTACTTGTGATCTCTGTCTGTCAAATAAATAAATAAAATCTTTAAAAAAAATAAAATAAATAAAATAAATTTCTCGTCTTTCAGAGTGGATCCACCCGCATCACTGATTAAGGTTAACACAAACATTTCACGTCTTTCTCTTTCTTTGAACTTATCTGTAGAATCGACCCAAGCTTAATTGGTTTTCAACGTTTAACAACATAAAAATGTAAGCATGATGTAGTTTTCTTGTGGTTCTGTGTTATATCGGAGGAAAAAACGTCTGTTTAACATATTCCTTGAGGAAAACTGGAAGGTAGGTCTTCGGGGTCTCAGGTCTCAGAGGCAAGGTTTGTAATGTGGAGGAGCTGTCGCTAGATGGCGAGCCTACTTCATGGGGGAATGCGGCCACGCCTCTCCATTTGGTTTCTCTTCAATTAAGGAAGTGGAAATTCTCTTACTCTGATAGTAACTCCTTCTTGTTAAATTTAAATGCATGACTTTTATGAGTAGTTCTTAAGTGTGAAGCATACACATGAATAAAGTACTGAGCAAATGAAAGGAAAATAAAATAATGTCGTTTTAGTTAGGGGAACTATTTAGAAATCTAAGCGGAGAGGGGCAAAGAAAAGATTCCCAGCAGGGGATTTTTTTTTTTTTTTTTTTTTGGAGCCCTACCATGAAAGCATTTTGAGGACGGGCTGGTTCTGTATCTTGGTTGCACACTTGGGTACATAACATAGAAGGGTGTCAAGAAGGAAAATCATGTACAAAATAGTCGAAGACAAACTGTTGCCCTCATTACTAAACCAGGCATGGTGGATATTATCTAATAGGCAGGAAGGAATTGTTCAAGATTTAGGAGCAAGAAAATGAATCTTCTTTAAAGATTCTTTCAGCCAAATGAACGAAGGTTATTTAAGAAGGTTTCATAATATTCCAAAACAAAGAATAGGATTAGGGACAAAGGGGAATGATGTAGAGGGTAGAAACAGTAGAGGTTGATATCACAGGGGAGGCAAAATTTTATCTTCATCCTCTTACCCCTTTTCAGCGGGCCTTGAGAATTAAATAGGCATAAAACAGATTAACAGGAGTAAAGGATACAAATGTATTTAATGTAAGATTTATGTAACATGGGATCCCTCATAATGAAATGAAGACTCTGAGAATTGGCAAAACCTAAATGTTTTTATACCAGGTTGAACAAGGAGAGGCAATTATGAAAAGGTAGCTAAACTATGCAGGGAAGCTAAAGGAAGATAAAGAAGTATCTTAACGTGGTCTGTACCGAATTCTTTGGCTTCAATTCCCTATTGAAGATGTTTCTCTTTTCCTGGTATAGGGAACACTCCTGTTTTCAGGAAGAAAAAAAAAAAAAAAAGGAGATTAAAATGCCCTTCTAATATCTACTGTTTTTTCAAGTACCTTTAGTTCAAAATAATCCTTATGCTAAATGGACATACTTTAAAGTGGCAAAGTCTACTGTACTTTATTTGCTTAAATACAAAATAGATGTGAAGTCTCTGGGAGCAGATGAGTTCAGAGCTTAGGTAAATTGAATCATACTGGAAACATTAACGGAGGAAGAAAACATAGGATAAGAAGTAAACGTGGAAGGGAATATTGATAAATCTCATCTTAATATATTCACATTTTGGGGAATTTAGGTAAAAAACAAAAGGAAGATTTAGACCGGGGGATACACTATAAAAAGCCATAAAGAAAGTGGTTCAAACAATAAGATAACATTTCTGAAGGAGAGAATATAGAGGGAAACAAAGAAGAACAGACCCTTTAGAAATGCCTTCATTTAGAGATTGTTGGAAGGATTTCCAGTCAAGGGATGGTCATAGATAGCAAATTAAAAACAGTATCACTCAACCTCAAAAGAAAGTGCTGAGATCTGTTTAACAGTATCAAATGCTACAAAAAAAAATTTTTTTAAAGGTAATTGAATAAAGAGCCATTGTTATTGATGGCAAAGACAAATGTGATTAGAATGATGAGGGTCAAATCTGAAGTCCTCCAAAAAAAATTTTAAGTGCATGATGAGAAAGTGGGAGCAGTGAGGAAAATCTCCATGAATGTTAGTTACTAAAGAAAGATGCGAAAAAGTAGAGTGCCTGGGGGATAACTGGGTCACTGGGCTTCCTTTCTAGAATAAGGAAAGCATACTGCGTTATTTTACAGGACAAAAAGCTAACATAGCAAGACTTTTCATTGTTTCTGCCTTTCCCAGAACATTTCCAAATTAATCAAAAACTCAACATGGGAAAGCAGGGCCTCTTGCCTCCTCAGTCTTGTTTCTTATTTTCTTTATCAGGAATGAATAGATTGCCTCACACATCCCTTTCATATATTTCAGTCATTATACACTTCCTGCTCTCTTATTAAAAATTAATTGAGCTCACAATAGAGATGCTGTTTATCAAACATCATCAGCAGATGCTAAGAAAATCTTGTTGATGTAGAAGCTGCTGAAGTCAAATTTTTCCAGGTATTTTTTTGTAAACTCTTTTAGATCACCCTTTCTCTCTCCCTCCCTCCCTCCCTCCCTCCCTTCCTCTCTCTCTTCTTTCTTTCTTTCTATAATGGCTTAAAATGACAAGTTAACCTGCTGGAAAACAAGTTAACTTGCTAGAAAGCAAGAGCTATAAGGAACCTTGTGTCTTGATTGAGATCTGACTGCAAAAGGGAAAAAGGAAACAAATTGGTTTGAGAGGTGCAGAAAACAAGCAATAAAGACATATAATTTAAAGGCAAAGGCCTGTCATGATCCAACTTTCTTTTCTTTTTTTTTTTTTTAAAGAATTTATTTATTTATTTGACAGACAGAGATCACAAGTAGGCAGAGAGGTAGAGAGAGAGAGAGGAGGAAGCAGGCTCCCTGCCGAGCAGAGAGCGGGATGTGGGACTCGATCCCAGGACCCTGAGATCATGACCTGAGCCGAAGCAGAGGCTTAACTCACTGAGCCACACAGGTGCCCACGATCTAACTTTCTTAAGTTTAGTGAATGTTCCATGATGTCTGTCAATCGTCAGGACTGTTCAAGTGACCTGATGGATCTTTATTCATCTAAGAATCAACTGAAAAATATTTATCAAGTATCTAATATATTTCACTTGATATCTTGGGTGACACAACAATACTTAAAGCACAAAAGTCCCTGGTTTTAAGGACTTGAGGGGCACCTGGGTGGCTCTGTTGGTTAAGCCTCTACCTTTGGCTCAGGTCATGATACCAGGGTCCTAGAATCCAGTTCCAGGTAGGGCTTTCTGCTCAATGTGGAGCCTGTTTCTCCCTCTCCCTGTGCCTGCCACTCTCCCTGCTTTTGCTCTCTCTTCCTCTTTTGCTCTCTCCCTCTCTGTCAAATAAATAAATAAAATCTTAAAAAGAAGAAGAAGAAGAAGAAGAATTAGAAGAAGTAGTAGTAGTAGTTGGAGGACCAGTTGAGGAGTTCCTCATACAGATTTGCATTAAAAATGATAAGTAGATGTTAATGGATATTGTTGGTACAAAGAGAAGAATGATTAAGGCAAGAACAATGCCAAGAGTGAATAAATTACTTAGAAAAGTAATTTTGGTGCAAAAACAATGAATACTGTTATGCTGAAAAGAAATAAAAATTTTTTTAAAAAAGTATATTTTGTCTAAACTAGCCATGACCCCATACCTCTAAAAGTGTCTATTCGTGACTTGGACTTAAAACCCTGGGTGATACACAATTCCTAGTGTAGGGAGAAGCAAGTCACTGGGAAGAGGTGGGCAGGGAAAGTCCAGGGGAAGAGAAGTCCTGTGATGGAAATGGATGCGAAGACCAAAACCATGTATGAGCTAAAAATAGCATGAAGGAACAAAAATGGAGTAACTAACTTTCAAGCCAGAATTTAAAAATATTGATTCATCAAGTAGAACATGGGAAAGAAGAAAAATAAAAGAAATGAATATATATAGTATTAGGAAGCACAGAAAGAGCAAAAACAGCTTTCAGTTGTACCATAATTACAATAAATGTAGGGTGCCTGGTTGGTTCAGTCGGTTAAATGTCAACTGCTGATCTCAGCTCAGATCTTCATCTTATGATCATGAGTTCAAGCCCTATGTTAAAACAAAACAAAACAAAACAAACAACTTAAAAAAAACAACAAAATAAAAGCAAAGATTAAATTCACATAGCAAAATAAAGATGTTAACTAGATGTTAACAAATATTAAGACTCAACAATACGTTGTCAGCTAAACACTTTTTAAAAAAATTTTTAGGGGCATCTGGGTGGTTCAGTTGGTTAGGTGTCTGCCTTTGGCTCAGATCATGATCCCAGGATCCAGGGATCAAGCCCCACATCAGGCACCCAGCTTGGCAGGAAGCCTGCTTTCTCCCTCTCCCACTCCTCCTACCTGTGTTCCCCCTCTCACTCTTTCCCTCTCTCTCTATGTCAAATATATAAATTTTTAAAAAAAGAAAATAAAAAAATTTTTTTGCAAAAATATTTGGGAGAAAAAGACAGAAAAATGCATATTAGAGAAATGTGTCTAAAAAATCAAGGACGATAATTTCATATCAGGAAAAAATTATAGAAAAAATTGTGAGACACAAATGTTTGAGTAAAATGCCGATAAAGAAACAATATATAAATAAGCTATAATAATTATAAAAATATCTTCCATATAACTTCCAAATATATAAAGCAAAAAATCAGGCAGAATTACAATTTAAAAAAATAGATAAATCATTACTTTACTTGATAGTACAGGTACAGATACTGGAACAAAAGTAATTTATGGATAAAGAAAAAACTCATGGTTTGTTTTCAGGATACAAGAACAATTACAAAAAGTATATAGTAAGCCACAAAGGAAGCTTTAATAAATTCCTAAAAATCAACATCCGATGGGATGGGATCTCTCACTAAAATGAAATATGACTAATAAAAATATAAAATTACTATAAATTACTATGTATTAACATAAATTATAACATACTCCTAGACAAAGATAGACCAGGAAACCAACAGCATATAATAAGTGACTCCTTGTTTAAAGAAGAAATAAAGGAAAACTGCTTATAAATGACATTGAAGGTATTAACTCTCAAAATCTTGAGACCCAGCTAAAGCAATGTTCTGTACTAAAAGCTACTGAGGGGCACCTGGGTAGTTCAGTGGGTTAATACTCTGTCTTCGGCTCAGGTCATGATCTCAGGGTCCTGGGATCAAGCCCCGCATTGGGCTCTTTGCTCAGCGGGGAACCTGCTTCCCCCTCTCTCTCTGCCTGCCTCTCTGCCTACTTGGGATCTTCCTCTGTCTCTAGCAAATAAATAAATAAAATCTTGAGAAAAAAAAAAAAAAAACTACTGAGATAGGCCTTTGATTCAAGAAGACCAACAAGGGAAAACAGAGTATTCAAAGAATCACAAAAAACTCCCAATTGGTACTTTGAAAAGTTCAAGAACCTAGAGACACCTCTGAAGAAACTCGTCAAGGAAGAAAGAAATTAGGTTACATATAAGAGATACAGAGTGAAGAGGAAGAAGTGAAGGGAAGGAAATGATGGTAAATATACTAAATTGAAAACAATAAAGGAGAATCCTGAGCACTCCATCTTTTCCAGTTCTATCCACTGACCTGACATTAGAAAAGAACCTCAGGCAAAAGCTTTATTTGAAAAAGAGAATAAAGGGAAATCCACACTGCAGATAGCTAATTTCATCATAAATTAATGAGAAATTCAAAGAGCTGAGACAGTAATGGGGAAAACAGAGAACATTTTGAAGACTTTTTCAATGACTTGCCCAAGAATTAAGCATAAAGATGATTCTCTCAAATTTTCTCTTAATCACAATGATTAAATGTGGCTTCGGTTACATGAATTAGAAAAATGTAGGTGATTAATGGAGAAAGTAGTGCAGAAGCTGACTTCTGCTTAAATATGCTATGCTTCTTGTGAAACAATGGATTTCACTAGAAATTTATTTTGGATTACTGGGGTTTTACAATACAGCTAGAATAAGGAATGGTTGTGGAAATACAGAGAAATAAGGTTAGCAGTGTTGCTTAGAGGCATGAAGATAAATGAGATTTCTGAAGACAGTCTCAAAAATAAAGAACAGGAGAGAGGACAAAGAAGATGACTTCATTGAATTTAAGGAAAATTGAGGGACAAAAGGGAAGAATAAAACAGAGAAAGACAATGAAAAGTTCTTTGTGGCATTTTAACATGTTTCCTAGAGACTGTTTTTCAAATATTATTAACCTACTTGACTCATGGAGTATAGCATTCATATAGCTCTTTCACTGAACTTGGAAAAAATCAGGAAACCAAGGTTACTTTTTTTAATATTTAATTATAAATAGAAACATATTAGCTGCAATTCAAATATGTTTATCATAGTGATTCAGTTGCTGCCATTCAAAATCAAAATGAAATAGCCACAGTAAGACTGAAACTTTACCCTTAGATTAACCTAAACAAGCTAAATCTCATCACCGAGAATTCCTTTGCAGCCAAAGAAGAGAATGAGTCCCCATATATACAGGCGCACCTCATTTTACTGCATTTTGCTTTTTTGTGCTCACAGATATCATGGGGTCTTTTACAGATTGACAGTTGGTGGCAACTCTGCATCACGCTAGTCTGTAGGCACCATTTTGCAACAGCATTTTCTCACTTTGTGTCTCTGTGTCTCATTCTGATAAGTCTCATAATATTTCAAACTTTTTCATTATCATGATATTTGTTACAGTGATCTGTGATTACTGATCTTTGATGTTACTGCTGTCATTGTTTTGGGGCTCCATGATTGCACCCATATAAGATGGCGAACTCAATGGGTAATTGTATGTGTTCTGACTGCACCACTGACCAGCCATTGCCCATCTCTTTCCCTCTCCTTGGGCCTCCCTAGTCTCTGAGACATAATATTGAAATTAGGCCAGTTAATAACCCTACAGTGGCCTCTAAATATTCAAGTGAAAAGAAGGTTCACACACCTCTCTAAATCAAAGCCAGAAGTGATCCAGCTTAGTGAAGAATCCATGTTGAAAGCTGAGATAAGCGAAAGCTTGGGTCTCCTATGTTGGTCAACTAAGTTGTGAATACCAAGGAAAAATTTTTGAAGGAACTTAAAAGTGCTACTCAGTGAATACAAATGACAAGAAGGCAAAACAGCCTTATTGCTGATATGGAGAAAGTTTGAGTGGTCTGGACGGAAGATCAAACCAGCCATCACATTCCCTTCAACCAAAGCCTGATGCACATCAAGGCCATAACAGTCTTCAATTCTGTGAAGCCTGAGAAAGGTGGGGAAGCTAAAACAGAAAAGTTGGAAGCTAGCAGAAGTTGGTTCATAAGGTTTAAGGAAAGACATTGTCTCCATAACATGAAAAGGTAAAGTGAAGCAGTAAGTGCTGATGTAGAAGCTGCAGCAAGTTTTTCAGAAGATCCAGCTCAGTTCTTTAATGAAGGTGGCTACACTAAATAACAGATTTCCAATGTAGATGAAACAACATGTCATTGGAAGAAGATGCCATCTAGGATTTTTATAACTAGAAAGGAGAAGTCAATGCTTGGCTTCGAAGCTTAAAGAACAGGCTGACTGTCTTGTTAGGGGCTAAAGCAGCTGGTGACCTTAAGTTGAAGCCAACGCTCATTGACCATGCCAAAAATCCTAGAACCCTTAAGAACTACTGCTAAATCTATTCTGCCTGTGTTCTAACTTGAAAAACAAAGCCTGGATGCCAACACATCTGTTTATAACATAGTTTACTGAATATTTTAAGTGCATCATGAGACCTACTGCTCAGAAAAAAAGATCCCTTTCAAAATATGACTGCTCCTTGACCATGTACTTGGTCACCCAAGAGCCCTGATGGAGATGGACAATGACATTAGTGTTGGTTTCAAGCCTGCAAACACAATATCCATTCTGAAAGAGTAATTCTGACTTTCAAGTCTTATTATTTGAGAAATACATTTTGTAAGACTCTAGCTGCTATTCATAGTGATTCCTCTGATGGATCTGGGCAATAGAAATTGAAAACCTTCTGGAAAGGACTCACCGTTCTAGGTGCCATTAAGAACACTTACGATTCATGGGAAGAGATCAAAGTACCAACATGCAGAAGAATTTGGAAGAAGTTGATTCCACTCCTTCATGGAATACTTCTAGACTTCAGTGGAGGCAGTAACTGGAGATGTGGTGGAAATAGCAAGAGAACTAGAATTAGAAGTGGAGCCTGAAAATGGGACTGAATTGCTGCGATCTCATGATAGAACTGGAATGGATGAACTCTTTCTTATGGAGTGTTGTTGTTTTTTTTTTTTTTTTTTTTTTTTTGAGATGGAATCTGCTCCTGGTGAAGATGCTATGAAGATTGTTGAAATGACAACAAAGGATTTAGAATGTTACATAAATTTAGTCAATAGAGCAGCACCAAGTGTTTGTGGGGGTGGACTCTAGTTTGAAAAAAGTTCTTCTGTGGGGAAAATGTTTCCCAACAGCATCACATGCCACAGAGAAATCATAGATGAAATGAAGAGACAGCTGATGTGGCAAACTTCATTATTGTCTTATTTTAAGAAATTGCCACAGCCACCTCAACTGTCAGCAGCCACCGCATCAAGGCAAGACCCTCCACCAGCAAAAAAAAGCTGTGACTCACTGACAGCTCCGATGATGGTTAGCATTTTTTAGCAATAAAAACTTTTTAAATTAAGTTATGTACATTTTTGTTTTGTTTTTCTCTGGACTTAATGCTATTGCCCACTTACTAGACTAGAGTATAAACATAACTTTTATATGCACTGGGAAGCCAAAAAATTATTTGACTCCTTTTACTGCAATATTCACATTATTGCACTGATCTAGACCTAAACCTGCAAGGTATCTCTAGGGATGCCTGTAGGTTTGAAGTTCAAACATTTCCTTTATCAAATATAAAGGCCTGCCCCATGGAGAGTTTATTTGTCAAATCTCAACAGAATTTTACCCAATTGCTTTTATAAAAGCCAGAAGTTTAATATACTATTATGCCTCCAGTCTATAACATCCTCATTCACCCTCACGAGAGAATTCTAGAAGAAATACTGTGAATGCTTGCTGTTGGGTATAAAGAAATTGTATCGGTTTCATTTATCTTTCTAATACTCCTTTTTTTTTTTTTTTAGTGTCAAGTTCAGTTAGAAAATATCAGCGATTTACCATGACAATTTTCATCTCCAAAATTCACAGCAATAGAAACTCATTAAATATCAATAAAAAATATTAAGCCATATATGCTACAGAGAGAATTCTGCAATGAAGCCTTACTTTTCTTACATGTTTTATTTAATTTAAAAAATAGTGTGTGATTTGTGCCCCAATTTTTGTGTGTTATTGTTGGTAATGTGTAACATAATGAGTGACATTTCTACTAAAGATAAACTAAATATTAAAGAGACCACTAGCATTCCTTCTCAGAATTAGATTATATTACTACTGAAGTTCAGAATCTATTATATGACCTTTTTTTAAATTGGCTATATGAAGTAAAACATAAAGCTATCTTTTCAAAAGACAAATTTTCATTGATATCACAGTTTTGTTTATAAATGCATTTCATTTGCTTCACAAATTACTAGTCTCTGAGGGAAGGAAACACAGCTATGTTATAGCTTAGACTATGCCCCTAAGGGACTGACAGTGCAAACTGATGTGCAGGAATAAGGTGAGGGAAAAAACTAAAGATTTTAATTTTCAGCCTTTAGTTTATACCATAACAAAAATTTCTAAATTGACGATTTTTCCCCAAGTGAAAAAAGACAATGCAGATATTTTTTAATCTTGGAAGAACATCGAATGATAATTTCCTAACATCATCATAAACCATTGTTAGTTACAAAAAGACAAAGAAGACATGGGGTATATGAACTATCACTGTAATTCCTTATTTCATATCTAAAGAGGAATGTAGGTAACAGAACAGGAAAAACTCACCGATGCGAGAAATTTTAATTATTCATGTTAGAAAAGAAAATGAAAGGAAAGTCACTCAGGGAAGAGAGGACTCTTTCCACAAAGAAAGCAGCCTAAATCCCTAAAATCATAGGAAAAGGTCTTTTTAAGGTCAACTTAAAAAAAATACCGGCAAAAATTGTAAGAAGCTTCCAAAACATGCTTTAATGGGGTTTTTGGATAGAAGATGGGAGGTTTTTGCTATTTAATTTCCAGATTCATTTCAAAACCACATCTGATATGACTCAGACCAGTTTCTCTGGAATGCCAAGACTATTTAAGGAATTTGGTGAAGATTTTTGACTATTATTTCCTAATAATCTCTACTGTTTTCAAGCTCTTTCATAATTTAGCAAAGTGTGAATATTATTCAGAATAATACTATGCCTTTTGCCCGGCAAGTCAGAGATACGGACGATTCTTATTTTGCTAAGTATTACTGAAACCTCCGTGGTTACAATGTTAGTTAGAAAGCAAGTTTTCCCAAGACACAAATATTCACTAATGAACAAGCTACTTCTAAGGTTACTCCCCACTTAAACATTCCATCCTACCTAACCCCGCAACTGTTCTCTTCCAGTCTGGCCTCATCTTGGTAAGTTCACTTTTGCTGATCAGATATCTTAAACATAGGGTGATATCATAAAAACAGTGTAGTTACAAGTCTTACAAAAAGGTGATGCCACAGTACTTTTATTATCTTTTACACCTATTACCTGATTTAGTCCTAAGCACAACTTAATGAGATGGGTTTTATTTCCATTGTAAATATCAGCAAATTAAGGTTGAGAAAGGTTGAGTGACTTTCCCAAAGTCACACAATGAAGATGTGGACCAAGCAAACTTCTGTGAATTAATAACTCACAAACTTAAAACAAGCATTGGTCCTTTCAAAATCTATCCCTAGTAACCAAAATGAGAACCACTAGTATGGAATAATGGTTTATAGGTTAGTTATACCAGAGAGTTTTAGAGAAAGTGTAATTACTAAGAAGATAATTGAGCAGGCCTATAACTTAAAGGAAACCACATCAAACAACCTGGTTAATGGTAGGATTATTCAAATTAAATGCACAAATTGTACATAAAAATGTTTCAGTTAAATAGATTTTGACATAGCAGTTGTTCCTTGTCAGGTCAATAAAATTTACTTGAGTAATATTCCTCCTGGCAATAATCAGCAAGCATGTGCCAAGTGTAAGCATTTTCTTCCTTTCCGTTTTTTTTTTTTTTTTTTTAATTCCAGCTGCTAGTTAAGTACATCAGCATTTGCAAGCTGTGTCAAACCCAGAAATCTCAGCCTCTCTCTTTTTTTCTATTGATTGAGAAAGCTGGGCCAAACAGGATTCTAGGTCACTTAAAACTGAATGTTAAACTATAGTTATTTGATAATTCTCAAAACTGTTTTCAACTTAAATATATTCTCAGTCATATTCTCCCTTTGAATAAGTATTTCTTTTACATACTACTCATGGTAGAAAGTATTAAATAAACTTTTTTTTCCCCCTGTGGTCTTTTAAGCTGTTTTTTTTTTAAATGACCAAAGGTCATTTGATTTCTTTTAGTGACAATATAATACATTTGAATGATGTCTTCAAAATCAACATGTTTAGGGACACCGAGGTGGCTCATTCAGTTAAACTACTGACTCTTAATTTCGGCTTAGGTCATGATCTCAGGGTTATGAGATCGAGCCTCACTTTGGGTTATGTGCTCAGTGTAGAGTCTACTTGAGATTTTTATCTCTCCCTCTCCTTCTGCACCTACATCCCTACTCCCTGGCTTACACTCTCTCTCTCAAGTAAATAAATGAATAAAATCTTTAAAAAAATAATTTTAAAAATGAGCATGTTTATACAGGGAAATTTGTACCATAGAGATGATAAAACAAAGACATGCTTTAGCCTTGGCTCCCAATCTTCTGTACTAGTGTTAACCAATTTTGTTTGTCTCACGTGCTCTGTCTATGGTCACAGATATAAAAGAAGTATAAAAGACACAAATATAAAAGGCGTTTCAAACATTAAACTACAGAAAATTAAAAAGTGTTTTGCATATTAACATTGCAATTTTATTTCAGATTTAAGTAATTTTTCTAATGTGATGGGTATGGAACTATATCTCATTATATCTTCATCTCCCTTACATGGAATGTCCTCTTTTCCAATCATGACTCTTTCTTCTGTCTGTGGCCTGTTTAAGCTTTTCCTGATGTTTCTATGGAATTCTCTCTTTGTATTTATTTATGTGTTATTTTATAGATGTTAATGATAGTCTAACTTTATATTTCATAGTTCAGAGGGTTTTAAATACATATACATAATTAAATATCCCCTTTTCTTAATAAAGTATACCTTCTATATGCCAAAAACATTATGCATTTTTATAATACCCTTTTGTAAAAAATATTTTATTTATTTATTTGTCAGAGAGAGACAGAGAGTGACAGAAGCAGGGGGAACGGCAGACAGGGGAGAAGCAGGCTCCCCGCTGAGCAAGGAGTCCAATGTGGGGCTCAATTCCAGGACCCTGAGATCATGACCTGTGATGAAGCATCATGATGCTTAACCAACTGAGCCACCCAGACACCCCAGTGTTAGGCGTTTTAACTCAGAAATTGTGTAGCGTACCTTGTGTCTACATTTTCAATATGAGTGGATTTTATTTCTGTGTAACCCTTTTTCTAAATGTATAGAAAATTCTTCCATTATTATTTATCAAAATTTTTTTCTAGGGTAGATGCAAGATGAAAATTTCCCCTTAAATTTCTATACATAGGTCTGGTTCTGGCCTCTGTTCTACACCATTCCATCTAATTGGAACAAAGCCTCTATTCTGAAACCATTTGAATACTACAGCTTTATTTGTACACTTTGTCCTCTGTCAAACAGATCTGCTTCTTTACTTTTACTTTTCAAAGCTGCCTTTGCTATGTATATCCATTTGTACTTCAGGTTAGTTGATAATTACATTAGGATTTTTATTTAAGTGGAATTGATATTATAGAATAATTATTAATTATTGTCACAATAATGTGTCACAAGACCACAGCATGTTTCTGTCTTTATTTCCATCTTCTTCTCCATCTTTCAAAGACATTTAATTATTTGATTTTCACATTTCTTTGTTAACTCATTGCTATACATATTATATATTTTTGCTGAAATTGAGAATAAAAATTTGTTCATATTCATCTTAAATGATACAATAGCATTTAAATCCATATTTTAATATTATGAAGAAAAGACTTTGATATTAGTTACCCAGAGGTGAGCAGCTGAACTGCTAGAGCAGATAAAATCATAGGGTGAGGAAGACAGCAAAGTGAATTAAAGGGGGAATTCCCCATGACAATATTGGGAAATGGAAGTTCTTCCCACATGAATGAACCACGTTCACAAGAGGAAGAGGTGACAGAGTCTCTCTAGGTGCCTTGAGGACACTTTCCCCAACCCATCTGGGATTCAGTCAAGTGGGAAGACAGAGCAGTAAAATGATAAACACTTCTGAGGGGTTAGAGATATTTGAAAAAGGGAGATGTCCTGTGTCCATTTGAGAGGGGACCACCTTGTAGGGTGGCCACAGCCACATAGGCAGTCCTAACAACCAAAAATATATCAATGCAACATATGTCAAAACATAAGGAGATAGATGATAGAAGATTTGTAGGTAGCTCGGTGATAAGCTAAACCAGTAGTTCCTCTGTTTTTTATAGCTGTTACATTACTTGGAAGAGATCTAGAAATCCCCCAAATTCCACAAACATATAACATGGTTGGGAATCTCAATTTCTAAGAGATCTACCATGGGGCTGACAATAAAGTAGTTTCCATATCCTATTATTTCAGGGAATAAAAAAAAAATTAAAAAAATAAAAGAAACAAAGCCTGAAGTCTACATAAATGAAGATATGGTTGGAAGGTATGGCTGAAATTCTGTATCCTGGCAACAAAGGAAACTATCAAAGTACAATGATGCCAAGAGAACAGACCATATATTTTACCATCCTCAAATCTTGTTGGATGTGAGGGTCCAGCCCCAGACCCATGATGAAACATCTTGAAATGGAGGGCAGAAAGCACCAGTGAAATAACACAGATTAAAGTGGACTTGCACTCATTTCTCCTCATTGCCATGAGGGCACTGAAGCTCCTCCTTACCATTAGAGTAACCATGTAACTTATCATTAAAATGGGGACACTTAAGATCTTAAAAAAAAAAAAAAACCCTATCAGTTATAAGATATAGCAATTTTAGTATCTGTGGTACCTTTCTTTTAGTCTCTAAAGATTTTATTTATTTGTTTGTTTATTTATTTATTTGAGAGAGAGTGAGTGAGACAGACAAAGAAGGAGAGGGAATATGAAGCAGACTCTGCACTGAGCACAGAGCCTGACACGGGGCTCGATCCCACAGCCTCGAGATCACAACCTGAGCTGAAACCAAGAGTCAGACACTTCACCGACTGTACCAGCTCCTGATAGTGGTTTTTTTTTTTGTTTTGTTGTTTTTTTCTTTTAAATTAGCGGGTGAATTAAATAGTTCTGAACGGTTTCTTTTCAAAATATCCTTTCTACCTTGCAGACCCCCTCTCCTTACCCCGAACATGATCAAGGACCAGGGGGGCAGTATGCTCTCTCTCCTTCTGTCTCTTGATTCTTAAAATTAATAAACAAAAAAAATAAATAAGCAAACAGACAAGTAAACAAAATATATCCTTTATAAATAAATATATGCATGTATATTAAAGCAAATCAAAATAATTGGAATCATGTTAAACGTAATTTTTATATTAAATTTGAAATTGTTAACAGTCACTTGACCTTATAGACCCTAGATTATTATTTTCTTAGTAAGAAATTGTTCTCTATAGTTGAGGTAGCTCAACTCAATTATCTATACTTGATCATTTCAGAGCTTGATTTTATGTATTTTATATTGATATAGGTAACCATTTCAGCCCATGTATTTTTACAGATATTGTCTTTGTCTTGAATAAGAGTATCTTTTATCAAAAATAGGCTCTTAGGACAAAACTCAACCATAGTAGTTGTTTCTACTTAAGAAACATTTTTAATTCTTTGCCTAATTTAGATGCTGGGAAATATGTCTTCTTAATTCCATTTCCATTTCAATATTAGTTAACCAATTAAAAACAAGCAGTCAATACAGTCTTTCCATTTCCACAGTTATCAAATTACAATAAATATTGTATCATTTGAGACCTTTCTTTCTTTACGTTGTAGGGATCTCTGTTTAGAAGCTTCATTTTTATAATTGCTATTTACTAAAATCTTCAGAATCCAAAATTTTCGTGTTCCATTCATAAAAAAATTTCATTAAATATTTCCAACTAACTTTGAATACATGCAACCAAATTTAGAGAACCTATTTACCAAAAGTCCAATGTCCTTGTAGAACATATAAGTTGATTCATGAAGTAGTTCTTCAAATATTTAAATTTTAAAAAAAATTAGCTGATAACAAGCAATAAATAGAAAAAGCATGTTGTGCCATAACGAAATATAATTTTTAATTCAACATCAGCTTTGTCCCACACAAAAAAATTATATTTCAGGTACTCTGTTCCAATAAAAAAGTTATAAATGTTAACAACTACAGCTTCTCTTTCACTGATAGAGTGTCACAGTTTATGTGTGTAAAATAAATCATATGTGGGACGCCTGGGTGGCTCAGTTACTTAAGTGTTCAACTCTTCATTTCAGCTCAGGTCACGGTCTCAGGATCGTGAGATCAAGCCCCAAGTTAGGTTTCATGCTGGGCATGGAGTCTATTTAAGTTTCTCTCTCTCCCTCTCCCTCTGCCCCCTCCCCAACCCCCCACTCTTTCATTCTTTAAAAAAAATAAATAAATAAAAAATAAAATGAAATAAATCATATATGTGTTGTAAATAATTCCAAGAACACTGCAGCTCCACAGATCCTCCCCCCTTTTTTTTTAAGTTGCGCTATGCTCACCACAAGTGTAGCTACCATCTGTCATCATACAACACTATTACAATACCATTGACTCTATTCCCTATGCTGTACTTTTGTCTCTGTGACTTACTGGGCTTTTTTACAACAAAGATGAATTCCAACAAATATTTTATTCAGATCTATCACAAGCAAATTACATTTATTCTCAATGTTGAACTTTTTAAGTAAATGTAAGAGAGATTTCACAATAGAATTTATGATGACATTACATAGTTCATCTTCAACCAGTATAATTCCAAAAGCTTTACTTTGATTACAGAATTAGATTTAAAAATTAATTTAAAATTAATTTAACCAATTTTCTCTTTAAAGCAGGAAATGATACTGAAACAAGCCTAACGTCATTTAATTGCTTGCAAATTTCCTGTCATGCCGTTTTCCAAGAAAAAATGAATTTAAAAAAGAATGAAATTAATTCAGAAAAACAATGATTTTATCTACATAAAAACTGATTTTTTCATAGAGTAATGTGTAAATCCTGCCCTACAAATGCACGTGTCAGATAACTGTCTTTGGGCAGCATTCTTAAAAGGACTGTAATGTTTGAAATCGATGTTGATGTGTTTTTAGCTCTATGTGTCTCATGGCTTTTTATGTAGGCAGAGCTTTTGTGAATGTTAAATATAAACCATGTCTTGTTTAAGTTGCACATTCATCATGAACCTTCTTGTAAAATGGAATTCGGTGCTTAATTTTTCAATAAATATTGAACTTTCACTTCTTTTAGCCCCTTGCTGCCAGAAGGATTTATTGCAAGATTTAAGAGTGTTGCCAAATAATAAAATAAGTGTAGGTTTCAGAGCGTTCAGATTGCTTTCTGTATGGCCCATAGCAGCACTACTTTGCTTTCACTGACAAGGAACTTATAATTTTCCGTGACACTTGGATACTTTCACTGACACTTCACAGATGTCACAGGTTTGTACACCACGTGGGCAGCAGGGGAGAAAAGTTGAACACTTCCACCACCACTCAGATCAGGAGTCAGCTGCCTCTGAAAGGGACACGCTAGTTTTTTTGCTACTGAAAGGGTCTGGTAAAGATGGACCATTCCTGATATTTGCTGTTGTACAGATTTAACATAATATTAATTTAAGATAGTAAAATAGTCTCATACTCTTACGCCATGGGAGAGTCTAGAAGTAAAACTGAAGGATCTATTGAACCAACAATGATGTATTTTAAAACAGTGCTTAATAATACCTAATCTAAAAATGAGAAATCTAGGGGTAGCTCAGTAGGTTAAGTGTCTGCCTTCGGCTCAGGTCATGATCCAGGAGTCCTGGGTTCCAGTCCCCTATTGGGCTGCTGGCTCAGCGGGGAGACTTGCTTCTCCCTCTCATCCCTGCTCCCGCCCTCTCTCACTATCTAGGTCTCTGTCTCTCTCTAAAATAAATAAATAAAATCTTAAAAAAAAAAAAAATTAGAACAAGTGCTGAGAGGATCAGAGGGAAAAAAGAGTAATGTGGGGTTGCCTTGGCAAACCAAGGTATGTAATTTTAATATCATCTATATATAGGTGACTCTCAAAGATTTATCTTCAATCTTGACCTCACTTTCAATATATAAGTGTGATTTCAAGTATTTTTGACACACAAGTCAATGTCAGATTATGACAACATCTGCATCTCTGGCTGATACCTTAAGCTCAAGGTAGTCCCAAATAAGATCATCATATGTGAGAGCACACACACACACACACATGCACACATACACCTCCCCTGCCTCCTTCTCCACTTTTAATTCAAATATTCAAACAACCTGCTATATGCCATGTAATATTTTAGGTACTGAAAAATACGTCAGTGACTAAAATGGAATCATCTAAGCTTTTATGAAGTTTCAGTCGTAGGAGGCCAGGTAGAAAAATGCCCCCCAAATTGATGACTATATACAATGTCAAATAAAGATAAGTTCTATGGGAAAAGTGAATTAAAAAAACTAACGCTGACTAACTGGACAAAAATCTTTTTATAAGACAGTCAGAGAAGGCTACTCTAATGACATGAGATGTAAGTTAAAGACTGCGGCATAGCTACTTATCAGTGACTTAGAGTTGAAACTTTGATGTTGCTTCAACTTCTTATTTTTTCCTTAAATATATATTTAACTAATCCTCAATTTTGACAAAAAGAGATAATGAAATATTGCCTCTGACTTACATTCCTCATGAACCATAGGGAAAGAATGAGAGCTTTTTTTCTTTGCCATCTCAAGAATGCAAGTGACCTTTTTAAAAAATTTAATTTACTGTATTGTGATAAGAACACTTAGCATAACAGGTGCCATCTTAAATTTTTCTAAAGATTTATTTATTTATTTATTTTAGAGAAAGAGTATGTGGGAGCTTAGAGAGGGGCTGAGGGGAAAAAAAAAAAAAAAAAAACCTCAAGCAGACTCCCTACTGAGCCTACTTGGGACTCAGTCTTAACCACCCCGAGACCATGACCTGAACGGAAACCAAGAGTCAGACACTTAACCAACTGAGCTACCCCGGCGCCCTTGCCCTGTTAAATTTTAAGTATGTAACACATTATTGTTGATGTAGGTACAATGTTGTACCCCAGATCTCTAGAATTTAGTCATCTTGTTTGACTAAAACTTTATGCCTGTGGATTGGTAATTCTCATTTTCCCTTCTCCCCAGGTCCTGAGAACTGCTGTTCTACCCTTTGAGTCTATTGCTTTGACTATTTTATATACCTTAAATAAGTGGAATCATGCAATATTTGTTATTCTGTGACAAGCTTATTTCATTTAACATAATGTTCTTAAGGTTTATCCATGTTGTAGCAAAAATTAAAAAGAGGACTATCAAATGATCCAGTAATCCTACTTCTAGTTATTTTTCCAGAAGAATTAAAATCAGGATGTGAAAAAAATATTAACACTACTATGTTTATTATAGTACTAGTCACAATAACCAAAATGTAGAAACAATCTAAATATCCACTGACAGATGAATGGGTAAAGAAAAGGTGGTTTAGGGGCGCCTGGGTGGCTCAGCGGGTTAAGCCTCTGCCTTCGGCTCAGGTCATGATCTCAGGGTCCTGGGATCGAGCCCCACATTGGGCTCTTCTCAGCAGGGAGCCTGCTTCCTCCTCTCTCTCTGCCTGCCTCTCTGCCTGCTTGTGATCTCGCTCTGTCAAATAAATAAATAAAATCTTAAAAAAAAAAAAAAAAAGAAAAGGTGGTTTAGACATACAATGGAATACTACTCAGGCTTTGAAAAACCTGCAATATGAAAAAGCCTTTGGTTTCTGAGGTGCCAGTTTCTTAAAGGTTAGTTGCAATGTGAAATTGGAAACCCCATCAACAAATTCTTCATACTCTTGTAAATTAAAATCCAGGTGTCTATCTTGCACTTTGAATGCATATTTCGCCTATGCATAATTTTTAACACCATGCTTCAGTCATTTGGACAACGATTCTTTGAAGTTATTTAGATCTTCCAAGCACTGATGCATGTCATTGTACAATATTGAAAGGTCACTTTTGTTATATCACCATTAAGCTCATCAAAAAATCATTAACTATTGGGCAAAAGATTTTTTTTTCAAAATTCTAATTTTGACTTGAAAGTTCAAAATCTATCATTGATGACAATACTCTAGGTTTTCCCCCTCAGTATGCTAGTCCCATTTCCTTTATTTTTGAGAAAGTGGTTTGCCATATGCAATAACCATAGTTTATCAGTCTTTTTTTTTTAAGTAAAAATGGTGTTTCACAAAAAAAAAAAAAACTGATTTAACTTTCAAATCAATCACTCCAGTTCTCTTCCTTAAAAGAAGCATCATAATACAGTATGCAGCAGAAGTACTTTCTATGTTCCTTTTAACACAGAGAAGATTGAAAGCACATTTATATAAAGGTCAAAATTTAATAAAATTATAATCATTACCGCTTCATCAAGGATCATGGACATTCTTTTTTTTTTTTTTTTAAGATTTTATTTACTTATTTGACAGAGAGAGAGATCACAAGTAGGCAGAGAGACAGGCAGCAGAGAGAGGGAGAAGCAGGCTCCCTGCTGAGCAGAGAGCCCGGATGCGGGGCTCAATCCCAGGACCCTGAGATCATGACTTGAGCTGAAGGCAGAGGCTTTAACCCACTGAGCCACCCAAGTGCCCCAAGGATCATGGATATTCTTTAAAATTGGCTTTTTTATTCCTGCACTACAAAATATGGTGGTAACAAATACAATAATCCCCAACACAGTTTGTGGTCACTGTCTGTAATTATGCTAAAGCATTTGAAGTTTTACCCTCCCATTGTTTTTTCACCATCAGGGTGAATGCCAACACGAAGAAAAGGGCAAATGTCTTATTATGATTATGAACGTTGTTTGCACCTTGCAAATCTCATGAGTGGATCTTGCTGCTACTGTCTCTAAAGCAGAATCTTAGTCATGTCACTCCCGTGCTCAAAAGATTCCAATTATTCATCATTGCCCACAGGGAATTTTGAAAAATCAAAGTTTTCAACCTGGAATTTAAAATTGACACAATCTTACCTTAATGTATCTTTTCATTCCGTCTGTTCCTTCAGGCACACTGGCTCCAGACAAATGAAGCTATTTCTATTCCTATTAAAAACCCGGGGAGTTTGCAGTTTCTTTCAACTAATTACACTGTTCTCTTTGCCTGAGTACCTTATCTTTTCTCACATTCTTTATATGAAGCCACCGTCTTGCTTCAAGGTCTAGTTCAAACAAGGCCTAAGTGGGTATCATATGTCCTTCTTCTGATTGCGCATAGTACTTTGGACCCTTCCCACGCTATTAATTTTCTGTCCTGTAATAACACCTCTTCGGGCCATGTGCCTAGCGGGATGACTTGCATACAGTTGGTACCAAATAAATCCTTGAAGAAACAAATGTTTGGTTGCATTGAGTCATTTGTTTACATGTTTCCCTGCAGTTACCATATGAGATTGTTGGCTGAAATTAGGATTGATTCTTTATTCCCTGAATAAAGTATTTCTTGTTGTGAAATTGATTATGGTACAAGACAGTTCAACTCACCACCTTAATCTCATTAGCCAATCTGTTCTCCTTCACATCCTCAGACTTGTATAAAGATCTGCCAACCGAAAGCATTAAGATGTTAAAACACTTTGAACTGTGTAAGAGTATTGATTTTTTTAAGTTACTTTTGAAGGATGACTGAGACAAAATTGCCATTTAGTTATTTTTGTTGACCATCCAAGTAAATTACTCAGAACAAAAGAATGACCCCCTACACATGCCAACTCAGTATCTTCTTTCTGGTTTCAAACAACTATTTTAGGGACCGTAAGGAAGTAGCCTAGTGTGATTAAGAGTTTCCCATACCTAAATCACTTACTGTGGATGATTATTTAGTGCAAGGACCTAAATATACCGCCTATAACTAGCATTAGAGACTAAAGCTTGTCTTTGAGGGAATCTCAGAGAGCTCATTTCATTTCACAGAAGACACTAAGAAAACCTTAGACTATAAAAGCAAAATGAAGTTTCTCTATTGGTCTGTCTAAATTGGGATGAAATTTCACATATCATGCCTTCCTTACACATAGCTCTGTCCAGCCCAATCTGCTCTATGCCAGCTGTTTTAGACACTAAACAGCCTCTTTCCTACTATACCAAATTGCCTCCAGGATAACATGTTTGGGACAATTTCCCTTGTTTGTTTCTTCATGAGTCTAGAGCTTCTGCTTCCTTAATCGGCCCATTTGACTTAGGTTCAAAGCCAGTCCTGTATCCTCTCTTTCTACCTCCAGGGTAGTTGTACATTGTAACAATAGTCTTCCCCCTCAAGTACCATTCCCTTTTGTCTCTCCCTCTGGCAACATTTGGGTGTACATTCCAATAGCTTCTCATTCAGAGGAGGAAAAAGGAAAGATGAAATCCTGCTTTTCTTAGATACCTCTCCTGTATAAATATGAATTTTCCGTTTACCAAAAGATGCTGACTCCTTATTACAAAATATGTTAGCTAGTTCTATCCTGAATTCACTGATAGTATGTGCAAGAGTTTCCTCCTCCACAAATGGCTCCACATGGATTTTTCTTTGTACTCTGATTTCCTCTGAACAGCTGACATTTCTATTTAAAATATCATTTTGTTAATTTTAGGACTTGGAACATAGAAGCAGATGCCATAAACTAAAATAGTTAATGATGAAACCAAGAAAGATAAAAGCCTTGGTGTTTTCCCCCACAGATATTGTAGTTTAGGTCTTTTCCTAACCAGTGAAAATTTCACCTTTTGTTGAAAGAGCTCTGAATGATTTGAGAAGAGGTGAGGGGATATCTGATGGAGTGGAACCAAGATGAATTGTTGAACTAATTCAAGAGCTGCCCATTCCGAGGAAAGAATTTATATGCCTGTCCTTTGAAGTTTCTGTATGCCATGTTATGCTTTTTATTAACCTACTACATTTTCTTACATTATTTGATGAGTATTCTATGTGAATAGACTTCAGTAGACTTTGGTGAGATGGAATCGTGCAATGCATAACTCAATCTTTTGAGTTAAGATGATGCTGGTCCTCCCGCCCTATGTGAAACGTACCAGCTTTTAAAAAAAAAATGATTCCTTTGAACCATTTATGCTATAAATATTTTTATTATGTTTTGCCTAGTTGGATACACAATGAATGATCTCATTTTTGAATGGCAAGATGAGGCACCTGTACAAGTGGCTGAAGGACTCACTTTGCCCCAGTTTCTGCTGAAAGAAGAGAAAGATTTACGATACTGCACTAAACATTACAACACAGGTAGGGGTCAAGCATTCTTTATTACACTTATGACTTCTGGTTTTATGATATTCAGTGTTTCTTAATTATAGTGGTTGGTTAATTATTTTAAGTATTTATAGCTCAGTGTTTTCATAGTCATAGAGCAGAAAACGAATGCATATGAAATGTACAAATGTTTGGACTCAGTGCATATTGTTATATAATTGATTTGTATAGTACCAAAGAAGTACTTGGTATTCAATTATATTTATTTTTGTTTTGCCAAAAGCTCATAGTTACATACTAATGATGTTTCCAAAAAAATTTCTTTAATTTCTGTGTGAACAATAAAATGTACTTTTTAGCTCTTCTTGGGCATTATACACTGTGTTTGATAACAAAATAAAAGAAATTGTTTTTTTGGTTTTTTTGGTTTTTTCTTTCAAGGCTTCATTTGCTTAAACCTTCTTGGCTACAATTTCATGCATTTCAAGTTAGTTACTTAAGTACCTACTACTCACACTGGCACAGTAGCATTTTACCTTTGAGGACAGATAAAAGATATTGCTGTCAAGGACTTAAGGGATATTTGCACATTCATGAGGTCTGTTCACTTCTCTCAACCAGCGCCGGCTATTCTCATAATATCTATTCTCGCTGACTAACCTATTCCTACAAAACCTGTTAAACCACCCACAAATGAGTAATCACTTCAGTGCGGTTAGTCTACAACATCTCATTAGCGTCAGCTGCTGCTCTTATTATTTCCTTACGGCAACTATGATTCCTCTTTAGCTCATCCTTTTCCAGGACTGTGACCTGACCTTTCACTGTATAAGGTCTTTAATCTCTTTAATCAAGTCACAATATCTGATGAAAAAGTCACTGCCATTTTCTTAACCCAGCAGTGAGAGTGATATTTAATTTAGTGGGGAGTTCAAGGTTCATCTCAACACAAAGACAAAGGCAAGCAGGTCCATACCAGTGTCCTTGCTCAACTCTCTAGAGGCAATTACAATGACAAGCAAATTTTAGAGAGATGCTAAGAGGCCTCTAGAAGTACTTTAAGTTGGTCGATTGGTTTCCTAGGGCTGCTGTAACACAGAATGACAAACATGGTGGTATCCCTTACCTATCTCCCCAAAACCCTCTTCTCTGTTGTCCCCTTACTCTGTAATTGGGCCACAGCGGCTTGTTTTCTTACATATGCCACACTGATTCCTGCTACAGGGCCTTAGTAATTGCTCTTTGTCTTCTTCTTTTGCTATTTATTTATTTTTTAATTTCTTTTTTTTTTTCAGTGTTCCAAAATTCATTGATAATGCAACACACCCAGTGCTTCAAGCAATACGTGCCCTCCTTAATACCCACCACCAGGCTCACCCCTCCCAACACCTCCCAAAAACCCTCAGTTTGTTTCTCAGAGTCCACAGTCTCCCATGCTTTGTCTCCCCCTCCAATTTCCCCCACTTCACTTTTCCTTTCTTTCTCCTGATGTTCTCCTTGTTATTCCTTATTCTCCACAAGTAAGAAACCGTATGATAATTGTCTTTCTCTGCTTGACTTATTTCACTCAGCATAATCTCCTCCAGTCCCATCCATGTTGATACAAAAGTTGGGTATTCATCCTTTCTGATGGAGGCATAATACTCCATTGTACATGTGGACCATATCTTGCATTCCTACCAACAGTGTAAGAGTGTTCCCCTCTCTCCACATCCTCTCCAACACATGTTGTTTATTTTCTTGTTAATTTTGGCATTCTAACTGGTGTAAGGTGGCATCTCAGTGTGGTTTTGATTTGAATCTCCCTGATGGCTAATGATGATGAACATTTTTTCATGTCTGTTAGTCATTTGTATGTCTTCTTTGGAGAAGTGTCTGTTCATGTCTTCTGCCCATTTTTTTGATGTGGTTCTGTTTTTGTGTGTTGAGTTTGAGGAGTTCTTTATAGATCTTGGATATCAGCCCTTCATCTGTAGTGTTATTTGTGAATATCTTCTCCCTTTCCCTTTGAGATCAGGGACATGGCAAGGATGTCCTCTCTCACCACTGTTGTTCAACATAGTACTAGAAGCCCTAGCAACAGCAATCAGACAACAAAAAGAAATAAAATGTATTCAAATTGGCAAAGAAGAAGTCAAACTCTCTCCCTTCACAGATGACGTAATACTTTATACAGAAAACCCAAAAGACTCCACCCCCAAACTACTAGAACTCAGACAGCAATTCAGTAATGTGGCAGAATACAAAATCATTGTACAGAAATCAGTTGTTTTCTTCTACACTAACAATGAAAATATAGAAAGGGAAACTAGAGAATTGATTCCATTTATTATAACACCAAGAACCATAAGATACCTGGGAATAAGCCTAACCAAAGAAGTAATGGATCTGTACTTGAGGAACTACAGAACACTCATGAAAGAAATTGAAGACAAACAAACTGAGGGTTGCCTAGGGGAGGAGGGTAGGAAGAGGATGATTGGGTTATGGACACTGGGGAAGGTGTGTGCTATGGTGAGTGCTGTGAAGTGTGTAAACCTGGCAATTCACAGACCTGTACCCCTGGGGCTAATAATACATTATATGTTAATAAAAATAAAAAAATTTAAAAAAGGGAAATTGAAGAAGACACAAAAAGATGGAAGAGCATTCCATGCTCATGGATCAGAAGAATAAACACTGTTAGAATGACTATACTGCCCAGAGCAATCTATACTTTCAATGCCATCCTGATCGAAATTCCACCGGCATTTTTCAAAGAGGTGGAAAAAACAATCCTAAAATTTGTATGGGACCAGAAGAGACTTTGAATTGCTAAGGAAATGTTGAAAAAGAAAAACAAAACTGGAGGCATCACGTTGCTTGGTTTCAAGCTTTACTACAAAGCTGTGATCACCAAGACAGCATGGTACTGGCACAAAAACAGATACATAGACCAGTGGAACAGAGTAGAGGGCCCAGATATGGACCCTCAACTCTATGGTCAAATAATCTTTGACAAAGCAGGAAAAAATATACAGTGGGGAAAAATACAGTCTCTTCAATAAATGATGCTGGGAAAATTGGACAGCTATATGTAGAAGAATGAAACTCCACCATTCTCTTACACTATACACAAAGATAAACTCAAAATGGATAAAAGGCCTCAGCATGAGGCAAGAATCTATCAAAATCTTAGAGGAGAACATAGGCAGTAACCTCTTTGACATTGGTCACAGCAACTTCTTTCAAGACATGTCCCCAAAGGCAAAGGAAACAAAAGAGAAAATGAACTTTTGGGACTTCATCAAAATCAAAACCTTCTTCTTTTACTATTTAAATTTTATTTATTTTTTATTATGTTCAGTTAGCCACCATATAGTACGTCATTAGTTTTTGATGTAGTATTCAGTGATTCATTAGTTACATCTAACACCCACTACTCATCTCAATATGTGCCCTCCTTGATACCCATCAACTGGCTACCCCACACCCCACCCCACATACATATTTCTATACATACATACAATTTCCCCAAATTATCCCAAACCAAATACTCTCACATTCTTCAGGACTGCTCAAATATACATCTCCCTGACAAGTATATGTTAAATACCCATATCCTACCTTCAACTTACTGCTTTCACTGTCTAAAATTTTATCTTTAATTTATATGTTTACTTATCTATGGTTGTCTCCCTTATGACCAAATGTTTTTAAAGCCAATGATTATAGCTATTCTTTCTATTTCCATGTTTTCTGGGCTCTGCTTAAGTACAGAGACACCCAATACCTATTTGTTGAGTAAAAAAATAAAGAAAAAGTAGATTTGAACCTGGAAGTTATACAGTACAGTGTTATCAGCTGTAGAGACCATGTTATAATAGATCCTTAGACTTTGTTCATCTTGTAACTAAAGAATTTTTTAAAACAACTCTATTGAGATTAATTTAGGTCCTTTAAATTCACTTGTTTAAGGAATGAAGCTCAATGATTTCTAGTATATTTACAGAAGTGTGCAATCATAAACCTAATCTTAGAATATTTTATCACCTGAAAAAATAATAAACTTTATATCCATTAGCAGTCCTCCCCATCCAGCAGCTCCAGGCAATCACTAATTAACTTTCTATCTCTATAGCTTCATAGCTATAGAGATGTTTAGCTATGGGGATGTTTTATATAAATGGCATCATATGTGGTCTTTGGGATAGTCTTCTTTAAATTAGAAGAATGTTTTGAGATTCATCATCCTGGTGGCATATTTCGATACTTCATTCCTTTTATTGCCAAATAGTACTCTATTGTATGGATATACCTCATTTTGTTTATTCATTCACCAGTTGCTAGACATTTAGGGTATTTCCAACTTTGGACCACTTACGAACACTCGCATACAAGTTTTGGGGTGGATGTATGTCATATCTCTTGCATATGGAATTAGGAGTGGAAAGCTGGATCATATGGTAAATCTATGCCACCAAACTTTTTCAAAGTATTCACACCCTTTTGCAATCCTTTCACCAATAAATGAGGATTCCAGTTTCTCCACATCTTAACCAACTCTTGTCATTGTCTATCTTCTTTATTACAGCCATTTTAGTGAGTGAAGTACCATCTCATTGTGGTTTTGTTTTGCATTTCCCTAATGAGTAAGGATGAGCATCTTTTCATATGCTTATTGATATTTGCATATCTTCTTTGGAAAAAGATGTTTACTAGATTCCCTTGCCCATTTTCTAAGTCAGTTATTTCTCTTTTTATTATTGATTTACAGATACTTTTCCCCTGGTATGTTGTCTTTTCTCTTTCCTTCTTCTTCTTTTTTTTTTTTTTAAGATTTTATTTATTGGACAGACAGAGATCACAAGTTGGCAAAGAGACAGGCAGAGAGAGAGGGGGAAGCAGGCTCCCTGCTGAGCAGAGAGCCTATGCGGGGCTCTTCCCAGGACCCTGACCTGAGCTGAAGGCAGAGGCTTTAACTCACTGAGCCACCCAGGCACCCCATCTTTTCTCTTTCTTCATGATGTCATTTGAAGCCAAAAGCTTTTAATTTTGAGGAAGCCAAATTTATCACTTTTTTTTTCTTTTGTTACTTGTGATTTTGGTATCATATTTAAAAAAAAAAATTGTTGCCTAACCTAAGATCATAAAGATTAACTCCTATGCCTTCTAAGAATTCTGTAGCTTAGAATTTACATATAGGTCTATGATCCATTTTGAATAGTATGAGATAGAGTAGAAGTTCATTCTTTTGCATGTGACTACAAAGTTCTCCCTGTACCATCTGCTGAGGAGACCACAATTTCCCTATAGAATAGCTTTAGTTCTTTGTTAAAAATCAGTTGACCATAAATGATTATTTCTGGACTTCCAATTCTATTCCATTGATCTGCATATCTATGCTTATGACATTATCCTATTTTGTTGTTATTATAGCTTTGTGGCAGGTCTTGAAATGGGGAAATGTGAGTCCACCAAATTTGTTCTTTTTACCCTAAGGGCTATATTGGTTATTCTAGGTCTCTTGCATTTCCATAATAATTTTAGGATCAGCTTATACATTTCTGCATAAAAGCTAGTTGAAATTTTGGTAGAGATTGCAATGAATTCGTAGAACAATATGGGAAGTATTCTGATCTAGCCATATTTAGTCTTCTAATTAATGACTACAGAATGATTTTCCGTTTTTTCCAATTTTTTAATATTGTTCAGCTGTGTTTTGTATTTCTTAGTGTAGAAGCCTTGAACTTCTTTTGTTAAATTTTTTATAAGTATTTTATTTTATTTGGTTTTATTATAAATGGAATTGTTTGCTCAACTTAATTTTTTGATTGTTTATTGCTAGCATATAGAAACATGATCAATTTTTGTATACTGATAGTGTATCCTATAGCCTTGCCGAACCCAGCAGTTCAACTAGATTTTTAGTGAATTCTCCAGGATTTCCTTTGTACAAGGTAATTTCTTCTGTTTATAGAGATAGTTTTACCACTTCCTTCTCAATCTAAATAACTTTTCCTTAATTGTTGCCCAATTATCCTGGCTGGAACCTCTCAATACAATGTTTAATAGATGTGGGAAGAGAAGACATTCTTGCCTTGTTCCAGAATTTAGTAGAAAAGCATTCAGCTTTTCACCATTAAGTATTAAGCAAGCTTTTCACCATTAACTATTTCACCATCCTTAATTTTCTCAGACTGAGGAAATTATCTTCTGTTTCTAGTTTGTTGAGTGTGTTTGTTATGGAAGACTATTGAATTTTTGACAATTTTAATTCTATTGAGATGATAATATGTTTTTGTTTTTGTTCTTTTTATATAGTGTATTACATTGACTTGTATTACATTAAGCCAAACTTGCTCACATTCCATAAGTTCTGACTGGTTATGATGTATAGGTTTTCCCATATGTTGCTGGATTCAGTTTGCTAATATTTCTCCAGGGTTTGTACATTTATATTCACAAAAGATTGTCTATATACCTTTTTTTCCTGTGATGTCTTTGTCTGGTTTTACTATCAGGGTAATACTGAGCTCATTGAATGAGTTAGGAATTATTCCTTGCTGTCTAGTTCCTGGATGATTTTATAAAGGATTGTTATTAATTCATCTTTAGATTTTTATGTCTTAAAGATTTTATTTATTTGTTAGAGATTGAGAGAGCACAAGCAGGGGAGTGGCAGGCAGGGGGAGAGGGAGAAGCAGGCTTCCCACTGAGCAAGGAGCCCAATGTAGGACTCAATTCCAGAACCCTGGGATCATGGCCTGAGCCAAAGGCAGACGCCTAACCAACTGAGCCACTCAGGTATCCCTCTTTTTTAGATATTTAATAGAAGTTTTGTGGTCTTGAGTTTTCCCTTGTAAAGTTTTAAAATTACTAATTTAACCTCTTTACTTTTTGTAGGTCTATTCAGATTTTCTATTTCTTCTTGAATACGTTTAAGTAATATGTGTCATTCTATATATTTGTCCATTTCATCTAAGACATTCCACTTTTTGGAATGTATTCATAATATGTCCTTATCATCCTTTAATTTCTCTCAGTATTAATGTTCCCTCTTTCATACCTTATTTTAATAATTTGATTCTCCTTTTTTGCTTCATCCTTCAGAGTCAAGATACTTCTTTCTTTCTTTCTTTCTTTCTTTCTTTATTTTAGAGAGAGACAAAGAGAGAGAGAGAAAGACAGAGAAAGAGAGCACACAAGCCAGGCAGTATTGGTGTGGGGGTGGGGGCGTGGCAGAGAGAAAGAGAAAGAGAGAATCTCAAGCAGGCTTGGTGCTGAGCTGGGACTGGACTTGGGGCTGGATCTCGTGATGATGAGATCATGACCTGAGCCAAAACCTAGAGTCCGAAGCTTGACCAACTGAGCGACCCAGGTGTCCCACAGCCAGTATAATTTTAATTACAAATCGCAGACAACCAAATATAAATAGCTCAAATGGCCTTTTATCAATGAATTGTAATATTCTTTTTATTGTCTCTAGGTTTTTTGTTTGTTTGTTTGTTTGTTTTTGGAAGGAGCATTGAGACTAGAATGCAGGGTTTTTTTTTGTTTGTTTGTTCTTTAACTGGAAAATAAATCAATTAATCAAAATAAAATTTGAATCACCTGAAGGAAATAAACTTTAAGTCTGAAAAGTATAATAAATAATTAAGTAAATCAAAATATTGTAAAATCACAGTAAAAATATAAACATGCTTAAAGAAGCTCCAGTCCTGTTGTACCACTGTTAGCATGTCAGAACTTTTGTCACTTGTTCATTTTTCTCTCTAGAGACACAAATACACACATGGTATATATTTATTTACATATATATACACTATACCATTGTTTTTCCTCCCAGTGATAGTTATGAAAACAATTTTTGTAAGGTACAATGAGAATTTTTTTTTTTTGAGGATTATATGAACCTTACAGAACATATTTGAAGTACCCAAACTGTCAGTAATTATTACTAATCTCATCATGGTATTACTTGGATAATTTCTTTTTCTTTTTTTTTTTTTTTTAAAGATTTACCTATTTATTTATTTGAGAGAGAGAGCACACACACATGCCCATGAGTCAGCTAGACCGGAAGGTTGGAAGGGGTTAAGGAGCAGAAGGAGAGGCAGTGAGAATCTTAAGCAGACTCCACACTGAGTGCAGAGCCTGATGAGGGGCTTGATCCCATGACCCTGAGAGCATGACCTGAGCCGAAACCAAGACTCGGACACTAAACCGACTGTGCCACCCAGGCATGCCGGAAATGGCCAGCAATCCCTCTACCAGCAGATGAAACATTACTCTAGACTTTGCTGTGAAAAAAGGGAGATGGCGGGGGGAGGGGGATGCGGAGGGGGTCAATGCTCAGAGACAAAGAACCTTTGCTCTTCTCTTTATTGGTCCTTCAGGATAATCATAAATCTTTATTACTGTTTCTCAAGCAAGTAATGTGTGGCAAGCAGTCTTACTGTAACTAGGAGGATCTGTTTGCTGGAAAGATACGATGTGCTAATCTGCATGTACAAGGAGTTCTGCTAAACATAGACTAAGGGGCAATGCATGCATCATAGATCACAGGGTGTCTGTTTGGGCTAAGGAAGCTTCGGGAAGGCAACTCTCCGCAGCATTCTCAGGGCAGAGTGGTCACGCAGGTGTCCACATTCCAAAGGCCCACGCCTTTCTCCTAAACCTTCCCTCACCCTCAGTGGCCTTTTATAGTCACCCTCATGTTACCTTTTAGCAAGCCAGCTATTATTTTATGCTTTCATGCTTTACATTAACCCCAACACGGGCACCCTGAGATTACTTGGATAATCTAATGACGATATCATGAAAATAGTTCAGTTATTCTTGCCCTATTTCATTATTTTAAAAATTTTGTATTTCAATAGAATCTTAAAAATCTGAAGTAATTCATATATTTCAAGAATTTTTAGGCATCAAAGGATCAAAGATAGCTTACATGTATGTTTCTGATCCCTAAACACCGAAGAATGGAATCCAACTTTCCCAGTTTCTGAAACTTTATTAGGAATTTTAAGCCCTGGACTCTCATCCATCACTTGATCCATTGGTTGTGCCCCTGAGTCACAGCACGTGGCTCAAGCCACCCTCCTGGAAGTTGTGCGCTGAAACCTATCTAAAAATACCCTAGCAAGCTTCTTGGATGTGCTCTTTGATTCTCTTTCACAACTGGATCAGAGAATGTCAACTAAAAGATCAGCATGTTAATTCACTGACCTTATCCTTCTTAACATAGTTAGAATAAGGAGAGAATAAAAACCAAGATTTGGGTTATTCAGATAAACAATTATTTTAAGGAGAGATAACACTGTCATGGTAGTAGGGAGTATAACCAGAGGATAAACAGGGATATCAACAAAATGGTTAATTAAGATATAAATTATTCCTCTATTAAATACTTCCCATAATAGAGTCATAGGGCATGAATATATAGAACACGTATATCTCAGGGTTTTTTAATAGGTGTGTTTTTAAATTATGTTCAGATTTATTGATAGAGAACAACATGTTTTGCTCTTTTTTGCATTAATAGTTTCCAAATTATTAATTCATAAATTAACTTACATAAATGACATTTAAGGAATTATTCATCTTTAATTGAATTTATCTTTAGCACTTACTTTAAAGTAAATGTAAAGGCCTTGGAACAAATAGCAACTGGCTCCCAATAAGTACTAAGAAGTACCAGACAAAATGAATGAGTAAGGACAGTCTTTAGATATTAGATACACATTTCTCCTGTCTATCTCAGAAACAATTGCTGGAATCAAGTAAAACGATATAGCATTGAGTATTTTCAAAGTATGAAATGCTAACCAAATGTGAAATCATAAAATGACACACTATTTTCTGGAAAGTGTACTCTCATGTTGCTTCCATATGCTAGCAGAAAAATAAGAAAAATATTTTTCAGAAACCAATTTGTATATGTGATTTAGGACCCCTTTACATTGTAGTGGAAAATTTTAGGACACAATGTGGGGGGAAAATAAGACATTTGATGTCATCACAAAGACCTATTTTTACCAACTGCTGCATTTATTTTACAACCAATTAGGAAAATTTACATGTATAGAAGTGCGATTCCATCTTGAACGACAAATGGGATACTACCTGATCCAGATGTACATTCCCAGTCTCCTGATCGTTATTCTCTCCTGGGTTTCATTCTGGATCAATATGGATGCTGCACCAGCCAGGGTAGCCTTGGGAATAACTACTGTGCTGACTATGACCACCCAGAGCTCAGGATCGCGAGCTTCCTTACCAAAGGTAAGTGTACTAAATGGACACACACTTATATTTGCACAAATATTTATAGATATTTAATATTTTTACATAGAAAATTCACATATATACAATTATCAACCTTTGTCTTACTGCATGGTTGTGTTATAGTAATATGCTTACTCACTATTAGGACTGACCCAATAATAAATATTTATATGATGGATGTTGTATTCATGAATATATACGTGTGTGTGTATAGATTTACATATATTTTGCATTTTTTCCTTAGTATAAATTCTTACAACTGGAATCACTACACTGATGACTACATGTATAGATACGTATTGCCAAATATCCCTCCAGAAAAATTTACAGCAGTTACACTCCCACAAGTATTGTTTAAGGGTGCCCATAATGCTGTGTATAACACTCATTTTTTTTTAGGATTTTTTTTTTTTTATTTGACAGACAGAGATCACAAGTAGGCAGAGAGGCAGGCAGAGAGAGAGGAGGAAGCAGGCTCCCCGCGGAGCAGAGAGCCTGATGTGGGGCTTGATCCCAGGACCCTGGGATCATGACCCAAGCCAAAGGCAGAGGCTTTAACCCACTGAGCCACTCACGTGCCCCGGCACTTATTATTTTTATGGGTTTTGTTTTTTTTTCCCCTTTTGGCTTTTAAGTTGCCATAGGTCAACGAAAAGGAAAGCTTATCTAGTATCATGATTTTAGTCCATGTGGAGCTGCCAGAATTAAAATAAACTGTTCTCTCCATGAGGTTTATAAAAAAATCCCAGTATTCCTTTTTACAACATAGGAAGCTCTTTTAATCCATTTAGCAAATAGCAATAGAATTATTTTCCTCACGGGATGACTTCTAAGAAAAATTTCTGCTATCTAAATTAAGTAATCCTGTCTAGCTTCCAACAAGCTTCACTATTATTTTCATTACTATGATGTAGATATAGTAAAATTATATTAACTTTCCTTGTGCATTTGATGCTATCTACTTGTAATGCCAAGTGAATTATAAGTCTTTTGTCATGGTTTCCTTAACTCCTACATTGAATTGCATTGTATGATTCAATTTATTAGAATAAAGTACCTAAATAAACAAAAGTTGATGGCAGGACATTTTATCACTAAAAAGTTACTTCAAATAGGAAGAACTTGATATTTAACAATGTTCACACTGCCTAGATAAAATTTAATGGCTGTCTTGCAAAATAAAATCTACTTTTATAATAATTAATTGAATTTTCAACTTAATACTTAATTTCCACTTCAACTAGTGCTTTATAAAATATTGTTCAAGTGAAAATTACAAATCTATTTATAAGATTAATAAGTCCCAATGTTTACTTTTATATATATGAATATCTCAAGGATTCTGAATAATAGTTGAAGTTCCATAGTCAATTTGTAAAGGAAATTGCCAGTTTACTCATTGATTTTCCCCAAATGCTAAACAGAAATGAAAGCTCATTCATTCAATAAGTTGTCAACAGAGAAGAGAACAAAATGCTCCCTTTCAGAAAGGTACAGCTTCTATGAGGCAGAGTATAAAGACATTTGAATACAATCATTAAGGCAGAATTAGGAGAGCATGGAGGTCAAAGTGGAGGAGACAGAAATAAAGAAAGCAACACATTAAAAAAAAAACAAAACAGGATGAAGACACAAGTTTTTTGTTTTTGTTTTTTAAAGGAAAGAAAATCTTGGAATGGCTTCATTTTCTTAAGACATAGGAAAGATTTTTAAAATCATTAATTTCACTCTGATTTCAGGGAAGGACTAAATTTTCAACTATGAGCTCAATTATACGCCTAAATGAACACAAAACCTCTATATTTCTCAGATCATAGAGACAATGACCACTGGAAATGTGATAACAGATTTATGTCTGACACACAAAAATAATTCATTAACAAAATGATATCTTAAGAGAGAGTGACCATATCATTTTAGGTTTGTTGTTTTTTTTTTTAAGATTTTTTATTTTATTCGTTTAAGAGAAAGAGAGAGAGCATAAGCAGGAGGAGAGGCAGAGGGAGAGGGAGAAGCAGACTCCCCACTGAGCTGGGAGACCAGTGTGGGGCTTGATCCCAAGACCTGGAGATCGTGACCTGAGCCAGAGGCAGATGCCTAACCACCAGAGCCACCCAAGCCACCCAAGTGCCCTCATTTTAGGTTTTGTGATAGTTAGGGAATGAGAGGTTGAGCATATTCAGCTATGTACATTAGAATTCAGGAATAGTTCAGGAAGACATTGAAGACCCAGGATAAACAAGAAGAATTAATCTATTGGAAAGGACAATTCCAAAAGATAGAAAATCTCCTAAAAAATGCAATTCTGATTCTGTGATTTGGCAGGGCTAGAAAGGCAAGAGGTGAGGGGCCACACTTGCCTTTAGGAACAGTTGGCTAAATCATATACCCTATGATCGCTCTATTCTCAACCTCACAAAAGAACACTCAGATACCTAAAAGTCCTGCCACTGAAATATCCATCATCCTCTTACTGACAAAATCTAGGAAGTAGGAGAACAAAATGAAATTCAGGAAACCAATAGAAGATGATCAGACAGAGGAGGATGAAACAATAAATCATTAGTTTATAATAACTGCTTCGTATTTTGTCCTGGCTGTATGCCAATACATCTCCTGCAAGATACAAAGGAGTTTGGAAATCAGTCAAGTAAAACTCAGGGTAGAAAATCTCAAAGGATATACCTTAGCCAGCACCTTGAGAACTACAGAGCTCAGATTCCTCTCTGATATCTCCTATTGCGTTGTCCTCTACAGTGTCATAATAAATCAAGCATGTTATGGCCCAAAGCAAGAAGATTCCTGTGATTCAATTCTTGGAATATGGAGCTCTTTGACATTCCTGTGGTGCCTGCATTAGGTGACCAGAAGGGGGTGGCAATACTTCTATCGCCAGCAATTTTTCATAGTTGTATAAAGCTAGGGACACCCCCTAACACTGTGTGCTTAGAGCAGAATGAGTGAGAAAAAATGGTGATGATCATGGAGCCATGTCAATGGAGGGTTTTCTAAACCTTGATAAAGATCAGGTTTATTTTGATTGGACTTCAGGAGATTTTAAAGAGAGGAGTAACCATTCAGACTTTTATTTGAAGATCAGATAGAAGGGTGAACATGGAAGCAAAGAAACTGCCAAGCAAGCTATCATCGTCTAGAGCAGACGATGGTCTGGCTAGATTGGTAACAGTAGAGGTGGAGAATAGGAGATGGATTTAGAAAGAGGTGCGTATTTTAAAGAAAACATCTGGAAGTGAAGCAGAATTTGCTCATGAACTGGACCTGGAGGAGTAAGGGCAAGGCAGGAGTCCATGGCGGCATTCGGGTAAATTAGACTTTGCCATATTAGTAAATACTCAAGAGAACAGGAAGAGGAAAAGGGATGGAGAGAGGAAGGAGGGAAGGATTCCTGGAAAGTTCTATGTGAATTTCTCCTACCCCGCTCACCAACATGGCCACCGCATTTCTAAGTGTTAGAAAATAAGAAACACTTGAAATTTCAAATGTGGATAATCAGTGAAATACTTCACAGACACTAAGAAGCCTGGAGCCTATGAAAATCTCAAATTCTGCACCAAAAGCTATTTATCTCAAACAATTTCTTTTAACCTTTTTTCCCCATTCAGTTTGTCTGTGAAACCCATCAGGAGTAGATTTTTGAGGGAACAAAAGGTCTTTTACATATTTCTATCCTCAGAACCTAAATCATATCATGTATGTGTCTACTAAGTAAATATCATGCATATATTTAAAGACAAGAACTTTTAAACATTTACTTAGTCATCTGTCATTTTTTTCATATCTTTCTAAAGGAATATAAAAACTCAATTGAGTTACTTTTGTGTAGAACCATATTTTTCCCCTGAGAATCACCAGATTAATGAAAAAAATTAAATGTTTTATGTATTTACCTTATAGCATAATGAAAACATTGGTTTTAGAAGACACAACAACAATAGCTTTTATATTGTTTTACTCTTCCTAAAGACACCAATTATGGAAGTGATTATAAATGTTAGAAAATATCAATTGAACTATTATATTTTTATTTAGTTACCATGGCTGTGTGGGCACATAAAGATCTCTACATGAGATTACACTGAAAAGACAGGGATTTGAAGAAAACTGGAAGACCTATACTGACTATTGTGTTCTTATCTAGTTAATTCTCATTCTCAAAAAACCAACCAACAAACAAAAAACCCCTACACTTTTAAAGGAGAGTAAGCTGTAAATGTTGGCAGTAATATAAATGAGGGGAGAGGGGCTATGCAATAATCTTATTAATACAGCAATAACTATTACTGTCAGTAATGTTTTGGTCCTCACCATTTAAGTGCAACATTCTAATATTTATTCTAAATATAGTTAACTAAAATTATTTCAGTTAAGTTCAGTACAAATATGGTACAAGTTGGTTCATTTTTAATTTCTTAATGTGACAGAATTTTAATAATCATATGTAACTTATAATACCATCTTTGATGTGAGCAATAGATTTAATTTTTTAAAAATGTATTGAATATACTAATAATTTAGTTTCATATTAAATTCACTTAGGGAAAAGAGAAAAAGGGAAAGGTATAGAAAATGAAAGAATCATTTATTCATTCCCTTTTTGTTAAAAATCACAGACTATAATGCATATGAATGTCATCCAAATTTATTAGTGTTTTATCTGTTATCGGTAAACAGATAATTCCTAAACATAAGATAGGTCCTATAATAAGAAGGGTAGAAATTGATAGATATCTCTGGTTCTACATTTAATGTTGGAACCTACATTTATTAGGCTTACTAGATTTCACTAAGCTGAAAATAAACAGTTACCAAGCATGTCCTTTGTAGGTGACATAGAGGCAGAACCACTGCCTAAATTCTTCAATCTGATGCCACAATTAGGAAAAGGTATATAATCAAATCATAAATTTTAATTTTAAAAAATATGATATAATACAATGGTTTTGGCATCAAACTATGTTTAAAAACAAAACAACTATATGCCACTTTGAGACAATTTTACTTAAATAATGTCAGAAACTCCCTTTACTGCATTCGCGCATATCCTAGAATTCATACCACGAACCCTCTAGACAGAAATAGATGGAAAACTCCCCTTCACAATGGAATAACGAACACGGTCCCAACATCAGTGTTGTTAAGCAACTAACAAGCTTTCTTTGTCTTTGTAATTCCTGTGTGAAGTTGTCAGTGAAGGTCTTGACCTCAGAGATGAAGCGAATATGGTTAAAATAAAGTTGATATTATAGAAATACAAAGCCTCTACTACAAAAATGCAGAGGAGAGAGAAGTCACAGAATTCAACCTTAATGGAGCAGTTAAAAAAGATAATATATTAAGAAATCCCAGTAACTGATAGTATGCACCTCAGAAGCATTGGCAGTGATATCTAGATTTCATAGTTTCATATAAATGGTAAACATCAAAGCCTTGTCCCGTAGAAGAGAGGATGGCAAAACTCTCAGAACCGAAGCAGATGGCAGGGATAACGAGATGACCTTTCCAAATCCCACAGCTTTTTGGTCAAACTTTTCTATCTGGTGACTGGAGGGATTGGCCAAGTCCATTATTTAGGAAAGCTGCAGCTCTTCTCTCTGACAAGTTCATCTTTCAAAATAAAAACTTTTATATGGAAAATAAATACTGTGTTCGAAGCATCATTCATTCACGAAGGGTTAGGAAGATCATAATCAGTATGAACGTGACATCGGAAGGACTCTGCTATTGTGAGCAGCCTTCTGGGACAATAAATGTCCAAACTCACAAAACCTTGTGCTGTGTGATTCACTGCCTAATGTTTCAAGAAGGCAGTCCTCCAGACAGTTTCTTTCACTTTTTCAACAGCTACTTCATTCTCCTTTAACACCTGCTTCTAAAACATTGTTTATTCTGTCCCTTGCCTCCCTCTCGCGTTAGGTCTGGAAGGAAGCTCAAAATGATTTTGCAACTGATATGTTTTCCTAGAAAAGTGATAAAACACAAAGTTCTCATACAGGATTTACACTAGGGAGAAATGTGAAATTAAACGTACTACATTCCGGATTTTACAAAAGCAAGATTAAGGAATCGTCATTGTGATCTGAAATAAAATCCCCAGGAAAAAAAAAATAGCACTCAAACAGAAAATCTTCCAGCATATCGCAGAAGAAAAGCAATTGGTTGAATACTTGAGTCACTTGTCCATCCCTCAGCCAGAACTGCTCCTCACAGTTTCCTTGACAATTCTAAGGACCTGGGAGCCTCCATCAGGATTGATTGTCATTAAAGGGAGAAAGATCATCCTGGTCGAAGGGCTATTTTAGCTAATAAAAAGCAATACTCTGTGATGTTTTGCTATGCCTCTTTCTCAAATAAAAAGCAAATTTAGACTGAGAAGAGAATTGACAAAATATTCACCTGGAAGTAGTTCCTGGAAAGTGTACTTTCCTTTAAAGGTCTGGAGTGCCAACATATAAGTTTATATGCGATTTTGTGAGGCTAACTCCTGTTTCTGGTTGAATCAATGACTTAGTCTTAAATTTAAGTTGTGCTCCTTGTAAATGCATTTTAAAATTCTTTCTATAAGCTCTTGACTCACAGTAGTCTGGGTTATAATTTATAATTTAATAAGTATAATTTACTATAAATAAGTAGTCTGGGTTATAATCTAATAAATATTTACCCACTAATGCAGTGTCATCTATGAGCTGTAGTCTGATGCATTACCAGTCTCAGGAGGCAATCCATTTAACCACATTGATGCAGGGTAAGGTAAAGGCATGAATCTTGCCAGTCTTCTTGGTTATACCATTTGGTGCCATGTTTGTAATACAATTCACCCATTGTACTTGTAAAGGAATGTATTTTGAAATTGTTGCCACTTGATAATCTGACCAAAAGTTAGCATAAAAGTAAATGTATATATGAAGGATTGTCTGAGATAAATGCAACTCATCTATACTTCTGAATTAGAGAACACAAAAATCAAATGGCTTCAGAGAGCACAGGCACATATAAGTTACACCACAAAGTGTTCTGGTGTGGATATTAAGGGATGGAGATGAGCATTATAGTTATCTGCTGGGTGCATTCCATACGATGCAGCACAAGCAAACTCATTCCCATACCTATCTTTGGTTTGCAGCCTGCCTGTCTTTACTCTCTACCAGCTGGTCAACCTATTATCGCTCTTAGATTAAGTGTGTGCTCCAGAATGCTACCTGGACTCTATTTTTTACACCCCATTACAATTGATTGTACTGAATTGATTGTACTGAAATTTGACCTGACACTAGGGTTTGAAGACATTTTTGGCTGAAGATCAAGGGAGGTTTGCGCTCTATGCTATATTGTGATTAATTAGACATTGTTTTTATTTTTGTTTCTTATAAAGCAGTGAGTTTAATAAAGCTGCTGTAGTTCTCTAGGAAGATATCGTAAATAGTGATCAGATCATAATCCACACTGTCCTCAATTCTGTGCCTCTAGGAATCCTTGTTCCTGTTTCAAAAATAAAAATAGTGGAAACCTTCCCACCCCTACTACTCATGCTGGCTTTGTCTTCCTCCCAGGCACATGGTAGGGTTGTACCTCTTTGTTCCATGGTAGGGATGGACTGGGAGTAGTGCTGGCTCATGGGTTTTGAGCACAGTGATCAGTTCCACTTCTGGTCTGGAGTAATTTGTTAACCAACACAAGTCCCATCAGGGAGGGCCCAGTTTTCCTTGCCTGTTGCTGCTGCCAATGTTCCAGATAGTGAACACCCGGTCAGCTGAGGTCAGTGAGAAACACAGTGACAAGAATTACCACTCAAAGTAGACATGCAGTATCCTTTATTGTTCTTTATTTCAAGCCAGTGAAATTTCAGGACTGTTGGTTCCTGTATCCTTTATTAGCTTGAATCCTCCTTGTGCCCACTTCCTTGTATCATTGGAAAGGTAGACATAGAGAAATTCATGCTTAGATGAGCTCTCAGAACATGATTGTTTCCTAGAGTTGAGATAATTTGATTCTGGTCTTTATAATCAGGATGACTGATAATGATAAAATCCATCATTATCGTATATTTGGACAATATATACACATATCCATATTTGGAATATATATATATATGTATCTACATTTGGAATATATGTATATATGAATATATATATTTGTGTATATATATTTATATATTTGTATATATATGTATATAATTGGGACACAAAAAACAGACTGTCTCTATTTTCTAATGATAACACTTAAAGTAGAATGAATGCATAATTTTTCTGGAAAAAATGACATAAGAAGTCTATAGAACATAATGAAGCTTATATTCCTTTCCCTACATTATGAAACATTTTTAGAATGAAAAAGGCAAGGCCTTGCATTAACGTAGCTCTGCATACTCAAATGATAATTCATCACGCTGATGTCTTCTTAGATTATGACATGGCAAGTATGCAGTGGTTTTCCCGGCTCACGAAGAAAACACTTCATTATAATTAATGTAAGAGTGTTGTCGAGGGGACTTTCATTGCATTTCAGAAGATAAAATGTTTTCCTGATCTAGTTTTGCTTCCTCAGAGCAACTAGTTTGTTTTTATGTGGTAAATACAATGCTCATGTCTCCTTTTCTACATTGCCTTCTAGAAAGTTGTTTGCCAGATTTTAGGATCAGAACCAGCAAATAAAGAGGACCTTACAATACGTATTCTGCATGCTGATTTTAGTCTTAACTATTAGATAAAAGTTAAAGAGGCTGGAATATTAAAATGCAGAGAACAAAAAGTAATAGTTAAGTTTATGGGCTTTGGAGTCAGATCACTTGTATTCAATTCTAGCTTTGCAACTTGGTAGCTGTCTTAATTGATTCAGGCTCCTACAAGAGAAGACCATAGAATAGGTGACTTAAAGACCACAGACATTTATTCCCACAGTTCTGGGACTTGAGAAGTCCAAGATCAAGACACTGGCAGATTCACAGTCTGGTGAGAGCCTTCTTCCTGGCTCACAAATGGTGATCCTCTGGCCATGTTCCCTCGTGGTAGAGGAGCAAAGGAGTCCTCTGGGACCCTTTCTCCAAGGGTACAAACTTCATTCATGAGAACTCTGCCCTCGCAACCTGATCATCTCTCAAAGGCCCCACCTCCTAATACCATCGCCTTGGGGCTTAGATTTTAACATCTGAATTTTGGAAAAATATATTCAGTCTATAACAGTAGCTATGTGACAAGTTATTTCACTTAGCAAGTTATTTTATTGTGCCTAAATCTCATCTTTAAAATGGGGATAATTTCCTCAGTGATTATGAGGATTAAAAGTGTTATTTTTAGACAACTACTAAGAAGACTCAGTAGTTCCATGGACACTACCAAGAGCATTTCCTGACATGTTAATTATTATAATTATTTCTCTAAAAATAAGTGGCCAGTAATTTGAAGTCATTCCATGTGACTCAGTCAATTCAACATGACCTGAGAGCACATAGTATGATGAACAGTCTAGATCTTAGAAATACCAAGAAGAATAAGACTTGGCCTTTGTCTTAGCTCATGGGCTATATTAGCCTTAAAAGGGAAAGATACATAAACAGATCATGTCAGAACAGTGGAACAAAGTCAATAATAAGATGAATTATTTGGTGTTTGCTTAGACACAATTTGTTAAAGTATCAGTATAGACATTTCACTTTGAAATCTTCAAGAACATACTCATTTTTGTATCCCCTTAACCAAAGTTTTTGAAAACTAGAAAGCACTTAGGGATTGTGGAATAGAATAGTTAACTGAAGGTGGGACATTCAAATGGTGCTATCCAGCAGTCATTTTGTAAGACAGGCTTGCAAATAAATATAATTACAATTGTAATGAGTGACCCGGGAAAAGTGGAAGAAAGGGGAGGTAGGAAGGTGAGAAAGCCTATCCTGGCATTTGGAGAAGGTTCCCTAATAATGCGTTGTCTAAGCTGAGAGCTGAAGGACAAATGGCAGTTACCCAAAAGAAGGTATTTTCCAGACAAAAATAACAGAGAATAAAAGCCGCTGTCAATTGTTTGTCAGTTGCTTTCAGTTTCCAAAAAATAAAAGAAGGGAAGAATAGTTAGTATAATAAGGAAGTGAAAAAGTGGCATAAGTGATAATTATCATATCCTCAGGGCCCTTCACTGACCCTCCCCATATAACATAGCCCCCTTCACCCTGTCCTTCTCTTCCCTTTCACCACATTGTGGTTTCTCTGTTGCACTTTTTAAAAAATTATCTTTGTGTTTTTATTGTATGTTTTCCCCAAATTGAATGTGTGTTCCATTTAAGATGGATCTTATTTTTCTTACTCATCTCCATAACTACAACACTAAGAACCAAACTTGGGTACATCAATGGTGCTCAATGAATGAAAAGAAAAAGGATTCAATGCCGGAAGTAAGAGAAGTAAGCTGGAGGCCAATCATGAAGGACTTTATACACCAGAAAGCAGACTTGAGACTTTCAATTAATTGAAAACAAATGAAGAGTTTTTTTTTTTTAAATATTTATTTATTTATTTATTTATTTATTTATTTATTTTGATCACGTTTAACTGGATTTTTTTTTTTGCTTTTTTTAAAATTTCTTTTCAGCATAACAGAATTCATTGTTTATGCACCACACACAGTGCTCCATGCAACACGTGCCCTCCATAATACCCACCACCTGGCTCACCCAACCTCCCACCCCCCCGCCTCTTCAAAACCCTCAGATTGTTTTTCAGAGTCCATAGTCTCTCATGGTTCACCGCCCCTTCTAATTTCCCTCAACTTCCTTCTCCTCTCCATCTCCCCATGTTCTCCATGTTATTTGTTATGCTCCACAAATAAATGAAACCGTATGATAATTGACTCTCTCTGCTTGACTTATTTCACTCAACATAATCTCTTGCAGTCCCGTCCATGTTGCTACAAAAGTTGGGTATTCATCCTTTCTGATGGAGGCATAATACTCCATAGTGTATATGGACCACATCTTCCTTATCGATTTGTCCGTTGAAGGGCATCTTGGTTCTTTCCACAGTTTGGTGATCGTGGCCATTGCTGCTATAAACATGGGGTACAGATGGCCCTTCTTTTCACCACATCTGTATCTTTGGGGTAAATACCCAGTAGTGCAATTGCAGGGTCATAGGGAAGCTCTATTTTTAATCTCCTGAGGAATCTCCACACTGTTCTCCAAAGTGGCTGCACCAACTTGCATTCCCACCAACAGTGTAAGAGGGTTCCCCTTTCTCCACATCCTCTCCAACACACGTTGTTTCCTGTCTTGCTAATTTTGGCCATTCTAACTGGTGTAAGGTGGTATCTCAATGTGGTTTGGATTTGAATCTCCCTGATGGCTAGTGATGATGAACATTTTTTCATGTGTCTGATAGCCAACAAATGAATAGTTTTAAGTAGAAGGATTTCTCTTTTAAAATAATCATGTATTGTTGTGTCAAGGATAGATTTGAGGGACTGAAGAAGAGGACCATTGTGGTTGAGATCACTGGAATGGCAGTAGGAAGGATGGAAAATGGAAAATGACAAATTTGAGAATTAGTAAGAAAGTATAATTAACAGGGTTGGGTCGCTGATATGAGAGAATGAGAAGACTGTTAGTGTGGGGTGAACAACTGACAACACAGTGTAACATTTCAATGAAGAGGAGGATGTAGTTGTGTTTGCTGCTTATCTGGTGGAGTCTGGTAGAGATTCATTAACTTTCATAAATATGAGTAAATATGAGGTGTGTGAATCATCCAAAGGTGGTCAAGTAAGAACCTAGCTAGAGAAGTGTCTAATCAGCAAAGAGAGATCTGGAGGCCATAAGCACAGAGGAGGAATTGAATCCATGGTAATAGATGAGGTTGACTCATGAGAAACTTCAGAGTTAGAATAGAAGAGTGTCTGGACTCTATCCCTGAGGAACTCAGGACAAGAAGGAAGGGCCCACAAAGCAGAGTGTGGTAGACCTGAGGGAGGGAAACCTGAAGAACCTGGGTCATGGGAGCCATGGTGAAAGTGAACTCCAAGAAAGAAGCAGTCTTCAATATGGTGGTTCTAAACACATCTCCAGGACAAAAGTCCTCCTGACTGGTGCATCTAATTAATAAATGCTTAGTTTTATTTTCTCATACTTTTGTACTCAAGGAGTAATATTGAGGAAAGATTGTTGCTTAAAATTGAATCAGGGTTCCAACAGGACACTGGACGATGGGACTGTTGACATGGTGATCCAGAGGAATGAACCAGATTGGAGTGAGAATGCCCCAAAGAATAGCAACCAGTAGGGGATGGAAAGAAGGCTGTAATTCTGAATCACACTGGGGTGTGTTGTATGTCCTGAGTATGTTGGGCATGGGCTCAAGTAAGAACTGTTGTCCATATTTTAGTTATTAGCCCTAGAATTCCAAACCTCCCAAGTCCCAAGCTTGCTGCATTTGGATGGACAGTGAGGGTGGAGGAGGAGAAAAAGAGTTGAAATTGGTGAAAGAAGTCAGAGAAGAGGATGAGGAAAGAGTCCCTTTAGGTTCAACACTCGAGAGTTGTTCACAATTAGCAGAACCCTGGCAGGCATAAATGATGTTTGCATATCTCTGCTGTCATTGGAGATAGTCATTGGATTAATATGGAAATTGAATTTCTGATTTATCTCTGGTTCATGTCATTATAGATTCAGGTTGTTAAAGAATGAGCACATACTTTCTGAGTCATTTTCTTCCAGGAATGGTGTAGCTTGAGACAGCACTTTTGAAATCTGCATTATATCTTTCAGGACAGTATGTATTTGAGGGCAGCCAAAGATTACTGGCATAACTTCGGAACTTATGAAGTTTAAATCTATATTTTATAAACAATTGGACACTTAGCACAGCACTGGAATAAAATGAGGGCATACCTGTCTTTGCTCAGTAGAGGTCATTCTGATCAACAGAAATCATACTTAAAATAAGTAGAGGAAATGCGGAGGACACCATTGTTGGCATATTTCATATGTAAGTTGACACCATTGGAAGTATCAAGAAATGGCCTCTTTCTTTCTCTTTTTGTTGAAGATTTTATTTATTTATTTGACAGAGAGATAGAGAGAGATCACAAGTAGGCAGAGAAGCAGACAGAAGGAGAGGGAGAAGCAGGCTCTCTGCTAGCAGGGAGCCCGACGCGGGGCTCTATCCCAGGACCCTGGGATCATGACCGGAGCCAAAGGCAACTGCTCAACTGACTTGAGTCACTCAGGTGCCCCAAGAAATGGCCTCTTTCTAAAAGAAAATTAATCCAACCCAAAGTGTGAACACAGCATCACTTTAAAAGTGAATCTCCACATGAATCGTCATCTGTGATTCATTCTTCCCCTGTATTTTAACATTGTACACCTTCATTTATCTGTCCATTTATTTAGCAAATATGTACACACATGCCAAACATTATTATGCTGGTGAATAGCTCAGAGATGACATCTGCCCTCAAAGAGTTCACAGTCTAAACAGAAAGAGAAAAAGCATCAGCAATGACAAGGCGCTGTGTTCACGTAAACCCCCAAGTGCCATGGGATTCTGAACCAGACTTGGGCAAAGTTGAGCCTGAGACCAAAAGGGCTAAATGAGAAGGGGGGAGAGCAGTTTATCCTTACCTTATGTATTCCTCCCCCCAATTCCCCAGAATTTCCCCTGAAGAGTGAGCCACTTTCCCCCTTTTAAACCACAGCCTAAATTTGATCAAGATTTCCACATGTTGATATTGACAAAAACACCACTAAATATTAAGAATGAAGAGAAAAAATGAAGAATATACAAACAGCACAGAAATTGTCAAATTTTCAAAGTGTAAGGTTTTGATCCTTAAGATAACTCTACATTGAGTCCAAAGAAGTAGTTAGTGCATCTTTGCTTACATCTAGCCTTGAGTTCTGCTCTCCTCAATCCACATCTTCTTGGGGAAGGGACATTCGTTTCTATCAGTGGGGAAGGAAAGTTCTAGGTAACTGTCCATTTCCCAGGAAAAACTTTTAAAAAAGTTACTTCACATAAATACCTTTCATTCTTAATCTCATTCAGAATTTTTCTCCCCACATCTAACTGACGTGTCTAAGGTACCCAACAAAACGAATTATCTCATGCTCATAGTACAAAAGGTGATGATTTTACCAGTATTACTTTCATGATGTAACACCATGTGTAATATGCACATATACAATAAGAAAGGATACTAAAAATTACAGAAAAGAAAGAAAATACCCAAATCATGATGAAGACTAAACAAAGGAAGGCATGGCCTAACTTCTAGGGGCTCCTACTGACCCAATCTATCTAGTGTGAGTACCAAAATAGTGATGTTGATGCATTTTAACCCATCAAACAAAATCATTATTTATTCATCTCTACTGATATAAATAAATGAATGTGGGAGATAGAAACTTTCCTTACTGTAGAATGCAAACTAATACATGTAGATGGAATTAGAAAACTAACATTTGTAAATCATCATTGTAATAATTGATTCAGACAAAAGTCATCAGTGTCTAAAGGATGAAAGTTTAAAGAGTAAGAAGATAATATGTAGTTTCAAATATCTCCACACAAGGGAAATTTGTCACTTTATGGTAGAGAAATGTGGTAGCTAACGCCTTAACCAACTAATGAATGTTCAGTGCCTTCTGATATGGTACACTGTGAAGAACAAGGCATCACTGTTCCTATTAAAAATCCCATAATCTGAGTTTAAAATGAGGAAACATCAGATAAGCCAAAAGTGGGAGACACTCAGAAAATATCAGGTCTACATGGATCCAAAATATCAAGATCACAAAAGGTGAGAAAATACTGACCAAAATATTCCACACTGAAGACTAAAGAGATATGATGCCAAAATGCAACACACAATTCTCAATTAAATCCTGGACTGGTGGAAAAATATTTTTCTGCTACAAAGGCCATTTTGGGGACAATTGCTGAAATAAGAATGGATTTCTAGGATTAGATGGTAATATTTTTTTAACATCAATCTGATTTTGTTGGATGTACTAGAGTTATGTATGAGGAGATTGTCATTTTCTTTTAGAAAATACACATGGGTATTTCAGGCCATCATGTCTGCAAATTATACTCAAATAGTTCAAGAGGAAAAAATAAATGATAGAGATAGAGGCAAATATAACATTTGGTCAAATGTTAATAACTGGGGAACTTGGGAGCATTTTTTTGGTTTGTTTTTTATTTTATTTTATTTTATTATTATTTTTTTACTGTTCTTGCAACACGTTTGTTAATGTTTAAATTATTTCAAAATAAAAAAAAAATAGTGAAGCAAATATGGAACCAAAAGGTAAATGGCATTATCTATATTTCAATGTTACTTCATACTTTTTCAAGCATTATCCTATTTTACACTGAAGGTAAAATTACACTTCAACTTATTTTTTCTTCAGCTTATATTTGGTCTTCTGCCTCAATGGACAACAGTTTTTAACAAAACATACACAGGTTGTAATATATGACTAATATACAAACTTGCAAAAATAATTTAATTATTAAGAAATTTTAAAAAGCTTATTAAGTTAAAAAAAAAGTCTTGATCTTATTGCTTTCTTTTTCCAGATGATTTAAATGGAACAATTTAGAATCAGACATTCCGCTTTGTTCTTTATAGACACAACAATACAACTCAATTTGCTCACCCTTTCTCTTTTTGCTAGGTTTCTTATGTCAAAGCTATTGATATTTGGATGGCAGTATGCCTCCTTTTTGTGTTTTCAGCACTTCTGGAATATGCAGCTGTAAATTTTGTATCAAGACAACACAAAGAACTTCTGAGATTTCGACGAAAGAGAAAGAATAAGGTAGGCAATTAAAAGCATCAGGTTTGGCGGGATACCAGTTTACACTGAAAAGTAAATTTGTTATATGAAATAGAGTGGTGCAGAGAGGAAGTGAATTCTGAGAACCAAAAGATACAAATATTTCTTTGGTTTTGTCCAATCGAAACTGAAATTGTCAAAAATAGCTTCAGGGATAACATGGTGACATGCAGTTCTACTTTACACAGCATATCTACTGGCATGAGAGCTTTATCAACCTCTTTCTAATGTATTTCTTAGAACAACATTTTTTGCTTCAATTATCAAAATATATCATTTCTTACTTGCAATGTGAATGTGTTCCTGATGGTCTTACTTGACATGTCACTGGCTATAGCTATTAAAGTTGTTCCTTTTATCAAACAAATTCCTTTCATCGTTTCCATAAAATACCACCTATTTGTTAATGCTATGACGTTCATGTAGAACTATGTGGTCCTTTGCTCATGCATACTTTCGTGTTTTTAAGATATTTATACTGAATCTCTATGGGAAACACAAGAAGGTGTTATTATTGCCTTGCCATACCTGTTCAGTGAAACCCAGAAGAAATTGTATTGAGGACATGATTAGGAGACCACAGGAAGTTGCAGAAGTAATCTCATAATTGAATATGGATGTACAGAATGGAGTTGTTCCCCTCTATTAAGAGTTATAATGTTGTCTTTATGTGTACATGAGCCCGATCAACCCCCTTTCTTCTTCTGGAAGGGAGTGTTTCTATTGACCAGCATATCTATGAGTTTACTTCTTTTCATATAAATGTGCCAAGTGACATTTAAAAGCAAATGGACGCATATGCAATAGAGAAATGTCAAAGTTTATGCAACAGGAGAAATTATGGCCAGAATCCAATGTATTGGAATATTTAAGTCAAACCATACTCAAACCTTAGAAATAATAGTCTGGTTCATATAAGATGCATTTTTAAGGACTTTGAAAGGATTTAATTTTTTTGAGGTTTTCTTGTGGTTTCTGAATTATTCACTGCAATTTACACATTCATAAAATTTTGTAAAGCCCTAAGCCCATGATCTCTTAGTACTGAGCATTAAACATATTCTAAAGTAATAATGAATTCAGCCATGTCTTATTGACTCCCTCATCATGGTAAATACCCAAATCTCAGTATCATGGAAGGAACATCAAGGACTGTGCTCCTCTGAGTAACTCATGGGTGGGACGAAAACAGTGTCTGAGCTTTTATTTGATCAAGTTGGTATGAAAATAAAAGCACAAAATTTGTATATTGAAACATATTTTAATAGAGAGGTTCACTTTTCTCTCTTTCTCCACACCACACCCCCGTCTGCTGGTTTCCTTATACTTTTCCCCATCTTTTTCTCGTTCTTTCCTCCCCTTTTTTCTCCCTCCCTACTGCCTACTTGCTCCTCTTTCCTCTCATGACACTTGGCACTGGATGAAACACTATCACAGGACAAAAAAATGCTGTATCACAACAGTAAGGTTCCTGTTTTCCTTTCCCTTAAACGACTGATACAGACGATTTTTCCTTCTAGTGTCATTAATCTGAAGTAAAGTAATACTTATTTCCCTTTCTCATTTTGGTTTGCTTTCTCACTTTTTTTTTCCATTTCTCTGCCTTTCTCCGCCTTCCTATACAATGTAGAATGTATCAGCCAGGTGCTGGAAAATATTAGGTATGTGATGTCCAAAGGGCAATTGAGAGTTCACATTCCACACCCACCACACATCCAACGACCGCAGTGTCCAATGGGTAACAGAATAGACTGTAACTGTAGATGCTCAGTTTCAGTTCTCCTTTAAAAAAAAAAAAAAAATTATCCTACCAAAGTAGCTCTTGAGTTTCACTCCCAGTAAGAACATCAGGATATATAGTGAAGCCCGTAACTTTTTGCTCACAGAAAGATGATAAGATTAAATTTTCTAATGAGTGACTCTCTAGGAAAATATAGAAATGCAAAAAGAGTAATATCTTATTATTTTCTAATGACCAGTTGAAATATTCAGGGAGTGAATATTGTAGTGGAGATTTAGTGCAAGAAAAAAAAAATAGGGTTTTTGTTTTGTTTTTAGTTCATTTCCTACTTGGGGGGTTGGATAGCTTGCATATGTGAAAACTGATTAATTTGATACATATGTATGTGTAAATGATATATGCAATTAAAAACAGTTGTGCAATTATATTTACTCATATATGACTTGATTCTCTGGTTTCTCAATCCCTCTTGGTCCACTTTACCTTCCCACAGACAGAAGCTTTTGCATTGGAGAAGTTTTACCGTTTCTCAGACACGGTAAATTCACTTTCTTAACTCTAAGTAGAGGAATGTGGTCATCAGTGAAAAAAGCAGAGAGCGTATTCTGCACCCATGCAGTGTTTGGTGGGGAAACACGGCCCCTTGCATAGTTCAAGTTAAATGATCAGCATGCCCCTTCAGCTAAGGATATTCTCTTTTTCAAAGTCCATTTGTCTTCCCTCACTCAGTAAAAAATATTTAAATATTATCCTTCATCTAATCAACTGAGTTATTTGATTGGACAAAATGATCTTTAAATATACATTAAACAAAATAACACATATAATCTTATAATAGTCTACATGAAAGAAATAGTCATTTGTCTTGACAAAATCAGTTCCAAAAATTCATAGAAAATTTAATTGTACAAATAAGTTCTAAATGCAGCCTTTTTGGTCAGAAAATAGAGGCCTATAAATAAGGCAAAAATAAAATACTTTGTCCAACCTATGTATCTCTAGAATCCCTTCTTAATGTTAAAAGAAGTTGATATTCTTTATAATAAAGGAGTGATTTTGGTTTTTTGATAGCAGCATCCTTTGAGATGTTTGATTAAAAAGAGATCACAAGGTCACATGTCCAAGTATAATAGCTGAGTAGTTAGAAAGGTAGTCTATACTAGAGCAGATTAGTTTTTGGACTTGACCACTATAATATAGCATTCAATGATTGCATTTAAACATACCCAAGCCAAGAATCTGGACTGGGAAATAATAAACAGTCCAGTCTATTAAAATTAAATTTCTGAAATAAAGTGCATTTAAACATACCTCCCGAGATGATTCTGCTGTACATCTTGGTTAAGAATAGATATAACATTAGGTGAAAAGACCAGAAACACATTACATTCATCTAATTGAAGGTTTCTCAATTTCATACCATGTTATCTAGAGCCAGTATTATTTTAAAGCACTTACTAAGTTTTCTTATATTATAACATGTAATCATTCAATTATTTTTTCTACTAATATTGTATATTTGTTCCCAACATAGCTAGCCACTTCCCACTTCACCTTTATTTTCTCATCCCTGGGGGAAAAAATTCACTTGATCCAATTACTTTTACTTAATTATCTTAACTATAAATTTTGACAAATTTTAATTGCTTTGTGTTTGCATAACACAAATAGCTTCTTTGGGAGAAAATATATTTAAATTTCTAGTAACTAAGCATTTAATGCCTATAGCAGCTTTAGTATAGAAAATACATTTAATTAAGTATTGCTTTACAAAAACAATGCACAAAGAAGTCTGATGAAAACTTAGGTTTACCTCAGCAGCAACCAATCAATATTTGTTTTTTAAAAAGAAACAGTATGGTAATGCAAAGACATTCATTAGAAATTTATGCATTCCATTTATTTTGTAATAATGCAAATTTGGGGGTGATCATTTTGACTTTTTGAAAACTATTTTTCTCAACCTAATGACCCTTTGGGCTGACCAAATTCATCATTTTTTAAAAAATATGTATTTTGCTTAGAAACAGAGCAATGTAAATCTTTAAATTAACATAATCTAAATGAGTCTAAATGAGCTAAATGTTGGCCCCAAGCCCTTTATCTTCACGAGTATGAACTTACATAGTTTTTCCAAGCACGCTAAGTTGGCAGAATAGGCAAAGTAAATAAAATAGCCTCAATATAAAAAGTTTATTACAGCAGGGGACCTTACATTATTCCTAGGAAAGTTTTAACTTGGTTCAGCATTGGCTTAGCATTGTATGGAATCTCTTATAACTGACCTTTTCTCTATTAAGGTACAAGCGGTCTTTTGTGAAAGAATACAAGTTTGCTCTTGCATCCAAATTTCCCCACCCCACACTGTCATAGCCTGCTGTGTGCTGATTACCCACTGCACCATGTCATAGACGCTTATCCCCAGTGCTGTATATGTGTGGGTGTATGCATGATATGAAAATACTTTGGTCAGAAGTTTGCTCTTCCCACGTGTGATATCATCACTTTAGTCCTGCAAGGGTATAAAGATGTGCCAAAATGTTTCTGTATCTATGTTCTTTTTTTAAAGAAATGGCTGATATGGGGTTGCATTTCATGTAGCTTCTCCTGCATCACAGTGTACTGATGCAATGGTTTGTGGAGAGAAGACACTACCCACGGTATTCTAGCGCCTCTAGCTTCCTGCTTGTTATTGGTAGTCATTATTATTTATATGCTCAGATGAAATAAAGGTGGACCATTAGTTCTAGACTTGAGAAACAACCACCAAGTTTAGATTCTGTGAGCCACGATGGTTATCTTTTTACAATTAAGATATCACTAACTGCATTTTGACTATCTGTACAAAACTTGTCATTAATTTATTGACTTACGTGTTTACATGCTGTCTTACTTCAAAAATAACTCAGGGTAATTTCTAAGGGTAACAAATGATTGTTTTTACTAATGTGTATTTGAGTGACTCTGATTTACAGGGGTTTGAAATTTTATCCTCTCAGGTAAAGCAGATATTGTAAGAATTTAATGATTTCCTGCAAACAAATATCTGGAGTTTGTGTTAAATACACCTAAATCTTAGAGCTATGTCCCTTTGAAATATCTGATTAGGAAAATAGTATTCAACAAACTAATACAATCTCTAGTTAATCTAATTTTACATGCATTATAGTGATTTTCATCTCAAAGTAAACTGAAGGGTACATAGTGCCTTTATACATGTTGTCTATTTATAATGTATTATTTTATGTCAGTCCATAATTCTGAGTTCACACTAAATGAATCTAACATATTGTGCTAGGACTAGATATATGGGTGTTTAAAAAGTATTTTATTGATTTCTCATCAATCTCCTAAAATGTATGTGTTCCATTTTTATATTGTTTTAAGTGTTCATCTTTTTAAACTTACATTTTACCATTTATCAACTTCCAGACCATTTCTGAATCTAAATTCAATACACCAAACATGAACTTGGCTAATTCATAACTAATTCACGTGTCATCAATAATAAATGCAAAATTCTCCTGCTAATTAGATTTCAAAGAATTTTATATTGACAGTTGACTTGTAACTATGAAGTATCTTTAACGTCATCTATAATTACATTTTTTAAGCTTTCCAAATTTCAAAATAATAGAGAAATGTATATAGATGTATTAAACTGAGTATTCTATTTTCAACTGGTATTTATTTTGGAAAAAGAATTTTTAGTTTATTCACATATTTCATCTTACCTCAGCATTTTCTAAGCGATGGTGATTTTTCTCAACAAAAATGAGCCATTGTTATGTTCCTTAGTAATTTTTTTTCAAAATCCACACATTGAAATCATGTAAGTGGAAATTAATAGCAATTCACTTTTCCTTCCTTTGTCACTTTTCTATTTGGCAATTAGAAGTTACAGAAAATGATTTCAACAGAAAGACCTCTGGCATAATTACTGAATATCTTGAGTATATATAGAATGCACAAAGGCACCTACCAGGGGAGAAACATTAGGATGAAAATAATGTATTTAATGCTGTTGTATCTCACAGCAGTTCACACAATAAATCATCACTCATGCTATCTTGGAGGATCCATGTTTTATTACCACTCATTAGTAAGCTTCATTTCTTCACCATTTCCACACCCAAAAGTAAGATTTTTTTTCTTTGGTCATTTTTGAGGACTAAGAAGAGGATAGGAAATTAATTCTTATCTCACATGTATGTTGATATATATCTTTTTGTGATGGAAATGAAACAATTCAACTGAATGACACAGTCTATGCTTGGATTTTCTATTTTTAATATTTCTAGTTATAATATACATGTTAGTGTGAGTCAGTCTTTGGCCTAATCCTCTAAGTAAATGAAAAAGTATATAGAATGTTCCCCAGTGTGGTATCGATGCTTAATTACTGAAACATTTTTCTCACTTTCAAACAGTGAAAATGGGTCCTCTTATTGAAAGAACTATATGCTAACTAAATGGATTTGTACATTTTTCATTACCTACCCTTCTGACATGCTTACAGCATATTAGGAAGGTTTTACCTGTGAATAAATTAAGCCATTTCTTCACTTTTACCTTTTTAATCAGCTATGTTCTTTTGCTCATTTTTAGTTCATTCTGTTTAATCTTTATCATTGCCTATATTTTGAATTGGAAAGTGCTTAACTTTATGAATATCAAATATTGGCTAACACATAGTGTTGGATTCAAAAGTTTTAGATGTTTGTCTAAACCCTTTGCTCATTTGGCCTTTAGTCTATTAGAAACTCAAGCTGAAGATGACTGCAGAAAACTGAATTATGCCCAAGAAATATTTGAGTACTAACTGGAATAAAAAATATCACTGCACAACTAAACATACATAAACACAGGGTAATTTTATGACTGAGTTTTACAAAACAAAGAAATTATCCATAAAATAGTTTGATGCTCCTTCTAATATAATAATCTAATACTAACAGTGATCTATTAGAAATGCTTCATCCATTCTTAAAATTATTATTTTAAGTGTAGCTTTTGGGGGAAAAAGAAAAAAAACAACTGTTATAGCCCAGTCCCTTAACAACGCAACGACAACAAAATCACATGATTTTTCTGCAGTCCAAGGGTCCTTGTTCTCTCCCTCATTTTCTGGCCATCTGGACTGTTGGGCTAGATAGGAAGCTGGCCCAACAGAACTGAGATCCTGTTTCTGAAGAAGCAAGATGTCTCCATGTGCCTTATCTCACGGGCACATCCAAAATATATGTTCAAAACAATGATGACTCCTTGATTGCAGAAACTAGATTTGCAAAGAATCCTAGCAGTCAGATAGCAAAACCCATCTATTATAACAGTATGACAGTGAAGGTTACAGCAGAAATGTGATCTTTTCAGTTTTATGACCTTGGTTAATTTTTAGTGCAACAGTACCCAAGTGCAAGGCCATTTGCAGAGTCAGCAACTGGGCCGGCCTATTTTACATAGTACTTTGTTGCGAGTTTGGTATTTAAAAGACCTAAGAGGACAATGATTCCGGTTGTTATTTGTAGTTTCCTTTCAGGTTGTGTATTATGCATAATAACACAATTATAATAAACAAAATATTGAAAAATACAATAACCTTAATTTGAGTACTTTATTAAGCATTTTATATTCTTTCCCTCACCCTAAAAAAACCTGCTAGATAGTGTATAATCTTTCCCTGGGATAAGAAACCAAGAATCTGAGAGTTAAGTAATGAAGGCAATCCATACTCTGGGCAATAGATGATGAATGCTTAATTATACATTTGCATTTTGAATGTCAATCTTGAGTCAGATTTTAAATTTGGATCATCTAATGTTTTTGCGACATAGGAAATAATTCAAAATTACTTCTCTTAACATATATGTTTTATAATTGCAAATACCCAACCTATTTTCGTGTTTTTAGAACCTAAGTTCTCCTCAACATCTTAGTGTCATTGCCATTACCAGGGAATAAGTATTTGAACAAGATATTTTCACGAGGGAAATGTTTTTACTGAAATTAAAAGTTTCTATTTTTTCAACTCCACAATTAATTAGAAATATGATACATTAGTGAAATAATTTTCCAGGTGCTTTTGAGAAGAATAATGCACCAAATCACACTGTAACACATAATTACCTGAAACCTATTGTCCAGGATACACGTAGGCGCCATTGATTTAAAAATGGATAAAGACACAGATCATATAGATTGCCTTGTGTATAGTCCTACTTAGAAACAGCTTTCCTTAAAAGCAGAAATTATTAAATAATAATATAATAGTTAAATACTAACACAAAAGTCATCCTAGACTATGTTTTCATAAAGTGCCACTTAAAATCTAAATTAGAGTATTAGAAGAATCCAAAGACTGTTGCATCACTAAAAATTCAAAACTACTAGATAGATACTTTGTGCCTCCTGGAAACTCTTGTTTCCACAACTTGGTTGTGTGTTCTGATCACCTAAAGAGCTTGGTGGTGGGACAACCTAAAGGCTAATAAGTTTGAACTTCCACAACTGCCCATCTAGAAAACTGGATCTCAGCAACTCCTCCCAGTGATGCCAAGACAGGTGTTAGTCTTGTATAAGAAACATTGCCTTCCCCTAGACTATCATTATTGCGTGCACGTAGAATGATGGTAATCTTATAAGTTGTTGTCAAATTTTATGAGGGACCCATGCTACCTAAAGACTATTAAGTTTAAATTGTTCCAGTTTGTCAATTTTTCTATTAAAAAAAAAATCTAAATATCAAGTAGCTTTGTTCATTACCACACCACAGCCCTGATTACAGGTTTTAGGAAGCAACCATGCTTACGAGACAGAAATAAGCTTTGATTTCATATGTCATTTATAGATGGTCAAAAGGCAGGAGAAACAGCGAAGAAAGTATCTTCCTCTAATGGAGAAGCTTCATGGGACTCAAACACATCAGATCTTTTGTCCCCTCACAAACAGAGAGCATGGATGTCTTCCTAGTTTAAAAAGAAAAAGATATGTATCATAAGCAGCAATGATCCCTTTAGCTAGAAAATGCAATCATGGTCCCAGAACCATTATATCAAGTATACAATATACATTCATATTGTCCATCAAAACTATTATAACACAAAAGAAGTACCCGTGAGGCAGGAAGGACAGAATTGTGTCCCAGCATTGCGCCCGACCCTCACACTTCCACCACCAGACACTAGAAACTTATTAAAGGCTGTCCTCATTATGGTCACTCATAGCTACATGATCGACACACTCATCCAGTGAACTAGCCAGCTCATGTCCTTGTCACCCTATCTTCAGTAACAAGTGTTTTAATTGCTCATTCCAACTTCTATTTTAATGTCTTCGTTATGTTGTTCTCTTGGGCCATTTTATACCCTGGTCATGCTTAAATGTATTCCTTTGTCCAATGAGATCTGTTTCAGGAGCACAGACTGATATAAAAACACTTTGTTCCAAGCCATTAATAGTATTTTCAGCTGTGGCTTGTTAACCGTGTAAACAAAGCCCAAGATGGACTCACTGTCTATTTCTGCCAAAATCCACTGAATCCTCCAGGAACCCTAATCAAAGACCTTACTATTCCATCTGCCAGCTCCGTGTTAGCACTTACCCTCAGGAGATTTAGCTCAAAGGCAATGTTCAAGCAATATTTTCTTTCATTAATATTCAGGTCAAGATCCCACTACATCAGTGGCTCTATTGCACAACAGAGGACTGTGTCACGGTTTTGTCCATTGCTGCGTGGTCTGGACACCACCACGGCCACTTCCATGGCCAGTCCAAGACATCTGCTTTGGCATTCTAGTCCCCTTCTGAGACAGCAACTAGGCAGGGATTACCTGACCTAATTTAATTCTACCCTGGAATTTTTTTTTTAAAGATTTTATTTATTTATTTGACAGAGAGAGATCACAGTAGATAGAGAGGCAGGCAGAGAGAGAGAGAGGGAAGCAGGCTCCCTGCTGAGCAGAGAGCCTGATGCGGGACTCGATCTCAGGACCCTGAGATCATGACCTGAGCCAAAGGCAGTGGCTTAACCCACTGAGCCACTCAGGCACCTGTACCCTGGAATTTTTATAAGGAGTTTCATCAGCCACCCTGGGATGTTCTTAAATGTCCACCTGACCAGCCCATTTGCCTGAGCATAAGGCAAGACCAGTGGCTAGGGTCAGGAGTTTTTGACTCTGAGAGGAAGAACCAGTTCTCCTGATACTGCCACACATGCTGGTTCTCAAGTCAGCCCATTTTGTAGACTTACCTTGCTTTCTTCAACTACACTTTTTTTATTTGACTTCAGGTATGGTTTGAGCCCTGATCTTCTCTATAAAAGTTTCCATCAGTCAACCAGGTGACCTGTTTTGTCTCAGTGGGAAGAGAATCATGAGGTTCATATCACTTACTCCAAGAAGCTCAACTAGAGATTCCATCTCTGGTCCATTGTCAAAAAGGCCATGATTTACTTTGAGTAAATCCCCTTAGCTTGTTCCTAAATAATATCATTTTCATTTTTTTAGGTCACTACCATTGAAATACCTTGCTGACATTATCTATCATAACATGATGGGTGTTTTATTTTATTTTTTAAATTATTTTTTAAATAATATTTTTAAAGATTTTATTGATGTATTTTAGACAGAGAGAGGGACAGAGAGCACCAGCATGAGCAGTGTCGTGGGGTTGGGGGTGGAGGGCAGAGGGAGAAGCAGGCTTCCTGCTGAGCAGAGCGCCTGACGCAGGACTCAATCTCAGGACTCAATCTCAGGACTCCACAATCATGACCTGAGCCAAAGATAGTCACTCAACCAACTAAGTCACCCAGGTGCCCCAATAAGATGGGTATTTTAAACCTAAGTAGAGGGTGATGCCTTTCAGGTTCCTTCAGTTTGGGGACTGTTTCTACCAGAGCACAGGAGAATGTCAGTAGTTGGCATTCAATTAGATTAAACCTACTCACAGCATGGAGAGCTTTCTAGTCTTGAATTCTGGCAGCCATCTTAGGGCACCACTGTTGAGCCTTTTCCAGAAATGTCAGTCTACGTGTGTTAGTAGCAGATAGACCTAGCAGGGATGAATGTTAAGGTCTCAGAGAGGTTACTTGGGCTATTGCCTGCCTCAAACCTCTCACCCCTGTTTACCCCTGTTCCCCTTTCCAATTCAGACTGTCTTCTAGTCACTTTATACAAGAGGCCCATAGAAATAAAAATATACCTGCCAAATTTCAAATAGTGCTACAGCTGGTTTTCTCATGGTGAGATGCAGAAGAGATAACAGTTTGTCCTTTATTGTGTGTTAATTGTGTCTAGTTGGTTTACCCAGATTATTTCCAGAAATGGGACTGATGGGGCTGGGCCCTGAATTTCAGCTGGATTAGTTAGCCTCCTCTCCCTAGTCACTAGTTTCTAAGCCCTCCCCCGACTTTCTCCTCAGAAAGGAAACTACCATTTATCATTAACTAACTTCCTTTTGAAAGTGACCTGGACCAAACTGTTTCCAACCAGGCTGTGATAATATGTTGGAGAATTCAGGTTTCCTTAATTAGGTCTACCCCACATGAAGACACACAGCATCAGATTTTTTCCTTTATATCAACCTTGAAAGGAAAACCCTGGGGGGCAGGGGAAGGAAAGCCCTGTTTAAATCTGCCCAAGCAGACCAAACTTGGGGAGCCTGGAAGGCTCAGTCGGTGGAACATGCAACTCTTTCTTTATCTTAGAGTGGTTGGAGTTGTAAGTTTGAGCCACACGTTGAGTGTAAAGATAGCTTAAAAATAAAATCTAAAAAAAAAAAAAAAAAAAAAAAAAAGGCATGCCAGCCTCCTTTGTCCTGAAACTTTTCAGTTTTTACCGTTTACTACGGTAGAAGCTGTTGGGCGACTTTTTAGTGACCCCAAGTGGTCAGCAGTCAGACTGCAGGCCCCATTTAGCTTTATCATAAGCCAGATAGACCTAGATCTTCTAGAGAAAATGAATGAAGGACTAGCTCCCCTGCTTCCATTATTTCCTAATTGGAGCTAAGAATTTCGTTTACCTTCCCGGAATATTGTGCTGTTTAATAGCTCCCACAGGGGAAGGTTGAGACAGTTCTTAGGGCTTCCCATGTTAGGACATCCATCCAACTACAGCTGGGCTAAGAAACAACAGCCCAAGATTAAGTTCAAGCCAGAAACAGCAAGATTGTTCATTCACATGTTCCGTCCTTTCCAATTATGCATTTAGCCAAACGTGATAACATCCACTGGATATCCCACTCAGGACTGGGCAAGGAGAGCCTGGCCTTCAAAGCCAATCTTTGTTTCAACTGCCTGAAAGGATGGAGGAACCTCAGCAGCCCCTATCAGGGCCTTCTGTTTCCATTCCCCATCGGCATCATTGATTTAACTTCTGAGATGAAAGCAGATTTAACAGGGATCCTTAAGGGAAGCAGCTGCTTGAACTGCAACAGATTTCCTTCCTCCCAGCTGGCAATCATGTGCCAGGAAATCTTTCATAGAACTCCTGTCACTTTTCATTCTGTGTACTAAAAGTCACCTAAAGAGAGCTAATAGATTAATCTCTGGCCATGATCTTTCTTCTGAATAGTCCAGATAGTTTTCCCATCAGTGAAACCAGCATGGCAGCTGTCAGAGCAAGCGTCCCCATGAGTCATACATACCCTCCTCCCTTTCCAAAAGGAGAACATGGAGAACCCATACCTGGGGGAGCCCCTAATCATAGTGTCTTCCAGAGTTGAGGGAACCAGGGAGCTGGTTCTCAGCACAGCCTCATACCACCCCAGGCTGTACTCAAAAGAGTCACTGATTCCACTGCCAGTAGCTGCTGCAAGTTAGAATTCACAGCCAACATTATTTTCCGTGTTTTTTTTCATCCCTGTGGCAATTAACCTAAAGATCCAAAAAGCCCGGATTGATTCCCCAGATATTGGCTGTTATTTCACAGTAAAGAGACCCAGCTTCTTTACATTATAATTGCTTTATCCAAAATGGTAGATTCAAGCCACAAGTGGCTATCAAGTCCTGGAAATGTAGAGTCTGATCTGAGGTGTATTACAAATAAACACTCACTGTTTCAAGGACTTAGTATGAAATAAAGAATGTAAACTATCTCCTTAATTTTTACTTCAAAGGTATGTTTAAATCACATTTAGGGCCTACCGAATTAAAGAAAATACAATACTAAAATTAATTTCACCTCTTTAACTCATTAAAAATAGCTAATGTAAAATTTAAATGGAAAATTATACACGTGATTTTTGTCTGTGGCTCCCAGTAGATTTCCATGGGACAGGCCTGTTGGATACTCACAAGTTTCCAGTGCTGCTTGCCTGGGTTTGCCAAGAAGTCCCATCAGGATAAAATGCAAGTCTTTCCAAGTCCTGAATGGACTTTCACGTTCATCTTGAGCCCAGGCCATGAAGCTGCTTGCTCTCCTTGCTCTAATTCCTCTTTCTGCCAAGTGGTTTCAGTTTCACAGATAATCAATGAAATAGAAGAGAAGAAATTCCTTGCATTTTGAGTCACTTTCCTCTCAGTTCCCTCACCCTGGTCTTTTTCAGTTCTATGTCGTTAATTATCCATCTGTCAATTCAACAAGGGAGAATTCTGTGTCAGCCACATTCCAATAGCAAGAGTTATCCCAGTCATTTTCTGCAGGGCTTTGGCAACCTCAAACCCAGGGTGGATCAGGATCTCATTCTCACCAAACTGCCTCCCAGAACTTAGGGCCATAGTGAGTCTGAAACAATCTGAAAACCAGTTCAACTTACGTCACCACCGCTGAAATTCGAGGTGAAAATTGCCAATCAACCCCCCCCAGACACAACAGGCTTTATTACCTATTATGAAGTTTACTTGGTCCTATGGGAGCATGGGAAGCAGCCAACCCATCAGACCGAGCATCTTCATCTCATTGGGAGGCAGGGGAGTCACTTGAGAGCACAGCTGCTCCTGTCCTCATCCACAGGTGCATGGAGATGCACCGCCACGGGCAAACATCAAGGCCTGTATTATCCCCTCGACACAGAGAAGCCACAGCCTTGATTTCCGACCAAGCCTGTATACATTCTGGTCACGTAGGCCAAAGGCCTCTGGGCCCCACACAGCAACCTCTGTGCAGTCAATGTACACAATTCCATGTTCCCCATTTAGCTAACTCTATTGTTTTCAAGGAAATGTTGTGCAAAGAATCAGCAGTCATTCATCAGCCCAGATCTGACGTTAATCCCCTACTCACAGTTATGTGGAACGATACGGTTGAAAATAACAGACCGATCCATGAATAGCTTAAATCTTAAAAAAGATTTTTCGAGATGAGTAATGGGGTGGGTTTCTCTAAGGTTTGAAAATAAGTTCTTCTGAATAGATGGTTAGAAAGGGAGTCAGTGGGAGTAGTGGTTAGAGATACAAACTTCCAGTTACAAGATAAATAAGTACTAGGACTATAACTTACCTACAACATGATGACCAAACTAACGCTTCTGTATGACCTACAGAAAAGGGAGTAGGTCCTAAGAGTTCTCATCACAAGAAGAGAGTTTTCCCTTTTCCTTTTATTGTGTCTCTAGGAGATGATGGGTATTAACTAAACCCATTGGGATCATCATTTCACCATATATGTAAATCAAACCATCCCACTGTACAGCTTAAACTGATACACTGATATATGTCAGTTGTTTCTTAGTAAAACCAGGGGGGACTGAAAGTAAGTGAACTCTACCTTACAAAACATTGCAGCTAGAATCCTAAAATTCTAGTATTTTTGTAATTTATCTATTAACTGGTTCAACGAATATGTCAATACCTCACTGTAAATGTTCATTGAAAAATGACTCTTGCCCTATTTTGAGATGGATTTTTTTTCAACACATGGGCTGACGTAGGTTAAAAGGCTGTTTTATACTTCAGCGGTCTGCTGATGTGCTGATAATTATAAAAATTATTCAAACAAACAATACCTTTTTTCTCGAATGCAAACACCAGCATGATTTCCTAAACTATAAGGATGTTAATTTAGCACTTACAGTTTAATTTCTTATATATTCATTTTTTTCTAAGACAGAGAAATTCAAGGAAAATAATAATTTAGCTTTAAAATTCCCATGGAGGCTAAAAAAAAATTGCCAGTATAAATGAACATCCTTATTAAAGAGTATTGAGAAATCAATTTCCCATTTTTATAAGATGACAACAGTAGTTATGTGTAATTAGGATCATCAGCTTTTATCTCAGATTTGTTTCCTCAAAATTCAACTGCTCATAAATCTTACGGTTAAGCTATTTTCCAATAATTATATGTTTTTGTCATGTGAAATTGCTTCACTCCATAATTCCCAAAAAACCATTTTATACATTATTACATCAACTTTGCTCATCTTCTCATGTTTAGAATCCATTTTAATTTCCATTTTTCGCGTTCATATTTTGTAATATACTGTTCATTGAGCCTCTACTTTCATAGGCCCAAAATAATTTTTCAAGTGTTTGAGGCAATTACTTTTGTCTCCTATATTAGTATTAAAAATTACTTTAATAAAGGGAGAGCTGTAGCAAGTTCATAAAATATCTTTTTAAACTTTCAGTTTTAGTAGCAAAAATCCAATTAATTGGCAATCATCTACTGTTACATTCTAAATAAATGCATTAAATTAAATTACTCATTAATGATTTTCATTATAAACTCCTAAATACCATATTTTCCTATCAGGAGCACACTTCACTTTTCATATTTTCATTAAACAATTTTTCTTTTAAATTTTGGTTTTCTTTTCACACATTTATATGGAGAACTCTTTAATTTGCAACATTCAAGAGAAAGAAAGGTAACATAGTAAAATAATAGGTTTTGGAGCATTTTCCTTAACATGAAATAAACTTCTGCCAAATTTCATTTATAATTTCAACTCAATTTACCTGAAAAGTAATCTCATATAAACTAGAACATGTGACTATCTTTAGTCTTCTAAATGGGTTAATGTAAAAGAGAGAAGTAACATTAAGTGAGGATAACAAAAACCAAGCAGTGTTCTTAAGCTAGACTGTATTTTCCAGTGAAGTAATCTAAAAATCATAGGAAATATACATTAAAGTTTACCTCTATGAAAAAGAAAAATCCAGTCAATGATCTTGATATTAAGCCCTTTGACATCGTATATTTATCCATTTAAACACATAACGTAAAACAAACCTGGTATATGAATATGTAACACATAATATCCCACTAGGTTCTTTTTCTTTCTCTATTTATTTAACTATTCTAGCAATATGGAGACAATACCAGAATTTGTAGTTTTCCCAATAAACATGTTAGTTAAGAGTTTCGTATTTCTTAGTGGACACATTTATATGATGCAACAGGATAAATCAATAAAACTTGAATGGGGAAAAAAGCAACTCAATCTTTGTATGCTTCAGTTATCTTTCTGTTACAATAATGGTAACATTTATCATGATAAAGTTTTAGTTATGATTCTGAAATACAGGCTCTATTCCATGACTAAAGTGTTTTCTTATGTTTTTCTTATGACAGGATGATGAGGTAAGGGAAAGTCGATTCAGCTTCACAGCCTATGGAATGGGACCCTGTCTGCAAGCAAAAGATGGTGTGACCCCAAAGGGCCCAAACCATCCTGTCCAGGTAATGCCGAAAAGCCCTGATGAAATGAGGAAGGTTTTTATCGACAGAGCCAAGAAGATTGACACCATCTCTCGAGCCTGTTTCCCATTAGCCTTTTTGATTTTTAATATTTTCTACTGGGTTATCTATAAAATTCTTCGGCATGAGGATATTCATCAGCAACAAGATTAAGCCTTTGGGGGAATGCAAGTGCAAACGATCAATTCAAAAGAAAGTTTCTTTGCCATAGGTGTATGTATACGTGTGTGTTTGTTGGCGTACAAATGATGACCATCATATTAAAATGGCATATGGGTGGGTATTTTTATGATATGCTATGCAAAGTCACAAGGCAGATTAAGAGTCTTTTGATGGATACAAAATATATATATTATGAGGATTTTATTTCATATTAATTTAAGTTTATTTGTCCTTTCACTGTATATCATGTAAGTGGAAGTATTACTGCCAATGTGTTTGTGTTGTTATATAATATCACATAGTAGTACATGTGAAAACTGCTTTGGAAATTCTTGGTTTTCAGTTCAATGACGTTAAATCTTACAAAAGTAAAATTTACACAATTAACTTTGTAACTGGAAAAAGCAGAAATGTTGAAGATTTTAAAAGTCAGTAGCTTGAGGCTTTAAAATATTTTCTCATAGTGTAGCTACAAAACAGAAGAATAATCAATTAATTCAGCAGAAAACTCAGTAATAGAGGATTGTACATATACATGTTATGGGATCAACTTATGCACTACCAAAAAAATTCAAATTATAAAATTAAAATTAAATTTAATTGTTTAGAACACAAAATGTCCCTATTTGGAAATTTAAAACAGATGGCTTAAAAGATCATATTATATATAAAATCTACTTTTCTTAACTTTAGATCTCTATGAATGAAGATGGAAATACTGAAAACAACAGAATTGTTTTTAAATAAGTGTTATAACTGTGTATTTGGAATTATTGCCAAACACTACAAAATGCAAGCCAGCACCCCTGTTTTGTTGGATTTTTAACAGTAGCTTAATTATCTGTACGTAATTATGTTTAATGTTTTGATATAATTGAACAAAGTTCAGTAAGATTTTTATACTTTATCTTAGAATGAGACTTTAAAATTCAATGGGATTGTAGTATTTACATTTTGATAAAAATGAATTTAGTTAAAACAAAAATGGATTTATGAAAGATTTTTTTAATAAGAACAGTTTCCCATCAAAGTTATATGGGTTCAAACTCTTAGTTCCCAATGTAAGGAGGGAAGATTTTAATTCTAAATTATATAAATAAGTCATTTCTATAAAATGAGGATTAGTTGTTTTGTATTTCTGAATTAATGATTTCAATATATATGCCATGCACTAGATGTGAATAATTTTAAATAAAATTTTTACTTAAAATTTATCAGCAACCCCATGGAATTATTTTAACTGCAATGGGGCATTAACTCATTTCACGCAGTGTAATTAAGTACAAATATATGATAGAGTTATTGGTGAAATTACACCAGACTCTGATTCTTTTCAGTTTGGCAATTTTTTGCATTATTTTTTATCAGTACTGTTGTATTTTTTAAAAGTTTTAGAATGCTTTTTAGATACATTTAATTGTTGGTCAGTTTTGTTACATGGAAACTCAAGGTGCCAAATGATTGATAGAAAAAGATTTAACACATTAAGAAAACAATTAACTCAGATTCAAGAGGAAAAAATAAGCCAGTCTTTGAATCAAATGGTATTATTTTCTGAACTTTAACCACTCTAAAACTAAAAGCAAGAACTGCCGTTTAAAGTTAAAAGTTTCTCAATGTTATGGAGCTTTGGTCTATCCAATAGTAGTTTTTAAAAATAACTTTTGAAAAAATAACATTTATTCAGCAATTTTTGCTAGTGAAGGACCAAACTGCCCTCCTTTATAAATAAAACACTATGAGGGAAAAAAAAACAAAAACAAAAACAACATGTTTGTCATTAAATGCAAATGCCACAACTGGAAGAAATTGTTACTCTTTACTTACTTTGAGGACTGTGCGCCTGAAAGTTGAACACGGCCTTCTTCATTTGCTGTGTGTGAATCAAAACCATGGGAATATATTCTTGTACTAAAGATAGATTAGAGCCAGACATGCTGTTTGTGTTCCCTGGGGATAAACTGGGTGTTGTGGAGTTAGGATAAACTACATTGTCTCAATATGTCTCTGAAATACTTGAATATCTTTTTCTGTACTTTACACATCTTATTTCAAAAGTTCTCCATCACTGTTTCAATTAAGTGAATTCTGTCAGAAGCAAATAGAAACATAATGAACTTGTTCCCCAAAAGAAACTCACAGACATTGCTTGTTTAATATCTAAGAATATTTTTTAAAAAGTCTCTTTTATCCCTGAAACTTGGAATGTAAAAATACTAGCCACAAGACAACTTATCAGCAGAAGCATTGGTATGGTAGAAATCTCTTATCTTAAAAGTATACTTTGCTTGAGTGTATATGTTTATCATTGTCTTACTGTACTAAGAAAATACTCTGATGGTCCTGACTCATATGGCAACAATGACATTATTTGTATGGCTGAATCCAAACCATTTAAAGAAATGTGTCCCCTCGAACGAACGTTTACAGATTGTTTAAAACTGGAAAACTACATTGCAGTTAGCATCTCAAGGTAGTAGTTATCTCAGCAAGCCCTGTGTCAAACCCTAATTTTTCAAATTAAACCAACAGAAAACTATTAATGGTAAGAAAATTCAAATGTGTTCCTATATATTAATTACCCACATGCAAGTTAAAATTCTAATACAGATATTCTGATTGTTTTGAAGTAGCCATGTTAGGAAGTTTGTAACTTTTGTACATGCAGTTTAGTATAATTTTTCTTGTATTATGTATCTCAACCATTGAAATTTATGGTTCTGTAGTATATGAATTTTTACAAAACCTTGTATCTTAGCATTTAGATGCCATATTTTTTTCTTCCCCAAACATTAGAATTGAAGGTCAGCTATAGTGGGGATCTAGAACTTTCTTTACTACTTAAAATAGATTCCAGAATGAAACTGTAGAAGCAAGGAAGCCAAGGATCTTTAAAATTTCTCTAACCTTTCCACGTGTTTCTCCAAGACAGTTACTCACCTGCAGAGCCTAGTCAATTCCCAGCTGTTGTGTTTAAAAGATTCTATGACTACTTATCTTATTCTACAATTAATTCTTATTCTATAGGTATAGTCTGATAACATTTACCCTAATTTTGAACAATAAATGCTTTAAAAACTATTTATCCCTAAAATATGGATACATTAGGTTTACGAATTCCCACGATCTTATGGAAGACCATGGAAATTTTAGAAAGAAAATGTGAAAAAGTAAGCCAACATGTTTAACAGAAGAAAGTTGTTAGCTACTTCAGCATTTTGCGTAGTTGAAGTTGTTGTGATTTTAAGAGAAATACAGGTCTGTCTTCCATACTATACATCCTACTTTTTAAAAATACACTTGTCTATTCTCAGCATGATATACTTCGACCTGCTAGTCATTTCAGACGATTGCACATTACATTGGTAGTTATGTTTTCTTTTCATCTATAAAGTACATATCCATGAAATCAACTCCAGGGAATACGGGAATTGCCAATATTAAAAGTAGAAAACACTCTCACATTAAAAAGTAGGAAATTGGCAATACCGATATTTGTAGATGTCCCAGACAACTAGAGCACTCTAAAAATGCAACTCTTAGATTGAAAATGTACCACAGTCCTTACACCAATCAATCATTAACAATCTTTGAAGTCATGTCTCTTACTCCAAGACAGATTTCTTATACTTTGTAACAGAGGTAATAGCAAAACCTTTCAAAATTTATCAGCCCATACCATCTGTATTTCTCATCTAGTTGATGCTGAACTGGTAAAGAAAGCAAGCCTTTCCATGTATACAACATAAACTTACATTTAGTCTATTAGTATTCATTGATGCTGACAAGGCAAAGACTATAAAATAATGAGATGAGTTTAAACACATTAAAAGAATAAGAATGGTTTCTACCACAGGGATTTGAATTTTAATGATCTAGCCAAAACAAATATAATCAATAGAAAATAGCATATATATTAATAGTAATCTTAGTTCACTGAGATTGGTCAAGAATTGTCTGGTGACTCAGAGTATGTATATATTTTTTTGTATCTTTATAAGAGCAACTTTGTCTTTTGAATTACAATCACCTATTAAGCACAGTTATGATAACTACCTTTTCTAGTTATTTTGGGTATTCGGTTTGGGAATCAGATAATTTTGTTGCTTTGGCCTGGCTCCTGGACTGTTACTTGCTATTGTAAAGGTATTGAAACAGCACAATCGTTTTTGACAAGCTATAAACGTGCATCATTACTTGTTGGTTTCATGTGCATTTCAGAGAAAAATTTAGCCACAAAGACTGTAAAATTTTTAAAGTGACAAATTTTAATATCTCCTTAAACTGTACCTCAATTACTGTATCTGCTCAAGTAAAAATAAAGGACTCTCTGGTACAGTTTTTCAAGTAATTTTGACAAGACCCCTTTCTTTAACTGAACTTATCTGAATAATGGGCAGTGGAAAGTATGAATTGAAGATTAGAATTCTATAAAAGACTGACATTTTGAATATAATGACAACCATGTCTTGTTCTCCACAACGCCTTCATAATTCCTTACTGCATTCTCTATTTCGGGCACAAGGCTACTCGTGGCAGTGTAGGATAACCATGTCCATCTCAGTAACCACCAACTGGTCTTTAAGCACACAGTTAACTCTAGATTCCATGACATACATATTGTAGGCCTTGAAGTGTATCAATTCACTCACTTTGACATTTCAAAGGGATACTAAAATAAGAATTACTGCTTGTGGCTCTAAGACAATCTGGTGACTTTTAACACAATATTTTCAAAAATACAATGTATATGGACACACGGTTTCCCTCTTGATTGACTGAAATAGCCATTATACCAGTTGCACTTTTATTCCTTTCCAAGAGGTGTCTTCCTCAGCAGATACATTGGCTTTTATTTTCTTGTTGAGTCCTACAAAGAGTGGTAAAATTGAGCAGTCTCATAATCTCATTGCTATATAAACTCTTGATGAGGAAACAATCGATGTACACTATGAGTTGTATTAAGGTAATTAACTTTAAACTTAAACTTTCATCCTGGCCCCCATTTCTCTTCAGAAACATTGATATTAAGCAGCGAACTTCCATAGGGAGGCTGCTGTTATTCTAATTACTTAAAAGAAGAGGTAGAGCGATGCTTATTTTTCCCTGACAAAGATCTTAGAGCCTGTGCATAAAATAAAACTACAAAGGATTTGAAAATAACAAGGGCAGGGAAAATATTCTGGAGAAGCTCTTCCCAGAAATCAGACCAATAGAAAGAGAAATCCTGAGCTAATAGCAAAGATCCTCTTATTCATTCTTTTTCTTCTACACTTTCCATGTCAATGCTGCCTTCATCTCTTCCTTTTTCCATCTCTTATGCACAAATGCATTCACATATATGCGTGCATGCATACACTCATAGATTGTTAATGGAATAAATTCCTTCAAATTGGAAATGCAAAGGAAGTCAACTTTTCTGGACAAAGGTTAATATGTTTTCAATATATATAATTCTTGGTGGGAAATATGAGCAATGCAGTCATCTGATTTAGCCATCTCTTAAGGATGGAAGCATAATATTTTGCCTCAACAATGCATGAACAAGCTATATGGGTCAAAATTCTCTCCAACTATTAACAATGGAATTCTAAAACACTTCCTAGACTGTCTTTGAAGAATGACTAAATATTTGTCAGACCATTCTCCTAAAAGACAACTAGTAATCACCAGTAATGCCAGATGATCTCATGTCTTAGCAGGCATTTTTCTCAGTATTTTTCATGGTTCACTTATAAGCAAAATAAAAGGAGAATTTTAGAGGTGATAGAATACTGTTTTAAAAAAATAATGATTCGAATCACTAGCTGTACATCAGAATCCCTTATGCGTCTTTAAAAATATATACAGGCTGAGGTTCAACACAGAAGATTATAATCCAATCACTGACTAAACAAATATTTGTCAAACACCTTATATGAATCTGCCATTGTTCTAAGTGCTGAATTCAGTATGTTTGGAGTAAGACATGAAATTCTGGATTATTGGCAAAGTTCCACAATTGAGAACAATTGATGTGAACATACATAAACCTATTTTTCCAAAAGATTCTACTTAAACCTGATTTTTAAATAATTTTTTTCTTTCTTCAAATTCATGTTAGCTCTCATGTACATTCTTAGAATCAAAATATAAACCTTTGAGGTGTTTCATATCAACTTCCCTCCCAATGTCAGAATCTTCATTACATTCCTGATACAAAATTATCCACATTTTTCGAAATTTCTTCAGTAACATATAGCTCATTCAGAGTAATGAGCTATATGTTACTGTTTCATCGTGACATAGGTCTAAATGATAAAAGAAAGCTAATCTTTGTTAATAAATGACTTTTACTTCATAAATTGCAAATAAGTCTACTTCATTCCCTAGAGACAGTGCTTCATTTATTTTTTCATATATTTTGTCTATGTTTAGGCTCAGTCAGTGCCATTTTCCCAACCCCTTATTAAGTAGCTTTATTCTTATTTAAGCCATTTAAAAATGCACTTTATGTGTTAAACAATGATAAGATGTTGTAAGGTTCATAAAATAATGAAATATAAAATTAATTGTCTATATAGATTTCTACGGAAATTATTTATAGTAACTTTAAATGTCTTTCTATAACATAACAGTAATTTTAAATTAAGTCCCTCAAAATACATTTCATCATATGAAGGTATTATATAAAGCCCTGCAAAATAATCTGCATTACAAAAACTATCAGCCAAATGTAAATCATATTTTTAGAGTAAAGCTAGAATAAAAATATAATGCATTAAGTTGTTTTATTTTAATAGATGATTTTTTTCTTGAGGGACATTTAGCAAAGGTGCCTTCAGGCAGCCCCACTAGTGTACACATTAACCTGCCTGGCTTGTTAATGTGAACCAAGAGAAAGGAGCTGTGGGTTAAAGGCCGGGAAAGGATTCGGATGTAAGGCTGTGTTTAAACATGCTTGAATAATTTTGCACTCTTTCACTTTCATCTCTATGAATTATGCAATAGCCATTCTGTAATTCCTTAAATGTATATTTTAGTGTATGACAGATGATAATACTGGGGGAGGGTAAAATAGAGTGAAGTAGCCCACCATTTTATGAATATTGTATAATATGCTGTGGAAAGAAACGAAAAAGAAAATGTGCCATATATTTTCAATGTGCCATCTTAATATCACACACAGTGACTTTATTATTAGTGAACCAAAATGTTTAAAAGACTACCAAAAAAAAGTATTGCTATTTTATGGTGTTAACTATTTTTCTGTAGATTTAAAACATGTCTTCCTGGGTCTGATGTCTGTCTGTCTTCCTGTCAAGATGATGTCATATTTTTTCAGGACATTATGCTGAAAATATATTTAAAAATGTATGCATGATTTTATCAACTTGTTTCTCATGATATTGTCTTTAGTTCAATTCTGCAACTAGCAAACTCTAATCAGAGTCATTAACTCATGTACAATATGTGGTATTTATCATGTAACTATAGATAATTTGATCAAAACCAATAAAAATTAACACTTTTCAAGAATGTGGATACCTCTTTTGTCCCATTTTTATAAAGATCAAATTTTACCAAAGGGTTGCACTGTTTTCCTGATAAAAGTCGTACTAGATTTTTGTTCTGACGGAAACTATCATATCTGGTCACAAACCCAGTCATAAACCATGCAGAGAACCTTTAATGTATGCATTCCATTAAAAGAAAATACGCTAAGGGAAATGGTGAATGGAGCTTTTCTTCTCAAAATAAAATGAGAGATGTGTTACTATCTAGAACAGTGATTTGACATTATCATATTTATAATTTTTATTTGAAAGCCTTTTCCTTAAAATCTATTTATTGATTAAACCACTTTTACCTCACTCACCCATAAGGACCATTTCAGAATGGAATATTGGTGTTCTGTTGTTTTGTTTTCTTTTTAATCTGGAATTTTTTCCTTCTACACGAGAAGACTAGAGTTATAGTGGTTAAGAAATAAGAGGAAAATTCATGTATAAAAAATATCCAGGAAAATATTGCAGTATGGTATGTGAAAACTTGTCTCTCATTTTTTGGAGCACCTATCATTTATATGTAACAATATTTTACAGAATTTCAGATATTTATTGGCTGCCCAAGGTTGAGGAAAATTGATAGATTGAATATTCCTTGCTAACTTGACATTTTGATTTTCCCTAATGAGTTGGGCTTCACTAACCACTTGAGTTGTGCTTGAATAGTCATATAGTGTCACCAGATTCTTGAATGAATGCTTCCATAGAATTGGGCAAGGTCATCTGTAAGTACAAGTGCTAGAGATATCTGTATGTGATAGATACTTAAAAAAAAATGTACACGAATAAGCATGATGTGAGTACAGCTTATTGGTAAACTCTGATTTTTAAAAACCAATGTGTATTACCACGATTTAGAATATTTGTATTATTCTCATTTATATCCACCATTTCAATACCACTAAATTGATGATTTTTCTTCAGGTATTTTATCACAATTTATTCTTGCTGACAGTTGCTTTCTTCCTTGAGAAACTTATTTTCTAAATGTATTTTTTGTAACTTTGCACAGTTTACATTTTTAATTACCCATCCTTAGAAATCTTAAATTAAAAGGAAGCCATCATTACTGAACTACAGTATACTAGATTGTAGGTATTTTGTTTTTCTGCTTCCTTATTCAAAAATTAAGTTGCCTCAGTAGATTTTTTTTTTTAATATTTTATTTATTTTTCATGAGAGACATAGAGAGAGAAAGAGAGAGACAAAGGGAGAAGGAAAAGCATGCACCCTGTGGAGCAGGGAGCACAATGCAGGGCCGGATCCCAGGACATCAGTACCTGAGCTGAAGGCAGACAACTTTACCCACTGAGACACTCAGGGTCTCCTTCAGTGGATGTTCTTTACGCCACAGTAGCCTGCTCTAAAAAATCCACTCCAGCACATGACTGACTAGAAGCCAGGCTGGGGAAGAAGGCTCACTCATAGTCCATTCTGGGACATGAAAAATGACCTGTCTGAAAACATGTTCTCCAAACAAGGAATACCGGATAGAAATCAAATGACAATGTTTACTTGTATAACCTAATGGCTCTTGGTCTTCCAAACAGGTCTCTGGGTTTTTGTTTGTTTTTTTGTTTGTTTGTTTAAATTGTATTTATTCATTTGAGAGAGAGAGCATGCACAAGCAGAGGGAGAGTGAGAGAAGCAGACTTCTTGATGAGCTAGGAGCTTGACATGGGACTCGATCCCAGGACCCTGAGATTGTGACCTGAGACCAAGACCAAGACTCAACCATCTCAGCCACCCAGGTGCCCCCAAACAGGTCTCTTTTTAAGTCATTCATAACATTCATTCTTTCAGTTTTTGAGTAGATGTCAGATTCCATTTTCTTCGGGGGCGGGGGGAGCTTTTCTAAAGGATTGGTTACAGAAATAATTACATTTATAGATTTATAGGGTCTTTCTTAAAACAATTACTTCTCCCCAAGAAAGTAATTTCATACCAATTGACGTTGTTCGAAATATTTACTCTATGAAAGATCACTCTTACTAGTGTAATGTTGTATTTGCTAAGTAGCTAATCAAAAACTAAATATGATATGAAATATAAATAGGAAACAAGGTGAATATATTCATATTTCTGAAATATTTAAAACAGAGTGGAAAACCAAAAGCATAGATTTTTTTAAATTGCCAGAATGTGGTTGCCAATAGATTATTAAATCCCTTGAAATAAATACAGCTTTAATCTTGCATATTATTATTTAATAAATACTAGGATGGGCTGCAAGTCTACCTGCTAATAATATTGTTATCTCTGGCTGCTTCCTTTGTTCTCCTAATCATTATCAACAGATCTTTTTGAGTCTTTACTCGTTAGCCGGAGAAAACCTCAAGGGGTGGCAAACAGGAAAGCTTCTTCCACGTTCAAGAGCAGAGCAAGGAAGGAAATAACATCTGCAGGAACCATGCGTCATGGGCAAGAGGCTTATTTTATGTAGAGTTTATATTATTCTTAGGTAATCAATAATCTCTAAATAAGACTCCATTTTTTCTGAAACTGTGACTACTCATATGTCACATATAGCAAATTAAAATATTTTTCCAGTTCCAGCTATTTGGGTTTTTATCCCTTTTCAAATAAAAAAGAATGAGAAATAGAGATTTATATTCTTTGTAATTTACTCTGAATCTATAAAATCAGAACCCATTTAGTTGTTGAACTGGTTATTTTTTTTAATTAAATTTTTTATTTATTTTCAGCGTAACAGTATTCATTGTTTTTTCACCACACCCAGTGCTCCATGCAATCTGTGCCCTCCCTAATACCCACCACCTGGTTATATTTAAGATGTTGTTTTCACACAGTTTGTGGAAGTTAACTAAAGAAGAAAGATGTTATTTTATAGCATAGAGAAATATACCTGGAGACACTATGTTCATATGATTTATTTACCTAATGGACAATATAATTTAGTTTCTAAAAGGAAACTTTAAATAAAAAGTCATATTAATGTGATAGTATTTCATTGTGAGCACATTTTTAACAACTCTTAAATTGGTTTTTCTAAGCTAAGCATGCATACCTTTTAATATGTGTTATATATAATATTCCTAAGCAATAACATCTAACGAGCTCACTTGCAATAGTTAGCATATTCAAATCCCTAACAAATCAAAAAGATTGATTCTTCTGACTCAGAAATATAATTACAAAATATAAAAAGTAATATGCAATTATCTATTTTAATATCATTATTCTTTTATTTCTAAGTGACATAGCCCAAACCCCTTTGGTATCTTCAGGAAGCATTACAAATACCGAAAGGTTTTCACAAAATAAATCACAAGCAGTAACATCCTATTTGCTGCATAACCTTAGCTTTGAGCAAGTCCCCAAATTGTCTAAAAAACCATTATTCATACTCATAATTGGAGTTTTTAAAAATTACCTATAAATTAAAAATTTAGATCACATTCATAAGGTATCTAAGGCTATTATATTTTTGCAGATTATATACATTCTTTTCTAATAAATGTAAGCCACTCTGGGCCGAAACCACAAGATGGCTCCCTCTCATTGGTTTGGGAATTATAAATGTCATTTAAGATAATAAGGCTAATTTCACTAATGATTGAGGGTGATATTTTGACATAAGAAGTATATTACAGTTTTAGGAAATTATGCAAGTCAGTATAATTCTGCTGTTTAACACCTTTATTAAATAGGGTGTTGAGGGATAACCTACTGAAAACCTTTATTTACAAGTGATAAAATGCAGCCTAAAGATACAAGACAATCGTGCTCAATGTTATTGACCCTAGTAACTATTGAAGCCAGAGCTACTACTGCCCTCTCAGGTTATCCTTGTTCTCAGTCTTTAAGCTAAGGTAAGAGGGCCTTGGATTACTGGGATCAGAAGCTACAAGATAAATACTAGCATATTCCTGGATTGACAACTTTACTATAAAGTTTGAGAAACCTGTGTCATGAAAGAAATGTAAAGTTAAAATGATTATAAAATATGAAACAGAAATAGAAAAGAAATTTTGGTGTTATAGAAGAAAATCTGCTACAGGTACCATTTTGTTTTCAATTCCATTCCAATTTCAGTAAGGGTTCTTGGTGGAAATGTTTAACAAGTGCTGGGAACCATTAGCTCTTTGGGAACAATTAGGTCTTTGGGTTAATTTAAGAAGCCTAAATACGGTCCACCGCTGAGGATAGGTATTAATTCTGAAGTCAAGGAAACATATGCATTCTCATCATCATTCTCATCACCATTTACATCTTAACATTAAGTTCATGTTCATCTTCTCTGTGCTTCATTTTATGTCAACTTACTAAGTTTTTCACCTGACTGGATGCCAAAAGGCTGGGAAGGCTAGATGTAAAGACGATTTACATGAAAGGAAAGAAGAGATAAAGAGACATTCTTACTCGGTGTCTCCATCATCCATCTGAGCGTGTGAAAATCCTCCATCTTAAAACACTGACCTAACTGGCTTAATTTCTTGACTGAATTAGCTGGTCACTAATACTCTAGAGATGTGGTCTCAGCTTGTCAAATATTTAAGAGAAAATAATCCATGGGAAAGTAAACTATGTCATCAAGATGATCAAGTTTTAGTTCAACTGTATCCTATAGTTCTCCTATTTCAATATTCAATATATGAATTAAAATTTCTACCTTCAAAGTATCAAGTGTTAATTGTGTTATTTAAACCACAAAAGACAAGCTTTGTTACTTTAGATGTTTCCTTTTATTCTTTCTTTCTGTCTTTCAGTATATGGCCATTTCATTTTAATTTCAATTTCTACTCATTTTTTTAAAGTGTTCCTCAAAATCTTTAATAGGAAAAAAAAATTCAGTACACAAAATGTCCAGGAATGGAAACAGACAACATTGCAAACCTTGTTTATGATGAATGTTCTCTTCAGGCAAAGTACAAGTACACAATCACAATAAAAGGCTAAAAAATTTTTAAAAATAAGGAATGTTATCAGTGCTTTCTCTCTCTCTCTCTCTCTCTCTCTCTCTCCCCCCACTCCTCTTCTCTCTCTTTTTCTTTCTCTGCCTCTATTTGCTACCATATTACTTGTCTGTTATCTCCTTTCTCTTCTCTCTTCTCCAAGGTCAAAATACATCTATGTTTCCAAAGTTAAATGTAGGGCTCTAATGAGTGCCTTATCTCATTACAAAGCCATGAAATTTCTAGTTAATATAAATTTTTAAAAACTTCACAGTGTCTATTCAGAAAAATAATTGCTTCAAGTTAGTACCATGTTTTTCATTAAATTTAAGTAATTACGTGTATTTCACAAAATAATTTTTTTAATGAACTAACACTAGCCAGCATTAGGATAAACTGAAAAATGTGATATTATAATATTTATTTACAGCCAAAATGTCATAATCACTCAACTATAATGTGGTAAGAGAATTTAGATTGCTACTTTCAGCTGTTTCTCAACATCATCATTTTCTAGCTTTTTTAGTCATTTGAATAAATTCACCTCAGTGATATCATTTGCATAAATTCACAAATTCACAAATAAAAATTGAATAATATTGAAGCCAAAGAAATAAAAAATTTTCTTTTTGCTCATTTTTAAAAATTCCAGTTAGTTAACATACAGTGTAATATTAGTTTCACATGTACAATACAGTGATCCAACACTGCCTCACACCACCCAGGGCTCATCCCAAGTTCCCTCCTTAATCCCCATCACCTATTTTGTCCAACCCCCACCTAACTTCCCTCTGGTAACCATCAGTTTGTTCTCTCTAGTTAAGAGTCTGTTTCTTGGTTTGTACCTCTCTCTCTCTTTTTTTCCATTGCTCCTTTGTCTTGTTTCTTAAAGTCCACATGTGAGCGAAATCATATGGTATTTGTCTTTCTCTGCCTGACTTATTTCACTTAGCCTAATACTCTTTAGCTCTATCCATGTCACTGTGAACGACAGGATTTCATTCTTCTTTATGACTAATACTCTGTTGACGATATAGATATCTTATCATATGGTGTATATATACAATGAAATATGATGCAATTTTTATTTAATAGTAAAAATAGAAATATTTTAAATTAGACATTACAAACTTTTATCTCATGCATGAATGTCCAATTTTGAAAAGCATTTGGAAAAAATTCTTTCATTCATCTCTGTTCTGTCATTCAAAGAAAAATAAAATATATTATAAATCAACATTTTTTGTACATGGTAAAATCATAATTTAGGAAGAAAAATTATCAACAATCCACCCTTCCTATCAGAATAATTGGAAAACACAGGAGTTGGCATCAGCCCAGAAAAGCATGCTGAGTCTGTGAAAATTGTAATATAGAGAAACATGTATTAGACGAAGTGAACATGAAATTTTTCTAATTGAACTAGTGTTTAAAAGTTCTTTGAATGCCTCTGTGCTCTTCATTATTCACCCTTCTATCTTTCTTTAAGTATGTATTTATTCTTCAATACATTTACATTTTTATTTCTTGTTTGATGTAGAGTATAAATGTTGAAACTATGAGTTTACATTCAGTTTCTGTTTATTTATTAATAATAAAATTTCCTTAAGATGTTTCTGCAGTTTGTAAACTCTGCTTAGTGGACATTTTCACACACTGAGAAGCAAGCACATAAATCAAATGATAGTCATGGTTGAAATAAATCTCCAGGGTTTTCCAATGAGTAAAATAATTCTTATAAGAATCTGGTAATTTAGGAATTATTAAAACAATGTCAAGTAGAGTTTCATTGGAAAGTTCCAAGATAAATACGTGCCCTTCTTGTGCCCCTTTTAAATTCATACTTGCCCTATGTCATCCTCAGAGTTTAGAATTTAGGGGAGATTAATTTAGTTCAGGGTCTCTACTCAATGTGTACAACACTAAATGAGACAATTAATCCATATAAAAGTAATCTAAACCTTGAGGATGACCTAACAGTAGTTCAACAACCTCTGCAGCAGACTAATTTTCTCTGGTCCTCTGTGGGGAAAAAATCCGGAGTGAAAAAAAGAAGGCACTAGGCCAAAATTATGTGCATTCTCCTTTGTTATAAATGATGAAAGTCATAGCCTTCTACCTAGAGGTAGACCTGTTCAGTCACCTAGAACTTTCCCTAAAGCATGTAAATGTCATTCCAGGCACGAGACCATGAATAAGTTGTTCTTCATATACAGGCTAATATTTTATACAATCTCCCTATAGGTGGAGTTAAAACTTTAGTAATAGGTCAGGATCAATAGAAAACCCACAGCTTCTCCCTAATTCATCTCTAATACCACAGGACTATCATTCATCTGTTTACATGTTCATATCAGAACTAACTGCATTCTTCACAGTAGGAGCCATGTGTTAATTTTGTAACCTCAACATCAAGCACTTATGTGGTAAGGGATCAATTAATGCATGGCTGTTTTGTAAATTATTGAATCATAGCAAATTACCAAATGTTGGGTATTTTAGAAATTGAGGCATATAATGAGTTGTCATTATGTCAATGTCATTGTCACTGTCAATGACATTAATATCAAAAGCCTAGCTTCCTTAAAAATTTATTGTATAAGATTATATTAGATAGAGTTAAATTACCTTTTCGAAATACACAAAACAATGCATTTTAGGATACCAGATACCTCTCACATTCAAAATTTATGTCTATTCATGAAGTTGAGAATTTGAAAGTAGAAAAGAATCTGGATCACAAAGTAATTAGTAAATTTTTGTAGTGGACACTAAATGTGGTTAAGAAGATCATTTAAAAATATAAAATGGTACTTTATTTGCCCCAGAAAGTGATATTTTTATAAGCCAAACACTATCTATTCTGTTAAGCACATTGTTCCCAGAATTATCAATATTCAAATTTATAATTATCCATATTATTCAGTATGAGTTAGTTTAAATATTGTAATATTGTTACCATTGCTCTTGCTGATTTTTTTTTCTCCAAATTCTCTCCAAACCTATCACTAAGAGTTTTCTGAATTGGTAAACCATCTCTAATTAGTGTTATCCTCTACTTTCCATTTTCTCATTGAAAAGAAAGCCAGAAGAATTTTCTCCCAGACAATTCTGCTTAGTTCTTTGTGGGGCTATAATGTATTTATAGTGAGGATGGAAGCTGCCAGCAGCACTCTGTGAAATGGGCTCAGCACACACACAAACCACAGGGACGTGTGAAAAAGCAAGTAAGTGAGAGCTTTCCTACCATTTGCAAAATGTTTCCTTGGTAACAGATTCATACCTCACGGAATAAATTTGAAAGCCACCTGCAACATCTCAAACATTTTGATCCTTTTGCACCAGGGAATTTCAGTGAAATATGTTCAACTATGAATTTTAACAAACTGCTTTGGTGGTGCTATTGGATAAATATGAAAAACATCTCTGGTAGATTTGGGGCTCCTGATAAGTTATATCCAAATTCAATATGTTGAAACAAAAAATGAGAAGATAGATCATATTCAATATATGTGTGTAAATAGTTTATCGTGACTATAATACTTTGTGTGTGATGCCCACCACTGCTAATAAATTGAGGAGGCAGAGTAAAATCAAATGGATATTGTGTATGGATTATAAGTATCTACTGTTTTCAAGTATATCACACAATTCCACGTAATAAGATAACCCAAAGAAGATGCAAACACAAAACAAAAACAAAAGCAAAAAAAAAAAAAAGTACCTAAACCAATACAGATTTACCATGTAACAAATGTAAGAATAATATGGAAAACTGTTTCAATGATATTATATAACAAATAACATAAGTCATCTTTCAGAAGAATTAATATAGTACTTGAAGGCTAATTGGGTTATGTCAGTTCACTCCGTGACTCAGAGCATATGGCATATAAAAGATATGTTAATATGCACATCCCTCTGAGAAGTACCATGATTCACCATTATGTTACTGTATATGATAATATGTGCTTCATTCATGATTGATGGTTCTGGGAAGATGTCAAGGAATAACAACGATTGCCTTCTAATATAAGTGGTGACCAACATAACCAGTAGCATTATCACTCCATCATCCCATAATATTTATAGTCCCTGAGCCATAGATGCCTGCAATGAATTGAAACCCTGTTCTCAAGAAAAATACAATTTATCAGGAAATGCAACATGAGTACTAGATTAGAAAAATCATAACCATACAAATGTAGTTACTCTAAACACAAAGGGAATTCTGCCACAAGCATTTTAAAAGACGGTGTCTAAAAGTGATGGAGAACATGAACATTGATGCCAGACTACCTGAATTAAAACCTTGTTGCACCACCTGTTAGTAGTAGATGGTATGACCATCACCATCTACTTAAGCAAATCGTTTTCTGTCTTTTTTTTTTTTTTTGCTGTAAAATTTAGATACTTCCAGAATTGTTGTGAAAATTTAATGAATTGGTATTTGTAAAAACAAACAAGCAAACAAGAATGAGAACAACAGAAAACTTTAAAATAACGCCTTCAAATTGAAATAGGAGGGGGAGGAGTCAAGATGGCGGAGAAGTAGCAGGCTGAGACTACATCAGGTAGCAGGAGATCAGCTAGATAGCTTATCAATCCATTGCAAACACCTACAAATCCAACAGCAGATTGAGGAGAAGAAGAGCAGCAATTCTAGAAACAGAAAATCGACCACTTTCTGAAAGGTAGGACCTGCGAAGAAGTGAATCCAAAGCGATGGAAAGATAGACTGCAGGGGGAAGGGCCGGCTCCCAGCAAGTGGGGGAGCAATGGAGCACAAAATCAGGACTTTTAAAAGTCTGCTCCACTGAGAGACATCGCTCCAGAGGCTAAACTGGGGTGAAGCCCATGCGGGGTCAGCATGGCCCCAGGTCCTGCAGGGTCACAGAAGGATCGGGGGTGTCTGAGTGTCACAGAGCTCACAGGTATTAGAGCAGGAAAGCCAGCTACAGAGACAGAGCCAAGGAGTGAGCTCTCAGCTCTGGGTTACCTTGAACCAGTCGCAGGCTGGGTGAGCTCGGAGCGCAGCCAGAGGCCAGGGAGATGGGGGTGATTGAGCACTTTTCTCTGAGGGTGCACTGAGGAGTGGGACCCCGAGCTCTTGGCTCCAACCGGGCTGGAGATTGGGAAGCCGCCATTTTCATTTCCATCCTCCGGAACTCTACAGAAAGCGTTCAGGGAACAAAAGCTCCCAAAAGTGAACCCAAGCGGATTACTTAGCCCGGCCCCTGGTAAGGGCGGCGCAATTCCACCTGGGGCAAAGACACTTGAGAATCACTACAACAGGCCCCTCCCCCAGAAGATCAGCAAGAAATCCAGCCAGGACCAAGTTCACTTACCAAGGAGAACAGCGGAATTCCGGAGGAGGAGAAAGCAAAGCATGGAATTCATAGCTTTCTCCCCGTGATTCTTTATTCTTGCAGTTAATTTAATTTTTTTTATTTAATTTTTTTTCTTCTTCTAATTTTTTTAACTTTTACCCTCTCCTCTTTTAACGTTTTTTAACTAGTTTACCTTAACAATACCTTTCATTAAAAAAAATAATAATAATCTTTTTTGAACCTTCATTATTATAGTCATATTTTATCCTTCATTGTGCCTAACTTTTTTTATATACACATAGGGTTTTTTCTTCTAAAAAATTTGGGGTACAACTTCTAATAGATCAAAATATACCCTAAATCTAGCTCTGGGCTTGTTCTAGTCTCCAGCCCAAGCAAAATCTCTCCACTTTCTTTTTCTTTATTCTCCCAACCAACTTACTTTATCAACTCCTTTTTTAGAAATTAGAAAAAATTTTTTTCATCTTTATAAGCATATTCTATCCCTTCATTGTGTTTATCCTTATATATGTTTTTCATTCTTTAAGATTTTGGGAGGTAGTTTCCTCTAAGAGACCAAAATACTCCCAAAATTAAGTGGGTGACCCTGTTCTAGTCACCAGTCTAATATATATATTTTTTCTTTTTTATTTTTTTTTAATTTGTTTTCTTTTTTTTAAATTTTTTTTTTCCTGAACTTCTTTTTATCCCCTTTCTCCCCCCCATGATTTGGGGTCTCTTCTGATTTGGTTAAAGTGCATTTTCCTGGGGTCTTAGCCACCCTTTTAGTATTTTATTTGCTCCTTCATATATTCCTATCTGGACAAAATGACAAGGCAGAAAAACTCACCACAAAAAAAAGAACAAGAGGAAATACCGGAGGCTAGGGACCTAATCAATACGGACATTGGTAATATGACAGATCTAGAGTTCAGAATGACAATTCTCAAGGTTCTAGCTGGGCTTGAAAAAGGCATGGAAGATATTAGAGAAGCCCTCTCTGGAGAGATAAAATCCCTTTCTGGAGAAATAAAAGAACTAAAATCTAACCAAGTTGAAATCAAAAAAGCTATTAATGAGGTGCAATCAAAAATGGAAGCTCTTACTGCTAGGATAAATGAGGCAGAAGAAAGAATTAGTGACATAGAAGACCAAATGACAGAGAATAAAGAAGCTGAGCAAAAGAGAGACAAACAAATGCTGGACCACGAGGAGAGAATTCAAGAGATAAGTAACACCATAAGATGAAACAACATTAGAATAATTGGGATTCCAGAAGAAGAAGAAGGTATATTGGAGAGAATTATTGTAGAGAATTTCCCTAATATGGCAAAGGGAATAAGCATCAGAGAACCCCCCTCAAAATCAACAAGAATAGGTCCACACCCAGTCACCTAATAGTAAAATTTATAAGTCTTAGCGACAAAGAGAAAATCCTGAAAGCAGCCCAGGAAAAGAAGTCTGTAACATACAAGGGTAAAAACACTAGATTAGCAGCAGACTTATCCACAGAGACCTGGCAGGCCAGAAGGAACTGGCATGATATATTCAGAACATTACATGAGAAAAACATGCAGCCAAGAATACTATATCCAGCTAGGCTATCATTGAAAATAGGAGAGATAAAAAGCTTCCAGGACAAACAAAAACTGAAAGAATTTGCAAACACCAAACCAACTCTACAGGAAATATTGAAAGGGGTCCTTTAAGCAAAGAGAGACCCTAAAAGTAGTAGATCAGAAAGGAACAGAGACAATATACAGTAACAGTCACATTACAGGCAATACAATGGCACTAAATTCATATCTCTCAATAGTTACCCTGAATGTTAATGGGCTCAATGCCCCAATCAAAAGACACAGGGTATCAGACTGGAAAAAACAAAACAAAACAAAACCCATCAATATGCTGCCTACAAGAAACTCATTTTAGACCTGAAGATATCTCCAGATTTAAAATGAGGGGGTGGACAACAATTTACCATGCTAATGGACATCAGAAGAAAGCTGGGGTGGCAATCCTTATGTCAGATCAATTAGATTTTAAGCCAAAGACTATAATAAGAGACGAGGAAGAACACTATATCATACTCAAAGGGTCTGTCCAAAAAGAAGATCTAAAAATTTTAAATATCTATGCCCCCAATGTGGGAGCAGCCAACTATATAAACCAATTAATAACAAAATCAAAGAAACACATCAACAATAATACAATAATAGTAGTGGACTTTAACGCTCCCCTCACTGAAGTGGACAGATCATCCAAGCAAAAGATCAACAAGGAAATAAAGTCCTTAAATGACACACTGGACCAGATGGGCATCACAGATATATTCAGAACATTTCATCCCAAAGCAACAGAATATACATTCTTCTCTAGTGCACATGGAACATTCTCCAGAATAGATCACATCCTGGGTCATAAATCAGGTCTCAACCGGTATCAAAAGATTGGGATCATTCCCTGCGTATTTTCAGAGCACAATGCTCTGAAGCTAGAACTCAATCACAAGAGGAAATTTGGAAAGAACCCAAATACATGGAGACTAAAGAGCATCCTTCTAAAGAATGGATGGGCCAACCAGGAAATTAAAGAAGAATTGAAAAAATTCATGGAAACAAATGATAAGGAAAACACAATGCTTCAAAATCTGTGGGACACAACAAAGGCAGTCCTGAGAGGAAAATATATAGCAGTACAAGCCTTTCTCAAGAAACAAGAAAGGTCTCAAATACACAACCTAACCCTACACCTAAAGGAGCTAGCGAAAGAACAACAAAGAAAGCCTAAACCCAGCAGGAGAAGAGAAATCATAAAAATCAGAGCAGAAATCAATGAAATAGAAACAAACCAAAAAAAAAGCAATAGAACAAATCAATGCAACTAGGAGCTGGTTCTTTGAAAGAATTAGTAAGATTGATAAACCTCTGGCTAGACTTATCAAAAAGAAAAGAGAAAGAACCCAAATAAATAAAATTATGAATGAAAGAGGAGAGATCACAACCAACACCAAAGAAATACAAACAATTATAAGAACATATTATGAACAACTCTATGCCAACAAATTTGACAATCTGGAAGAAATGGATGAATTCCTAGACACATATAAACTACCACATATAAACTACCACAACTGAACTAGGAAGAAATAGAAAACCTGAACAGACCATTAAGTAAAGAGATTGAAACAGTCATCAAAAATCTCCAAACAAACAGGTACCAGACGGCTTCCCAGGGGAATTCTACCAAACATTTAAAGAAGAACTAATACCTATTCTCCTGAAACTGTTCCAAAAAATAGAAATGGAAGGAAAACTTCCGAACTCATTTTATGAGGCCAGCATCACCCTGATCCCAAAACCAGACAAGGATCCCATCAAAAAAGAGAACTACAGACCAATATCCTTGATGAACACAGATGTGAAAATTCTTACCAAAATACTAGCTAATAGGACCCAACAGTACATTAAAAGGATTATTCACCACGACAAAGTGGGATTTATTCCAGGGCTGCAAGATTGGTTCAACATCCACAAATCCATCAATGTGATACAATACATTAATAAAAGAAAGAACAAGAACCATATGATACTCTCAATAGATGCTGAAAAAGCATTTGACAAAGTACAGCATCCCTTCCTCATTAAAACTCTTCAAAGTGTAGGGATAGAGGGCACATACCTCAATATTATCAAAGCCATCTATGAAAAACCCACTGCAAATATCATTCTCAATGGAGAAAAACTGAAAGCTTTTTTGCTAAGGTCAGGAACACAGCAGGGATGTCCATTATCACCACTGCTGCTCAACATAGTACTAGAAGTCCTAGCCTCAGCAATCAGACATCAAAAAGAAATTAAAGGCATCCAAATTGGCAAAGAAGAAGTCAAACTATCACTTTTTGCAGATGATATGATACTATATGTGGAAAACCCAAAAGGCTCCACTTCAAAACTGCTAGAACTTGTACAGGAATTCAGTAAAGTGTCAGGATATAAGATCAATGCACAGAAATCAGTTGCATTTCTTGCAATAACAAGACAGAAGAAAGAGAAATTAAGGATTCAATCCCATTTACAGTTGCACCCAAAACCATAAAATACCTAGGAATAAACCTAACAAAGAGGCAAAGAATCTATACTCAGAAAACCATAAAGTACTCATGAAAGAAATTGAGGAAGACACAAGGAAATGGAAAAATGTTCCATGCTCCTGGATTGGAATAATAAATATTGTGAAAATGTCTATGCTACCTAAAGCAATCTACACATTTAATGTGATCCCTATCAAAATCCCATCCATTTTTTTCAAAGACATGGAACAAATAATCCTAAAATTTATATGGAACCAGAAAAGACCTCAAATAGTGAAAGGAATATTGAAAAAGAAAGCCAAAGTCGGTGGCATCACAATTCCGGACTTCAAGCTCTATTACAAAGCTGTCATCATCAAGACAGTATGGTACTGGCACAAAAACAGACACTTAGATGAATGAAACAGAACAGAGAGCCCAGAAATAGACCCTCAACTCTATGGCCAACTAATCTTCGACAAAGCCGGAAAGGATGTCCAATGGAAAAAAGACAGTCTGTTCAACAAATGGTATTAGGAAAATTGGACAGCCACATGCAGAAAAATGAAATTGGACCATTTCCTTACACCATACACGAAAATAGACTCAAAATGGATGAAGGACTTCAATGTGAGAAAGGAATCCATCAAAATCCTTGAGGAGTATGCAGGCAGCAACCTCTTTGACCTCAGCCACAGCAACATCTTCCTGGGAACATCGCCAAAGGCAAGGGAAGCAAGGGCAAAAATGAACTATTGGAATTTCATCAAGATCAAAAGCTTTTGCACAGCAAAGGAAACAGTTAACAAAACCAAAAGACAACTGACAGAATGGGAGAAGATATTTGCAAACGACATATCAGATAAAGGGCTAGTATCCAAAATCTATAAAGAGCTTAGCAAACTCAACACCCAAAGAACAAATAATCCAATCAAGAAATGAGCAGAGGACATGAACAGACATTTCTGCAAAGAAGACATCCAGATGGCCAACAGACACATGAAAAAGTGCTCCATATCACTCGGCATCAGAGAAATACAAATCAAAACCACAATGAGATACCACCTCACACCAGTCAGAATGGCTAAAATTAACAAGTCAGGAAATGACAGATGCTGGTGAGGATGTGGAGAAAGGGGAACCCCCCTACACTGTTGGTGGGAATGCAAGCTGGTGCAACCACTCTCAAAAACAGCATGGAGGTTCCTCAAAAAGTTGAAAATACAACTACCCTATGACCCAGCAATTACACTACAGGGTATTTACCTTAAAGATACAAACGTAGTGATCTGAAGGGGCACGTGCACCCGGATGTTATTATCAACAATGTCTACAATACCCAAACTATGGAAAGAAACTAGATGTCCATCAACAGATGAATGGATAAAGAAGATGTGGTATATATGGAATATATATATTCCATATATATGGAATACTATGCAGCCATCAAAAGAAATGAAATTTTGCCATTTGCAACGACGTGGATGGAACTAGAGGGTAATATGCTTAGCGAAATAAGTCAATCGGAGAAAGACAACTATCATATGATCTCCCTGATATAAGGAAGTGGACATGCAATATGGGGGGGGTGGGGGGTAGGAAAAGAATAAATGAAACAGGATGGGATTGGGAGGGAGACAAACCATAAGTGACTCTTAATCTCACAAAATAAACTGAGAGTTGCTGGGGGAGGGGGGAGGGGGAGAAGGGGAGAGGGTGGAGTTATGGACATTGGGGAGGGTATGTACTATTGTAAATGACGTGAAGTGTGTAAACCTGGCAATTCACAGACCTGTACCCTTGGGGATAAAAATACATTGTATGTTTATAAAAATTTTTAAAAAATTTTTTAAAAATAAAAATAAAAAGTACAAATACTAATAAACATTATTTAGCACAAATGCCATTCTTTCAGAGTCCTCTGCTAAGTTCTAGTTGAAAGTAGTTATCCATGGTGATGTCTTCAGTGTATTCACTGCATTTTGGCTATTTTTATATGCCTTCTTCACTACATGTCAACTACTGCCAGCAACTGTTCTTCCAGAAATTTAGTCTTTGTTAACTGTAGCTTATTTTATATATTATTGATTAGGCCCCAGTTTCTTCTCTGTATCAAAGATAATTATCATTTGGATTTGTTTACATCTGATTAGCCCTAATAGAATATTTTCTCTGTGTATTGATCCCATATATTTTAATCTAATTCCTCATAGCAACTGTGTATACTTCTCTTTTATACTTTATTTGAATTTTCAAGCAATGAAACCAAGCAAAGGGATGGGATTTATGAATTTGCCATCTTGGGGTTAGCACACCTTCAGGAAAGAGCAGCCCAAGTATAGCCCTTGATACATATGTCTGGAATGGCTTAGAGGTCTATGACTGGCTACAAAAGGGCCCAGAAGAGCCCAGTTTAGGATGTTCCATGGTTCATTCATATGCACATGAAGTTGTGCCATATCAGTTTTATAGGAGCTCAGTTGAAGAAAAAGCTTTGGACCAAAAGTCAGGCATCTTCTATATGCAATATCAAAAATGAGAAATAGAAATCTTCTAATGTTGTGTGGGAGCTCATTAAACTCAAAATAAATCTCTCTGAATGCAAAAAAAAAAAAAGAAATAGGAGCACCATTTTTTTAGCACCATTTTTAAAAAAAGATTGTATTTATTTATTTGACAGAGAGAGAGAGAGCACAAGCAGGCAGAGCAGCAGGCAGACAGACTCCCCCCTGAGCAGGCAGCCTGACATTTGAATCCACCCCAGAACCCCCGGATCATGACCTGAGCCAAAGGCAGCTGCTTAAACTACTGAGCCACCCAGGTGCCCCTGGAACACCATTTTTACTAGACTTTTTCAAGCCTGCAAGGAACAAAAGCACACTCGTGTTAATTCAGGCAATAAAAGTTTATTATAAAGATATGGAGAAAGTTTTGAAAATAATCTTCACCACCAGAATATAAACTCCACAAGGATGAGAGCTTTCCTGTTCACTAAGGAGTCCCCCACTTAGAATAAGCACTTGGCACATAGACATTTGATAAGTATTTGTGGAATGAGTAACACTGCAAAGCCAGTATTTCTAGACATTGGAAAGTTATTCAAAATATATGCCAAAACACTAGCATTAAATAACTACTTGGTCATATCGTCACAGCAGACATATACTGCTTCCTCTCCTCCGTGCCTCGTGATTTCATAGCTGTGGGCTTTAAGCATACTGTGTCTTTACTTCCATCTGCTCCTGTGAATAACAACTGAGTCTTTCCTAGCTGTTCCTCTCAGTATAATGGCTTCTCTGGACTTTTCATTTCTCTATAACCGACTCTCAGCTTTGCTCTCATTACCAACCGTTAACCTCCCCATTAGTCCCCCGGTCAACCCCCAAAGCAAGAATTTAATCAGTTCAACCAGTCATATTACCATATAGTCTGCTCCTATTAGGCAGAGTTTTGCATTTAGGTTACCTCTTAATCTGTTAGCTACTTTATGAGTGGTCCTGATTGGGTTTAGGCAACCAATACTGGTTTCATCAGCTGTGGTAAGACAGGAGAATAGTCTAGAACAGAGCTAGTTCAGCATGCAATCTGAGCATGAGAAAATATCAAGAAGACTGTAAGAATAGCACTCATTTGGAGGCTTAAGAGACCATACAAACAGCAAAAAAGTTTACTTGTCCTATCCAAGCAAATTCATAAAATATTATGGTTTCATTTGGGATGGGGGAAAACCCTCAGGCACACTAAATAATAATGCCATTGGTGAAATGCAACCACTTACGTGTAAAGGGATAGTTTATAAATAGCTTGACCAGCAGGAGTAATCGTAAAAGGGATGAAACATCCATTTAAGAGGTATCCCATTACTCACCAGTCATGCCACCAAAATAAAATGGGACTAGTAAAAATTCATGGAAAGAGCATTAGATGTCAGGGGTCGCTTATCCCTTTGCCAACTTATTCTTGTATATGTGAAGATCCTTGAAAGAGAGCCAGTTACAGAACGTGGAATTGTATTTCCATAGACAGGGAACACAAAGTAGTTCCCAATATGGCATATATTAGTCTATTACAACCTTCCCCAATGGTCATTTAAATATAGTACTTCTGTTTTATTTTGCACATGCACATAAATTAAATTATGTAACAATGCATCACATCTTTAATTTATTAAAACAGGTCATTATAACTCAAAACTACCACCAGTATCATTGCTAGGGTGTATCTGAAGTTCAGTTCTTCTCCAACTACTTCAGTCATAGCCTCATTTTTTTTTTCAAGATTTTATTTGTTTATTTGAGAGAGAGAGAGCATGAAAAGGGAGAAAATCAGAGGGAGCAGCAGACTCCCCGCGGAGCTGGGAGCCTGATGTGGGGCTCGATCCCAGGACTCTGGGATCTTGACCTGAGCCGAAGGCAGTCGCTTAACCAACTGAGCCACCCAGGCACCCTAATCATAGCCTGATTAAAGGATTTTTCAGTTCATATCTCTAGTATAATGATCAGCACAAGAAGAACACATTCATTCTTTTTTGTGTGTGTGTGCCTTGAATGTTTCTTGTTGGAGCACAGAAGTTCTAATATAAGAAAAGATGTCTCTGTTCCAAAAGCTCAGATGGAATTTAGAGGTATAAAGGACTTCCCACAAAATTTTCCTCTTGCCTTCATATTCCTCCTCACTAAGCTGTTTCCTCATCATTTACCTGTACTTTGCCAGTCCTCTCTTCTTCAACTGCAGTTTTCTAAGCCTTTCAGTTTTCTTTTCTTTTCCTAGATATTTAACAATGTAATATATTTAAAGTATCTAATTTAAAGTCCCCAGGAGGCAGGAAAAAATGTAAAATGTGTGTGTACAATGTGCCAATTTGATATAAAGTATACATTGTTGAACGACTCCCACAATCAAGTCAATTAACCTATCACTTCATATATTTTCCTCTAAGAAAAACACATTCTTAAGAATAAATTGCAAAGTGGCTGCACCAGTTTGCATTCCCATCAATAGTGTAAGAGGGTTCCCCTTTCTCCACATCCTCTCCAACACACGTTGTTTCCTGTCTTGCTAATTTTGGCCATTCTAACTGGTGTAAGGTGGTATCTCAATGTGGTTTTGATTTGAATCTCCCTGATGGCTAGTGATGATGAACATTTTTTCATGTGTCTGGTAGCCATTTGTATGTCTTCATTGGAGAAGTGTCTGTTCATGTCTTCTGCCCATTTTTTAATATGATTGTCTGTTTTGTGTGTGTTGAGTTTGAGGAGTTCTTTATAGATCCTGGATATCAACCTTTTGTCTGTACTGTCATTTGCAAATATCTTCTCCCATTCCGTGGGTGGCCTCTTTGTTTTGTTGACTGTTTCTTTTGCTGTGCAGAAGTGTTTGATCTTGATGAAGTCCCAAAAGTTCATCTTTGCCTTTGTTTCCTTCGCCTTTGGAGACATATCTTGAAAGAAGTTGCTGTGGCTGATATCAAAGAGGTTACTGTCTATGTTCTCCTCGAGGATTCTGATGGATTCCTGTCTCACGTTGAGGTCTTTTATCCATTTCGAGTTTATCTTTGTGTACAGTGTAAAAGAATGGTCAAGTTTCATTCTTCTACATATAGCTGTCCAGTTTTCCCAGCACCATTTATTGAAGAGACTGTCTTTTTTCCACTGGATATTTTTTCCTGTTTTGTCGAAGATTATTTGACCATAGAGTTGAGGGTCCATATCTGGGCTCTCTACTCTGTTTCACTGGTCCATGTGTCTGTTTTTATGCCAGTACCATGCTGTCTTGGTGATCACAGCTTTGTAGTAAAGCTTGAAATCAGGTAACGTGATGCCACCAGTCTTATTTTTGTTTTTCAACATTTCCTTAGCAATTCGGGGTCTCTTCTGATTCCATACAAATTTTAGGATTATTTGCTCCAGCTCTTTGAGAACAGTGTGGAGATCCCTCAGGAAATTAAAAATAGAGCTTCCCTATGACCCTGCAATTGCACTGCTGGGTATTTACCCCAAAGATACAGATGTAGTGAAAAGAAGGGCCATCTGTACCCCAATGTTTATAGCAGCAATGACCATGGTCACCAAACTGTGGAAAGAACCAAGATGCTCTTCAATGGATGAATGGATAAGGAAGATGTGGTCCATATACACTATGGAGTATTATGCCTCCATCAGAAAGGACGAATACCCAACTTTTGTAGCAACATGGACAGGACTGGAAGAGATTATGCTGAGTGAAATAAGTCAAACAGAGAGAGTCAAATATCATATGGTTTCACTTATTTGTGGAGCATAACAAACAATATAGAGGACAAGGGTAGATGGAGAGGAGAAGGGAGTTGAGGGAAATTGGAAGGGGAGGTGAACCATGAGAGACTACAGACTCTGAAAAACAACCTGAGGGTTTTGAAGGGGCGGGGGGTGGTAGGGTGGGGGAACCAGGTGGTGGGTATTGGGGAGGGCACAGATTGCATGGAGCACTGGGTGTGGTGAAAAAACAATGAATACTGTTATGCTGAAAATTTAATAAAAAAAATAAAAAAAAGAATGGCAAAAATTAATAAGGCAAGAAACAACAAATGTTGGAGAGGATGTGGAGAAAGGGGAACCCTCTTACACTGTTGGTGGGAATGCAAGTTGGTACAGCCGCTTTGGAAAACAGTGTGGGTGTTCCTCAAAAAATTAAAAATAAGAGCTACCCTATGACCCGGCAATTGCACTACTGGGTATTTACCCCAATGATACAGATGTAGTGAAAAGAAGGGCCATATGCATCCCAATGTTCATAGCAGCAATGTCCACAATAGCCAAACTGTGGAAAGAACCGAGATGCCTTTCTACAGACAAATGGATAAAGAAGATATGGTCCATATACAGAATGAAATGTTACCCATCAGAAAGGATGAATACCCAACTTTTGCATCAGTATGAATGGGACTGGGGAGGATTACACTAAGTGAAATAAGTCAAGCAGAGAAACTCAATTATATGGTTTCATTTACTTGTGGAACATAAGGAATAGTATGGAGGTCATTAGGAGAAGAAAGGTAGAAGTGAAGGGGGGAATTGGAGGAGGAGACGAACCACGAGACTGTGGACTCCAAGAAACAAACTGAGGGTTTTAGAGGGGAGGAAGGTGAGGGAATGGGTTGGCCTGGTGATAGGTATTAAGGGAGGGTACGTATTGCATGGAGGATTGCATGTTATATGCAAACAATGAATCTTGGAATACTACATCAAAAAGTAATGATGTACTGTATGGTGACTAACATAACATAATAAAAAAAAAAAAACGAAACCAAAAAAAAAAAAAAAAAAGAAAGAATAAATTGCAAAAAAGGCAAAAGATACACATTGTTTTAATCAGTGCTTAATAAAAACTGAAGACTTAAGGCTCTAACTGAATTTTATAACATCTTTGAAATGTCATTCACATATTGTAATTAAAATGAACAACTGGGTGCCTGGGTGGCTCAGTTGGTTAAGTGTCTGCCTTTGGCTCAGGTCATGATCTTAGGGTCAGCTCCCTGATTAGTGGGGAGTCTGCTGTTCCCTCTCCTCTGCCCCTCCCCTCTGTCCATGCTTTCTCTCACTCTCTCAAAATAAATAAATACAATTTTTTAAAAATAAAAAATAAAATAAAATGTACACCTCAGTGGTTTTTAGTATAATCAGTTATGTAACCACCATCACTGATTCTGGAACATTCTATCACCTTGAAAAGAAACTCCCTACCCTTTACAATTTACTCTCCCATTTCCTCCTATCCCCCTCCCATCCATTGGCAACTACTGTCTCTATGGAATCTGCCTTTTCTGAGCACTTCACAAAAATTAAATTCTACAGTATGTGGCTTTTTGTGTCTGGCTTTTTTCACTTAACATACTATTTTCCAGGTTCATCCATGTTGTAGCATGAATCAATATTTTACTCCTTTTTCACAGCAGAATAATATCCCATTGTATGAATTTAACAGATGTCAGGTTTTGTTACAGCATTTAGAAATTCAAGGAACAGAATTGCTGAGACTACATTGTGCAGAGCACTCTTCTAGGCAAGAATAGATAGGTAAAATGCCATCTACAGGCAAATATAATTCAACTGTTTGGGCTAAAATGATCAATCAATTCAGTTTACAAGTCTCTAAAAGTAGCAACTCAAAATTTGATTTAGCCTAACACTTATCTCAGAAAAACCTTCAGTATGAGTATAAAGTGTTCAAAAGTAAAAAATAACAGTTGACTTTTCATCTTCTCCTATTTTTGTGAATTATATCCTATTTTGTTTTCCTTATTAAACAGAGTCTCAGTTGATAAGAAGACAATGTAAGATATTGTAGATCACACATTGTTCTGACTGTAATATGGAAACAACCCAGGCACCATGCTCTTCAGATTCTTTCGGATTAAGTCATATCTGCATTGTTAGTCAAATTGCACGATTGTAATATATTCAACTATTTTAAAACATAACTTTTGTGTACTGGAGATGTCCTAAACATTGTCCACAAATGTAAATATATTCACTCCTACTTGATATGACCATTCTAAGGCAGTTACATATGATTGCCATGTATTAGAATTATTACATAATTTGCTAAGCAAGTACTCTATAAACATGATATAGTTAACCTGCAGTCAACCTATATGCTTGGAGAATGGGTGTTCTTTTTTAAATCAAGTATTAATATAAGAACATACTTAATTTGAGTATTGCTACAGAAAACTTTTCAAAGACTTGGTACTTTACTTTTTTGTTACAGTAAATATAATCCAGTAAGAGTACAAAATTATGTTGTCTGGAAAGATGAAAATGTAAATGCCAAAAAGCAATCATTCTACATACAATTTTTGTTGTATGGAAATAGAGATGCAGAAGTACATAGCAAACACGCATGCTTAATTTATGTTTCCTCTTGAATATTAAATCAAGCAAGTATATCCATGTATACTCCATTAATTAAGCCTTCTTACCTTGGGTACCAGTTAATTTATGTTTTGTATTATGTTAATATTGTTAATTTAGGTTAATGTATTTATGAACTTTATAATATAAGTTTTTTGGATTGGATCTTTTAGTTTTGTTTTCAAAGTCCTTGTCTTTTCTTGCCATGCTACTCATAATATGACAACTAGAAAAATCTTTTTTTTTTTTTTCTGTGAACTATATGTTTTACATGACTGCTCAGGAATAATGTCCAAAATCAGAAAAGGCAGAATAAATAAATCATGGAAGAGTGTGAGTGTATTGGACATTGAATGAGACAGTAGAGTTTGCATGAAAACAGCAAGATAAAAGCAACTAAGAAAATATATGCTTGACACTAAAATTACAAAATCAGAAAAAAAATGAAAACATAAATTAATACTGCTTTCAAGTGAATGTTTTATGAAGAGAAACAAGAGCTGAACTCAATAAGAAAGACAGTCAACAACTTTAATCAAATTCTATGCTTGGGGGAAAAATGCCTTGTCCAGTTGAAAGTCTAATAATTTTTTCATTAAATAGGAAAGCAGATAAAACATGCTGTTCTACTAGGGAAAAACTACCATTTTTTGTTGTTGTTGTTGTTCAGAGATTTATTCCACCTAAATTCTTGTGAGAACCCTTGAATTTTGAAGAAACTCCTTTTATTACAATAGAGTATCTTCAAAATAGCATGATTGAGCACTCCAAACTAGCCAACTTGAATTCACCAGTCATATACTGATTTAAGTTAGGAAAGCTTCTCAACTCCATAAGAATAATATCTTTTTTTGAGATTCACTGGATTATTTATATTGAGAGTAATTTGGTGCTCTCCAGGACATAAAACAGTGTCATTGTCATATTTATCTCATGTGACTTACCCATTTATTGCAACGGCATCGGATCCTTTTAAAATATTTTAGCATATTTGTTATAAATAAATACATTATTATATATATCATATTTATATCTGGTCTTAACCTCATGTATTCCATCTTATCTCCCAAAGGCAAACTTATAACTGCCAAAACTAGTGGACACTTCTATGCCTTGATTTTTAGGGACCCCTCTGGCAGCTATGTTCAATTTTAGCTCTCTTTTCATCTCACACCATCATTTTTTTATTCTGCCTTTTCTGATTTTGGACATTATTCCTGAGCAGTTACATAAAACATATCTCACAGAAAAAAAAAAATCTTTATAGTTGCCATATTATGAGTAACATGGCAAGAAAAGGCAAGGAGTTTGAAAACAAACTGAAAGATCCAATCTAAAAATATTAAATTATAAAGTTCATAAATATGTTAACCTAAATTAACAATATTAACATAATATAAAACCTAAATTAACTGGTTATTCTCAGGCAATTCCATCTAAACAAAAAGCTTCCACTATCACTTATGTGTGACTACTCTCAAATCAACATCAACAACCCATTTCACTGTCCTGGGTTCTAAATTCCCATCTTTCCACCTGTATGCCCCATAGACACATAAAACTCATTTCTAATGCCAGACTTAGCATGACCTAATCCATAACTTTCTTGTATTCTCTCTTGTTCTCAGAAGTATCACTAGAGTGTGCCATGTTCTCTCTCTTTCTCTCTCTCTCTCTTTTTGTTTAAGGTGGCAGACTTTTAATGAAGAAGAAAAAAGTACAATTAGTGATAATCATGAGATAATGTTGAAAGCATTTAATAAAATTTTTAAAAGGTATTACATTAGAGATATCTGTAATCTATTTTTCTTTCTCTTTATTTTAAAAATACATGTAATTTCCATACTCTAGTTCTACTGGGTTGTAAAACTATTTAAAAGCCAAAACCTAACAAATGAAATATTTAAAAAATATAATAGAACAGCCAAACACACCAGAATGTTATATTGTTAAGAGTGTAATACGCAGTCTGTCAGAAGTCCCTTCTGATTTAAAGTTAGAGAATTTATATCATTAATCACATAGCTTCTAATGGCATTTATTTCAGGCGTGTGTTTAGATTTAAACATTCTAGCAAAATACAATATTTTTCTCCACAATACATTAGTACTTTTAGGATATCAAGAAATAACTTTTAGTGATGGTAAAACATTTGTACAACAAAAGAGAATAGGCTATATATGAAGATTTTTGATGCTTTGGTATGAGAGACTTTGAAGGTGCTATAAAAATTTAGAGTATTTCTGTCCATGGCTTTTCATGACTTTTGTCTCTTATAAACTTGGAGACTCTATTTGTCTTTTGTAATTTTTGCTGGAAATAGTTATTTTCCAAATTGTTAACAGGAGACGACACTGACAGTATGGAAGGAAAGAATGTGGATCAATATGTTTTCAAATTATCTGAAACTTCTTTGTCTCATCATCTGCTCTTTCATTTAGTTGGCCATTATGTGTTCTGATATCTTATATCTGTTCCCTTTGCCATTGTTGAAGTTCAGATAATCTTTTCTCATATGAATTCCCAACTCTTTCCATGTTGCAGGTTTCAGTCACTCCCCAATCAGTTCAAAAGTTAGTTCTAAGAAGAAAAAAGACAGACTTTAATCAGACCCCATCACTGCTGAAAATTCTCTAGTGGAACTCTATTATTGATAAAATACTAAGACAGCATTTCATGGCCTGGAATTCATATTCCAGCCCTGTGTCTCATGTAGAACCTACAAATATCTTCTGTTCCAAATATATTAAATTAGTTACAAATTTCTAAATATTACCATATTTCAGAGGGAGGTTTATACATGGCACTCTCTCTAATACCCGTGGTTAACACTGTGTTATCATGTGTATAATACTCAATTCCCCTTGGAAAATATTATCAAATAAATTACAGAAACATATTGAATATGGCAAACTCAGGCTTTTCTTCTGGGCTCTTTTCTGACTTCCAAAATATTCTATGTGTACTCTATTTGAACAGCTCTTCCCTATTCTACCGTTGTTTTTCTTGATTGTCTCCTCAGATTTATTGAGTTCCTTGATATCAATCTTTATTTTTTTAAATTTCTATAGACCTATGACTAACACATCAGCTGATGATTAGTAATACTCAATAAATAACTTTTGAATAAATAAAATAGTGAACGTATTAGACAGAAGCACAGTAGGCCCTCAGGAGTGGCAAAAGTATAATACAAAGTCTTAACCTTATGAACAATGTTACAGGATTTATACTTAAACCTATATCTGTAATTACTTCTTTGATTTGATTTAGCATTTAAAAACATTAAGCAGTCTATAAGTATGTAAGCAGCCTTTATTTGCCTTTCTGACAAAATGGAGACCAAATTTAAAGAGAATATAATAGCAAAATGAATTATAAAATCAATCTTTCTGTGACGGTATCTCCACAACAACCAACCTCTGTTGGTAGAATTCTATTTTAGTTTCATTAGGCATTTTGTTGTCATCAGGACCTGCCCTACGGGGTAAAAGCCAGAAGCTCATTACTTTAAGCATACTCACAAATGATTGTGAAATTACATATGACCCTGCTTGAAATTTAAAGTAGAAACATTTTGTACCAAGTTGAGAAAGTCTTAAGCAAACAATAACTTTGGTATATCCCTTACGGGAACTTATGACATGCTCTTATTTTCAGCATTTAAAATTAAATGTGAATGTGCAATACTATAACATTCCATGTTACTTTTTTGTTTTTGTTTTTGAGATAAGACACCTTCTCTTTCATAAAAATCAGGATATACTGAATAAACATTAAGCCATTTGAGTTTTAAAGTATATACATGATTAAAAAAAATGACAACACCCCTTTTATTACATTTCCAATGGTTAACAAAGAGAGACCAGAAGGTTGGTACTGGAGACAGCTGAGAGAATGATTAAGTTCTTAAATGATTAAGAGCTCAGGTGTTAAAGTTCATCAAGACTGGTGCAGGTCTGAGCCGTACCCCTTTGCAGTAGCACTGTTGAGTAACTATTCCACGCCTTAGTTACCTTGGCTCCATAATAGGGATAGTAAGAGGAAATTTTTCAAGGAGTTTTGAAGCATAAATGAGATCCCGCACATACTGAGCTTAGTCCAGGAACGAAATGGTAGTGTTGTTTATGGTTTTGTTTGTGTGGCAGCTATAAAGACACACTAAATATACATAACACAGAAAGATATTTATTCAAAAAATTATATATATATATATTTGTTTATATATATATTTGTTTATATATATATAGTGTATATATATATAGTTTATATATATATTTGTTTATTCTTTCTAAAAATGTTTCTTGAAGCCTTTTCTGTGCCCTCTCCTGTGTTAAGTATTACTGAAAATTTGATGGAGATAGTTCCTGTCCCCAAGTAGTTTATGACTAATGAGGGACATAGGCCATGAACAATTAGATGACACTACAAACATAAGGTCCTTGAGGACAGGGACCATATATTTTGATTTAACACATTATCTGGCACAGAGTACAAATGCCAAAAATATCTGTTGAAAGAAGGAAGGAAAAGAAGATAAGGAGGAAAGACATGAGACAGGAAAGTGAGGAGAACAACTCTTAAAGAACATATAAAGAAAATGCATTAAAAATGAAAAAACTTTTCATAGTCAGCCTGGGAAGAAGAGATGATATTTGAAAGTGAGTTTCAAAAAAATGAGGTGAAGAAATAGAAGAAAATGGTTGCAGGGGAAGGAATGTATATAACGTTGACAAATCCTAAGATAACACCAACAGTTTGAGGAAGTACCATTGGAATGGAGTGTAGGTTCACAGTGTAGAGGGAAGAGTGATGGGTGGTGGGAGGTCAGGCCTGAAAGATGGTGCCGCTGCAGAATTCTGAAGAGCCTTGTAATCGAGGTTGGTATTAAGAAGGTTGTCTTTTAGGTAATGGGAATCTAGAAGAACTTGTTATTAGAGGAGCACCATAACTTACTTTATTTGAAGAAAGAAAACCAGTACTTATGTGTGACATGGATGAACTAGAAGGAGTAGTGACACAAAGGGCACTTAAGAAGGAATTGCACAAATTAAAACAAATTATGATCCACTGGGCTGGATTTGGATATAACCATACAAGAACCAAAGATCTGTGGAGGCAATTACTCCCTTTGGCACTTTCTCCCTTCTTCCAACTCCGGGACTAAGCATACTACTCCTTGACTTTGGGCTGCCCACTTCAGGGCTTGAAAAATCCACCCAACCCTGTCCCATGATCCAGGAAGTGAGTCATCGCTCAGGCAAAACCTACAGGCTGAAACCAGCATCGGAGGTCAGGATGAACAGGAAATCAACACCTGGATAAACAGGAGAACAAAATAAAATAAGAAAACCAACTAAACAGAAAAACAGGAAAGGGTATAAATGAATAAAAATAGGCCAGGAGAAAATGTGAAGGGAAGCTGGACCCTGGAAGATACGTCAAACACACAATCATGCAGTAGTGAAGTATTTAAGCAGCTAGAGAGAAATAAAAGAATAAGTAAATAAATGAAAAGAAAAATAGGAAATCCACAAAATTTGGAAAAGCACACAAGCACGTAACACCAGTACTGAGATCTTAATGACTGAGATGGCTCTCTACTTTGGTCTCACTTACCCTATTTGATTTGTGCTGGAATCACTGTCTATCTCCTCCATGGTTCTTATGCACACACCTGCACTTAAACACCCCCTCCATACATATACACACCCTACGATGGCTTACACATAAAAGGAAGTAATAAAACAACAAAACCTGTTCCAAGAAATAGACTGGAACACCTTAACTTGCCTCTCTCATTGTTTCCTTTGTCCTGCAATTCTTGGCTTTGACCCAGGCTTTCAATATTTGCTTCTCCTGGCTCTTTGGCTCCAGCTATCTTTCACCTTACTGATCTTTGACTTCCCAGAAGTTCTCCCAGCAAAAGGGAGATCCCACAGCCCCCCACTGGCTGAGTTCTGCCTTCTATCCTGCTTCTCATATCTTCCCTTGGAAAGTTATAGAAAGGCAAATCTAAGTCATGAATCTGGGGGAAAGATTGTGAGGGCACCTGGCTCAGATGAAGGAGTCTATTTGCCAAAAGAAAAGCTTCCATCAAACAGATCTAGACAGCTGCCCAGGATAATGTGAACTTGTTTCTATTTTTTTGTTGTTGTTGTTGTTTGGAATATTTTAGGCTACTTTACATGTAAACCAGTATCTTTAATGGTAAACCCATTGAATATATTGATCCATAATAATCCTAGAAAATATTTTGTAAGCCAGTTGAAAGTAATGACTTGAAGATGGTGAAAAATATGATTGAAGTTCGGTTTTCAGTGTTCCTTGCTTCCACCATTCTACCGACAATGTGAACATCAGTGAGCTCCTGAGACTTGGGTGCCTGCCATGGGCACTGACATCTTATGAGAAAATGGCCCCAATTATTTTTTTTTTCCTTTATTTTTACTCACTATGACTTCTGCAATGTGATTATTAGAGAACAGAAAAAAAAACATTATTAACCTAAAGACAGAGGAAGTTGCCGTATATATATATACTCTACTTGTCAAACGTAGTTTTGTATGGGGGATGGTTTATATATGGATTCAGTTATCTCTACTATGGTTGACAAGAATTCTGCCCAAAAAAGATATCCTACACCAAAAGGCAAGAAACAATTGAAATAATAATTATTGTTTTTAATTCTATAATTGCAAAGTATTGTGCTAGCTTTTTAAAAAAGATTTATTATTTATTTGAGAGATATTGTGTACATAAATGTGGGAAGGGACAGAAAGAGGGTGACAAGCAGACTCACCACTGAGCATGGAGCCCAACCCAGGGCTCAATCTCACAACCCTGAGATCATGACCTGAGCTGAAACCAAGAGTCAGATGCCTAACTGACTGAGTCACCCAGGCGTCCCAGTTTTGTGCTTGCTTTTAAAAATACATTATCTTATTTAATCTTCATGATAAACTGTGAGGCAAATATTACGATTCTAGTTTTACGGAGAGGGAAGCAAAGACTTAGAAAAGTAAAATGCCTAAGATAACATAGCAAGGACATATATGAAAATATATTAATAACCGTATGCGTAAAAGGCAAATTAGTTATGAAAAAGAGATAATTTTAAAATTATGCATACATATCAGCCTAAATATTTTATTTATTCAAATTCATGGTGAGAATACTACATCTGCTATGAGTAGGAATCTCACAACAGACTTTCTTAAAAAAAAAAAGAGAAGCAAAAAGCCAATGTTCAACTTCCTCTTGCCAACTTTTCTCAAAGAAGTTAACAGGACAACAGTATTGAATATCATCATCTCTTCATAAATATTAGAATGTTAACTTTTATAGTTATGGATTTCTGATATTTACAGTTAGGGTTATTTATTCTTTTTAACAAAATATTGAATTCCTTTCACGTGATACACATCTTCCTATATCCTGGAGATGGAACAGTAAACAAGGAAGCCCGAGTCCCTTCTGTCACAGAGCTGACATTCTAGTTCAGTAAACACATATAAACGAAATAATTCCCAATCTGGATCAATGATATAAAAGTTACAGAGGGCTAACTTAGACAATAAAAGGATGAGGGGGGGAAATGTCAGAAAAGATTATCTCAGATAATCTTTTATCTGGACTTCAGATGTTTTGGTCAGTGAACTGTTTGTTCTCAGCACTGAGAAATTGCAAACAGATTGTTGTCCAAGGTGCCCACTGCACCTGCCATAGAGGTAGGCTCGTGGTTCCTTTCCCTCTTAACAGTGATTTTTTGGGGGATGAGCGCATAACCCAAGTGAGGACAACCAGAATCTGCTACTTTAACAAGGAAGAAGTTCCCATTCCAGTAGAGCAGCTAAGCTTTTAAGAAGTGGGCTGCGTCATATTGACAACTTCGGAGTTTTCTAGGAAACGAAAGAGAAAGAGGGAGAGCTTAACAAAGGCAGCTGTGACCAAAGTCACAACCCACCTCTGCATATTTCAGTCAGGGGCCAAAAAACTACCCCTAAGTTGCTTACTTTAGTTTGTCATTGGTTCCTGTACTATTTTATTCATGAAAGTCATAATTATTCACAGGTGAGGTTTAAGCTTTAGCATGAATGATACAAATGAACCAGTTGTGAAGAATATGGAGAAAACAGCATCACAGGCAGGGAAAATGGTACATGAAAATTTCCTAAGATAAGAAATAATTCTGTAGCATGTTCTAGAAACTAATAGTTTTATCACCTCATAAGAGAAGATAACACGACAATGCCGACCGACTATCATTAATAAAAGCCAACATTTTACTGAAGTGCCTTCCCAATAGAAGGAAGTAATAGAAATAAGGCATTGAAGGGTAAGAAAGGAGATGCTTGTAAATATATGTCTTTATTGAAAATTTTAAAATACACACACACACATATACCCACACACACTTTGTTAGAACAAGTAAGAGTGTTCTGCAGGAATTGCAGGGAGAGGATCAATATGAAGAAGTGAGTGGTGTTTTATACACCAGCAATAACCTATTAGAAACTGTAATCATATAAAAATATTCTATTTGTAATAACAGCATAAACATTGTGTTTCTATGAACAAAATTAATAAAAGATAAATGAAACTGCTCTACAGAAAAAATGCAAAATATTATAGATGGACATAAAATAAAATTTAAATAATTATAAGTTCAACATTAAAATATTTAAATTTCTCCTCAAATTTGGCTATAAGTCTAATACAATTGCAATCAAAATATCCAGTGGATTTTGTGAATTCTGATTTTTTAAGGAAGCTACTGTAAGGAAAGCAAAACTTTACCTCTACCTTCTCAGTCTCTATGACTAGGCCTGAGAATTAATGACATAAAGTGGATTAACGGAAGAAAGGCATACAGATATTTACTCACATATGGGAGCCTCTGTAGGAAAATGAAGACCCAAAGAATTAGCAAGACCCACATGCTATATTGAACCAGTGGCAATTGTAAAAAAAATAACTAATATGCATAGGGAGGTTAAAGGAAAATCAGATTTATTTTAATAAAGTCTATTTGTATACATTTTTCTGGGCCTCAATTGAATGTCTCTGGTGATAAAATGTTTCTTTTTTCCTGACACAGAGAGAGCATCTTTCATATGGAAGTTTTATTTCCTGCTCTTAGGAAGAAAAGAGGAGATCACAATATCTCTTTTGTATCTGCTGTTTGTCAAGTACCTTTGGATAAAAATAGTGTTTATGCTAAATGTATGTTTGGAGATGGCAATTTCTCCCACCTTTCATGACATAAATTAATTCTAAAATTCATTTGGGAAAATACAACCCAAAAAACACCCATGATAATTATGGAACCTAGGCAAGCCAGTCAAGTCAAGAGAGTTCTTTTCTAGTTTCTTGTTCAAAGACGGTTCTATGACTAGGGGCTTTGGATAATGCAGAATCTCATTTCCTCTCTCAGACCTACCAAACCAGAATCTACATTTCAACAAAATCCCCAGGTGATATGTATTTAATTAAAGTTTTCAAAGCAATCATCACTGTACCTTCTCCCCATAGGTCTAAACTTTTGGATTATACACTGAGATTTATATTTATATAAATTTATAACCCCCAATTCTGAGTTATAAATTGGGGCTTGGGTTATATAACTTGTTTTGCTTTCATTCTATATCATTTGTTTAATATGGTCAAGATCTAATTTAAATTTTCTAGATATGCCTTCTTTACATAAAGCACACACACACACATACACACACATACGAAATATCATCCAAGTTAGCAACGTATGCCTTGCATTCTACCATACTGAAGGAATACCATATTTTCTAATTACTCTTCCCCATAAGTCACTTCTCAGATGAAATCAAGAGAAACAAATGAGTTATGTCAGTTTCAAATGGAAGCTATAATATTCTGGGAAGTTGTGGATGCCCTCCAATACTTCCCTTATAGCATTCTTCCTTTCCTTATTTGCTCTATTTAGTGTTTCCATTTCTGTGGTTGGCTTTCTTATTCCAATTAATGGTAATTGCACCAAACACTCAACTAGTTTTGAAGTTTTCCCTGCTCAGATTCCACCTTGTTGGATGTCAGTCTCCATTACCAAAAGGTCAAGATCCTGAGATACTGCCTTGCTCCTTCCAGCGTCTGAGTATCAACAACGCAGCATGGCATTACTTGTAGAATGGTATAAATGTACCTCTTCTCCTTTGCATTTCTGTTTAACCACGTCATCTCTCTTCTACCAAAGCCATGCTTTGCCTCAAGATGGTCTAGAATGGCTAACAAAGAATGTAAATGTAAAAAGTCGATATTCAGAGTTTGAGATATAAAATAAGGTTTTTGAGACTATAATAACCCTATAAACTTAAATAAAAAGCTTTACCAAAAGGATTTGCTAAATAATACAACAAGGCCCAGTATCTGGTCAAACTGAGTGTTAAGATTCCAGTAAGCCAGGGATCTATAAAAGCCAAGATATGACAGAAGAGAAATCTTTGCTGAAAGGAAAAGGGAAAAACTTCCTCTCTTGGGGAAGTATGGAAGTTTCCAGGAGGCAGAGAGATAGGGAAAGGCACAGGGTGAAAAATTCATGTTCCCTCTGGAATGAACTCTCAGGGAGCATTCATAGGTTGTAGGGAGACCTGTAATTAGAAGGGTTTGGGCCCTATTTTCGGTGTAAAACTCTGAGTGGGGTACAGCCCTCTATTGTGTGAAGTGACCCAGCACTTGCTTAGGGCTTCTGCAACGGAGTAAATCTGAAGTCATGGCATGGAAAAACCAAGGAGAAAAAAAAGGTCAGCATCTATGTGGCCCCTGATTTCCATGTGGTATAAAAGTGATCCACAGGGCATCTAGGTGGCTCAGTTGGTTAAGCATTTGCCTTCTGCACAGGTCATGATCTCAGGTCCTGGGATAGAGTCCTGCCTTGGGCTCCCTGCTCCACAGGGAACCTGCTTCTCCCTCTCCATCTGTCCTTCTCCCTGTGTACTTTCTCTCTCAAATAAGTAAAATCTCTCTCTTTTTTCCTTTTTTCTTTTTTTAAAAAGAGATCCAGGTCCCCTATAGGAGGAAGAATACCATTTGAGAGCCAAGAGTCACCACTGGGGGATGAGAAGACTCAGAGGGGTGAACGCTGAAGTGATCCTGCAAGAGAGTCTGTGAGGTCTAGCTGCCACAGAAAGGAATGTGGGTAATATTGTGAACATGATGGGAAGCCACTAAATAATTTTTCAGCATAATAACATAGCTATATTTTTATCTGGTTTTCCAACTCCATTTTGACACTGTGCCATCCACATCCTGTGCTCTTGTCATTTTTTTTTAAGGTTTTATTTATTTGAGAGAGAAAGAGTGAGCGAGAGAGAGAGAGAGAATGAGCAGGGTGAGGAGCAGAGGGAGAAGCAGACTCTCTGCTCCACAGGGAGCTCCAGGCAGATCTTGATCCCAGGACTTGGGGATCATGACCTGAACCAAAATCAGATATGTACCCCACTGAGCAACCCAGGTGTCCCTGCTCTAGTCATTCTTAACAATTTTTGAATTTGTCATATTCTTCACACCACCTTATATTTGTATGTCTCCCCATTTCCTGAAAATTCATACCCTTTCTCATCCCGCCAGGTATTCCAAATTCTTCAGACTCTGCTCTTGCACCACCTCCTACGTATGTCTGCCATGACATGCCCACACCCAGTATGCATTCTCAACCAGAGGACTACATATCTCTCATCCGGCTTTCCCAAATCCCTGCACATATCCTCAGTATTCTCTTCTACAATTTACATGAGTGCACTTTAATTGCATGTTTTCTTGTCTGTCTGCCCTGGACTGATCTCCCTGAAAGGCAGAAGCTCTCTTTTATCTCTAAGCATTAGCATCTCACATCCTGCCTGGCACTCAGTTAACACTCAATAATGACTTCTTGAAGGAAGAATAAAAGAAGGTGCATAAGGGAGTAAGCAGGCCCACTTAATTGTTACTGCCTGCAAAATCAGAGTTTCTTAGGAGGTGGAGGTGGAAGATAGGTCTTAAAGTTCTTAATTTTTGACTTTTAATACTTTTTAGTAGCATCAAATTAAAAGTTCCTAAATATCCATTTTTGTTTGAAACTATGTTATATAATTTATGGTTCAGTTGATAGCTACATAAACGTCTAAGAATAAGTGAGTGTCTTCTCAAAAATGGTTCCAGATATGTTTGGTATAATTCAGGTATCTGCCTTATTCACTGGGAAAAAAGCAGAGGGGGGGGTTTCAATTTCTTTTCTTCTCTTTTTTTTAAGATTTTATTTATTTATTTGACAAACAGAGATCACAAGTAGGCAGAGAGGCAGGCAGAGAGAGAGGCGGGGGGGGGGGTGCGGGAAGCAGGCCCTCCACCTAAGCAGAGAGCCTGATTCGGGGCTCGATTCCAGGACCCTGGGATCACGACCTGAGCTGAAGACAGAGGCTTTAACCCACTGAGCCACCCAGGTGCCCTTCAGTTTCTTTTCATTACAAAAAGGTCAGGTAAATTTTATCCATTTTCACTGTTGAAAATACATTTTGCCACCTCAAGCCTCTCAACTGCAGTTGCATTTATAGAAATCCATTTGGTAAGAACAGCTTTTTCATGTAAGTGTAGAGATTTTTATTTCACATGACTTCTCTTTCCTATAATTTTGTGCTTCTTTTCTTTCTTTTCCAAGCAAAATAGAAAAATTAAGGAGATAGTAACTGAATGTTCAAAATATTTGTCTACCTTCTTTGTTTAAAGATTTATTTATTTTAGAGAGAGAGAGAAAGAGAGAGAGTGAGCACCTCCATGGGAGTGGGCGAGGGTAGAGGGAGAGGGAGAGAGAGAAGCTCAAGCAGACTCCCCACTGAGTGTGGAGCCCAACATGGGGCTTGATTTCACAATCCTGAGACCATGACCTGAGCTGAAACCAAGAGTTGGAGCTTAACCAACTGAGTCACCCAGGTGCCCCTGATCTACTTTCATCTTCCTTGCTGGTCAGTTAATTTTTTTTCAATTAACCATCTCAATCTCCTTATCACAAATATTAAATACTAGTTTTGAAAATTTCTTAATCTTTTGCAAATTCTCTTAAAACAGAGGTTCTAGAATTTATTTCAGGGTCTAGTGAAAATCATAGACCAGATCACAAAAGATATATATATATATATATATATATATATATATATATATATATGACATTTATATATAATTTTGGGAAGTCAATTAAAAAGATTTCTTTTTAAAGACACTATGCCCTTTTTTTCTATGTATTTAAACAGGTATTTTAAAAGTTTTCAAATATAGTCAGAGGTTAACTTCCTTACAGAATAATTGACCAAGTGTCAGAAGATGTACATATACCGTTGTCGTTAAAAACAACTAAAGTTTATTGGAGATTTTTGTTGTACTTGTGTTAAAAATACAATTTAAGTGTCCAAATATTGCTCTGATTTGGATTTACATAGAGGTAACTGGGGGAAACTGAGACATTAGTAGAACCATATATTGAGGTTTTTTTTTTTTCAAAGCACAGTTCTGTATGTATTATAACCTGTTGAAATACTTGTATAGGACCCCCAAAAGTTCTGAAATCTACAAAATGAAGGCAGCAAATACATGTTTAAAAAAATGATAATAGCACAATCCAACTCTCTTATATTGTCCTTCAGATAAAAACCCAGCAAGTTTTTTTGGAATTTCATGGCATGCATTCCAGATTTTTCTTTCTTTCTTTCTTTCTTTCTTTTTTTTTTTTTTTAAGATTTTACTTATTTATTTGAGAGAGAGAGAGAGCATGAGGTGGGGGAGGGTCAGAGGGAGAAGCAGGCTCTCTGTTGAGCAGGTAGCCCAATGTGGGACTTAATGATCGTACTCCAGGATCATGACCTTAGCTGAAGGCAGTCCCTTAACCAACTGAGCGACCCAGGCACCCAATTTTTCTTCTTTTAATATAGTACAAAGTGACTACATTAGTGGTAGGAATAAATTGTTACACAAAGAAACCTTATTCTACAATTTTGGAAATTTCATGAGGGAAAGAAAATATGTTCTCTCTACTTAGCTTGATCCCCAGGGCCTGGACCTAGTAGATTCTCAGTAAATAATATTGAAAGAATAAAATGTAGGGAAGATTAAAAACAAAGTAGTGCAACGCAGGCAAACTCACAACAAATATGAACATCTGTTTTACATGAGATAGTGTGTTACTAGCTCTAGTAAAAACAGAAACAAAAACAAAACTGAGAGAGTAGTTCCTGGGATATTATTCACCTACCAAGATTTATTGAAATTTTAGCCATCCTTTAAAGCCCAATTCAAATATCACTTCTTTCTTGTAGTCAGTCTGAGTTAAATTAATTTCTACCTTCTGCTTATATTTGTATCTATCTCTTTAAACAGATAGTAACTTTCTTTGTAAGTAAATTGGTAAAAAGATGACCAAGTTAGTATTGAATCGATTTTGAAGGCCCAGTTAGGTGTCTAGGAATTTGCCTCCTGCATAGTAATTTGATTTGATGAAAATTTTTTCCCTTGTGGATTATAAAACCATACTTCTATGAAAGATATAAATGTACAAATCCAAATATGACTCACTGAATGAAATCCAAAACTAAATAGTGGAAAAATAAATAAAATATGTATCTGAAAAAGCCTCATGTGACATAGTAGCAACAAATTACATTACTCATCAGAGTCTGAGAAAGAAGAAATAAGTAAGCTAGAAAATGTCAAAATTACTAGAATTTAGATAAACAGTATTCAATCTATTGAGCTTCACATGTCTTCCCCTCAATACTTAATTGAACCCTAATAACTATTACTGATGCTCTCCTTTCCCTCTCCCTCTCATCTCTAATTAGTTTTTGCTATTCTATTAGGTGTAAACATCACAATCTGAAATGGACAGAGTGGAAATTAATTAGTACACATTCTTACAGAAATTTTTAAAAAAAGAAAAGAAGTATGATTCTTCAGACTCTGTCAAATTTTCCCCCTCCATGTATCCCCAGAGCCCCAGGTATCTGCTTCCTGCATACTGTTGAACTTGGGCATTTGGACCAGGACTTGTGTCCATGCTTGAAAAACCACACTAATGAGGAAGGTCGTTAAAATAATTGTGTTTCATAATTTGGATTTCAGTAACACTTAGTTGTATTACTTAAATATGTTTATATCCAACATCATAGGGCAAGAAAAGTAGAATATGGTAAAAGTCAGGAGAAAACATTTTTCAAGGCAGAAATAAATGAGAATATTTATGAGTAGTCAAATTAGAGGGCCAAACTTATTTCTTATCATATTAATGTTAATCAGTTGGGCTTTTTACATATATTAAAGTAGCTAAGAACAAGTTTCCATTGTTTTCCTATTCCAATTCTTATTTCTTTTAGTTATAATGTGTGCTTAATAACAGAGCTATAAGAAATAGAATTAATGGGAGAAGTTTTCAGGAAGACAGATTCCTTAGGGGACATCAAAAGCCCAGAAATGTTAGTAGTCAATGTATTTGAAATTTATTCAAAAAAGTGTAGAAAAGAATGAAGCATAGAAGGAAGGAAAGAAGAAGAAAAAGTGGGATGGAGAGAGAGTGAAAGACAGAAGGAAAGAGGGCAGAAACAAGACTAGGAAAATTAATTTTCTTGTCAATGAAAATTATTTAAACTTTTTAGGGTTTTCAAGCATTAACCATTTTATTTCATTTATGACATTAATAAGAAAATATAAAGCATAAAAAACATTTAGAACTAATCAGTTCAGTAAGTTACAGAATACAAAACTACCAGACCAAAATCTGTTGTGTTTCTATGAAATAGCAGAAAGAGAAATTATGAAAACAATCTCATTTACAATAATATCAAAAAGAACAGAATATCTAGGAATAAGTTTAACCAAGGATGTTAAAGAACTGTATTATGAAAACTGTAAGACACTGATGAAAGAAATTGAAAACAACAGAAATAAATGGAAAGATATTCCATGCACAAGGACTGGAAGAATTAATATTGTTAAAATATCCATACTACCCAAATATCCAAGTATCCAAAGCAATTGACAGATTTAATGTAACCCCTATCAAAACACCAGTATTTTTCATAGTACTAGAACAAATTATCTTAAAATTTGTATGGACCCACAGACGACCCTGAAAAACAAAAGGAATCTTGGGAAAGAACAAAACTGAAGGCACCACAATCCGGTATTTCAAACCATACTAGAAACTAGTATTCAAAACAATATTTCTGGAGAAAAATAAAAGACACATAGATCAATGGAACAGAATAGATACCCCAGAAATAAACTTATATTTATATGACCTATTAATCTACAACAAAGAAAGCAATACTATACAATGAAGAAAAGACAGTTTTTTTTTTTCAATAAGTGGTGTTGGGAAAACTGGTCAGCTACATGCAAAAGAATGAAACTGGACTACTCTCTTGCACCACACACAAAATCAAAAAGGATTAAAGTCCTAAATATAAGACCTGAAATCATAAAACTCCTAAAATAGTTTTCTGGACCTGTCTCCCCAGCAAAGGAAACAAAAACAAAAATAAGCAATTGGGAGTACATCAAATTAAAAAGCTTTTGCACGGCCTAGGAAACCATCAACAAAATACAAAGGTAATCTAATAAATGGGACAAGATATTTGCAAAAGACATACCTGATAATGTTGAATTTTGAGTTTACATATTTTGGATATTAACCAAAAGGTTAAAAACACCCAAAAGGATTAATATCCAAAATGTATAAAGAAATCATACAACTCAACACCAAAAACAAACAAACAAAAACAGCCACACACACACCATGTAATCTGATTAAAAAATAGGCAAGAGGACTGGAATAGACATTTTTCCAAAGAAGACTTACAGATGGCCAACACACACATGAAAAGATGTTCAGTATTATCAGTCAGGAAAATACAAATCAAAACCACAATGAAGTATCATCTCACATCAGTAAGAGTGACTACTATTAAAAAAAAAAAAAAGAAATAGCAAGTGTTGGTGAAGATGTGGAGAAAAGGGAATCCTTGTGCACTGTTGATTAGAATGCAAACTGGTGCTGCATCTGTGGGAAACGATATAGAGTTTCCTCAGAAAATTAAGAACAGAAATATCAGATGATCCAGTAATTCCACTGCTGGGTATTTACCCGCCAAAAATAAAAACACTAATTCAAAAAGATATATGCAACTCTATGTTTAGTGCAGCACTATTTACAAGAGCCAAGAAGCAACCCAAGTGTTCACTGATAGATGAATGAAAAAGAAGCTGTACCATGTATACATGTGAGCATGCGTGTGTGTGTATGTGTGTGTGTACACACACAATAGTATATCACTCAGCTATGAAAAATTATAAAATCTTGCCATTCACAACCATGGTTGGACCTGGAGGGTATTATATGAAGCGGCATACATCAGATATGTGGAATCAAAAAACAAACGAACAAAAAAAATAAAAAAAATAGACTGATTAATAGAGAACAAACTGGGGGCGCCTGGGTGGCTCAGTGGGTTAAAGCCTTTGCAGGCTCGGGTCATGATCCCAGGGTCCTGGGATCAAGCCCCGCATCGGGCTTTCCGCTCAGCGGGGAGCCTGCTTCCTCCTTTCTCTCTGCCTGCTTCTCAGTCTACTAGTGATCTCCGTCTGTCAAATAAATAAATAAAATCTTAAAAAAAAAAAAAATAGAGAACAAACTGGTGTTTGCCAGATGGATAAAATAGATGAAGGGGATTAAGATATACAAACTTCCAGTTATAAAATCAATAAATCATGGAGATGAAAAGTACAGCATAAGGAATATAGTCAATAATATTATAATAACTTTGCATGATAACTGATCATAAATACACTTACTGTGGTGAGCATTGTATAATGTATAGAATTGTTGAATCACTGTGCTATACACCTGAAACAAATATAATATTCTATGTCAACTATGCTTCAATTAAACATAAAAAATATTTAAAATTTTAAAAATTAAAAACATAAGAAGTATTAAAAAGCATTAGATGGAAAACTCTGAAACCAAACAGAAGCTCTTTTTAACAAGATTTTAAAACTATCATTTAAATAAAGTAAAAAAAAAGAATGGAGTTGTATTTTTGTCTGAAATCAAAGCTACCTGTCCAAGTCTGAGCTGCAAAAAGTCCCGTGAGTACTATAATAAGAAGCATTGACACAAAGGCCCATCATTAGGACCTATACACATAAAGACAATACAGTTTATTTGGATTTTCTGAATTATTTAAAAAGATTATTGCTTAAAAATTTTTGGTTTGTTTTTGAGAGTATAAAATTCTACTGTTTTGTGAAAATGAAAAAAAAAATAACAGTAATTAACTATTTAGGGATTTATTCTTAAATAGTTGAGGATACTAAAACCATTCTGTGGACCAAATGTTGGAAGACAAAAGGTATATATTTTTTAAATTAGCCTGAAGAATAGGCACTGAAATTTACCAGAGTATGCTACTTCAAAATATACCTCTTTGGTATATAGATTATTTTGAGCTAAAAGCCAGTGAGACCAACAAACCTGGGATAAACTCTAAAAATGGGGTCCAGATTTTCCTTTACTAAAAGAAATTTATATTTATGAAGGAAATTTCTATTTGTAAAAATGTCTCCCTCTCCAGTATCCCGTAGAGGACTCTTGATGTCACAACACTCCAACTGGTCTTAAGGGTTAACTTGCTTCGACACACTCCTTACTTGCTGACCTAAGTCCCTTGATCTGTAACGGAACTAATTTACTTTCTTTGAGATTTGCAGACAGAGGGCCTTAAGGAGTGAAGGACCAGAACTTTTCCAGACCACTGAAGCCAGCAAGTCTGAAGCGGCCTCTGCTTTCTGATTAGCCTAACAATTTTTTAGCAAAATGTTTTTCCTTTTTTAGGTTTACACGGTGGTGATTTTACTGACCTTCCTTTGTGCATCTGTAGACCTTGCCCTCCATTGCAGAAGGAACAGAGTACTCCTGCACATCAGGAGACAAGAACCTGACCTCCTTGTGAGAAGGTGGCGAGGGGGGAGGGTGTCATCTGTCCAGTAGGGCCCTGTCTCCCCTCCCCCGCCCCCACCCTGAGATAGCTTCTATAGCTGGGATCTGGAAGTCTGCCTGTAATCAAGAAATGTTGCTGCCCTCTGCACTCTCTTTGCAGATTAACTACCCTAAACCCTTTAAAAAAAATCCAGAGCCAGGCAGAAACCTCAGAGTTGGCTTTTAGACAAGAGTCTGCCTTCTTCCCAGGTTGCTGGCCCCATGAATTAAGCTCAAATTCCTTTCCAATCAAAAATTCCTCTCTGTAGCATCATGCAGACTAACTTGGGTTCAGTAACTCTCATCCTTGAAGTAGGTACTGACTGAAATCTGCATAATAAACATTACTAAACTACCCTTGTTTACCACAAATATCCTGGATCACCTTCCCATAACTTGTATCCTCTACCTGGAACCCCCAACCTCATTTCCCTTTCTTTAGCCAGAAATGGTAGATAAACCTAAGTTCTCACCACCCTTTTGGTTACTCATCACTGAGTGTTCCCATGTGTACATATGTGGTGCACATGTTAATAAAATTCTGTTTGTTTTTCTCTTGGTAATCTGTCCTTTGCCAGTCTAATTTATAGGGCCCCAGCCAATGATCCTAAGACGGGTAGTGGAAAAAAAAATTTTTCCCTCCCCTCCCCTACAAGACCAAAATGAAGGTTTCAGAATTGCACAGAAAATTAGGCTTAATTCCAAAGTTGAAAAGAGCTCTTACAAAGGATTCTGAATGTAATCTGATCCACAAAATTAAACACTTTTGAAGCCTTCAAAAATATAAAATCCTGTTTCTGATTTGAAAAAATGCTTGTGTCACAGTCTTTAGACTACATAGTAAACCCTGATGCAATACTTCATTGATTTGTAAGACTAGAAATTCTTTGGATGGAGATAAATTACTTTATCAAATAGGCAAAATAGTTTCATTAAGTGTGGAACATTCATGATTTCCCCCAATAGATTAGTGTAGTTTAACTGCAGATAGCTGGAAGCCATAGCAGAGGCCAAAATGAATAATAACACAGAGAAGAGCAAAAAAAAAAAAAAAAAAAAAAAAAAAAAAAAAAAGGAAGGCAATTATTTCTACCTCAGCAGTAAATCTGAAAAGAAGATAAATAAAAACAAATTACAAACCATGAAAAAGGTACAAGTTAACAAGCTGAATAGTTAACTTCTTCTATGGCTTCTATGGAAGGTATTTTTGGCTTTTGTTATATTTTCTTGGCAATTTCCTTTTGTACAGCTGTCTTTTCCTTTGTTTATGTCATGTTAATGTACCTCCTAGGAAAGTTCTTTGCAACATTAAAAAATAGTAGACAATGAAAAAAAAAAAGTAAACAATGTATTCATTCCGTATGCAAAACATCCAAGTTTCCATGTTTCTCTACAGTCCCAGGAACTCTGTTTTGAGTAAACAAAGTCACAGTATTTAGTTGTTTCTGAAATTATTTTGGCTATATTTGTTAAGGAAAAAACTTTAATCAATCAATCAATCTCTCTCTCTCTCATCTCTAAATTTGAACCAGAGATTTTCCTTTATATTTGTTGTTGATTCTGTTCACAAATTTGTAAGAATAGTTCAGCAAAAATGTTTTCTTTTCCAAATGATGCATGTAGCTGGCGTCTGGGAAGATTGACAGATTTAGGAGTGACAGACAAGTTGAAATTCCATGTTACAAAGGCTTTCTGTGTCTCATTTCCTTCCTTTTAAAATTGGAAAAGTATTGTCGACCTTGCAGTTTTGTTGGAAGGATCAAATAAAATGTACATAAAGTTCCCTGACACACAATAGGTAAATAATAAATAGTATTTGTTGTCATTCTTACACTTGTGTTCTATTCTGCTTCCTCCTTGCCAAGACAAAAGTGATTCAAATATATTGTTGAAAATGAGGGATACGTGAGAGTCTTAGTCAATTAAGGGTCTGCTCTCTTCACATGTCACGATCCTGGAGTTCCAGAATAGAGCCCTGAGTTGAATTGGGCTCCTTGCTCAGCGGGGAGTCTGCTTCTCCCTCTCCCTCTGCCCTTCCCCCGACTTATGGGCACACACATTCTCTCTCTCAAATAAATGAATAAAATCTTAAAAAAAAAAAAAGAAGATGAATAAAGGGAAACCTCATTAAAGTTGAATCAGTAGTGTGTGTAGGCTAGAAAGGGCTTACCGTTCAATGTTAGTTAGACTCCAACAGAAGAGGCCACCACAGACCCCGGCAGAAGAATCTTCAACAGGAAGGAATCATCCATCAATCACAAGTCCTAACAGGAAAAGATATATATTGGATCCCATGTAAGAAATCAGGAAGGTTTGCAACTCAGTCAATGAGAAACCAGTATCACCTGAAAGTTTGTTTTTCCCTAATGGACTTTTGTTAAAACAAACCCTCCCAACTTCCTCCTTCTTCTCCATAAAATAACATTCCTCTCCTTTGTTGGACTTGCTTATGGTTTTGCTGAAACTTGCTTGTCCTGAACTACAATTCTCGGCTATTCCCGAATAACCTAATTTGTGCTGGTAAAGTAACTGACAGTTTTACTTTTAAGGTGAACAGTGTGCATCTACATGCGTACTCCACACACACACACACACACACACACACACACAATTTACATTTTTTTTCTGCTTAGATCATACTACTAAAAATTGAAAGTGCACGTGTTTTTGTTGACAAAACTAGTCTAAGTTTATTAGATTTAGAAATGTCTTTTTTGGGGGTTTACAAATGTAATAGTTATCCTAAATACCCTATCTGTAACTGTAACAAATGATCTGCATTTGTGAAATGGCTTCAAAGGTAGGAAATATTTACCGACTTTAAAACCAAGTACAGAACAACTTGCTAAATGTCAGATAGCGGTCCTGATTATCTCTAACCGGGAGATAAAATATTTTTTACTTCCAATATTTCAAAGTTCTGCAAATCCATTTAGCTAGTAATGTCTAGACCACAGGATAGAAAATAATCTCTCAATAAATCTTGTAGTTTATCTTAAATAACAATAGAGCAAGTTGCCTTCCATGGTGTACATAACAACTGCCAAAGATAAAGGCGGATAGTGCTTAAAGGCTGTACAGACCAATTTTATTTAGTGATAAACACTGCAGTAGAGAAGAGTTCAGTGTGAACTGAGCTCTCCTTGGATTTGTGTAGAGGTGACTGGGTGTTTTAAAGGGAGAATGAGAGAGTAGGGAGGGGCAGTAAGCAGAGCCCTGCAGAGTCAGGAAAGTGAAGAATTATAAATAGCGGGATAAGAGGTCAATGTCAATGCTGTTAGACCATCTGTGCCTGCTAACTAGCACTTACCAAAGTTAAGCTCTATCCTCCCACAGAGACTTGGAGACAGGGCCCCATCCTTCCTGATGATTACATTACCAAAGAATGGCTTTCAAGTCCTTGAAAGAGAGACCACTTGGTTGTAGGAGATACACACACAACTCAAACGGACAGAGGAAGAATTTACAATAATAAGCCTGTTTGTTTTTATTACTAAGTGCCCTAAGACAGGGAGGTCGGGGGGCCTATCTTCAGGTGTTAGCTGGAACAAATGGGAAGTTCTTTGGACAGCTTTGAACTTTTCCGGACAGGAACCCAAGGGGGGCTGGGTCATCACAGGGACAGAGGCTTAGACTTCTAGGAGCCATGTTAGAGTTTGGTCAAGGAGAGAGTCTTTGTCACAGTTCTCTTCCCTATGACATGGTAGTCTGTCTCTTTGGAGACAGTCCAATTATGTTGAGGTCCAGTTTTAGATCATATGTTCATCAACTGGCTTCGCTGCATTCAGTGTCAAAGTGACAGACCAGTCATCTTAGCAAGTTCCCCAGCAAGCCCAGCCATAATTTACAGAAAGGAATAAGCAAGGACAAAGGGCTATAACCACAACAAAACAACACCATCCAGCCATGCCTGGCAAAACAAAACAAAACAAAACCCAAGAACCACTGAATCAGTCATGTTTTTATTGAACACATTCTCATTTCGTGTAAGTTATTCTTCTGCTATTGTGGAACATCTAGAGACCCATAGTTCATAACCCCTGCATTCAAAAGCCCAACTTCCAAGAATGTTTACGAGTAACTTTACTATAAAGCGGTATCTGATAAATGCCTTTAAAATGAGAGAGATGCCTTGTGGCATAGAAGTCCCAGGGAAGATTGGAATAATCAAGTAAGGCTTTGTGACAGAGGCTGAGTAAGCCGTGAAGGAATGGTCAGATTTCAACACTTAGAGAAAAGAAGCTGTGGTCATCAAAATGAGAGCTCTTGTCATCAAATGAGAGGAAATTGCAAAAAAGTGCCCAACATGCACAGATCAGAAGAGAATTCAGAGACTGTCCTCTTCATTAATAAGTTAACTATCTCACAATTTACTGTTAAACATGGGCCTTCACAGTCAACTACATTTGGCGAAGACATGAAGTCAGATATTGATTCTTCCCCAGAGAGGTGTTAAGTAGTCAACGTTAATTGGGAACAAGTCCTAGCAATAATTCATTCTAACACCTGACATTTTCAGATAAATAAATTGAGGAACATCTGACTGGCACATGTGCTAGGCTATGCAGACGGTGACTGATGGAGTAGGGTCTCCTTGCTTTCTTCATACCATGTGACTCTTTGTTAATATATTTTATTCTAGGCTCAGTGAAGGGTAATCCAGAGGAAAACATTGAAAAAACACTGAAAATTGCTGGCTTGTGGAAACTCTTGAAGCCATGAATTGGCACAGCGACACTAGACGCTGGAGAGCAGATTTCAGGAGGGTAGCTAATTCCATATTGGGCATATCTGGTATGTTTCCCAAAGGATGGAACTGAATATGTCTCTTTTTTTCTGTAGGATTTACGAGTCTAGAGCTTGAGAGAAATGGAAATGGGAGATACAGCTTGAAGAACAATCAGCTCATAGATGGTCTGTGAAGCCACAAGAGAGAAACAGATCCCTCAAAATCCACATCTCTTTTCTCATTATAATAATCTTACAAATCAAGTATATACATATTATTTTTAGCAGTGTACAATTGTGTGTGGGAAATCATCTCTAAAATAATTCCGGAATACTGATAAGTATGCTTTTACGAACAAAGATTAAATTCAATAATTATTTTTAAAAGTCAACAAGATGTGTTTAGAGTAATATTCAAAATAAAGTCAGATTCCAGGGCTCCCATAAAAACATGACTTCCTTGACCAGCAATCCCTGACATTTGATGGTACCATTCTATTTTAATTTTATAGTTTCTGGTTCACCATCTCAAGGAAAGCAGGTCAGGAGCTTAATTCAATAAGCTTTCATTGACTTCCTAGTATGTGCTAGGTAATGGAGCTACAAAGATGTAAACTATAGCACTTAAATGTACGTCTTCTTTGGTTGTTTTTTTTTTTTTTTCAACTAATTTTATTGTGTACCTCCTAGTTTCCTAGACATTTTCCTGGCACTGATGTTACAGTGTAAATAAGAGAAACCCAGCCCTCAAGTGCTTGTATTCTAGTAGTTCCAGTCTTGTTTTCTTAATGTGTGTTCAATCAGCACAGAAAGATGGATGCTCTTATGCAGTATGTAATTTTTAGGCAAGAGTAATAATTAGGCAATATGACAGTTTTGACTTAAATAGCCCTTATTCCTTAAAGAGTACATTGTTTAGTGATTTGAGCATTTCTGTCCTCCAAATATAGGAAGACTGTTGTTGAGTCAGTATTACATAATGCTGACAAATTTTTGGTAAACATTTATGTACTCACAGACCATATGAAAATGACTCTTTGACTGCCTTTGGAAATATGTTGAAATTTCCAATATTACATCCACAGTCACTTATTTTTTTCAACTTAGATTTTTATCTTCCTCCTGAAATATGATTATCTTTCAGACCTGTAATCCTGAAACAAATAATACATCATATGTTAATAATAAGAAAGAAAGAAAAGAAAAAGTATTAAAAAAACAAAAAATAAATAAATATGAGTATCTCTCAAATTTTAGTAGTAGCACGATTTTTTAGATTCTCTTAGAAATACTCCTATTTTATATAAAACCCTACCTTCAGTTGTGTCATATCTCCTCAACAGTTCCTGACTTTTCATCCAGTATCAAAGTCTTTTCCAGCCATTTATTTAATCTTTTGACCAGATTTTCAGTGGAGAAAAATGGCATGACTATTAGAAAATATTTACTATTTAGTGCTTAATTATAATGACATATGTTCTTCCCAACTTGCCCTAAAGCCCAACATAGTCAAACACAATTGTTTTTCCCAGAAAATAGAACATAACACATATTATATTAGCTTGACATAATAGCCAATGGAAAATTAGGAAATAAGTTATGTAAAAAGTACTTAAAAGAATAAATACTAAGGGCAGTATCAAAACAAACAAACAAACAAACAAACAAAAAAACCCTTTCCAGTATTGACAAACTTTACTGGTAGTTGTTAAAAATACAAAATAGTTACAAACCCAAAAGGATGAAAAAGGAGGTGGAGTATGGCTCCCCTCCCCCCAATTAAGTCCATTTAACCAGGCCAGTGCAGTAGGAACCCTTGACTCCACTGTGGCTGCTTTGGGCCCAGCACTCTCTAAAGAACATGGACAGCTCCTCACAACATGGGAGGAAGGAAAAACACCTGGAAGAAGGCATGGGCTATGTCCCATTCCAAGCCATTTGGCTTCCATCCAAAGCATACCTCTGTCCTTCAAGAGGAAGGCTTCACAGTTTGGGGTGCGGTAATAGGGGACTGGGCCAAATCTATCCCTCTCCAAAACCAGGTATCTGCCTCATGCCTCAATTTATCCCCTCCCAGGGACTAGTTAGCTTGGATCACCAGTGTTTGTTAGTGGTCCAGTCTGATCCCAGTGTTAGTTACCAGAACATACCACAGTTTAGCCATTGTGTGGGCTGTAGGTCCTCAGAGGCTGCTGGCATCACTGTAGGCTGGCCCTAGCCGAAAAGACCTTTTCTAGTCTGTCCAGGCTGCTATAATAAAACACCACAGACTGGGCAGCTTATAAACAACAGAAATTTGTTTCGCATAGTTCTGGAGGATAGAAGTCCAAGATCAGCACCATTGCGATGAGGACACTCTGCCCGTTCACAGACATCTTGTAGCCTCTCATAGTGGGAAGGGCCTCTCCCAAAGTCCTCATCTACTGATACCATTACCTTTGGGAGTTAGGATTTCAACATACAATGTTGGGAGAGAGAGAGACACACAAACATTCAGATCATAGTAGAACTAAATAGTAAACCCTTTCGATCTTCAAATTATAAACTATTTGAGGGCTTATCATATGATTCTGCTTCATGGGGTTTTTTTTTGGGGGGGTTGTTTTCTGAGGGGAGGATTTTTTCACTGGTCAAAGCATGATGGAATTCATTTTCTAATTTTTCATAAGAATTAGAAAAACTCTGTATGGATATATTCCTTTTTTTCTGTTCATGTTTTTGGTATTGGGGAGTTTTATAAGATTCTTACCACAATGGCACTAACTTCATTCAACATAGCAAAATCTAGATTTTTCAGAGGGTTTCTTTTTTATTTTTTTCTGGTGGTGGGGGAAAAGGGATTGTTTGTTTCCTGACCTTTCATGTCTTTTTCTTGCAGAGTTTCTCCAAAACTGCTCCCTTTCTTCTTTTCTTCTTCACCACTGAATTGCCACATGCCATTTCTTTCTGGTCTACCGGAATACTCATTTTTGTTTTATGTTGTTGTTGGTTTGTTGCTGTGTTTAGACACAGGGTGAACTTACTCCTTTCAGGGCAGGTCAGGTCAATTTTAAGGCCACCACATTCTCCCTTTTCTCCTCAGTACTTATCAACCTGCTTTTTCTTGCCCCAAAGACTGGCAGCAAGACAGAAGAGTCACAGATTGTTTACTAACATTTTATGCTTTTGCTTTTAAATTTTCTAGCTATTCTGAGAAAGGAGCATTCTCTATCTTGGAGTTTCATGATGGCATCATTTTGGGGTAGGTTTTTTGGTTTTGTTTTGTTTTTAACCTCTTTGTTATTCTGTAGTATTTGGGGAGGAAGTATTGGGAGACAGGAACCAAAGCAACCAATGTTATCTGCAACTATTCTGAAATCCCAGGAAATTCTTATCAACAGTGTTGAAACAATAGGATATCCTCTAGGAAAAGAAATGAACTTAACTCCTCCCTCATACCATGAGTAAAAAAAATAATTCAGGTGGATCATAGACCTAAACATAAAGCCCAAGGCTATGAATCTTCTGGAAGAAACCATAGGATATCTTCTTGATCTGTGGGTAAAGATTATTTAAGTATAACATAGAAAATTACAACTATAACAGAAAAGAAATAGGGTTTCATCAAAATTAAAAGCTTCTCACAAAAGACTCAATTGATAAAAATGATAAAGCATGCCACAGAATGTGTAAACATATTCATAATATCTCAAACTGGGGGAAAAAGTGTATCTAGACTAGATAAAGAAATCCCCAAACCCAGTCATTAAAAGGGCAGTACCATTTTTTAAAACAGACTACCAGATATTTCAAAACAGATACATGAATGTCTGAAAGGCACTTTAGAAAGCACTCAACATCATTAGTTATCAGGGAAATACAAATTGAAACCACAATGAAATACTATAAGACATACATGAGAATTGCTAAAAATAAGATACCGGTACTACCTTATCATATGTTGAGGAACAACCAGAACACTCCTACATTGCTGGTAGGAATGTAAAACAGCACAGGTAACTGAGGAAAATGTATAACAGTTCCTTATATAATTAAATATGCACTTACAATATGACCCAGCTACCGCGCCCCTTCACATTTACCCAAGAGAGATGAAAACATACGACCACAATAACTTGTAGAGGGTTGTTCATAGCAGCTTTATTCATTCAGTCCCAAAACTGTAAACAACCCCAAACCCCATCAGTGAGACAATGCACACATTTTGATGTGCTCATTCAATGGAATACTTGTCAAAAATAAAAAGAAATGAACTACTGTTGGTGTCAACAGCATAGAAGATTCTCCCAGACATTACGTTAACTGAAAGGTAGACAAAAAAAAAAAATGTACATACTGTATGAGTCCATTGATTTGCAGCTCTAGAACAAGCAACATTTATCTGTGGTAAACAGCAGTAACAACAACAACAAAAATATAACATTGGTTGCCTCTGCTTGTGAGGAGGAGTGGTAATCCTCTGAGAATAGGCATGAGGGAATTTTCCAGCAATAATTTGCTGGGGTTGCTTGATAGGGCTGTGGTTGCATGGGTGTAAACATTCGTCAAAACTCATGACATTGTGTGCTTTTATGTTTGGGGCATTTCTTCTCCTGAAGTGATAGATGGGAACTGACAGTAAGTGTTAGGAGTACAATTTGTATACATTATAGTTTGTGGGGTGACCATAAAACCCAAAAATGTTTTATGTATTTGGCCTAGTCTCAAGCATGTTTTATATGCAGCAAGCTCTTGTGCTAGCATGCATTCTATCAAATGATTACAATAAAGCTGGCTGGAATCGTGAAAGGAATGTCAGCCGAGACCACCAAACTTGCTACAACAAAAAGCGATTTCCCTAAAATCTCATCTCATTTCATGCTTTCAAGTTGTGACTGCTGAAGTTATCAGATGGAGCTTAGAAGTTACTCACAAAACTGATTCTTATTACTTACACATCTCTCATCCACGGGGAGAGAATGGGAGGAGCTGGGACAGGGCCTAGAATTCCATTATCCACTTTGGTTTGGTTGGCACTTGCTTGGTACTAAATGCTCTAAGCTTGTTTCTGATGAACAATGGTGCATAGCACAAAACCCAACCATAATTGGCAGAGAAAAGCAAGAAAGCCTAAAAGAAAAAAAAAAGAAAAAGAAAAAGAAAAAGAAAAAAACCCAACAGAAAGAGCCTAAGGCATTTATGTTTTCGCTACACTGCCTAAGCAATTCGTAAAGGAAGGAATGAAGCCAGTATCCTGGTTTGAACAGCCCTATCATATCATCATTTCATGAGAACTTGGCATTACATTTTGAAAAAGTCAATGTCTAAAGTTGTAACTTGTTTTAGTAGGTAATAATGTTCATGTGTTTTTTAAAGATAGAATTGCTCTGTCTCCTATGAATTGACTACTTCTGTTTTCTCATATAACATAATTTAAGAGAGAAATCTGGGATTGCCCAAGGCCCTGCCATATTTAACAGAGGGTAATACAGCAAAAAAAAAAAAAAAAGCAGCTCTCGAAAAACAACAACATGTGGTTGGATCAGTGTCTTAAGTCTGGTTCCCCAGAAGCAGATGCTGAGATCAGGATTCACTTACAAATGATTTCCATAAGGCAGGATTCCTAGGGGAGAGGGTAAGGAAATGGAGGAGGAAGGTCAGAGAATAAAGGGGAAGCCAAGCAAAGATGTGACCACAGGCATGAGTCCCACAGCTGGATAAACTTCAGCCTGCTCCCATTGACAAACTGTGACGTAAGTTACACCTCAGAGATATTCCAGCCCCTGAGGTAAGGAAGTAAGAGGTGAGAAAGCCGGGCATTCATACTCCAACCCCACAGTCATTGTCTGACAGCAGGCAGGGACCAGAGTAGCAAACTTCCAGGCGACTTCAGCTCTCTGCCTCTAAGGGCACCACAGCCCCAGTGGCCCCAGGGCAGTTCCAGAAGAGCAGCCACAGCCACAGAAGGTGCATCTCAGGGCATGCCGCCACGCCTCAGAGAAAACACCAAAGGGTATCCAGCGAGTCTGGTGGATCGTCAACATTGCCCATGAAATCCAGGATATTTTCTACAAAAATTGACCAGGAAAAGTAGTGATTAAATGTTAAATGCTCATCAATGTGCAACTTTTTTTATTCTTAAGGAGTAGTTCCAGCACTTAGCGCACAGAAAAAAAGAATATATTTTATATATGCACATGTGTCTATATATAAGTACATCTAGATCTACTTTTTTTTTCTTTTTAATGATTGTAAAGGGATGCCTGGGTGGCTCAGTCAGTTAAGCATCTGCCTTAGGCTCAGGTCATGATCCCAGGGTCTGGGATGGAGCCCCACATTGGGCTCCCTGCTCAGTGGGGAGTCTGCCTTTCCCTCACCCTCTGCTGATACCCCGGCCTGTGCACTCTCTCTCAAATAAATAAACAAAATCTTTTTTAAAAAATGACTGGGAAGCATTCTATTGCATGTATTGATTAAGTTTATTTTCTCATCCACCACCAATAGACATTTCTATTTATCATTTTAATTACTTTTTTAAAATAAACTATGTTCCACAAATATCTTTTACATATGCATTCGAAAACATCTACACATATGTGCACAGGAAAAATTGCTAATAATGATTACTTGCAACTTTTTTTCAGTGATACTGCACAGACATATCAAATTGTTGGTGTCCTTGTTTGGTCTCAAGAAAAAATTCTTACAGTAAACTTAAAAGCTTAAGCATTAGAGATTAGAGATTTGTGTGTTTGAAAACTTTAAACTTAAAGTTTTCAAAGTTTAAGTTTAAAGTTTAAGTTTAAAGTTTGAAAACTTTAAACTTAAAAGCTTAAGCATTAGAGATTAGAGATTTGTGTGTTTGAAAACTTCTTTGAATGACAATATCGTTAGCACGATCATCCTATAATAACTAAAAGTGGGCCTCTTGATTAAATTTTCATCTTGCAATCTTTCCATGCTTCTAATTTCATAGTGTTTAAAAAGACATAAAGTACAGTAGACAAGGCTAAGCCCAAAGCACTCAGCACCAAGTCTGATTTGGACCAAGAGAAGTAAGTCTCTCTACCTCTGTCAGGACACAGGAGTTGTCTGATAGTTATGGAAGGCAGCCCGCCTTCAAGATATAATCAGTCCTTTATTTGAATTTTTATAGATAGATTATGTCGCCAGGTTAGTTGCTAATTTTTTTTTTTTTTTTTTTTTACAAATATACGAAACTTGAATACAAATGTTCTTGCTCCAGGGTGTATCAAAAGCTTTTAAAATATGTATGCCTCTTTTTTTGTTGTTAAGATTTTTTTTTTTTTAATGCATTTGAGAGTGAGAGAGAGAGAGAGCACAAGCAAGGAGAAGGGGTAGAAAGAGAAGCAGGCTCCCCGCTGAGCAAGGGAGCCTGATGCGGGGCTCCATCCCACTACCCTGGGATCATGACCTGAGCTGAAAGCAGGTGCTTAACCAACTGAGCCATCCAGGCGTCCCGTAAAATGTGTATGCCTCTTGATCAGTACTAGACTCAGCAATTTCACTTACAGTAATTTTTTCTAAGGAAATAAGCATTAAGTATGCAAAGACGTACTTACCAGAATGTTCATACTGACATTGTTTATAACAATGAAAAAAGAAATAAGTGTCCATTTTTATTGTTAAATATTAATGATTAAATAAAGATGCAAACAAGCAATGCAAAAAAAAAACCTGTTAATAATGAGATTGCTGAATGAAGAAGAGCATATACTTTCATTTTTGAAGCTATTGCCAAAATGTCCACCAGAAATACTGCAAACACTGTAGCATCCCAACAACAATGTATAAGAAAACTCATTGACCAAAATCCTCACCAAGATTACTGATTAGATCATCAATTTCTATAATTTTTGTTTTCTGAAATTTTTAAAAAAAATACAGTATTATATTAATTTACATTTATTAATGGAGTGGTTGATTACTTTTCTATATATTTATCACCATTTGTCTTTCTTTTCCTCTGAAATGTTTCACCATATCCTTTGATCACTTTCTATTAGTTTTCGATCTCTCATTGATTAGTACCTATTTCTAGACTTTTATTTTGCTCAACACTTCTGTATTCTCTAAAAATAAACCACTCTAATCTCTGTAATTTCATAATATGTTTTTAATTCCTGATAGCTATTCAATACTTAACTGCTTCAAAAATTTTCTGGATATTTTCATATGCTTATGTTTCTACAGAAAAACTTGGTATTATTTTGAGAATTTATCTATGCAAGCATATCCCCATGTAATTATATTTTTAATCATAGTTTAATTTATGAATAATTGTCATGTTTAACATACCAAATTTTCCTTTTGAAGAGCACTGTGTCTCTGCATTTACTAAAGTATTTTTCAATTTTATAACTCAGTGGAGTTTTAAAGTTTTATTCATAGTCATGCCCATTTCTTGTTTAAATATGTACAGATGTATAATCTTTTGATTTGCATTTCAGAATAAGATATTTTCTTTTTTTATTGAAGTATAATTAACATTCAGTGTTATATTAAGTTTCAGGTATACAATATTGTGATTCAACAATTCTATACATTACTTAGTGCTCATCACGGTAAGTGTACTCGTAATCCCCTTCACCTATTTCCCCGGCCCCCTACCCACCTCCCTGTTAGTCTACAGTTCTCTGTATTTAAGAATCTATCTTTTGTGTGTTTTTTGTTCATTTGTTTTGTTTCTTAAATTCTACATATGAGTGAAATCATATGGTATGTGTCTTTCTGTGGCTGACTTATTTCACTTAACACTATACCTTCTAGGTCTAGCATGTTGTTGCATACGGCAATATTTCACTACTTTTATGGCTGAGTAATATTCCATACATATACGTATGGAATAATACAATATGTATACATATATGTATTGCACACCTTCTTGAACCATTCATCTATGGACAGACACTTGGATTGCTTACATATCTTGACTATTGTAAATAATACTGCAATAAATGTAGGGCTGTATATACCTGTTTGAATTAGTGTTTTCATTTTCTTTGGATAAATACCCAGCCATGAATTACTGGGTCATATGATAATTCCATCTGTAATTTTTTGAGAAACCTCCATACTGTTTTCCATAGTGACTGCACCAATTTGCATTCCTACTACAGTGCACAAGGGTTCCTTTTACTTCACATCTTCACCAATACTTGTTATCTCATGTGTCTCTTATTTTAGTCATTCTGACAGGTATAAAGTGATACTTCATTGTGGTTTTAAATTTCATTTCCCTGATAATTAGTGATGGATGGATATCTTTTCATGTGTCCAGTGAGGAAGAAGTATAACTTACTATTTGCAGATGATATGATAGTATGTATAAAAAACCTTAAGAATCCACCAAAAGCCTACTAGAACTGATAAATTCATTAAAGTTGTAGGACACAAAATTAATATGCAGAAGTCTGTTGCATTTCTATGCACTAATAACAAAGTAAGCAGAAAGAGAAATTAAGAATAAAAGAATAAGATACCTAGGAATAAATTTGACCAAGGAGCTATAAGATCTGGACTCTGAAAATTATAAAATGTTGATAAAAGAAATTGGAGATGACAAAATAGAAAGATATTCCACGCTAATGAACTGGAAGAACCAATATTGGTAAAATGTTCATACTATCCAAAGCAATCTACAGATTTAAAGCAATCCCTATTAAAATATTAACATTTTCCACAAAATTAGAACAAATAATCCTAAAGATTGTATGGAACCACGACAGACCCTGAATAGCCAAAGCATCCTTCAAAAAGAACAAAGCCAGATGTATCACAATTCCAGATTTCAAGGTATACTACAAAGGTGTAGTAATCGAAAGAGTGTGATACTGGCACAAAAATAGACACATAGATCAATAGGACAGAACAGAGAGTCCGTATATAAAGCCACACTTATATGGTCCATTAATCTACAACAAAGAAGGCAAGAATATACAATGGGGAAAAGACAGTCTCTTCAGTAAATGGTGTTAGGAAAACGGGACAGCAACATGGAGAAGAATGAAACTAGACCCATTTTCTTACACCAGACACAAAAATAAACTCAAAATGAATTAAAGACCCATGAGACCTGAAACCATAAAACTCCTGGAGGAAAACATAAGCAATAACTTCTCTGACATCAGTCATAGAAACACTTTTCTAGATACGTTTCCTCAGGCAAGGGAAACAAAAGCTATTTTTGTTTAAAATTAAACTATTGGGAGTACGCCTATATAAATAGCTTTTGCACAGTGAAGGAAACCATTAACAAAACTAAAAGATACCCTACTGAGTGGGAGAAGATATTTGCAAATGGTATATCCAACAGGGGTTAATATCTAAAATATATAAAGAACTTATACAACTAAACATCAGAAACCCCACAAATAATCCAATTAAAAATGGGCAGAGAACCTGAATAGGCATTGTTAATGTCTCTGGGTGTAAATGACAACACTTCTTCTTACTTTTGGCAATAGCTTCAAAGGTTTTTGTATTTTGTTTTTTGTTTGTTTTTTTGGCCATGCTAGCTAAGACCCCCCCCCCCGCAAAAAAACCCACAACACTTTTCATTTCTCATATATCACCTAACAATCCCTAGTTCCATCAGCATTGTCTTATAATTCAGTAGTCGTTCAACATTTCAATCATAATTTATTTAAGATGATAGCAAGTATTCATGTAGTTACAAAAAAAATGAGCTTACTTGTCATTTCCTATGAATCAACATTCTTTGTTCTCTTATTAACACATCAGTCAATGATTATGAAAATCCCTGCTCATCTTAAGCATGAGTACTATATTGTAGAGATTCATAAGTAGCTAATGAATGATTATAACAGCATACAGTTAGTTGATAAAAGATTTGTTAAGGAGGTCCACAAGAAATTTAAGAGAGAAGATTCAGACAGGAGCTCTCAATCATCTCACACTGTCCTCTTTTTGTGGACATGCCCCTTCTCTTATTATTGTGAACATGGCCTTTTTATCTGAAAGTCCTAACTTCTTTTTTTTCTGTAATTTATTCCTTCAGTTCATTTTTTTAAAGATTTTATTTATTTATTTGACAGAGATCACAAGTAGGCAGAGAGGCAGACAGAAGGCGGGGGGGGGGGAGTCAGGCTCCCTGCTGAGCAGAGAGCCTGATGTGGGGATCAATCCCAGGACCCTGGGATCATAGTCTGAGCTGAAGGCAGAGGCTTTAACCCACTGAGCCACCCAGGCGCCCCACCTTCAGTTCATTTTTATTAAGAACCTAGTATATGCCAAGCACTACTGGGAACATAATAGAATAGTTTCTTCCTTCAAGTTACTCAATGTAATGAGGGAAACAAATAGGGAATTAAATATTAAAATATAGTGTGGTATAATTAATCCTATACACAGTACTATGAAGGCAGTTAGCTTAGGAGGGACAGAGCAAGGAGGGATGTAAGAATGTAAATTAATGCAGCCACTATGAAAAACAATGTGAAGACACCTCAAAAAATTTAAAAAAGAACTACCATATGATCTAGTAATTCCACTTCAGGTATAAATCTGAAAGAAATAAAATCACTATCTCAAAGAGGTATTTTCACCCCAGATTTATTGCAGTTTTTTTCACAATACACAAGACATAGAAATAACGTAAGTGTCCATCAGTGGATGAATGGGTAAAGAAAATATGGTAAGCACACACACACACACAAATGGAGTATTACTTAACCATAAAAAGAAGAGGAGGGGAAAAAAAGAGAGAAGGAACTCCTGCTTTTTGTGATAACATGGATAAACCATGGGAGCAGTATACTAAGAAAAGCAGATCAGACAAACAGAAAGACAAATGCTGTAAAAGCTCATTTATATGGGGAATCTCAAAAAGTCAAACCCATAGGCAGAGTACATTGGTGGTTACCAGGGGCTGGGCGGTGAAAGGGGAGCTATTAGCCAAAGGTACAAATTTCCAGTTATAAGATGAATAAGTTCTGGAGATCTAATGTGCAAAATGGTGACTATACTTAATAATACTGTATTCTATACTTGAAAATCCCTAAGGGAGTAAATCTTGGAAGTCTTCAACACCCACACACAATCAAACTACATGAGGTGATGGAGAAGGTAACTAACCTGATTGTGGTAATCATTTTATAATATATACTTGCATCAAATGATCATGTTGCAAACTTACACAATGTTATATGTCAATTATATTTCAACAAAGACGGCAGGGGGAGAAGAAAAAGAAGGCTTTCCAGGGGGAAGTCATGTTTGCGAGCTGAACATTATTGATGGTTGTTTGGTTTTCAATTGGCAAAATGTGATCTTTTCACAAAATAAAAATTTGGTAATGTCTCTGTCCAGCCCCATAATTTCACATTTTCCACCTTGTACCATGTCCCAGCTACTCATGATTCTGTCTTGTCCCTTGTTTTCTGGGCCTTTGCCTCTTCTGCCTGTGATGATGTTTTTTTCCTTCCTCTGGATAGCACCAGATCATTCATCCAGTGTAAACACAGCTCTCAAAATCTACTGAGGAAGGAGATTCAGATCTCTAAATATTGATGTTTTGTCTCTGCAAGATTTACCCCGTGTATGGTCACCACATTTCTGTAAGAAATGGATTACAGAGACCATAGAGCATTTTTCATGGACTTCTATTCCATAAAATACATGTGAGCCTAGGGATGCTTAAGACTGAGAGAAATGTTGGGCAAGGGGCACCTAGGTGACTCAGTCGGTTAAGTGTCTGCCTTTGGCTCAGGTCATAATCCCAGGGTCCTGGGATTGAGTCCTGCATCAGGCTTTCTGCTCAGCAGGGAGTCTGCTTCTCCCTTTACCTTTCCCCCTGCTTGTGCTCTCTCTCTCTCTCTCTCTCTCTCTCTCTCTCCCAGTCTCTCTCAAATTAACAAATTTCAAAAATCTTTAAAAAAAGTTGAGCAAAATCATCCACCCTAAATTGAAAATTGTTCCCTAGAGGTATTTCCTTTTTTGTTTGTTTTGTTTTGTTTTGTTTATTGGAATGATGGCACAAAATGTGCTCATGTTTAAACTCTATGCCCTGGGAGCTTGTTCGTCTCCTTTGAGTGCTCATAGTCAAATCAGCTGAGGCAAAGCATCTGACAAGGAACTGGGCCATACTCCGTCAACGCAGTTCCTGATTACAAGCTTTTCAGGCAGTGCCCTTTTCCCTAGAAGGCACACCCAAACTGCACTGTGACTCACTGGAGAGATAGCTTGAGCTCCTCTAACCCGACAACTAACTCTAGTAAAAGGGTAGCAAGAAATGTGGCAGAAATGGATATTTTTGATCTGTCAAAGTCTACCTATATCACCTATTTAATCCACTCCAAATGTTTGGTACGTCCCACAAACTGACACAACAGGGAATGGTGTGGTGGGTTCTCCTGGGTGATGGATAGCTGTGGCTACAGATCTTTCTTTTTACATTGCCTTGGGACCTTTTTTTTTTTCCCCCCCGGAAGTGGTGACTACCTGGAAAGCATTACCAGAAAACTTTGCCACCAGGTACCTGAAGTACAATTTGGTATCAGAACATAATAAACTGAGATGACATTGGGGCGCCTGGGTGGCTCAGTGAGTTAAGCATCAGCCTTTGGCTCAGGTCATTAACCCAAGGTCCAGAGATCTAGTCCCACATCGGGCTCCCTGCATAGCAGGGAGTCTGCTTCTGCCTCTCCCTCTGCCACTCCCCCTTGCTCACACTCTCTCAATAAATAAATAAATTGATTAATTAATTAAAGCAATTTTCTTAGAAATTGTATTAGGAAAAATGAAAACTATCTTCACTTAAAATTATAACTTCTGTGGATCCAAACAGATCATATAAATCAAATAGAAAAGTCACAGAATGGGAGGAGATATATATAAAACATATAGTCTTCAAAGATGCCATTTTCAAATGCACAAATACTTACAAATTACTATAATACTTACAAATTATTAATAAGAGGGAAAGCAATTCAATTTTTAAAAATGGAAAAGAGATTTCAACAGGCAAATCACAAAAGAGTAAAACCAAAGACCAATAAATATGTACAAGGATGCTCAAATCCATTAATCATAAGGAAAATGCAAACTATAAATACAATGAAATACTTCCACCAAAAGGGTTAAAATGTAAGAGTGACAATACTAAGTACCATTAAAGATATGAAGAGATAGGAACTCATATGCTGCTGTTGAGTTAGTAAACTTTCATAACCACTTTGGAAAACTATTTGGCATTATCTAATAAAACTGAACATGCATAATCAAAAAAAGAAAAGAAAATTATCTTCACTATGATCTAGTAACTCTTCTCCTGGAAATTAATTTTTGAAAAAGCAAAAGCTTTATGAATGAAGCTTCTAATCCTAACAGTACCCATTAGAGCAAAATCTTATAAAAAATTACATGTCTGACTCCACAGGAGTCATAAATTATGGTTCATCAATTAAGTAAAATATTACATAGGCAGAAAAAGTCATTAAAAATTTTATAGGGGAAGGAAACATGCATTGCTTGCTCACAATTTTGTCACATTTATGCATACACATTTGTGAATATTCATGAATAAATGATGAAAATAAAAATTTAGCTAGGATACTTTGATTTCTTGATAAATTTTTTTTAAAGATTTTATTTGACAGAGAGATCACAAGTAGGCAGAGAGGCAAGCAGAGAGAGAGAGGAAGGGAAGCAGGCTCCCCGCTGAGCAGAGAGCCCGATGCGGGGCTCGATCCCAGGACCCTGGGATCATGACCTGAGCTGAAGGCAGAGGCTTTAACCCACTGAGCCACCCAGACACCCCTATTGATAAAATTATTTTTAAATAAAACCATTTTGCTGTTTTACATTTTTTTAGAGATAAACGAGAATTTATATCCTTTTGATTTCTATTTTTATGAGTTCGTTTCAAAATTTTCAGTCTCCTTCTCTTATGCAGTTGGTGAGGGCACGAGGAGAAGAATCTCAACTTTGACTCGGCCATGAAGGAACTGCGCGTATGTGCCGGCCGGGTACTACAAATGGAGTAAAGCCTGAAAACACAGGAAGGAAAAATTATAGTCTCTTCACCTGCCAAATATAAGTCACAAAGAGTGACTGACGTCTTGCTAGATTATCTCTGTGTCCCTCTCTTATGCCACAACACACACACTGGAAAAAAAAAAAAAAAAAGGTAATTCCCCCGCCCACATCAAAATGATGTAACCCTTCTGTCAGTAGACAGAGTGTGTACAACCTGTTGTTCCTTTCTCTGATTTGCTGACCATGAGTCAACTTAGACAAATATGGAGACCTTCATAAAAGCCTAGCAGAGACTGTGAGCTTTCCATATTGCTCCTGAGGGTTTCCACAAAGCCCTCTGAGATATGGACCTCATACTTGTGAGTTTATGAAATCTGATTTGACAGTATGCCCATGACTAGCTTTTCATGTGGTAGGACTTTAAGAAAGTATTTTCGAAGTGTTGAGGGTATTGTTCCTGCCCAAATGAAACACTAAAAAAATAATGTGTTAAGGAAAACCAGAAATGAGAATATTTTAACAACCCTTGAGCAATAAAGTAATGAAATCTTTTTGGTCAAAGTCAGGGACAAGAAATACAGTGTCTGCGGGATGCCTGGGTGGTACAGTCAAGTGTGTGACTCTTTGTTTCCACTCAGGTTGTGATCTCAGGGTCATGAGACAGACCCCTGAGTTGGCTCTATGCTTGGATTCTCTCTACCTCTTCCCTCAACCCCTTTCAACCCCTCAAATAAATATATAAATTTTTAAAAAATAGTGTTTGTATTATTTAGAGAATAATACAGGCATTTTATTATGAGCTTTTATACATAAATGCCAGTATCTTTCAGGGGCTTAAGGTATACAGAGGACAAATGTAGTAGTAGATAACTTAATGTAGTAGTAGATAATCAATCTGGAAGTTATTCGTAATCAGTATTAATATGATGATTCAAAATTACATATGGCCAGGGACACTGGGGTGGCTCAGTCGGTTAACCGTCTGCCTTCAGCTCAGGTCGTGATCCCCGGGTTCTGGGATTGAGTCCCATATCAGCCTTTCTGCTCAGCAGGAACCTGCGTCTCCCTCTCCCTGCTGTTCCCCCTGCTTATGTGCTCTCTCTCTCTCTCTCTGACGAATAAATAAATAAAATCTTAAAAAAAAATTACATATGGCCAAACGTAAAAAGGTCTTAATGTCTTTTAAAAATCAGCGCTTCCATTTTAGAGGCACTAGAGTGAGGAAATTGTCTTAAGTAACACAATTTTTCTTCTGAAAGAAATCTGAACAGCCTTCCAAAAAATATAATGCCACTTAATATAAATGAGAAAATAATTTACCATGGCAAACTTAGACAGCAAGGGAGCAATCTAGATATTGACCACAAACCAAGGCTCAACATTTTGCAACTAAGAAAAAGACTGAGAATGCCACATGTCTGCTTGTCTCAAACTGCCCATGCTTTATCAGATGAGAGCATGTAAGTACTCTGGAGAATACTCCCTCTCTTGTTAATCCGCATAAATGCTGGGCTTTAATTGGGAGCTCATTCCTTTAACTCTTGGGACCTTTGTGCACGCTAATTTTGACATTTGCAAGATGGAAAGTTCCAGCAATGAAATGACTATCCGCTAATGAGCCATGACTCACCCAGGCTTACAGCATAGCTCTGTGGCTCCAGTCAGTGCTGAAACTAAAAACTGGAAGCTGACATGGGGTTAGCCACAGCCCCTGATCCAGGCTTATCCTGTTCATGATGGAGAATGACCCTGGATTATTCTCCCAGACTGGGGAGGAATGCCTCTATCGGCCAGGATTCCTTTAACTAGCTCATAGTTGGTTAATGAATTACCAAAAAAAAAAAAAAAAAAGACTCTTCATTCTTATTCCTAATGATATGGGAACTTGACAAATCCCCAAAATGGGAATAATAAAGAAGATATTAATGAGCTCATCATCTTATCATCTTACTGGTAATCCTCCTTTGCATCCAGCTTTCGGCTAGGCCTGTATGCTCCTTCTCACGTCAGTGTATTAAGCTTTGAAAGAGTTTAATTACTGTGTAGTTTGAAGTATTGAAATGAGACTAAAGACATAAAAGTTTTCTCTCTATGAAATCCAATCTATATATGTTTTTTCTTTAACTTGATAACAAGAGAAGTGAAATAAAATGTTTTTTTCCATTTATGATTTTCCCCCACTTAAATGACTGTGTGTTATTCAACTTCCCCCCTCTGTTTTCCTGCACACCCTCTTCTCTAATTTAACTTTACATAATTAGGGAGTGGATGCTCAATTTCCCTGTATCCCCATCTCTTTTGAAGCAAAGATAATCATAAAACTATGTACTCCTGCTGCACCAACCATTATAAATATTAACAAAGCGATATATGTAAATTCTTGAAAACAAATCCCAAAGTTCTTCACCCAAGATCAGATAGCATATTATTCTTCTGAAAGCACACCAAAATGGCATTGGCTGTATGCTCATGGAATAGTTATTATGTTTTTCAGTGCACGTAATAGAAAAGTATCAGGTCTAGTCAACTCAGGTTATTTATTAATTCATGCAGCTGAAGGCCCAGAAGGATAAACTTCAGGCTTGATTTGGTCAGGATTCACAACTTGCTTGTTTGTGATTGATTCTCTAGGTTCTGTCTTCCACGTGCCAGCTTTATCCTCAGCCTCTCCTGCTACGTGGAAGATTCTAGCACTCCTGGGTATCTTCTACCTTGTTCACACGCAGGGTGAAAGAAGGCATCTCTTCTCACAGGCATCAAAAAGAAAGGTCTGAGTTCCATTCCAACTGGCTTCTTCTTGTGACATGCTTGCTTTCGATCCAGTCCCCTGGGGCCATGTGTGGACTGGTTTCTGCCTGGATTCCTTAGCCATCCAAAAAGCATACTGTGGCCAAGGGATAAGGGATTTTTCTGATTGCCTCAGAACAACGAGGGCTCACCTCTAGAGTTGGAGAGAGGATGACACAACTCAAATCACACTGCAGCTACACGATAAAGGAAGGACAAGGTGGATATTGAGACGGCAAATCTGCACTGTAACTCGGTTATAGCCGTCAGTTCACATAAGTCACCTGAGTAAACTCAATACTTAAGTATGAAACCTGCTGTACCTACAGGGTACTCCACTGGTATCAACAGATGAGAGATTAAGTAACAGTGACACTCATGTTCATGCTCCACTCTTCTATTCAGATTAAAAAAAAAAAAATCAGTGAAATTCTATTAGCTGAAAGCTGACCATATATTTTCTATCATTCCTTTCATTCTACCTGTGAAATTTTTAAATTTAAATCTCCTGTATCACGATAAATGGATCAGATAAATTTCAACACACTTTGAAATATTTGCTACTCGCACTAATTTGGGAAAGAATTGTCAAGGCCTTTAGTCCCTTGACACTCTCCAACAGCCTTCCCAAAACCACTTCCAATCAATAGAACATGTAAATAAAAGCAATGTGCTTTCTAGGCAAACATTGTACCAAGATAAACCACATGGTTCCTGCCTTCAAACAAGATTGCTGCTCTCTTCGGGGCACCTGGGTGGCTCAGTGGGTTAAAGTCTCTGCCTTCAGCACAGGTCATGATCCCAGGATCCTGGGATCGAGCCCCGCATCGGGCTCTCTGCTCGGCAGGGAGCCTGCTTCCTTCTCTCTCTGCCTACTTGTGATCTCTGTCTCTGTCAAAAAAAAATAATAATAATAATAAAATAAAATAAATAAAATCTTTAAAAAAAAAAAAGATTGCTACTCTCGGCCTCTGTTACATAGAAAGTCTGGAATTGGGCCGGACAGTGGCAGAGGCATGGCACTAAATGCTTTAGATACATTTTCACAGACATTAGTCTTAAAAGAGGAGGCTTGAGAAGTTGGCCCAGATCAAAGGAAGGTCACAGTCCCAGGAAATGATGAAGATGGACAAAGAGGGGTAGCCACATACACTTAGCTAGGAAATCTGGGGGGAAGTGGGGAGTCACTCAAAGATAAGTGGAATTCCCTTTCCAACTGGTCAGGAGTGTTCGCAGTTTTCTAATGAAGAAAGGAATATCATGTCAAAAAATGGAGGACCTCAGTATTCTACACTCTATATGTAAAGAGATGGACTTTAAAGATCGTTTCTAAATTTAAAATGATTTCTTTCTCTAATGATATGAGTTTCATATACCCTAGGGTTGTTACTGTGCTTGGATATTCATTTAATCTGAGCGCAACATATTTCTGCTAATTTATATTATAAAAGGGTCTCTAAGAACTCAAATGTCCTTAGACTACTCAAGTATGTAAATACAAATGGGCCATAATAACATTAATATGAAATTTGACTAAGTATTGGTAGCCATTTACTATGAGATTTCAGTCAAAGTCCTCACACGTTAGATGGGGAGTCTCCAGGAGAGTGTCATACATGTTCTCCTCCTCCCTCCAACATACTGGCGTTTGCTACCACAAAGCCACATATGGGTGATGGCTTGCTTGCCAATGTTACCAGCATTCTTGTGGGAAACATCACTCTTCTGGGGTTATTGACATCCATTATATTCAGTCTTTCTTGTGCCAGATATATCTTGGAAAAGTTTGGTACCATTACTTTGTACCTAAAGCACAAGCTCCAGACTCAGACAGCCTGGGGTTCAGATCCAACAAACAAAGAAGAGGACTGTTATTTCATAGAGAAGAAGGATGAGAGTTTGTTTTGAAGGAAAGCCCATTGAAGAGTTTAGGATGATGATGGTTTTTCCATGGCTGAGTTGCAGGGGGGATGTAGGGGATGCAATGTACATCTTTTTCTTTGGGTACTTATAATTGATGATTATTTCCTGTTGATTATTTCCTTCTTTGGGGGATTGTAGCTGACATGTCTGTTGGAGCCTGTAATTCACAATTCTTCCTGTAATTGATGTTGAGTGGTAGGGTTCCCCTTTCTAGCCTCCCCACTCTACTTTGGTGAGGTTTCCCTTTATTAATTTTCATAATATATTTGGCTCTGTTTTGCTTTGACAGAGAGACTAGAACTTGTAAAATGTTACAATTTACAGTAATAACAGATAGCATTTATTATTTGCCTACTATGTGTCAGAAACTTCATGTACCCTATATTTAATCCTTATAACTGCAAGGTAGATAATACTTTGCCACCTGTTAGCTGTGCGAGAGTTGGTGAATTGCATAATTCCCTGCACCTCTGCTGTCTCATCTATAAACTCAAAAAATACTGATTAAATGATACCTTACAATCAAAGCATTTAGCAGGATGTATGGCACTTAGCAATTACTGATAATTAGTCACCATTCAACTAAGAACCAGGGAAGATGTTCCTTTGACGATAGGGCGGGATCACAGATCAGATACCACATTTGTCTCTCCATTTGCTCTTCTTAACTATAGCTCCTTAGGTTACCTCAGGCATAATAATTTCTTGAGGAATGTACCGCTCTCAGACATTCTCAGATACATTACGCTTTCTGCTTAAGAGATTGAACCCGTCCTTATAAATAAAGTCTTGAGTTTTATATTCTTAAAAACCACAAATAGAAAAATGAAGGTTATTTTAAAATTTCTGTTTGTGGCTCAGTTGGTTAAGCGACTGCCTTGCACTTGGGTCATGATCCCGTAGTACTGGGATGGAGTCCCACATTGGGCTTCTCCTGCTGTGCAGGGAATCTGCTTTTCCCTCTCCATGCCACTCCCCTTGCTTGTGCTCTCCCTCTACCCTCTGTCAAATAAATAAATAAAATCTTAAAAATAAATAAATAAAATTTTTTAAAAAATTCTGTTTGTGACAGAGAGACAGATTACTAAGGTTCATCACAGCATGTTAGGATAGAGCCTCAGCTTGGGGTTGCATCTCCACCCTGATCTTTATCTTCTATGTCCTTGAGCAAGTTGCTAAAACTTCTTTAATCTGAACTTCAGATGTCTCATCTACAAAGTCTGGTAATAATGCACCACACCAAGGTTCAGGTGATGTACTTTTTTGATAATGTTTGATATGCAATAAATGTTGTTGCATAATTGTTAGCTACTTACAACAGATCATATTACCACCAAAATCTGATACTTAGAGGTTAGATGAGTGTCTTTCGTAACATTATCCAATGTCTGAGATGGTGACCTGATTATATCTGGGAAAATACAACAAATTTAAAATATATCCCCTGTCAATGCCTTTCCCACTGTCCTTTAAAAGATGCACTCTTGCTATAATTTTATCCCATCACTGAAGGAAGAAAAAACCAAAAGCATGTAACCCCACCTCAGTGAACGACCCTATCCTGGCTTTTGACTTGCCATCAGTAAAACAGCATGAAGGATGAGTGCCCCAGTCACTGAACCATCCCCTCCTGTGAGCATCCCAAGTGCCTGAAGACCCCAGTCCACTTCTGAGGGCACCCCAAAAGCCTGGATACCCCAGTCTACTCCTGCAAGCTCCCCAAGTGCCAGAGCCTGGACAAAGAGGTTTCATGTGGCGTAATGGCAATCTGCCCCTTGCAGTTGCAGGAGAGATGGGGGAACAAATTAAAACCAACTCAAAATGCATAACAGTCAAGGGGCTTCTTGTACGAGTCAAAATTTGTAGGAGTCCATTGAGTTAGCTTAAATTGCCCTTTCTACATCATCAGTTGAATAAAAAGATTCCTGTTAGATTTTTCTCAATTCCAGTAGAAGCTCCATTTAGGTAACAAATGATATTACTTAGTATTATATTAAATAATACCAACTTAATCAGAATAAAAATTGTAAAAGATGAGTGGGGAGGAGGTAGTAATGGAGGAGGAGGAGAGGGAGGAGGGGTAAGGGACGGAGGAGAAACATAAAAATTGTCCATCAGAGCACCAAGCACCCTATAATAGCTTAAGCTTTATCTGATGCTGATGCTAAAGATACAGCTAAACTCTGAATGCCCCATTCCAAATCAGTTTTCCATGGCAGCTGTTTTATTGAATGTTTTATTTGTGATAATATAATTTAGTTTTGGAATACATAGTAAACACCATGGTACAAGAGGTCAAGCTAAGTTTCAGTTTTTGTTTTGGAAAGAGTCAAGAGAGGATCAGGAAGAGTATCTTAATAATGTCCTATTTTTGTGGGCACATTTAAGTTTATTTTCAAAAATCCATGGTAACCCTTCTTGGAAAAAATTAGTCAACAAGTTCAAATTATCTTAAAAATATGTTCAGGGCCTGGAAGATTTTTAAAAATTTATGTGGGCCATATGTATACTATAAATAAGAACAAATTGAGGTTAAATGAATTTATATGTATGTATTTAACCTGGAGTTGAAACTGACCAATAAAAATCCATTAAAGTAATATTTTGGCAGCTTGCTTCAAATTGAGCTAATGATAAACTGGCAAAAACAGATTTTGTTGGTCCCAGGTCACTGCGAAGTAGCCAAATGTCTGTTTTAAATAGTCCCAAGTGAATCAAAATTGATTTTTCTTACACTCAGACAAAATACACGTCCTCTCCTCACTCTGAATACTTGAACAGCAGTTGGAGATTCTAAAATGTAACCAGGGTCTTCTTTTCTTCCTTTGACTTCCTTTTGCAGCATTTTAGTCGTGAAAGTGAAGAGCCTCTGAAGAAAAACTTCATAGAATTTGTTTTTCTTACCTCAGGCCCTCACTATCTTCACTGGATTTCTTGATTTTTGTTTGTTTTTGTTTTCCTTTCCCATTCACATTGAGCTCATCCAATGACCCCACTAATAACCTGCCTCAAAAGTCCGTTTATTTCAGAGATTACCGCTGCCCGGTTTCATTTTCCACAATGGTCAGTCGCCATATTTACTCAGGGGTCTCCGATTAGGCAAAGGAGAAACCGTCTAGAATCAAAAATTGAAGTTGGGAAGTAGAACCACCCTAAAGTGACTCCTGCTCTTTTTTTATAATTTTCTGAAGGTCATATTAAAAAAAAAAATACACCAACTTAACCAATGAAGAATACATTAGCAAGTCTGGCTACTTTACCGTGGCTAACCATTACTGTATTAATGAGTTTCAAGCTATAGACTTGACTCTCATTATAGGCTTTTATCTTTGCTGTGTTTGGTAGGACTTAAAAACTGCAAACCCAATAGGTGTGTGAACAAAGGTATTCATATAATCATTGTTTCTAATAAAAAAAAAATCAGAAGACTTGTTTTCTTTTTTTAAGATCGTATTTATTTATTTGACAGAGAGAGACACAGCGAGAGAGGGAACACAAGCAGGGGGAACGTGAAAGGGAGAATCAGGCTTCACGCTGAGCAGGGAGACCGATGTGGGACTCCATCCCAGGACCCTGGGATCATGACCTGAGCCAAAGGCAGACAATGACTGAGCCACCCAGGTGAAGACTTGTTTTCTAACGTGTTTGAGTTATAGTATGCAAAATATATCATTATGGGATATGTTATATTCACATGGGATTTTATTCAATAAATTTTATTCAATAAATTTTGATATTAAAGTAAAAATGTATTTCACTAAGATTAAAATTATGTACTATATTTACCATATTATACACACACACACACACACACACACACACACAAAAGTAACCTGAATGAAATAAATAAAATAATAACAGGTTACTTTCTGGAATTGCAGGTGACTTTTTCCTCAATTTTAAGCATCCTTTTGTGTTATTTTACTATAAATAAGCAAATAAAGAAATAAGGAGAAGCACCACATACATACATATGTATATACACATACACATCAATGTGTATATACATATATATAATAAATAACAGTTAATATCATTTAAGAGGCATAGTAAGTCACAAAAGTTTTCAGTAAGTAGACTGCATTTTCCTTACTTGTTTCAGATAAGCAACTGGTGGTCAGGCCTGACATTTATATTCTTGTATTTATTCATACATTCCATGATTTAGGTAATCCTGCCCTCCTACTTCAGGTTACTGTGATCCTGAGGATTTCTAAAACCTGGGTAATTTCTTGATAATTTACATCTGGAAACCAACTCTTTTGAATTATTGACCATTTAGCAACTGGAATATGCAAATGTACAAAGAAGGCTCAGATCCTTCTTTGTTACGCATTCTCTTTTGACCCTAGAATTGCTCTTTCCCTCAATCTAGTTTTGGCAGAGTGACACATTGTCCAGTCATGGAAGATGCTAGGCACAATCTAAATCTTAAGTAGAATAGGGCCCCTTATTTTTGTGTGTGGTACTAAGGAACAGGTAATATCCATACTTTTGAATCTGTTAGTCATTTAAAATAAAATTATTAATAATTCACCCTGCCAAACAACTGCTATACAATAGCTATGGAAATATTTATATCATGCATGCCAAGTTCCAACTGACAAGATCACAGATCAGGGAGAACTGAGAATGATTTAATAAGGAAAAGATTGTCTTATAAAATTCCAAAAATAATTTTAAGATCTTGTGAAGCAATGGTGTTACTATAGAAATAGCTTTGTCATTTCTGCATTTTATTTTTTCTGTATTTCTCCATCTCCATATTTGTGAAGTCATAGCTCTAGAAGGAGCTCTCTTAGAAATGAAAAAAAGTAGGAAACTACCTGATTTAGCTCAGATGTAAGAAAAAAAAATTATAGTATTACAGACTATACCTTATTTTGACCCTGAACATAGATTTAAATATAAAAATTAAAATCCAAGTGAGATAATCACAACTGCTAAATCACATTCTCTTTGCTCTGCTGTCTCCCCAAACCAACAACAGCAAAACCAAAGACTTCTCGGAAGACCTCGTGCTAAATCAGCTCTTTTTCAGTAGCTGGATATGTCACAAATCTAAATGTGTACTCATAAGTGTTTGCTCATTTGTTATGGTGTATCTCTCATTTACATGTTATTTTCCTTTAATCAAGTATTTTATCCTGTACTAGTTCCTGTTCTTACTTCAAGACCTGCTTTGTCTTGTTTCTCCTCTCAGGGGGTTTGCAGGGGTTTGGAAAACTTATTCCTGTTTAGTTGAGTCAGTAATAAAGTTTCTGGATAACAGTAACTCTAGAAGTACTTCTTTTGGTTTTCAGAGTGTTCTATTTCCTGATATCTCCTTAATGGGATAGTGTTTTATACCAATTGCCAGAATAAAAAGGCATTTTAACCTGCCTCTCAGTGCTCTGTGACTTGAAATTCCTTCCCAGGATAGCAAGTGTCTGGCCCAAGAAATGTGGGTACCAAAAAATACAGTAAATTAAGGCTAAAATATTTGGGCCAGGTAGGGTACAATGCTAAAGAAGCTCTAGTGGCACATTAGTCACCTTTTCCATTTGTTTTTCAATAAGTTCTTATAGCATCTTGGTCACTGAAGTGGTTCATATGAGAAAGTAAGATGATCTGGGTAAGTTTCACACTACCCTGGAAGACTATATCACAAGGTTAATGGTTTTATACGTGAATGAAATATCATGGTGTTTTAAATTAATGAGTCATAAGAGTCAGTTCAGTTTTTGGCATTCCAGACCATAGAATTTCTCTTATCCAATGAGCATGGCAAACATTTCTTCTCCTTTGGATTTCTCCTTAAAAATGTTTTCATTCATTACTTAATTCACCAACCATTACATTTTTTTTCTCTTCCTTATGATTTTCTTTTTTTCTAAATTATTTTTATTAACATATAATGTATTATTTGCCCCAGGGTACAGTTCTGTGAATCATCAGGCTAACACAATTCACAGCATTCACCATAGCACATACCCTCCCCAGTGTCCATCACCCATCCCCCCATCCCTACCACCACACCCCCCAACAACTCTAAGTTTGTTTTGTGAGATTAAGAGTCTTTTATGGTTTGTCTCCCTCCCAATCCCATCTTGTTTCATTTTTTCCTTCCCTACCCCCCAAACCCCCCACCCTGCCTCTCAAATTCCTCATATCAGGGAGATTATATGATAATTGTCTTTCTCTGACATGGATGGAACTAGAGGGTATTATGCTGAGTGAAATAAGTCAACTGTTACTTCAAATGGAATAGAAACTATTGCATGAGATGAGAACAGACTTGTAACACACTGTTTAGACTGCCTTAACAAAATACGATGGGCGAGGTACCATCAATATTTATTCTCTCAGAGTTCTAGAAGCTGTGAAGTTCAAGGTCGAGTTCCAGCATGGTTGGTTTCTGGTGAGAGCTCTCTTCTTGGTTTACAGACAGCCACCTTTTCAATGTGTCCTCACGTGTCAGGGAGAAAGAGGAAATGCTCTGGTATCTCTTCTTAAAAAAGCGCTAATCTCTGGCACATGGCTGACTCAGTGGTAAAGCACTGGCTCTCAATTTTAGGATTATGAGTTCAAACCCCATGTTGGTCAAGAAGCCTACTTCAAAAAAAAAAATAAAGTCACTAATCTCATCGAGCATCCCATCCTTGTGACCTCATCTAAACCTAACTACTTCCCAAAGCCCTATCTCCAAATGCCATCATACTGGGGATTAAGGCCTTAATATGTGAATTTGGGGAAGAGACTCTTCAGTCCATAACACATATCAAAAACCATAATTTTTACTTATGCCATCTTTATCTTCTCAACTTTGTAAGATGTTATTCTATAATATTATAATACGAAATCCAAATCTGACTCAAAAGTTCTTATACATGAGTAAATGTCAACTATCTGGACCTTTCTTTATTTTATTTTTTAAAGATTTTATTTATTTATTTGTCAGAGAGAGAGAGAGAGCACAAGCAGGAGGAGCAGCAGGCAGAGGGAGAAGCAGGTTCCCCACTGAGCAGGGAACCAGACAAGGTGTTTCATGACAGGACCCTGGGATCATGACCTGAACTGAAGGCAGAAGCTTAACCCACTGAGCCTCCCAGGCATCCCTGTCTCTTTATTTTCAACCAAAATAATATGTCCATATTTTTGCTACTGTCTTTTTTCTGAATGTCTCAGTCAGAGTCCAGGCCAAAGACAATCTTACCAGTTATTTAAAGGAAAAATAATTTAACACATAGAATGACTAACTAGATAGAAAGTTGTTAACTAGTTAACAAAAGGGTGAAAAGAGAATTGGAAGGTACCACAAAGGTGCAATGGCAGGCAGCAGCTGATATCCTTAGGCTGTGGAAACAAAGAAGAAAGGTTGAGATTATTAAAACTTAGAAACTTGGAGGAGGAGCCCTACGAAGATGAAACTTCTGAGGAAGAGGAACTTGGGGATCAACTGACGATTTTATACCAACTGCCAGAATAAAAAGGCATTTTAACCTGCCTCTCAATGCTGTGACTTGAAATTCCTTCCCAGGATGGCAAGTGTCCGACCCAAGAAATGTGGGTACCAAAATACAGTAAATTAAGGCTAAAATATTTGGGCCAGGTAGGGTACAATGCTAAAGAAGCTCTAGTGGCACATTTGTTCACCTTTTCCATGGGGTGATCAACTGAGGGCGATGTCTTGGGCCCGATTCCTCCATGTCTACAGAGTGGCCTTCTGAATGGTTGGTGCCCAGTGCTGAGGTATGAGGTGATGGAGCTGGTTCTGTAAGTGTGGGAGAAGCTGCAAATGAATCGCAGTCGCTGTGTGAGAGGAAGCCTTGGGGCCACCAGGGTGAGGGAACTCACTATAGTGACGCTCACAGAACGGAAAGAGTTGGACCTGGCATGGAACTGATAGAGGCTGTGCTCACACTGGGGCCAGAATTGAATTGAGAAGGGAGTTTAGTGCTCCCTTGCACACAGAATACAGAAAAAGTCAAGGCCCAGAGTTTTAGAACATAAGCCAAATGTGACATGATTTTGGGCCCAGATTTCCAGAGTTACCAATCCACGCCAAGGGTCAATAAAATTGTTTAAGAAAAAAAAGAAAAAAAACTACTAGAAAAATATTCTCATTAAATACTTTATTTTGACTAAGGCAGTTTCAGACTGAGCATTCCCAATGACTCAGATTTTTATGTGCTATAAATGGATGCCACTTAAAAGGCATGATTACCAGAGAAATAAAAGTACTACTAATAAAATACCATTTTCATGTGTGAAAGTATTGAAACTAAAAGAGCAATGCTCAATCTAGTAGGGTTAGCTAATATTAGTACTCATAATTTGCTGGTGGAATCTAAAAAGTAAATTATATATATTTTTTTCAGAAGCTCAAATGTTCAAACTATACTCTCATTAAATTTTGACTATATTATGATTAATGTTTTACTTATCAGAAATTTGTCATAAGAACTTTCTGCCATGCATGCCATACAATTTTGTTATATGTGTACAATGTATTTTTTTTGTCTCTTTTATTAAGATTTTATTTATTTATTTGAGAGAGAGAGAGAGCACGCACAGGAGAAGGGGGGAGGGACAGTGGGAGAGGGAGAAGCAGACTCCTCTGCTGAGCAGGGAGCCAGATGTGGGACTGGATCCCAGGACCCCAGGATCACGACCTGAGTCCAAGGCAGATGCTTAACTGACTGAGTCACCCAGGCGCCCTTATTTTTCTTGTCTTAATCTCAGTTGAGTCTCCACAACAGAAAATCAAGGATTTCAGAGTCACACAGTCTAAAGAGAAGTTCTATCATTTATATGGAACTTACTAATATGATATCTAAAAAAGGGACGCTTGGGTGTCTCGGTCAGTTAAGCGTCTGCCTTTGTCTCAGGTCATAATCCCAGGGTCCTGGGACTGAGCCCCATGTTGGGCTCCCTGTTCAGCACGGGAGTCTGCTTCTCCCTCTGCCCTTCCCCGTGCTTGTGTTCTCTCTCTCTCAAATAAATGTATAAAATCTTAAAAAAAAAAAAAAAAGGGGTATCTAAAAAAAAAAAAGTCCCATAACCCCTCATACATTGTTATTGTTATCTCAAGTATATATAAAAAGAGGCTTGAAAATTGAGACAGTGGAGCATGGACTTCTTGAGAGAAAGTGTTTACAGCATGAGAGCACCTCATAGCTGCTCCTCTTCCCACCTCCGGCCCCAAAGCACCATGCTAAGTGAGAAGGATGAATTGGGGAGGATCTGGTGACCTTGGGGCAACCGACAGATGTAGTGTCTGGTACCCAACTCCTGCTTGAGAAATCTAGAGGGAAGAGGCTTACTGAGCCATCCGTGGCAATGAGGCAATGAGCTAAGAAGGGGGGTTGGAGCATGGCCGGCTCTTCCAGAACCCCAAGTCCTATTTTCCATAAACCAGATGAGAGCTATGTTTAAAGAAACTGAGCCTGTGTCACCTTGGAAAGGAGTTATACAAGAGCACTGTGAATTAAGTGACCCAACAGATGGAGTTAGTGTGGAGTGACTGTCAGAAGCCAGGGGCTGAGGCAAGCATTAAAAAGGGCCGGCTGAGATATATGACCCCCTCAGGAATCCAGGGATGGGGCTTCAAATAGGTGAACTTCAAAGAACCCATCATGGATTGCCCAGGGGCAAAATAATCAGCATTTGGAATCTGCCATACCCAGGGACTCCAATACAAGATTATAACTGCACCAGTCCAGTAGAATGCCCCTCCTGAGGACCCAACCTTTGAGCCCAGGTGGCTTGGTGAATGTAGGGGAAATAGGAAAAGAGAGAGACAAAGAAAGGAAGAAAGGGAGTGGGGGAGGGAGAGAGTGAGGGAGGAAGGAAGGGAGGGACAGACAGAGGCGGGGAGGAAGGGAGGTAGGAGGGCAGCGAGGGGTAGGACAGCACCTTCCTTCCTGCTGTAGATTTTCCTGAGGCAGGACTGAGCTGGGGAAGAAGAGAAGGTTTAAATGTGATAAGAGATCAACGATCATATATTGCATTGGGTTACACTTTCTACTCAGTGAAAAATGATACCGTTCCTTAGTTCCTGAGTGTTGCTGGGAAAACTGTGTAATTTCCATTCAAGAATCGAAATGAACAATCTGAGAGATGACGTCCGTCAAAAGGAGCGTTTAGGAAGAAGAAACAAGGTTCCTTTATGTTCGTGCCTCTTCCCATCCTGTTGATGTCACAAACTGGTTACATAAGCATTATCAACAAAACGTTTAAAAGTTATGGAAATGATTATTTTAAGGAAATATTTTAAAGAATATTTTAAAGAAACTTCTACTACAAATTATTAGAGTTGATATCAGAAATATTTTTGTGTCAAACACAACAGGAAATGTCAGGGAGACATATTTTAAGAAAATGTAACTTTTTGCTTTCAGAAATATTTGTTTATAATATCATAGCTATTATTGAATTTATACCTGTAAAAATGTGATGGGAGGTGAGGCTTAGCCATAAACAAAGCTAGGTTACAGAAACAAGGTATAACCTATTCACACAAAATGAACCACATATACATCTGATTTAAATAGCCCAGGGAAATTTTCGGTTGGATGAGTGAATAGACCAGTGTATCTGATTTTCATCTGGAGTTTGAAGAGTATGTGGATTATTTAAATTCAGTAAAATTCATTAAGCCATAGGTACAAATGTTGATTATAGAAGAACTAAAGTTTTGGGGCTTTTTGTTTCTTTCTTTCTTTTTTTCTTTTTTTTCCCCAGTTCTCGGGAGAAGAAAACTGAGGTGATCATGTAACTCCTGGAGACTTAGAAGGACAGCAGCCATGATTCCAAGGGCTCTCATCTTGGAAAAAGCCAGCAAATCAGGACTCTTGAAGGCAGTGAGGGAGCGTGTGTCTCTGAAGAGCAACCTAATATCATACTGGAATTCAAGCCGGTAGTCTCTGATGCCTTTAAATAGAAGAAAGGATCTGTATTTGACACTGAGACGTGAAATGGGCAAGACACATAATGGAAGTGCTGATAATAGTGGTGGTAAGATTAGTAATAAACATTATTGAGTAGTGTGCCACGAACCTTATAAACATCATTTTAATCCTCTCCATCATCATACAAAATAGATATTATTCTCTCCATTTGGCAGTTAGGTAAGTGAATCTTGGGCAACACAAATGAATTAAATTTTCTAATAACACGAGGCTAGTGAGTAGTGAATCATGGATTTAAGATTCTTTTTTCTTGTACCAAAATTTGTACCCTTTATACTTTGTACTGGTCATTATTGCATTCATTTATGCAACTCATTCAACAAAGAAGTATTTATTACATATCTCTAACCTTTTCATTTGTCATGAAGAGGGAGCAACAGCAGAATATTTGGGGAAAGCGAAATTATAGTTTAGGAATTTTGGTCAATACTGTATTAGAAAGATTCACAAGAAGGCTTAAAAAGGAATGTGCTGTTTTACTTTTGTTATTGTTGTACACACTTCTGCATGAATCACTTTATTAAGCTAATGAAAATTAGAACTTTTCTGGGATCTTCTGATGAGACTTTTCTTTTATTTTAAAATGGTTTCCCTTCAGTGAAGCCATCTTTGGAGTTAGTCATTACTCTCACCATCGCTGTCATCCTGACTCCAGCCTAATATTTCTCTTCTTTTGGTCCAGACCCTCAAATTTTAAATGTAGCTTCAAGTTAATGAAAGGTCGTTTTTCCATGGTTCAGTTCTCTGAAAAACTTCCATCTCCCACTTGAAGTCAAAGTCCAGGAGTGAAGCAATCACATGCTAGAACTTCGGGGTCAATGGGAAAATCATCATGAACACTCACATTGATCGATCTTATTTATCAGAAGCCTGAAAATGCACAGTCCAGGAAAAGAAGAGGGTGGAGTGCCCGGGTGACTCAGTTGGTTAAGCAGCTGCCGTAGGGTCAGATCATGATCTCAGTGTCCTGTGATGGAGCCCCACATCAGTCTCCCTGCTCAGTGGAGAGCCTGCTTTTCCCTCGCACTCTGCCTGCAGCTCAGCCTACTTGTGCTCTCTATCTCTCTGTCAAATAAATAAATAAAATCTTAAAAAATAATAAAAAATAAAAAAAATAGTTAAAAAGAAGAGGACAATAGGAAGAGGGCTGAAGTTTGAGCACCCAAATCAATACAATGAAAACAAATGATATTGAGTAATAGGCACTAGAGTTCAAATTAACAGACGTTCTTTTCTTTTCTTTTTTTTACCAGACGTTGTAAAGAGAGGGGTGCCAGTTTTCAATTCCATTTTGAACACCACATTACAAAAAACAATTTTTAAAAATAAAAGAGGATTGAGGGTAAAGTAAAAAAAATAAAAAAAATATCTAAATCATTGAATGACCAGCTGTAAACTTCGATCATATCTTCTTCCTGCATTCCCAGTTGTTTTGCAATGTGATTATCAACAATTCTCTGACCTTCAAAGTGAATTCAGTGGAACTCCCTGTCTTTGACAGCACAATTCTTTAAGTTTCTTCTTCTTTTTTTTATTTATATGACGGAGAAAGAGAGCACATGAGTGAGCACAAGCAAGGACAGCAACAGGCAGAGGGAGAGGGAGAAGCAGGCTCCCCATCAAGCAGAGAGCCCGACATGGCACTTGATCCCAGGACCCTGGGACCATGACCTGAGCTGAAGGCAGATGCTTAACTGACTGAGCCACCCAGGCACCCCTTCTTTGAGTTTCTTGAGATAGGTTGTCATTTTCACTTTGAAGCAAATCTCACTGTTCTCCTGTCCAATGACTTTGAGTTTAATGTATTCTCCTGCCTTCTTATCCCCCAAGTTCTCAGTTGAAGGTTTTTGTCTCCTGGTCAAACATGGTGACAGTGGCTTCACCTAGGGTCTCCCCACAGCAGTGGCCTCGAGTAGGCAGAACCTCACTCTTCCCCACAACACACACACCACAGTGGGGCCTACTTTACCCTTTCGATATTACCCTGCTCATGGTTGGGGTTGCTCTCCCTTCACTTCCCCACCCTAATGTGTCCTCATCTGTCAGGTGACCTGTCTTTCTACAACACCTCTCATCACTTTATTTAGCTGCAATTTGCTTATGTTACATGCATGAGGTTCAATAAATATATTCTAAGATTATCATTTGAAGACATTCCTGTAGGAAAGGAATGTTCGAGCAGCTATGTACATGATGTTGTTTTAATCACACAATTAACACACTTTTGTGCCTTTGACCAGCTAACTTAGGAAAGACCAGCTAAGCAACGAGCACAAGTATAGGAAGGGAAGGGAAATGATGAAGTGCAGGAACTAAGACTTAAAAAAAAAAAAAAAAAATCTGTTGTGGGGTGCTGGGATGGCTCGGTCCATGAAGTGTCTGACTTTGGCCTTCAGCTCAGGTCATGATCTCAGGGTCCTGGGATTGAGCCCCTGGGTGGGCTCCACGCTCAGCAGCAGGTGTGTGTGTGGGAGGGGGGGTAGTGTCTGCTGTCCCTCTCCCTCTGCCCCTCCCCCAATTGTGCACATGTTCTTTCTTTAATGTAAATAAATAAAATTTTTTAAAAAATCTGTTGTACTCTAAACAATGTGGTAAGTGCTTTATACTTCATTTCATCAAACTGTAACTCTTTTTTTTTTTTTTAAGATTTTATTTATTTATTTATTTGACAGAGAGAGAGATCACAAGTAGGCAGAGGCAGGCAGGTGGGGAGGGAAAACAGGCTCCCCGCTGAGCAGAGAGCCTGATGTGGGGCTCCATCCCAGGACCCTGGGATCATGACCTGAGCTGAAGGCAGAAGCCTAACCCTCTGAGCCACCCAGGCGCCCCCAAACCATAACTCTTGCTCTTAATATCAATATCATCTTTAACATCAGAGTAAACGGAGGCTCTGAGAGAATCTTGCTAAAGTTCACAGAGCTAGTAAGGTGAGGGGCAGGTACAAAACCGAGCCTGCCTCCAAATCATTCTTTCCACTACATGAGGAACATATATTCCAAAGGATCTATACTCAACTTTACAGAAGGTCAGGAAAGCATCGTGGAGAACATATAAAGCTAAGAGTTGTTTCTAATTTAAAACATAATAATAAAATCTGGAGAGTTTTAGGAAGAGTCAATGGGAGACTAGGAATCTCTCTCCAGCTAAGTAAGGGGCCAGGACCATGTACAAGGAACAATGGCACAAGGCATTTCCTCCTCTTCCTCCTTTTTCTTCTCATTATTACTATTATTATTAATTATTAGAGTTTGTGATAATGATAAGTGGTTGAGTCACAATGATCACTTCTTGCTTTCCTGTTCTAAGATAAAGGGACCCCATAGTTATATAACTAGATAGTAATTCTCCTTCTTTATACTACAACACTTTTCATTTTATCTGCATCCTAGATGAATTGAATCCCAGGACCCAGGATGGAAGGAGGAAATGGATATCGATTCAGATCATCCTAACTGTTAACAAGCATAAAGCATGAAGGTGAGGTGTACAAAGAGGAAACACTGAAACTTGAAAGCAAAGTCAAACCCCGGCCCGTTGCTAGAAAGATGAACAAAGGACACAAACTAGACAGAGCACAGCAGAGAGGGAGTGTTTAAAACAGAGTGAAGGACACAGATTCCAGTACACTGAACTGAGCCCGTAGAAGAGTTGTTTTCAACAAGGCTGAAACGTGCTATTGACGGTGTTGGTTGGAACCATCTTTGTCCCCCCAATCCCCCACACCCTACCCCATGGCACAGGAGGAATGCCAAGACTCACTGCTCCCAAGCATAGGCAGACACGCTATTGACAGCACCTCACCTTGAATGCGTCCTCACGACTCACCGGTTGGAATCAGTTGCCATGTGTATCACAAGTAAATTTTTTATGACTAAAAATGAATTACTAAACGTTTGAACAATTTCGTTTTTTCTAGAGAAGACTTTTTACTGACATAGAACCTGCACAAAGAAATGTATGCAAATCAAAAGGTTATACAACAGGATGGCTTCCAAAACAAACAGACCCAAGTAACCCAAGTAACCAATATCCAAATCAAGAATAAATGCTGGGGCACCTGTTTGGCTCAGTGGGTTAAGCCTCTGCCTTTAGCTCAGGTCATGATCTCAGGATCCTGGGATCAAGTCCCGTCGGGCTCTCTGCTCAGCAGGGAGCCTGCTTCCCTCTCTCTCTCTGCCTGCCTCTCTGCCTACTTCTGATCTCTCTCTCTGTCAAATAAATAAATAAAATCTTAAAAAAAAAAAAAAAGAAAGAAAGAAAGAAATGCTTTCAAATCTCCCACTTGTGCCTCCTCCCAGTCACTGCCTTCCTCCTGGTAACCACTACGTTGATTTCTTTCCTTTTTTTTTTTTTTTCTTGTTAGAGAGAGAGTGTGTCCACATGAACCAGTGGCAGAGGGAGAGGGAGAGAGTAGGCTCCATGCCCAGCACAGAGCCCCAGGCAGGGCTCGATCTCACAACCCTGAGATCATGACCTGAGCTGAAATCAAGAGTCCCAAGCTTAACCAGCTGAGTCACCCAGGTGCACCCCCGTGTTGTTTTCTAACACTGTGATTATTTCTGCTTTGTCCTTGAACTTTACACAAATGGAACCATCTAAAATGATTAATTTGTGTTTCCCGTTTTTAATTCAACATTGTTTTAGAATATTATCAATGTGCTGAGTGTAGCAATAGTTTGTTCTTGTTTTTTTTTTTTTAATTTCATTGTATGAATATACGCTAGTTTATTTGTGACATTATTAAGAGATATTGTTTTTGGTTTTTTGGGGTTTTTTTATAGTTTTAATACCAAGAGTGCTGTGGGTATATTTGTTTTTTGGTATATTCTTTAGAGAGGAGTTTCTGAGTCCCAAGATTTACTGCATTTGACTTTAATTAATAATCCCGGAGAGCTCTCCTAAAGTGGTTTTGTACTGATTGCTGCTCCACACTACGGTGCTTGAAAATTCCATTTGCAGGCATGTCTGAGTGGCTCAGTCATCGGGCATATGCCTTCAGCTCAGGTCATGATCCCAGGATCGAGACCCACATTGGGTTCCCTGCTCCACGGAGAACCTGGTTCTTCCTCTCCCTTTGTCCCTCTCCCCTGTTCCTGGGCTCACACTCTCTCTCCCACTTTGTCTTTCTCAAATAAATAAATAAATAAATAAAATCTTAAAAAAAAAATTCCTGTTGTTCCACATTACCAGAAATGCTTGATATTGCTAATCATTTCCATTTTAGCCTTCCTGTTTAGTGTTGCCAGATAAAATACAGCACTTCCATTTATTTGAAATATTTGGAACATACTTACACTAAAAGATTATTCATTATCTGAAATTCGGATATATCTAGGAATTCTGTATTTTTCTTTGCTGAATTTGGCAAATCTATCCTGACGCATGTATAGTGATATCTCACTGGTGTTAATCTGCATTTTCCTGTTGATTAATAGGTTGAATATTTTTTCCTAAGTATTTTGGCCATTTGGATATCCTCTCTTGTGATATCCCCGTTGACTCCTGCCCATTTTTCTATTAGGGGGCTCAGCTTTTCTTATTAAGATTCTATCAGTATTCTCTATTCATATTCCTTATAAAATAAGTAAATTGCAAGTATTTTTTCCCACTCTGTCTGTTGCCTATCCAGTCTCATAATGCTATCTTTTGATAAACAAAGTTTTTGGTTTCAGTATAGTCCAATTTCCTCAATTTTTTTTTCTTCTCAGATAGTGGCTTTTATGTACTGTTTAGGAAATCTTTCCATCTCTCAAGTACATGAGAAAATTATTTTAATCTTTTTTCCAGAATCTTTGTTGTGTTACATTTCATATTTAGATCAACAATCCATCTGAATTGGTTTTGTCTTTAAAATGGGGCAGGTGATCAATTTTTTTCCCAAACAGGTCATTTTTGTAGTCTTATGACACACTTTTTTTAAAAGATTTTATTTATTTATTCGAGAGAAAGAGAACGAGAGAGAGAGAGAGCATGAGAGGGAAGAGGGCAGAGGGAGAAGCAGGCTCCCCACTGAGTAAGAAGCCCAATGTGGGACTCTATCCCATGAACCTGGGATAATGACCTGAGCTGAAGGCAGATGCTTAACCAACTGAACCACCCAGTACCCAAGACACACATTTTAATAGAGTAAATTTGTTAATAATGTTATGCACATTTATATTTAAATATATTTTTTTTTTGGATGAGAGAGAAAGGGATGAAGTTGCTGCTATTTGTGGGGTATTACAAATAACTCTAGATTTTCCCAGTGGAATATTCTGTATATGACTGTTTTATTAATCATATGTTGAAACAAAGGGGGTTTAAAAAGCACATGGATCTTTAGCATTGAATACCAAAGAAACTGTTTCAAAGTACTAGAAAATTTCTCTCATATTTCCTTTCAAATTAGTCACAGATTAGTTGACTGCAAAGACTTTTTATGTCTAACTCATCTTTAGTTCAATAAATTCTGAAAAACCTAGAAAAAAAATATTTTTACCTGAAATTCTAAGATGTTTAGAGATGACTCGCCATTCTAGAAATTACATTCAGGAGTTGCTTCAAGTCAGACAGTCACGATATACAGTTAAAAATGGTGTATTGAGCTCCTTGTATTCCAAAGATAAAAAAAAATGGCAGTAAAGTATGAAAGAAGGCATTAATCCACAGGGTGAAAGACAAATGGAAGAAGATAATAAAGGATAAATTTTTACAAAAATAAATATTGACAAAATTAAAAATAGATGAATATTTACAAAATTATTTACAAAAAATATTTACAAAAAATAAATATTTACAAAATTAAAAGTAGTTAAAGGACTGGTCACTGACGTGGGGAAAATGAAGAAGTTATGATATCTGAACTCATGAATTTGCTCCACAGACATGCTAAAGACTAGAACTCATGACAGCAGATATCAGAGTGTGGCAAGACTGTAAAGGCAGAGAAAACAAAACAAAACAAAACAAAAAACACATATCCATTAACAAGAAAAATTGGAGAATAAGAAAGGACACTTGGGATTAAAAATAAATAAATTAATTAATTAAATAAATAAATAATAAATAAATAAAACAAATAGAAGTAAAAGTGATAGACAAATGGAGGTAAATTTAGGAAAATCTCATAAGGGCATAAAAGTAGATAAATGGAAGGAAAATAGGAGAGAAAGTCATATTAGGGGATCAATCGAGGAGGTACAACATCTACCTAAAGGGAGCTCCAGAAACAGAGCAGACAAGCTAGCAGGGGGAAATGATCAAATGATTAACAGCAGAACATCCTCATCCTGTGATGTTGGGGCTAATGTGGAGCATGAAATCAGCCATAATACCTGGCTTGCTAAAATGTGACACAGAGGCCGCTGAGGACAAGGAAGTTTTTGGAGAAGAGTGTAGGCCTTTGGAATGCCAAGGCCTGCATGACAACTCAGCCCTAGGAATGCCGCAGGGAGTTGCCTTCCCCAAAGCTTTCTTAGCCCAAACAGCCACCCTGTGATCTAAGAGATGTCCTCATTGTCCCCTGGGCTATGTTCAGCAGAACTCCGTAGAACACACAGATTAGCATAAGGGATTAGTATAGCGTATCTTTCCCCATAAACAGATTCTCCTACTTCCAGTAAGACCCCTTGTCACACTCAGGAACTTGAGAAACTGTGACAAGGATTTGTGATTATCCTGAAGGACCAATAATGGTGGAAACAAAGAAGGGCAAAGGGTCTTCGTCTCCAAGTGTTGATCCCCTTGCCTTCTCCTCTCTTTCACAGCAAAGTCTGGGGTAATCTTTCATCTGTAGGTACAGGGACTGCTGGCCATTCCCAGCAAGTGGTGATCCAAATGTGCATCTTGGAAAGGACACCCTACTGACCGCCCAAAAATGAAAAGTCTAGATGCAGTAGGCTGTTGTTGGCTCATGGCCAAATTTGGGGAAGTTTCAGGCTTGGGTATTTTTTGGAATTAAAAGTTCTCTAAGAACTCTGTATATGGGGAAAAACCTCTTTTGAACAGAGACAATATATTAAGGTTTTAAAGCAACTTTAAAGGCTAACAATGCTATTAAAAATGAGAAACAGCTCCTTAAGGTGAGCGGGGCTTCTGTAACAGAGGACCAACTTCAGGGTTTGTTAGAGGTTGTTACTGAACAGAACCCATGGTTCCTTGACCAGTGAACTTTAGATTTAGAAGTATGAGAGAGAATTGAAAAGAATTTGAAATGTTGCCACAAACAAGGTAAAAGGGTGTCTCTTACTTCCTTTACTATGTGGGGTCTAGTCAGGCCCACCCTGGCCCCTTTACATACTGAGGGCATCCTCAAACATCTCTAAAGAAAAAGAAGGGGAACCTACGACTCCTTGGGCTCCCCAAATTAATCCTTTAACTTCTCAAGATAGACCCAACAAAGAGGAAGAGCTCCCTCCTCCCCCAACTAGGAAATTCCACTGCCTTCCCTCCTCACACCCTTCTTAGGTGGTTCTTAGTGGCTGCTACATCTGGGAAGCAATTTGTACAAAGGATCGTTTCCTAGGGAAGTTGGCTGTAAAGACTACATGTGCTGGAATGTTATGGAATTTTATGGAATGCTTAGACCATGATGGATTTCTAAAACCTTTACCATTTTCCGTCAATGTCCTCTACTAACTACGTAAGCTACGGAATTGGATAATTTTCCCTTGTAAATCTTCTAGTGTTTTCCATGGGTTAAAAACAGCAGGTTCTCAAGATAAGGTAAAATAAGGCATGACCTTCATTTCCTGAGTTAACAGCTATAACTGAAGCCAACTGTGGTTAGGTTTACCTCGGGATAGAGACTTTAAGGAATATACTCAGGCAGTTTTGCCAAAACTCCCTTTGTTTCAGGGAAATTCCTGTCCTCTCTGTCCTCTCTGTCTTGTCCTGTTCTGTCTTCTTTGGCCCAGCATGGACTACCTATTCCCCCTTGTTGGTGGGAAAACATGGTGTTTTCTCCTCCTGTTGGAGCTGATGAGATCTAGAACCAGCAACCCTTTCTCTGCCTTCTGGCAGCACTTGGCCTCTTCTGTCTCCCCACCCCTTCTCCTGTTTTCAACACCACCTTGGGTGCAGCCTGGATAACTGGCTTCTAGACCATCCTCGGTGCCTCAAGCACCATGGCTCCCCTCTCCCTTCCCATCAAGGAGCAAAGAAGAGCACGCACTGGACCTAACACCATCCACTCTAGATTTCCCCACCAGTGTCTCAGGTGAAAATTGACAATGGGGAGGATCCATGTGGAACATTATTGGGTATTTGAAATAAGTTAACTCTGTCAATTTAATTAAGATAGACATTTCTGAGTGTTGACCTCCTCGCTTTCTTTCTTTCACCGCAAACTTTGGAGTAATCTTTCATTTGTCGGTAGAGGGATTGCTGGCCGTTCCCAGCACTATGAGTCTCCAGACTGATACCCACCCTCCCCAATACATTCACTCTAAGACTTTTCACTGAGGAAGTTTAAAACCCCAGGGATCAAAAGAGAATTCTAGTCGCTTGAGGAAGTACAGAGTGAGTAACCATTCAAAAATAGGAGTATTTGAATATTGAGGAAGGATAATTGGAAGGCAGACAGGGACAAGGGGCATTGGCCCTAAGGGGAAACCACCCTTAAAAGGATTTTACATCACCCTGGATGGAGCCCTCAAAAACCTTATTGGATGACATCGCAGGGAGGGTAAATTGGATTAAAACAGCCTACTTACAAGCCCATGAAAACCCTTAGACTTAGAAACTCTAAGTCAGCCCTCTTGGCCCCTCCCTCTTCAGGAGCTTTGTACTCTATCATTCAATAAACGTTACTCTCACCCAATAAACCTTGCTAAGCCTTGCTTTGCTGCCCACCACTCTATCCCCTCTACCTCTTCCGTTCTTCAAAGCAGCGTGACCAAGGACCACAGCACCACCAAAGGAAAAGAAATCCTGTAACCATATCAACTGATTTTTTTTCCTACCAGGAACACTGGATGCTGGAAGACAGCAAGGCAGAGTCTTCAACTTTCCAGGGGATAATGATTTTCTTTTTATTATAATTGTATACAGAGCTAACCTATAAATCAATGTGTGGATATAATAAAGAGAATTTTACATAAACAAAGCTTGAAGAATTAGAAACTCTTAGACAGTATTTTTTAGTAAAATAAGTGAGTAAATTAGAAATAAGGAAAAGCACGAGATGAGATTTAAAAAAAAAAAAGATTCAAAACAGGAAAATACAAGGCAAGTCCTGCAATGACAGCTGTGTATCAGTCTTAGAAACAAGTGGATGGGGAAGTCCAAGGGGACACATGTGACTAAGAGATAATTTGATGTGTTTGAACTTTGTGGTAAATCTACCGATAGGTGTTTGATATATCCGGCAGAACATTTGGAAAAATATTAGAGATTGTTACTTTGACAACTAACCAGAAGATAAAGCTAGGCAGTTACTAAGTCTAAGGCAAAAAAAAATGTGTGAGATTGGAGAATCAACACGTAGAGTTGTATGATAGATCTAAATCCCTCATGTTATAAGAGGAATTCCTCCTCTTTCTCTCTTCTATGTATATGAAAGCACGTATATAGTACTATACCTTATATATTTATATACAACTATATATAGATAGATAGATATACACACACACACATACATCTACCACTTTATGTATTATACTAGTACTCTAATTACTTGATTTATCATATACATATATATGTATATGATAATATCATATATATTATGATAATATCATATATATGTATATGATTTATCATATACATATCTCATATATACATATATGATAAATCAAGTAATATGGTAGTATAATAGGTATGACTATAGAAGAAAATGCTTTTAAAATACCTGAAAGCTAGAAGCCTGGGTGGCTCAGTTAAGTGTCTGCCTTCAGCTCAGGTCATGATCCCAGGATCCTGGAATCAAGCCCCACACCAGGCTCCCTGCTCAGCTAGAAACCTGCTTCTCCCTTTTCCTCTGCTTGCTGCTCCCCCTGCTTATGCTTGCTCTCTCTGACAAATTCTTAAAAAAAAAACAAAAAAAACAAACAAAAAAAACACTTGGAAGATTTGCCAGTCTGTTCCTCTGAGAAATAAACTTGGGTGAGGAGAATATTAGGGCAAGAAACTGTTTTCTATTACTCAGTACTTAATTTATTATTTGTGCACATGTCAATTTAACTAAAACAGATTAATATTTAAAAAAGAAAATCCCAGCTGTTCTTTAAATTTGTATTGCATTTCATGCAAAAAATCAAAGCTAAATGTTACCTTTGCCTTTTCCTTAATACCTGCTGCACTGCATTTTATCTTGTTTATTTTAGTTAAAAAACAAACAAAAACAAAAGCAAAGAAGCCCACATTTTTCCTAGGTTTTAAATTAAATATTTTGGGAGTACTATTCTCTATGTTCCTAAATTGAAAAAATAATACCTACCCTCAAAATGCATGTTGGAGGAGACCAAGGGTGGGGGGAAGAGAGATTATCCTGATCTCAGCTGCTCTCATCTATCCCTCATCTTGTTTTAAATGCATAGTGACATGTGTAAATCAAAGTTAATATATCCACTGTAAGAGCAAAAAGTTGAAAAGTAATAGTTTCTGAAAATTTCAGGAGGACTGGGGTGTTATTTATTATGAAATAGTTAAATGTCTTAACCTAAATGCCTAGAAGGGAATAATGGCTTATTGAGATCAAAGCTTGAAACAAAGGCAGAAAAGAGCTTACACCCTTTGCCTTGAATAGTTTGACACAACCACTTTCCCAATGTTTCCTCAGTTACTTTCAAGAGATTGTTAATTGTTCTTCAAAATACATTTGGGGGGAAAAAAAAAAACAACTTTAAAAAGAAGTTTTGATCTTGTAAAAACGTAAAGGCAATATAAATCAAATGGTTGCTATTCAATGCCAAGTAGTACTCAGTGGCCTAAGGAGTTATTTTCACTTATCATTGGCTCAAACTCCTATTGGTTGACTTGGCTCGGTTTCTAGAATTTCTTGGATTTATGTGAAGGCGCCACAAATCTATTTCCATTAATTGAGCCATACCCTTGAACTCTGTAGCAAAATGTCATCTGTGGTCAATTTGGTTAGCTACAATTCAGTGGAGCTAAGGCTAGTGAAAACTCCACCAGAAGAGAAAACATTAAGATACGATCAAATCTATAACAAGTCTCAAGAAGTATTTACAACCCCTGGTTCTATTCAGAGACAGAGAATCTGCAAAAAAGAAGTTAGAACAGGGAGCTAGACATGAACTGCACAGAGCATTTCCTGCCTGACATACCTCAACATGGACATGGCATCCCTTTGTTCCAAAAGGCCCATTGCATTCTTAATTTTGGAAATGCTAAATGGTTGGACATCTAAACAAAAGTTGGCATCTCTTATTACAAAGGAATTTGACCATCTCTACCTCACTTGGACCTATTTTTTTTGCTATGACCCCCCTCTTTTCTTTCCCCTGAGCTATGCCTACTGTTCCATTTATAGTCCACACGCTGATCAGTTTTTAATCCACAGTGTCTGGGAACCCACATTTGGTCCAAACATTGTATGCAGATGAATAAAAAGTGTATTTCACACATACTTGTATTTTTATATTTAAGTGCAGGAGGATACTGCTATGATTCATAAAATATCAATGTGCTTAAAATGGTTTTGGATTCATAGTAGAACATTGTCATGGTTCATCTTTTAAGCAACCGATTCAAACGTTTTGCATACTTGAAAAGATTCTGAAACTTACATTACTATTTTCAGACTGCCACCATAAGAATTACACATCTGTTTAAATGTAATGTGAGAAAGGTCAATGTTAAGAAGCACGTAATCAAGAGGGGGAAAAAAAAAGGCTGATTATTTACAATGGTGGTTTTAGTCTCAAATAGAACTGTTTTTGATTCTGTATTCTAGTCTGTCTCACTTAGTCAAAAATTTCAACAAATACATTACCCTCATTATGAACCCAGACTAAACTAAGCAACCCAGCTCAGCTTTTATCCAAAATACCCCGAGGAAAAGAACCCTTAACTAATCACCACCTTTATACAAATCTCCGTATTTCTCAGTCTCGGGACAACTGATCATAATACAAGCAAAAGAATACTTTTGACCCAAGTCATTCAAGAAGTCTTATTAGAAAGTTAGTTTCAAAAGACTGGAATTTTTATCAAGTACAGAACAATACTTAATGCTTAAATAAACAATATCTTAAATATAGGTAGGTTGGCAAGTTAATAAATTATAATAAAACATTCTGTTACGTACTACGGGAAGTAAGTCCAAGTTTCTATACTTGAAATAAACAGGGGTGCTTGGGTGGTTCAGTTGGTTAAGCATCTGCCTTCAACAAAAACAAAAACAAAAACAAAACAAAAACAAAACAAAACAAAACAAAACAAAACAAAAATCTGCCTTCAGCTCAGGTCATGATCCCAGGATCCTGGAATGGAGCCCTACATCGGGCTCCCTGCTCATCCAGGAGCCTGCTTCTCCCTCTGCTTGCTGCTCCCCTCACTTGTGTATTTGCTCATTCTCAATCTGTCAAATAAATCTTAAAAAAAAAAATTGAGAAATACTTAAGATAAAGCAGGCATATTGTATTCTGGGGATGAAGATACAGCCAGTCAAACACCAGAGTCAGCAGTGTTTAGAAGATTAAAGAGGATAAGCAGTGTTTACTAGGAAGATGAGGAATTTGGTGAATTGACCCCCACTGCCTAGCCCAGGGACTAGTGTTCTAAGCTCCCATGGTGACACTTGAGAAGTGTTGTATTTGAAAGTACCTGGGTAAACAGGAGTTACGTTTGAACCAAAATACGCTTTCACCTTCTTCAGGGTATACAAACTAAGCTAAAAAGATAGGGAAGAGGATTGGTTGTTTTAAGGTCAATGAGGAACCTACTTGGCCAAGAAAACCAGATGTTCAAAGTTGGAAAGATAGTCAACAACCAAAATAAATTATATAAAGGGAGGAAAAATAGTAAGGAATATTATTTAACTAGGAAAAAAAATAGTTTTCTTTGAAACAGTAGAAATTAATTTTGAAACCTAAGAGTGAAAAATGCAATTGGAAATTTAGAAGGCTAGATTTCACCATCTCTATACCCTGACTCAATTGTTTACCTCAATACATATGTTATCTACTTGTCAACATTCTTTATGAGACTGAACAAAATGTATGTTGATAGTGTGGTAATTTTTTAAAGAAATACACAGAAATTCAAGGAAACATTAAGAGGCCAAGCCTTCCACACCTACTTAGATTATAGTAGAGGAGGAAGTAGGTCAAAGAGCAAATGAATATTGCCTGTGCCCCCCTAAAGTGAAAAGAAGAAAAGCAACTGAATTAGTTACATGAAGAGTTTAATTACAAGAGATAATGTAATAGAAAACTATCATAACTAATTATGTGACAGGACATTGTGAAAATGACATCTTTGGTAGCAGTGTTGAGTATGGGCAAGCATTACTGAGGAGTGCATGCAGAACTAAGTGTTCAAGGGAGTTAGTAACTGAGCATAAGAAAGACAGTAACAATAACAAAAGAAAACAAGGGGACTCCTGGCTGACTCAGTCAGTAGAGCATGTGCCTTTGGATCTCAGAGTTGTGAGTTCAAGCCCCACCTTGGCTATAGAGATTATTTAAAAAATAAAATATTTAAAAGTAGCATGTATTTACTGTAGGGAAGTAATAATTTTCCCTCTACTATTCTGAGTTCTTGGCTGAAACTCCTATAATGAAAGACAGATGAACATGAGAAAAACAAACATGTATACCTCACATATACATGGGAGATACCTGTGGAAAAATGAGTTACCCACCATGATGCCTTAAAAGTCGAGCTCAGATACTATCTTCAGCTAAGAACAAAAGAAAGGTGCAGGGGTAGGACCAGTTATGAAGAGGTTCCTGAGAGAAACATGGTAAACATGGGGAAGTTTGTTAAGCAGGTTTAAGTCAGTTATTTCTCTATTGATTAAAAAAATTTCCTGTGATTTAGTCATTCTCCTCTTTCTGGCAGACAAGAAGATATCCTTTCAAATGGAGATTTCCTTATAAATATGTATTTCCCTTATAGAAAGGTAACCTCTACTCTGTTTTTAGAGCCTCTGCTATGTCTGCTCTTTCTCAAAGTAAGGAGCTCAGAATAATCCTTACGCCAAGGCTACATATTTTAGTGGGGATATTCTGCTACTCTTTAATACCGTATAATTCAGTCACTCTACTTATAGGTATTTACCCTGGGAAAAAGGAAATACATGTTTATCTAAAGACTGGTACACATATACTATTCACTGCAGTTTCATTTGTGATAGCCCAAAAGTGGAAACGAGCCAAATGTCCATGAATAGCTGAATGCATTAGCAAATTGTAGTATACACAGAAAAGAATCCTACACAGCAATGAAAGGAAAGACCTGGTCTTACCTTAACTCTGATGGGTCTTGAAATAGCTATGCTGAGTGAAAAGCCAGGCGTAAGAGAATACATACTGAATAATTGTAGAAAATGACATTAATCTGTAGCGACAGAAAGTAGAACAATATGTGCCTGAGGAGGGGTGGGGCAGAAGTGATAGAAGGAAAGAATTACAAAGAGACAGGAGAAAGTGTGTGTGGATGATGGAAAAGTTTGTCGTTTTGATTGTGGCTATAATTTCACACGTGTGTGTGTATGTCAAAATTCAGATTGCACACTTTAAATATGTGCAGTGATTATATGTCAGTTATACCTCAATGAAGCTATTTCAAAAATAGGTGGTACCTATGGAAAAATCTTCAGATGATTAAAAAAAAGGAAGGGAAACCATAATGAAACAATACTATTTCTTTATCCCTGTGGGTGGCATAAGGGCAAACATAAATTAAAAATAAGAAACTTAATGCTCCCTGTTGAAAAAAAGGAAGACACTTCTCTCCATGCTCTCTTTTGTTCAGAATTTCTTTCTCTGCCATCTTCAGATGTGTATAAATCTTTGACTAGGGCCTCATAGCCATCTCTCTGCAATGCATGTGTGACGGGAGATAGCACCCTTCTGTCCTTCCACCTGTGAGAGCGTAAAACACCTTTGGAGCCTCGCTCAAATTTATGGCCAGTGTGTTTCTCTTTCAGGTAAAGCCAACCGAGGACTTTTCCCCAGCTACCAAGATAAAGTTGAGATGAACTGTGTGTGTAGCAAAAGGCGTTAGCAAGTCCTCTTTCTTAAGGACTCACCTTGTTTATATTGAAAACATGTACATAATGGGTTGGATCTGCTTGGCTGTGTAGGGGGTGGGCTTCCTTTCTGTCTTTGCAGTCCCTTTGCAGATACCCTGGTGCACATCACATTCTGGTTTAATACTTAGTCAACAATAAAATTGGCTTTTTTCTCTACTCCCTTTGCGGAGGGGCTTTCTGCGTTGCGGAAGATTTTTGTTTTTAGTATTTCCCCCCAGTGGATACATACACTCTTTTAGGTTTGGCCTTTTAAGTTTAACTTTTAATTGGAATTGAAGCAAATGTAGTCATTTATTTGGGGCTTTGTCTTCCCAAGTTAAATTATAAAGCAGAATTGAGTGGTACTATTTTTTGATAGATCGCAATTACCAAAAAATAGTCAAGTCTGTTGTAAAAGTGTGGTGACAGTCTTGAAGATACATAAGCACATTCCCTTTATCTGTTAGTTGCATTCCTTCATGACCAGATTCACAGAACACTGTTCTCTCTTTCAACTGTTTCTCCACCTGTGTTTACTCTTGATATACAAATATTTTATAAAAGAAAATACCACCGAGAAGTTGAGTTTATTTTAGTTCATTTAATCTTTCTACTTCATTTTCTCTGATGTAAAAGCAAATTCAGTGTAGAACCAGGTCTTCTGAGCCATTGTTCCTAAAATGATTAATGTTAATAAGTTATACTTGATGGATTTGCCTGAGTGCACACAATTGCTATACTCATCTGATGGATTTGGCTTCAATTCAAGTGAATTTTGCCTTAGGTCGAAGACTGGGAAGTAACTAAATTCAGGTAACTGAAGTTTGAAACTCGTTTTTTAAAACAAGCAAAACCTCTAGTAAATACATTTTAATTTATCTTTTAAAGCAACTGTAAAAATAAAATGGAAGTCGATTCTTTGCTTATAAGCATATAATCAGAAAATAACCTCTCACCATTGACAATAGCCATGTACTGTTTTCTAGTGGTATTCTGTACCAGGTTCCTAGCTGATCGAATTCCTTGATAAGATTAAAACAAGTAGAAAAAACAGATTCCATGATTTCGAATCAATAGCAACTGTTCATAGCTAAATATCATAGCTAATATCTGTGCCAAAACACCCAAGTGAAAAGAAGAGAAGTGAAACATTTAAGCAATAATAAAATATACATAGTCCCTCGATTCTGATGACATTTTAACTTCCTATAAAATCTGAGTCTTATTATTATTCAAGAAACAGGATGTTAAGTATTAAAGCATTGAAAACCAGATGTAATTATTTCTCATTGTGACAGATTTCACCACAGTTACGTTTATTTAACCATGAACTTCAGTGACTATCCTCATTCTGTACCTTGCATTTTAATTAAGCTAGAACAACTTCCTTTACTTTTCTGAGTTAAGAGATTTTGAGGTATTTCAAACTGTGACTCTTCTAGAAATAATGTCCAAAATTCTAAATAAAAAGTGTAACAGAATAATTAATGTACCTCATTGCAGAACAAAACCTGTGCAACTCCAAACAAGAAAATCATGTACTGTGCCTGACAAATCGAAAAGCCATGTGTCAACTTCAAGAACCTATGATAAAATACTTGACATGCTCTGATTATTATTTAAAGGAAACATGATGTGTCCCAAACATATCAAATCTGTGACATTTTTCTCTGCTGTGTCACTGTGATTTGAATATGTTTCTTTTCTCCTTAAACAAAGTCATCTGTATTTATGGGTATCATGATTTAAGCAAGAATTACATGCTAATTTTACCTTCTTTAAGTAGTTATGTTGAGTTAGTATAGTCATTTTGGTGGTTTTATTTCACTATTTTTTTATTCTAGAATGTTTAACATACTACAAAAATGGTCTGAGAAAAAAAAATCAGTAACCAATCTGTAACTATTTTCCCTATAAAATGAAAAAACCTTAGTGTAAATCAGACCCCAGTAGCATAAAATTGCACAACCAACACACAATCTAGGCTACTATCAAACTTTCATACCTAAAAGATGAAACTGGTAGAAAAGGATACATGTCTTTCTTCTCTTAAAAATTCCAATGTTGAGGAAATAACAAATTAAATTAAATTACATTTAGTTCATCAGAAATGAAAGTATAAGTCAAAGTTTCATCAGGTTATAAAAATATTGTCTAAGTGGTATTTATACTGTTACTACCATTTAGGCTTCTAGAATAATAACCATATTAAACTTAGGAACCACTTTTAATTTTGTGAGAACTGAATCACATCTCATGAGCCATGTCCATGTTTACTCTTCTCCCCTTCAGTGGTGCCTCAAAGTTCCTTGTTGTTAGCTTCGTAAATGTAGTTTGGTAATTAAGTCTTGGGGATTTTGCATAGTTTGTTTTTTTTTTTTAATTTGTTTATTTGACAGAGAGAGAGAGAGAGATCGCAAGCAGGCAGAGAGGCAGGCAGAGAGGGGCAAGCAGATTCCCTGCTGAGCAGAGAGCCTGATGTGGGGCTGGATCCCAGGACCCTGAGATCATGATCTGAGCCGAAGGGAGAGGCTTACCACACTGAGCCACCCAGGCGTCCCACATAGTGGTTTAATATCTGTTCTTTCATATAAGTTTATTACCAAAGGATTTTGGCCTCAGTGCTTGTAGGGATTTTTCAATTAAATCATAGTATCTGTTGATAGCTATTGTACTAACACTCATCTCATTTTATAACTTCTGCTTGATTATTATTTTCTTCTGGATGTTTTTCTTCTTTTGGCTAGTAATAGTAATAGGCATTATAATAAATACAATTTATTTATTTATTTACTTATTTATTTATTTATTTTTATAAACATATAATGTTTTTTTATCCCCAGGGGTACAGGTCTGTGAATCGCCAGGTTTACACACTTCATAGCGCTCACCATAGCACATACCCTCCCCAATGTCCATAACCCCACCCCACAATTTATTTGTTTTTTTAATTTAAATTCAATTAGCCTACATATAGTACATCATTAGTTTCATACATAACGTTCAATGATTCATCAGCTGCATATAACACCCAGTGCTCATCACAACATGTGCCCTCCTCAATACACATCACCCAGTTACCCCATCCGCCCAGCCACCTCTCCCTCCACAACCGTCAGTTTGTTTCCCGGAGTCCAGAGTCTCTCGACAAATATAATTTAGGACAAGTTTCTGTTACTGTTAAGTCATTTTTAATAAAATCATTTATTAACTTTTTAAGAGGGACCAAGGAAGTCCTGTCAATACAATCTTTCAAAATATCCTTTGTCCCAGTTTTTAACATGAATTGCTGCCTCTATCTACAAAATTATTTACTTTATATGTTAGCCCCAGCAAATAAAAAAATCCCAGTCCAGTTAGTGCTGGTCACTCAGCAGGTTCTGAGCTCAGGAATGACAAAATCATTCCAATATTGTACTAGGCTTAATATAGTTTTTAAGGTAAATCTAATACAAAAATTAAAATTGTGTGGCAAAAGGTGAAGTCAGGGTAATACTTCTCTTAACTTTCTGTTTTTTTAACGTAATGGAGTTATAGACAAACATGGGGATCCAGTAAAAGTAAGGCTCTGCTTCATCCATGCCATTTATTATCTCTGTTGCTATAATCACATCACTTAACATCTTTTCTCTTGTATCCTTGTGTATAAATGGAGGTCAAGTAGGACCTACTTCATTGAGAGGCACAAACATTAAAGAGATGATATATAAATCCTCTAAAATGGGTCCTGGCACACACTAAATACAAAATACTATCATATGATTTTTTTATATTAAATATATGTGTATTAAGATGCTATGTGTTATGCGCTATAAAAACTACATATTAAAATATAATTATATGTATTATAAACACTATATGTATTGCATGCTATATATAATAGGCAATATGTTTATAGAAATATATGTCCTATATTTATGATATTAAATATGTATTGTAAAATGTCATTCTTAATGTTATTTTAATCATTGCTGTTTCTTTTCTCTCTGTAGTACCATGTGTCCTGTCCTACCTATTAAGAACTAACTGTGTTTGCAGTCATATAAGATGTTTCAAGGTTCATTAGTAGTACTGTGGGAGTTTTATATTCATTAAGCTTAAATCACAAGATAATGTCTAGGGAATATAAAATAAATTGTTTCTGGTTGAAAATATTCTTCTATTATCTTTTTAAGGATTTTTCAACTTCAAATACCACTTGGTAAGCAAACTCCATACAAGGAAGACTGAAATAAAGGTGAGTACGACTATAATACTCTATATATAAAACAATGACATATGAGTTTTTTCTTTGGTAATTTTCATCTAAATTCAGCTGTTATTATAACACTATGTCTGCTGTTTTTATCATTGGGTTTGTAATGATAAACTGTTTTGAATGTGTACATATGTGATAATCCTACCATTACAGTATATGTAGAGAGAAGTTCAGAATTGCTATTCCATTTTACCTTCCTCATTTCCAATGCCTTGAATATATTTGGTATAATTACAGAATTGTAACTTGGGTTGTCATTTCTAGGGCAATTAAAAGTGCATTTAAAACTCTCCCTGAGCAGGAAGGCTAAAGTGGAATAAATGAGGAAATCTTCCCTTTTAAAAATATTTATATAACTCCAAACAAAAAGAGTGGACCACTCCTCTATCTTTTTCATTAAATAAACAATCTGCCCGGGGAACGCCGCACGTCTTACAGAGGCCAGATAGAGCACCTTCTCTCTGTGGAGCTCAGAAGGCAACAGGAAATGAAAACCAATGAGAAGTAAGCACGCACTTCTGGCAGGAAAATTATGTATCCGGATTCAAAACTGCGTGAAGGGCAAAGATTGAAAGAAGATAGTCACAGAGAACATTTTTAGCTGAGAACAATGCATTATTTTACGTTTTGATCAAGCCGCATGGAAAGAACTGAACACTACAAACAATACAGTTTGCTTAAAAGAGATTAACTTAAAACAAAACAAAACAAAAAAAATCGAACAGAGGTACTCCTGAAGGTTGGATTGACATTTCACTTTTGTAGCTATCATCACTTCAAACAGAGAGAAATTGGCTAATCAGAAGAGTTTTTCCACAAATGTAGCGTATTTGTAAGTTTATTTTCTTCAGCATTTTAGACGTGAGTGTCTGTGGGTATCATTGTGACGTTTTATATTGAATCTATCCCTCAGTCTATGTTTGAATCTCTTTGACATATATCTAAAAGTAGGAGTGGATAACATTCAAAGTGTTTGGGTACGGGTAAGGCAAAGGCAACAAGAAATCTGAGCCAGCACCAGCTCTTAGCCTACAGCCTAGCTTTTCCTGTGCAGAATGGATAGAGCATTCCTTCAGTGCCACCAATTTCAAATACAAAGGAGAAACACATTTCCCATGAGCTGATCAACACAGATGTGTTTTTGTGTGAAAAATTTGAGATCCAAAAGGATCTTTGGATTGTTATATTGCATCAACTGTTAGATTTCACAGTACTAGGAATAAAATTCAAATATTGAGTTAAAGAGTATTTTTCAGCTGTAGGATACCAAGAAGGAGGTAAGATAACAGTGTATCTGCAAAGCACCTGAAACTCTTCATTTAGGTTTAAGCACCACAGGAATGCACAGAGCGTTATAACACATAGCACATGTTGCTAAAATGTTGTGTTGGCATCTGGGAAATTGTTAAATTCAAAATATGGGCAGAGAAAAATGGCTAGGATTGCAAAGAGCCTGGAAACCTTGTGATGAACAAACCCTAAATATCTGTCATGAGAACAACAATATTTAGGCAACGTGGGATGGTAGCTTCCAAGGGTTTGCAAGAATAAGGCAAAGAAGAGGGAGCAGGGTTGGTCTGTGCCATCCCAGGGGTATAATTAGAACAATAGGTCATTTTCCATTTCCGAAAATACTTTGCTGCTCAACACAACAGCTTTAGAACACTGAGCTGTTCAATAAAAGGTTGCCTCGGGTAGCTAGTTTGACAATACTGAAGATGTTAAACGGAGTCTGGTCAATAATAATGAGGGATGTTGCCCAAGGATTCAAGCAATGGATGAAGAGTCTTACAAGATGATTGCATTAGAATGATGAGAGGTTATTGCAGGAAGATTCCCTACGGCCCTAGGACCATTTGATGACATCTTAGCAAGTAGAGGGGTGAGCTGGAAGCAGGTAGCTGATTGGCTTGGAGGTGCATTTCTCCTAATGAAGGCCTCTTGTAATATACTGTGTTGCTTCTGAGAAACCAGCAGGGCCTGTTAGTTCTTTCCTCTGCATTCCTGTTTAGCCTGTAGCTACACCCATGAAACCATTTTCTGAGCATCCTGCCGAGCCTGTTTAAGCTGTTGCTAAACAAGAAACAAGGATACCATAATAAAGTAGGAAACACATGAGGTTCACTACAATTTGTCTTTATTCCGAAATAGGTTCTCACACAGAAACTTACACATTCCTCAGAACCACCTCAATGGCTTCTAGAAGAAAAGACAGGATGTTGTTTTAGATTGTGATTTTGAAGTTTAGAGGCAGCTGAGCTATCACACAGTCTGCTTGGAATTCTCGAGTCAACTTTGGGTGGTAAGTCATATAGGAAATGTTTTTAACCTCTCTATTCATTTTCTCCCTTCTCATTCTAGGAAGCATACGTTAGTATGTTATCTGTGCTGGTCTGCATGTGAAAGAAGCCATTGCTTTGTGCCTGGAGGCTTTGGTCCCAGTGTGTAGTAAAGAGGAACTAGAGTTGAACTATACCATTTGCATAGTAAGATTGATTGAATAGATAGGTATAACTCACAAAAATAGAAGCTCCTTGGAGTGCTCAAGAAATTTTAAGATGGTAAAAGAGTCTTGAGACCAAGCTTTGAGACTTGCTTACTTTATAATATACTTTTTAACACTTGCATACTATTCCATTGTAGGCAAGTGTTAAAAAGTATATTATAGATACATGACAATCAAACCAATTTTCTATCATTGGATTTTTCAATTGTTTCTATTTTTCGTTATAAAGCTCAGTGAAAATGAGTTCTTAGTACAGACACCTTTGCACACATTTCTGATTATTTTAAGATGCATGCATAGTAGAATTACTGAAGAGGTGTACATTTGGAAGTTTATATACGTTTATATGTAAACATAGACAAAACTTGATATTTTCCTCACACCATTGTCTGCATCCTTTCAAGAACTCTCTGTAACTCAACGCTATTGACAACGCACTGTCCTCTCTTTTCACCTTTCCTCAATCTCTTCCATCTGTTTGCTTCTCTAAATTTCCCTTTAGGGATGCCTGGGTGGCTCAGTTGGTTAAGTGGCTGCCTTCGGCTCAGGTCATGATCCCAGCATCCTGGGATCGAGTCCCACATTGGGCTCCTTGCTCGGCGGGGAGCCTGCTTCTCCCTCTGCCTCTGCCTGCCACTCTGTCTGCCTGTGCTCGCTCTCTCGCTCTCTCTCTCTCTCTCTCTCTGACAAATAAATAAATAAAATCTTTAAAAAATAAAAAATAAATTTCCCTTTTTATTTTCTCTGGCTATACCTGACACTTGGCTAAAGGGTTTTAGAAGTTGTTATACTTGACCTTCACTACCCACTCCATTTTCCCTTTTTCCTAGATAACTTATAAACATAGATCACTTCTCTGAAACTTGTTCAAGCACCTAGACTTACCCTCCAATTTTCTACTGAGTCTAACAAAAGTCCCATTCAAAACTCTCCTTCTCTTTGCACAGTCAACACCTCATCCTTTAGAACTCAGAGCTTAAGTATCTCCTCCTAATGGAGATTTTTTCCTGCTTACCTACCCCTTGTTTGTCATCTTCGTCTTTTACAAAGTGTAATGATTTTCATTTATTTGTATTTCATGATTTGTTTTTTTATCTACTTCTCCACTAAACCATACACTTCTTGAAACAAGAATATAGTCTCATTCAACATTACATCTTCAGTGCCTGGAGTAGTTCCTGGCAGGTGCCGTAGTCCCCCTCACCCTCAATGAGGTTGGGCATTGTGCTATTGCAGGGCTTGTGTTCAAGTAACGCTTGTTTTATATCATAATGGTCTCAAAGCACAAAAGTAGTGGCACTGGCAATTAGGATATACCAGGGAAAAGCGATGAGGTGCTTTTTTTTAAAAAATGAAAAGGTGAAAGTTCTTGATTAGGAAAGAAAAAGACTGTATGCTAGGGTTGCTAAGATATATAGTAATTTTTATTATACAAAATTGTTCCACTTTACTATTAGTTATTGTTAATCTCTTACTGTGCCTACTTTATAAATTAGGCTTTATAACAGGCATGTATGTATAGGGAAAAAACCCCAGCATTTATAGAGTTTGGTATTTTCTTCAGTTTCAGATGTCCACTGGGGGTCTTGGACCATATTCCCCTACTATACTCATTAGGTATTTGTTGAATGAATGAATGAATGAGTGGATGGATTAATGTTCTTGTACAAAATGGAATCCCTGTATAATCTCCCTCCACAGTGATGGATAACTTGATTTTGGTATATATGGGCATGCCTTGAACCATACTCCTTTATCTCTCCCCTTTGCTATAATGCCTTCCTGAACTTACAAACGTTCATTGTAAAAACCTTGGACAATGTTAAAGCATAAAAAAGATAAAAATCATTTCAGCCAAGAAAAATGTGTCACTTCATCAACTGCTCTCACAGCACTTTGTCTCCATTGCTATTATAGGAATTATCACAGCTATAAATGGTCTGTTTCCTTGACTAGATTCTAATCTTGAGGATAGGAGGCCTCTCTTGTTGGTATCACCAGACATTGCCTGCTCAGATTTTCTAAATGAATATCACCATTGTAAATGTGACTCCACTTTTCAGAGCAAATCATGGCCATGTCATGTACCATTGACAAAAAATAAGAGATTAAGTGTTATGGGTTGAATTGGGTCTCTGTGCTCACTCCACCAAAAACAAACAAAAAAATGCTGAGGTTCTGTCTCTACCTTCAAATGTGACCTTATTTAGTAATAGGGTCCCTGCAGCTGTAATTAGTTAAGTTCCCATAAAGTCATACTAGAGCCGGGTGGGCTCCTAGTCCAATGTGACTGCTGTCCTTATAAAAAGATGGCCATGAGAAGGCAGAGACACACAGGGAGAATGCCATGTGGGTACAGAAGCAGAGATTGGAGTTATACAGCTATAAATCAAGGAACACCAAAGGTTACCAGCTTTTACCACCAGAAGCTAGGAAGAGACAAGGAAAGATTGACCTCCAGGTTCCAGAAGGAGCATGGCCTACCTACCACTCAATTTCAGACTTCAAGCCTCCAGAACTGTGAGACAACAAATATAGGGTGTTTTAAGCCACACAGTTTGTGGCACTTTGCTATGGTAACCTTAGCAAACTCATGCAATAAGCTATCATTACTAAACACTCTGCCTAATCATTTAGGGCCAAGATCAAAATTCACATACTTTCATTGATTTGCTGGCACAGAATAAAGAAAGAAATCTATTAGATGATGTTTTTCTCTTTCCTTCCTTCCTTCCTTCCGTGGCTGTTTGAGCTCAGAAAACATAGTCACTCTTAACAGGGTGTTGCCCAATATGAGGGAAAGGCCCCATCTCTGAGTTAGACAACACTTTTATTCGCATACTCTCAGTGAGAGAGTACTTTCTTGGTAAGGAAAGAAACTGGTCAAAGGGTTTTACATGCTCATTCACTTCTTATTACACATTTAGAAGTGCTGTCCTCTAGGACTACTGATATTTTATCCACAATGTTTCCAGCCTTCGGTTTGAAGTGGAAAATGTGTCTGGAGAGCCTTACATTCTAAAATGGCATTTCTTGGTTGGAGAGTGAATAATTTTGAGGGCTCTGGTGAGATATCCTGCACTGAAAGAACTTTGGAGAATTTCTAGACTCTCTACTCCAGGAAAAATGAGTATTCCGAACTTTTACTACTTTCTTAGGAGGCAGAATGGCAAATGTATACTTGATGAAAAGGAAATTACTCACAGTCTCCTTAGGGCTTAATATAATCAGCTCTTGTATGGGATAAAGTCTTAGGTGAATCATGAAAAAAAGGTACAAATTTCTCCTTAAATATATCAGGGAGGATTAGAATGAACTGGCATAATCCCTGAGCAAAAGAATCAATTACAGGAATCTGCAAATATATGTATCCCTCCTTAACACATATATGCAGGTATTTTATGATAAAAGATGAAAAGTTTGGCATAGCATACTTAAATACTGAGCACATACATATGTCAATATTCCTTCTTCCACACAGGGATGAAAGTTATAGCAGAGGGAATATACTCAATGGTATTTGTAATAGGGTTGCATGGTGACAGATGCTAGCTGCCCTTGTGGTGAGCAGAGCATAAGGTAATAGACTTGTGAATCACTATGTTCTATACCTGAAACTAATGTAACATTGCATGTCAATTACATATATATATGCATATATATAAATTTTTAAAAATTCCCTTTTCCCATAAGAAGGAAAAATATCACGTGAATGGTATGCCAAGAAGGATTGGAGCTTTCCCTTTCCATACACCCAATTCCACAGAACACTTAATTTATTTCCTTCTATTTAAGTTTCTGACCTATTAGTGATGATTTTGTTATCTTAGAAACACTCTTCAAAATGAGCAGGATCTATTTTAAGATTCATGCTACACAAGAGGCCACATTTCCAATTCAGAAAAATGAAAACCTGTTGGTCCTCTGCAGAAATTATTTAATTTTAAAATACTTCCAAAATCAAAAGCTAATGTTTTCTGTATTTTATGTCAACACTGTATATTTAAATTATATTTTTCCAAGACTCCTGCAAATAATTGGCCTTGGAGCACATGATGATACATTTTTTTAAACATAAGAAACAAAGAACCCCAAGAAAACAGCAAATTTTCCTGTTTTCTTGCCATACACTCAAGATGTAGATTATCTTTTATTGTGTATGAGGTTTTATAAAGCTATACTTCAATAACTGATTTTTATATCTATCTAAAGGCATGATAAAAAGTGAATGAATTAACTCTCAGAATTTTCAAAATAACTGAAACTAAATGCCATAGTAAGAATAAAATTTTTAAGAAAAAATTGTAGGCAGAAATGAATCCTTCAATTTTGTCCTTTTTATTAGTATACCGTGTTCATTGATTATATGGGATATCAGTATGAGGGTGATCTACTTGCCAAAACTATGGAACTAAAAATATTGGCTGACTTACAAAATTAAAATAAATTCTTGCTTTACAAAATATTTGAAAAACAAATGACTTGGAAATAAGAAAGAAAATGAGGAAATCCCACCTAATATGCAATCTTTGTTCCCAATTTAATGATTTACCTTTGTGATCACAAGGTACACAAGATAGTGCCTTTGCACACGTTAAGCCATTGCCTGGTACAAAGCTAACTTTCTATAGGATTTACTTCTTTCACTTACAGTTTTAAATTATTTACTTCTGATCTAGCTTGTTTATAATGTAAAGGCAATTGAATTTGGTTTCTTTACGATTTGATCTTCAAGGACTTATGGGGAGATTCAGTCACAGAATAGAGAACAGAGAGAGAGGCTGGTTACTCACCAGAGTAAGACAGGTCAGTGGCTCATGAACCAAGTCATCAGTGCAAATAAACCCATGCCTTACATACTATTAGGGGTCAGTAACTATTGTTGAATGAGTATTAAGTACTCTGCTGGAAATACACACACACACACACACACACACACACACACACACACACACACTACATTTCCTAGGACTGGTTATAATGCAGTGTTTCAATCAGGTGAGAGAACCCCAGAAGAGCCATACTCTCATTTCAGAATAGCACCTCATAACACCTGAATGTTAGCAACTAAAATATTCATCATCTCAATAGTCACTTAGATCATCACAGAAGTGCCTTCACAGTTTAAAGAGACACCTACACTAAATGTATTTTAAAGAAAGAGCCCCCCAAATGTGAGAATATTGTTTCATACAGCAGGAATCTTGGGAAAATATCTAGTCTTTTATTCCAAGGAAACTTTTTGATAATGAGATCTGGCAATGGAGACATTGAGTTCGCTTTAAGGAAATTAGTATCACTACTTTGCATCCCTAAACATAGACAAAAGGAAATTTTCCTGTTAGCTGTGCCCTAAGTAATTTTTTAGGAGAGTGATCAATGACAAAAATATGCAAAACACCTGACCAGTACTCCTCAAAACTCTCACAGTCATCAAAAACAAGGAAATTTTAAAACTCTGTCATAGCCAAGAGAAGCCTAAACTGACATGACAATTAAATGTAGTATAATATCTGAGATGGGATCCTGGAAGAGAAAAAGGGCATTAGGTTAAAAGCTAAGACAATCTGCATAATGTAGAGACTTTGTGAATAACTATGACAATATCAGCACAATGGCTATAGGAAATGTACCATACTAATGTAAGGTGTTAACAGTAAGGGAAACTGGGCGCAGGGTACAGGGAAACTCTCTGTATGGTCTTCCTATAAATCTAAAATTGTTTGAAAAATGAAATTTATTTCAAAAATTGTGCAACTATTAAGTATGTCTATATGACACTACAACAAACTATGCATCCAAAATCCAACTTATGTGAAGTCTAGTTCATATAACACACACACACACGTACACACATGCACACATGCGTGCACATACCAATGCTGTGGGATGCTTGGGTTACAGAATGCCTACTCGTTTCCTAGGGTATGAGAGAAGTTGCTTTTTAAACCCTCAGACTCTTCTTAGCAAGAGAATGGCTTGTAATTTCTCTTCAACATATAGCTCACTGAGTCTGGAGGAGCTATTGTTTCATAATTACAGAAGAAAGTTGCACAAAAGCTCACTCCATCTGTGCCTTGTGAGACCTCTCTTTCCAAGCAAGAGATACCATGAAATGCCCAGGGCTGGGGAGAGATTTCACAACAACTGTTACCCCATGCGTGTCAGTGGGAGTTAAGGAGAGTAGAAGAAGAAAACAATTTCTTTTCCCTCTATCCATTTTAGGTTAGTTGTCTGGGGCCCTGTAAATTGGTCTGACAAGGACAAATTAACAAGAGAAGAACAAGAAGTTTGCAGTCACGTGCGTTGTACAGACACTCGAGAGCCCCCAGTGATGAGTAAATTCCAGGGGTAATTAGAACGGGGTTGATATAGCAACTTAATAAAAGAGGAGTCATTTTGTTAGAGAAGTGGTAAGACAAGAGAAAAAGACTTTGAACTTCTAGGGGTAGCAAATTGTGGGAAAGAAAATATATGGGAAAGTAATAACAGAAAAGGTCCAGTGTTCACCAGGTTTGCTGTGTGTATGCCTCTGGTGTTGCCTCTGGGCTGAAAAAGGTCTAGAATTGTGTTAAGTGGTTAACTTCTATTTCTCCCGGTAAAGAGGGAAGAGGGGACACCTTTATAAATTTATGTCTTGCTTTTAGGCAAGTAAAGGACACAGAGTTTTTCTTACGTCTACTTGTTCTCAATTGCCTTCAGCTCCAAATAACCCTTGTGCCAAAGGGGCATATTTTGGAATGGCATACTCTGCTACCCTTCAAGGCTTCTTCCATTCTGAAATTAAGGAATTGTATTTCTTTATTTTATTAAGGTTTTTGAATGGATTAAAAAGGGCATTTTATTCTGTAAGCGTTCAATTCATATGTTTTGGATTTAAGTGCAGAGAGAAATGTGGGTTTTTCTCCCCCCACAAACTTGGCCACAAAAATAATTTTACAATATCATTCACCTAAGAGGTTTGTATGAGTTTTCTTTTTCATATGTATTTAAGGATTGAAAGAAAAAAAAAAAACAATAATAAAACAAGGCCTCTCCTGATTAGCAGACGTACTATGGAACAGCAGATGTTACAAAGTACCCTGAGGACAAAAGAAGCTGCCAAAATTGAACACATCAGTTTTAACAACCCTGGAACTCATTTTTGCCAAATGTTTTAAGTACAGGAAATGACTTGAGCCACTCTGTATTTCTTTTTATTTAAGGCATGACTAAAGGTTGAGTCTTTCAGAATATCTGAGGCAAATAGCCAATTAAAGCTCAGCCCATCATCTGCAAATTTCTCTCTGAGATTACTATGCCCAATAACCTGAAGAGTTATTACTTCAATTACCCAAGGTAATAGGTTGATGATACGACCCCCTCATGCTTTCAAAGTTATTTGCAGTGATCCAGACTCTATGGTCTAATTTATAGGGTATGAATAAGCAATTAGGGAAAACATAAAAAACAAATTTAAATATCTCAATGCAATACTTAGTTTCACGTATTTCATTCTCTGGGTTATAAATTATGCTCTCATCCAAAAAATATTTGTTGAGTGTTTTTTACCCAATTCACATTTATAAATACCTCAAAATTCTAAAAGGGCATGGAAATTAAAAAAAAAAAAAAAACAACCACAAACTCAAATAAACCAGAATCATTTTAATGTATTCATTTTCTCAGAATAGACATTTGCCTAAAGGAAAAATCAACAAGATTTTCAGAGAAATATTGTGTATATGTGTCTGTATATTTATGTTTGAACAAGCAAAGCATCCTGATAATTTATTCTGGCCTAGAACTGAAGGTCGTATGTTTAGTTTCAGTGTGTGACGGATGACCTTCTTTTATAGTCCCTGACAACACCCTTAATTCCAGCCATATTGGTCACAAATTTGTTATTGCTGACAGAAGAACAAAGTATGAGCAGATTGGGCCAGTAACATCATTTTTCCTGCATGAATAGCAGCTCTTTTAAAATGTGCTCACATATCTATTTTGTCGTGTACCCAGATTACATTACCAATATAATCCTGTGTCATGTAAAAAAATATAGGGAAGGGGGTGGCTTTTAAGTGGTTATATATGAAATGTATTTAGTAATTCAGAAATTAGAAAAACAAAGAAACTTCAGAAAGATGACTCCTTTGTTCTGGCAAAACCTTACTTATCTCTCAGAACACAACTAAGAAATCACTTGCTCTGGAAAGCTTAACTAAATTGTCTTCCATTTGCCCCCACCTGTAGATAATTTGCTTTTTTTTTTTTCTATTATGCTTTATATATATTTTATGTGGGGCTGTACTCACGACCCTGAGATCGAGACCAGAGCAGAAATTAAGAGTCAGACACATAACTGACCGAGCCACCCAGGTACCCCTACCTTTATGTGTGTGTTTGTGTTTTTAAAGATTTTATTTATTTATTTGAGAGAAAGCGAGCACAAGCAGGAATGGGGAGTGCAGCAGAGAGAGAGAGGGAGAAGCAGACTCTCCACCGATCAGGGAGCCTGATGCAGAGTTTGATCCCAGGACCCCTGAATCATGACTGGAGCTGAAGGCAACCACTTAACCCACTGAGCCACCCAGGTGCCCGCCTTCCTGTGTTTTTAATAAGAATCTGATACTTTATCCCTATCTATTGTACTTTATTTATTCACATATACGCATACCCTACTAGATCATGAGCTCATTATATAGAGAAATTCTTATTTCTTCAGCTTCTAGGTTAATGCTTTGTACATTGAAAGCATTCATTGAAAATGTGTTAACACCTATCACTATGTGAAAGAAGCCAGTTTCTAAGTCTACATATTGTATGATCCCAAATACCTGACATTCTGGAAAAGTCAAAACTCTAGAGATACTAAAAAGATCAATGGTTGCTAGGCATTTGGGCAGAGTAAGGGGAAGAATTAACAAGTAGAACACAGAGATTTTCAAGGCAACTGGACTATTCTCTATGACATTATAATGGTGGGTATATGACATGCGTTTGTCAAAACACGAAGAACTGTTCCACACAAAGGATGAGTCCAGTGGAAACCATGGCCCTTAGTGAATAATAATATATCAATACTAGATCACCAGTTGTTACAAATGTAACACACAAATGCAAGATAATAAAAAGAGAAATGTGCAAGCTAGATGAGGGGGAGGGTGCAAGTGCGGGGAGAGGGGAGGGTACATAGGAACTCGGTACTTTCTGCTCATTTCTTCTATGAAACTAAAACTATCCTAAAATTAAGGTCTATCCTCTTAACAATGTGTGAAAAAATAAAATGTTTAAGGGTCATAATTTTGTCTCCAAGTTAATTTTGTTCTCAACTGTGTTAGAGTTTTCAAAAACTCTAATGTCAGCATATTAAGATTAATTTGGCCAAGCTGTAGTTTGAATTTCTCAGATTCTTTACATTGCTGACACACTGCCAATAATTATTACTTGGCAAGGCAAGTATCTCCTTAGGGAATCTTCCCTGGATCCAAACATGCTATTCTACTTGTCAGCAGCCATATACCCTCTATCTGCTGATGTTTAGAGTATATGTGCATACAATGGGCAGGTTTCATGTTTAGTAAGAGTAGTAGTAATTATTTGAGAATTCTACGTGGAATTTTATCACATTAATTTCTTACACTAATAAATTATATTCAAATAGTATACTTTATTTGTTTTTTTTTATTTTACTTTATTTTGTTTTATTTTATTTGGGGGGGGGAGGGGAGGGAGAGTGGGAGGAAGGAAGAGATTCTTTCTTAAGTAGGCTTCATGCCCAGCATGGAAACCGTCACAGCACTCCATCTCACATGGATCATGAGATCATGACCTGAGATCATGACCTGAGCCAAAATCAAGGGAGTCCCATGCTTAACCGACTGAGCCTCCCAGACACCCATCAAATAGTGTACTTAAATTCAAATCTGTAAACCTAGTCTATCTCCTCTATCAAAACAACGTTTTAAAATATTGCCCCGATATGCACTCACAGTTATTACATACTCCATACTGTGAAACTCAGACATACTGACACAAGTTAATCATTTAAGATTATAATTTATCTAGAATAACTTATCCTTCCAACAAACTTTTTTTTAACAGGTTTTTACATTTATTATTGTTGTATACTGTCCTCCCCCTTTTATTGCCCTACATTCTAAGCTGAGTGGTCTGTTGCCAACTGGCCAACAAATGCTTTTTATCTGTACCTTGACCATCAAGTCATGTGTGAGGAGCTGGGAATGTAACAGAATATTCCTATCATTAAGGGATTTACACACTCTGGAGTGAAAGGGACAAAGGAACAGAGAATTATAATACAGTGCTATTTTTTTCACAGTAACGGGTAAGTTTAAGATTATTGGTTGACTAGAATTGTTCACAAAGCTATTGCTTTTTATTGTCAGTCTGAAGATATTGTGGAGTTAAAATAGATTGGGAAGGAAAAATGATTAGAAAAGGAGACACAAGATGAAGGAAGACTCAGACTATCAGTATGGTCTCTGACTTGGGAAAGTGAAGGACTAATGCCACAATTCGCAGAGCACAGAACAAGGACATGATTCTGTGGGCAGCTGGAGGACAGAAGGAGAGATTGACAAGTATGGATAGGACTTTAGGTTCAAGAACTGGGCCTATATATATATATATATAAGTATATATATATATAAAAAATTTTAAAAAAATTAAAAATATATATATATATTTTTTAAGGTTTTATTTATTTGACAGAGAGAGATCACAAGTAAGCAGAGAGAGAGGGGGGGAAGCAGGCTCCCTGCCAAGCAGAGAGCCCGATGTGGGGCTCGATCCCAGGACCCTGAGACCATGACCTGAGCTGAAGGCAGAGGCTTAACCCACTGAGTCACCCAATTGCCCCAAGAACTGTGCTCTATATTTAAGAATGCTCTGCATTTAGAAAAAGTTGATGGCCCAGGAAGTGAATGTGCATATTCAAGGGTCGTTATAATGTCTGAAGAGAAGAGAGGGCATTGACACTTAGAAGCTGACACCCACAGGTTAACAAAAGAGGACCTTGCAAAGAATCCTAAAAAGACTAAAAAATTAGAGGTCAAAAGAGTACAAGGTCATGAAACTCAAGGCAAGAAAATGTTTCAAGAAGTGAGAGATAGGGTATCTGGGTGGCTCAGTCATGAAGTGTCTGCCTTTAGCTCAGGTCATGATCCCAGAGTTCTGGAATCCAGGCTCCCCTCAGGCTCCTGGCCCAGCAAGAAGTCTGCTTCTCCCTCTCCAGCTCCCTCTGCTTGTGTTTTCTCTCTCGCTGTCTCTGTCAAATAAATAAATATAATCTTAAAAAAAAAATAAGAGATAAAGAAGGTCAGGTAGAGAAGAGAAGTAAAAGATGATAAAGACCAAAATGTTCGTGTGTACTTGGACATGGCAGCATGGATATTGTCATCATCTTAAGAGAACGTTAACGTGTCCAACATCCACTGACTCATTTGAAAAATAGTTATTTTTCTGTCTCAGGAAATGGAGTTCTTTAGAAAGACAAAGAGAACTCTTTTAGGTGCTTGGGGTACATAAAAAACAGGACAGATCAAACCCCTGCCGTTGTGGGGCAGTCAGTCCAATGTCAGAAAAACAGTCAATAAAGAGTAAGTGAAGGGAAGCCAAATTTCAGCAGACTGAAGAATGACTATGAATGATGCATTTGAGATAATGAATATAGAAAATATCCAAATAAATGTCAGATGAATTAGAAAATGCGAAATCATATTAAAATAAATCAGCTAAACATGATAGGAAGGGATTTCTTTTTCTTTTTTAAAAAATTCAACAGAAAAGCAAATTGAAAATGTTTACATGCCATGGGACTGATGCTGTTAGAAAAAGAGGAACCGAAAGTAAGGGGAAAGGAAAACAGATAAATGGTGAAATAGTACTTTTGGGAAGAGGGAAAGGGCAAGATTTCTAAGTGAAAATGGAGAGATCAGAATTATGCCAAAGTGCCACTGGCATGATCTGGAAGCAAGGAGAGAGGACATATAGTCACAAGTGTGTTGGTATTTAGGAGAAAAGAGAGTATAGAAATGAAGGGGTTAGAATGTAGTTCAAATGCTGACGTTAGCCATGCTAGAGCACGAGAGGGAGAGCAGCAGAGAGGGCCACTCACCATTACAGTTTGTGATTTGCACTCATGGTGCCTGAGCAGCCCGAATTTGAAAATGAAGAAGTGGGATAGATTAGTTAGTATAGAGCCAATGGGTGGACAATGGCACTAGAGAATGGGCAAGCAAGACAAATAATGGACTGTGGACTCTAGAAGAGATGACGAATAGAGAAAAAGCAAGAGAAGCCTATGAGGCAACAAGTAGAATGGCCAAAGATATGGAGGTCCAATGTCTGAAAGCCTCAAAGGATAATAATAATACATTTTGAATAACGAATGCTTCAGTGATGGGAAAACTTCAAAAATATAAACTGAATATTTACTTGAAAAAGTAGTTGTATAGCAGACCCTTTTGGACAAATACTGATTTAACTCTCTTCTATCATATCACAAATAATTTCCAACATTTTATTAGGTTTTTTAATTTAATTTGCCCAGAAATTTAGGTATGCAAAGAGCAAATGGGAGCTTATTTGGACGTGCTGAAGATAGAAAAAGATTTAGAAGATTTTTTGATCTTCTGGTGTAAGTGAAGTTTTATAGGAAAAGCCATGAAGATAACTGGATATGGTAGTGGTACGGACTTGCTCATTTGTCAGACATAAAAGCAGATCTTCAGAAGCAATGGCAAATGCAGTGTGGACATGTGCTAGGGAGCCATTGGTTTCAGAGTGACCAGTAATTCTCAGGGAAATAAAGGGAGATAAGAAAAGGATCCTTAAAAAAATGGGCTTTGTTTTTTAGAGAGATTTTCAGTTCATACCAAAACAAACAAAAAGCAAGTGGTGATTTCCCACATACCCTACACACCTACAGACACACAGCCTCCCTCCCTGTTGATCACAGTGCCCACTAACATGGTGCATTTGTTAGAACTGATGAAACTACATGGACACATTATTATAAACCAAAGCCATGGTTCACATCAGGGTTCACTCCTGGGGTTGCACACTCTGTGTCTTTGAAGACATACATGATGACACATCATCATTATAATACCATACGGAATAGTTTCACCACACTGAAAAGTGCTTCATAGAAGCACATAGAAGTGCCTTCTTCATCCCTCTCTCCCCACTTAAGCCCCAGAAACCACTGATGTTTTTTTCTATTTCCAAAGTTTGCTTTTTCTGGAATGTCCTGTAGTTGGAATTGTGCAGTATGTGGCCTTTTCAGATTGGCTACTTTAACTTAATAACATGTATTCAAGGTTCCTCCCGGTCTTTTCCTGGCTTGATAGCTTCTTTCTTTTCAGCACTGGTAATATCCAATTACCTAGATTCCAAGAGATTATCTATCCATTCACCTACCAAAGGACATCTCAGTTGCTTTCAAGTTTTGACAATTATGAATAAAGCTACTGTAAACATCTGTGTGCAGGTTTTTGTGTGAACGTGTTTTCAACTCCTTTGTGTAAATACCAAGAAGCACCATTGCCGGATCTTATGGTAAGAGTATGTTTAGTTTTGCAAGAAAGCATCAAACTGTCTCCCAAAGTGGCTGTACCATTTTGCATTCTAACAACAAATGAGAGTTTCTGTTGCACCACATTTTTACTAGCATTTGGTGGTGTCAGCATTCTGGATTTTGGCCAACCTAATCACAGTGGTTATCTCATTGTTGTTTTAATTTGCATATCTCTAATAATATGTGATGTAGATCACTATATGTTTCTTTTTCATCCCTGTATCTTTTGTGGTGAGGTGTCCAGTAAGGTCTTTGGCCCATTTTTAATTCAGGTTGTTTGTTTTCTTATTGTTGAATTTTAAGAGTTCTTTCAACCAATAACAACACTTTAACAGAGGTATCTTTTGTGAGTTTTTCTCCCAGTTTGTGGCTTGTATTCTCATTTTCTTGAAAGAGTCTTGTTTGGAGAAGTAATTTTTAATTTTAATCAAATCCAATATACCAGTTCTTTCTTTCATGGATTGTACCTTTGGTGTTGGATCTACAGAGTCCTTGCCAAACCCAAGTTTTTCTCTTATGTTATCGTCCAGGAATTTTATAATTTTTCATCTTACCTTTAAGTCAGTGACCTATTTTGAGTTTATTTTTTTGTGAAAGATACTGTAAAGGTCTGTATCTAGATTTTTTTTTTTTTTTGCATGTGGAGGTCTATTGTTCTAGCACAATTTGTTCAAATTATTTTGTTTGCTTTATTGTCTTTTCTTTGCTCCTTTGTCAAATACCAGTTAACTACGTTTATGTGGGTCTATTTCAAGTTTCTCCCCTGTTCTATTGATTTTATTTGCCTGTCTTGACTAGTCTAGCTTTATAGTAAACTTTGAAGTTGGATAATGTCAGTCCTCCAGCTTTGTTCTTCTTCAAAATTGTGTTGGCTGCTCTGGATCTTTTGCCTCTTCCCTCTGCGGTGACCACACTTCTGGGCCAGCTGGGGACAGAGGTTCTCATTCCAGGGTCCCCTCCTTGGTTAGCACAGCTACCAGCCTGCTGTATCCATGGAATTCCATAGCAGAAACTGCCTCCATGTGACTGTTTTAAGAGTGTGGCTGACCTTGAGTGACATCTCCCAAGAGGAATAGGGTTTCCTTGAGAAGGATCTGAGATGGCTGTACCATGTGATGCCAGAGAATTTTGCACACAAAGCCTCCCTGGATGGCTGGTGTAGACCAGAGGATAAGGGAACACCTTCAGTATAGTTTTTCAGAAGAACAATGTCACAGGACAGAATGACACAGCTAGGTCCATCCTTCCAGAAGGCTCATCTCTGTGAGATGAGGGTCCAGGTGGTGAGACACATTTTGTGCCATGGCTGAGCACTTGTGAAGCTGTGGAAAACAATTCTGACTCAACCCACATCTTCACCAGCACCAGAAGGAGCACAGTGAAGATGGGATGTGGACAGGTCTTCCCTTGGGAAGGGCTGCTGTTCACCTGTGGGAAGGGCTTCTTGACAACACCAGCTTTCTGTAGTGTCAGCTGCTCCCAGCTGGAAAGATGCCACCCAGCAGCCCCAAGTGTGAGGAGGCCTTTCATAATGGAAAAAGTCATGACAAATGCAGTAAACTGGGGAAAGTTTTTGGCTACAACTGCAGGCTTGTTTAGCATCCATGAATTCACAACAGAGAAAAGTCCTCATGAGTGTAGGAAATTCTTTAGCTAAAGCTCCAACATTATGCATCCCCCTGGAGCCAAGGTTTCCTACTACAGTGAATGTCGGGAATCTTTTAGCTTCAGCTCCATCCCGGGCAATCACCAGAGAGTCCCTTGGAGCGAGGCCTGATGAATGTGTTAAAAATATGAAATCCTCTGAGCAAACTGTGGCCTCATTTGATGCTGCAGAGTTCATATTTGAGAAAGAGTTTATACCTGCACTGAATATGGGAAATTCTTTAACCATAAATTTGATGTCATTCGACATCTGAGTTCACACTGGAGAAGAGCTTTCATGTTCAGTGTAAAAACACGGGAAGAGAGCCTCTGTGAGAGAGCCATCTTCCTGAATTGAATCCCATATATCTGCACATACACATGGGAGAATCTCTGTAAATTCTAGGAATGGGGGCAGATCTAATGAGCTGCACCATACTCTCTAACCTGCCCAGGCCAAGGCACATGCCAGATTAATGTCACAGTTTCTATGGCAAATGTCATTCCACATCTACTACCTAGCAGGTCCCCACCACATATTTTAGTCACCCCAGTGTAGTAAGGGAAGACAGATGTTTCTTCTTTCTCTCTCTCCCATGCCCTGGAGAAAACCATGAATTGTCTGAGCCCTTAGGGGGCCTCCTTCTCTTCTCTCTGACTGGTTAAGGCATAGTCTTGACACAATTTTGGCCAAGAAGACCCAGTATGGATAACACTGGCAACTTGCAAAACCTCTTAGTTCTTTCAAGTTTGACTTAATTTGCATAGCTGAGAAAGGCCAGCTAGAAAGAGTTTGTGGTCCTCTTTTGTGGCTTGGATCCAAGGATTTTTTTTTTTTTTGGCAGGTCCAGAGATCACCTGGAGCCTTCAGTGGTTTTGGGAAAAAGAAAAATCTGTTCCCTTCACATCACATCACATAACACCCAGCTCTTCCCCAGGTACTTCAAAGGAAGCATGTCCCCTGATATCCAGAATTCCATTTGCTGGTGGCACTTGCCATAAGACTAAAGGGGCCAGACTGAAACAGTGTGTGTAACTAATAGGGTCTGGAGAAGACTGTACCACACTAGAGAGAATATGCTTCTGGAATGCCTCCCCAGCCGTTCTAGTGACTACAGCTATATGACATGAGTGTGTCCACTTCATTCTGGTGTGTTTCCTAAAGTTGAGGGAGTTGTCCAAACAAATAAGGGTTTGTTTGCTCCTGTAACCTCTGGATTGTTCACCTCAAGGCCATTGTTGTCCAGTCAGGAAAGCAAAGGAAAATAGAAAAAGGGGAATCCCATAGTCCAAAAATGTGACTTTTCTCACTCAACTGGAGTTTTTGTTGACTTATAGAAACAATTTTTATTGCTTGTCAATATTACTTGCCACAAAAAGAGGGCTGTCCTTCCCAAAGCATGAAGAGAAAGATGATTAATAAAGTTGCCGAAACTTCTGGTATCTGGGGGGAAAAAAAAGAGAGAGAGAGAGATCTTTTTTTTAAAATTCAGTTAGCCAACATTCAGAGTACATCATGAGTTTTTGATGTAGTGTTCAGTGATTCATTAGTTGCCTATAACACCCAGTGCTCATCACATCACGTACCCTCCTTAATATTCGTCACCCAATTACCCTGTCCCCCAACTCACCTCCCCTCTGTAACTCTCAGTTTGTTTCCCAGAGTCAAGAGTCTCTCATGGTTCCTCTCCCTCTCTGACCTCTTCCCATTTAGTTTTCCCTCCCTTCCCCTTAGAGCAAGACAATTATCATGTGGTTTCACTCATATGTGAAATATAAGAGATCTAAACCTTCACAGAAATTTTTTTTTAAGTTTTGTTGAGGTATACCTCACATGCCATAAACTCACATATTTTAATGTATGCAATTGGATTACCTGTGACATACATATGAACCCATGAAACCATCATAATCATGTTAATGAACATACCCAACATCCTTATATTTACCAAGTATTTTCTTATCACCTCTCCCTGCCCTTACCAGTCCTTTGGACAATGACTGATTTACTTTCCTTGACAATAAATTAGTTTATATTTTCTAGAATTTTATATGATGAGAGCCACAAAGTGTTTGCTTTTTGTTTTATTCTGGTTTCCTTCATGCTACATAATTACTTTCAGATTCCTAAATGTCACAGTTCATTATTTTTATTGCTGAATAGTGTCCCATTGTATGGGTGGATATAGTATCTGTTTATCCATTTATATGTAATTAATGGACATTTGGGCTTCTACTTTGGGACTATTACAAATGAAACTGCACATTTATTTTTTTAAAAATTTTTAAGATTTTATTTATTTAGTTGAAACAGACAGAGAGAGAGAACACAAGCATGGCAGCAGAAGAGGGAGAGAGAGAAGCAGACTTCTCACTGAGCGGGGAGCCTGATGTGGGACTCGATCCCAGGACCCGGGATCATGACCTGAGCTGAAGGCAGATGCTTAACCCACTGAGCCACCCAGGCACCCCTAAAGCTACATATTTAAAGCATACAGTTTGATGTTTTGATACATGCTTAAGCCCTTGAAACCAAAAGTTTCTTTTTACCCTTTTAAATCCATCTCTTGTGACATACAAAATCATGATATACGAACAGATCCACTTTTTGGAACGGATATTCTGTATGTACGTATGAATGGAGAGGAATGCCCTGTGAAAATCCCTGAAGTCTTCCCCAGTTTTCCCACATTTTCTGTCAGCTCATGACCACCCTCATTGTATCTGTCCCCACCACATTACTGGAATATTCTACCTAGAATCCCAGATATCATATTAATTAATGCATAACCTCTTCAGAATGCATTTCTAAAATGTGATTTCGTAACATTAGTAACTATCACACAAAATAAACTATTTAAAATATGACTGAAAATTGGGTGCACCTTGGTGGCACAGTAGGTTCAGTGTCCAACTCTTGATTTCAGCTTTGGGTCATGATCCCCACATCTGGCTCTGCACTCAGTGGGGAGTCAGCTTGAGATTTTCTCTCCCTCCCCCTGCTCATGTTCTCCCTCCCTCTCTCTCTCAGATAAATAGATCTTAAAAAATAACATACAATAAAAATTGAATAATGTGAATGGGTAAACAATTCACAGACTAAAAAAATTAAAACTAAAAATTATTAAAAAAAACATGAAAAATATTTAATCTCACTAGCAATAAAGATCTACAAATTCAAATAAAAACAATGGTTTAATTTTGTTTGTCCACATTGGCAAACGTTTAAAAGTATAACAGTATTAGTTAACAGGGAAATGGTCAGTCTCATACTGGTTGGTGGGAGTATCCATTGGTACTACATTTTTGGAACATTAATCTGGCATATCCTCTTAATCTAGAAATTTTACTTTTAGGAATTTAACCAGGGAAATAACTTAAGAAGTAAAAATACAGTAAAAATGCAAATAATCTAAATGCCTGACAATAAGATATTGGCAAATAAAAATAAATGTTGCCATGTTTCTTAAAAAATATTTTGTCATTTAAAATAATGTTGCTAAGGGCGCCTGGGTGGCTCAGTGGGTTAAAGCCTCTGCCTTCAGCTCAGGTCATGATCTCAGGGTCCTGGGCTCGAGCCCCACATCGTGCTCTCTGCTCAGCGTGGAGCCTGCTTCCTCCTCTCTCTCTGCCTGCCTCTCTGCCTACTTGTGATCTCTGTCTGTCCAAAAAATAAATAAAATCTTTAAAAAAATAAAATAAAATAATGTTGCTAGTAGGATAGCAAATGCATTCTAGTTCATGTGCCAAGTTTTACAAATCTTATAAATAACTCTACTTGCTATAGACAAAAATGATAAAATAAATAATATAGGAACATTTTATTATGGATCACATTATTACGTAAATACAATTGAGACTGATTTATTTACATGTTTAAATGTGAATGATTTGTTTCATATTGTTAGCAAAGTCATGAACAGGTGCCATTTTGTCAATGACAGTGTAATTCAAATGATCGATATTCAGTTATTATATCCTTGTTGGAGACCACATGAATTTAATAGAACAGAAAGACATTTGAAATACATATTTACAAAAATATCAAAAAATAAATTACCAATTTACATGTACCAAAACATGTATAAAACTAAATTGATAAGAATAACAACAACAATAAGGACAATACAGCATTTATAACATGGAACAACAGGAAACATTTGCTGGCATTATTCTGCAACTGATCTGACATCCCTTAATCCTGTTAGATTTCAAGCATGATGGTTATACTGTACTTAGGTAGGAAAATGTCTACTGGTGTGAAATATGGGATGACGGGGCATCACATTAACAACTCTGAAACGGGTCTATGAAAAAAGTTCCTTGTACTATTTTTTTTTTGGACATTTCTCTAAATTTGAAGTTACTTCAAACTAAAAATTAATTTTAAAATCTTACCAAGTGAACTCACTCATAAATCACACATGTAACATTACAGGTCACTAGCACAATTGGAAGATTACACCTCTGTACATAGTTTTATTTATAATAGGCTGAAGACTGAAGTATACTATTTAACTCCACCTTCAAAGAATGAATAAACTCAGGGTTTAGGTCACATACTGTTTTACCAGATGTAAATATAACCATATATTCATTATGAATAGATTTATCCTATCTTATAGTATCCAAAGGCAAATTTAGAATTTGTTAGTTTATTAAAAAACAAAAATGGATATTTTGTTTATTAAAAACACCTTGTCATTTATCTTATGCATTTTACTTGGAATGTAAATTTCTTTAAAAGGGGGGGATTGAGAGAGAATTATTAATAATGAAAAATGGCATTTAATGATCAACAAATACATTTGCCCCTTCTAAGGTAGTTGCGTGCTTTTTGAAATGGAATGGAATTTGTAAAATGTTAACCTGAGAAAGCAAGTTATCAAACCAATCTTCTTCCTCATATGCCTTTCTCAAATCTAGAATTATTTTACTACTTGCCTTTTTAGCCTGGGAAATCCATGGGTTAGTCTGGCATGAGAAATCCTAACTGAACCTGGGCTGGCTCCTAGTAGTAATCATCTTGCCTCATTAAGAGCCCCCAAATAATAGGTCCAATATTCAAGCATAAAATTATGCTGCAGATAGATGTCAGAGTCATCCCAGCACAACTTCTGGAATTTATCTGGACTAACCTCTTCCCCAGCTGCACTCCCCCAACTCTCACCTTCACCGGAAATATAGCCATTTGTGCATTTCTGGTCTTGTGGCATCTGTCATGTGCTCCTCCTCATTTGTTCATGGCTGGTCTTCAATCATGAAAGAAAATGCTTAGATACTGAAGAATGTCAGTATTTGGATAAATCATTGACTCATGTTAAAAGTATTCAGGTGATAGTTTTCAATCTTCGAAGTCTCTTGTGATCTACAGACCATGTTTGCTTTGTTCTTTCTAATTCAAATAGTGTTTTCCTAGATAAAGAAGAATACAACAAAACAGCAGAGGGAGAGGGAGAAGCAGGCTCTCCACTGAGGTGGGAGCCCGACCTGAGGCTCCATCCCAGGACCCTGGATCATGTGCCTGAGAGAGAGAAAGAGAGAATCTCAAGTAGCCTCCATGCTCAGCGCAGAGCCCTAAATAGAGCCCAACAATGGCTTTGATCTCACAACCCTGAGATCATCACCTGAGCTCAAACCAAGAATAGGATGCTTAAACTGACCAAGCCACACAGGTACCCCTTGTTTCACATATTTTATAAAGCATTTTCATTACTTCAGCCATGATTTAGAAATCTCAGTCCATTAGAAAGCTTTGATCTTAATTTTCTTCTTCAAATCTTATGCTTTCTTTTCATTCTTCGACCAATCGTCATATAGCTGACCTTTCTTGTTCCCCTCTCAGCTCCCAGGTCGCTGATTCCTCAGAGGCCTCTGATCACCACTGAATCCAATGATATCCTTCAGCTCCCCTCCCCCAATCCCCCATGTCACTCTATCCCAGTAATGTTTTATTGTTTTTTGTACCCCTCATCACTACCTGTAATAATTTTTTCCATCTCCTTCAAATGAAAGGGGAGCTCCGTGAAGAAAGGGATAAACTGTCACCCAAGGGCTTATCACGGACCCACGCACAGAGTAAATATTAAATAAGCTGTTGAATACAGAGCTAACACTTTCCCTGTCACCTTTCTTAGAACACCTTCCAAATCCATGCCTCTAACAGCGATCACTCTGGGTTGTAAATCAGAACTTGATTATTGCAAGCCTCATGAACATTTCCAACAATATTTCTTTATATTGAACCCTAGTCATGGTATCTCTCTCATGTTTTCTCCATTTTCTATAATCTGGCTTTTGAAAGACCAATTCCAGCATTTCTTCCTTTGGCCAATACGAACACCAAGACGTTGAATTTATTATCATATCTCAGGATACAAATCAGTTCTTCCTTTTGGATTAGAATTCAGCACAGTTGTACTTCCCTCTCTGCATTTCATCTACCTTCAGAAACTCCAAACTGACAGTAAAGTAGCTCAAATATTTTTCACACGCTTTGCTCTTTCTGTTGAAAAGAGACAAAATATACTAGCCTCGTCACTCTGGAGCCTTCCCTGTGTGCCAAGTGCTGTCCACCTGCTCAACTCACATCCACTGGGTAATAAACTGTTTAAAGTCAAGACTCATTTTTTCATTTTTAAAAATCCCTTCGAAATTCAGCACCAGACTTTGACTAGAAGTGGCAGAAATAACTTTAAGTTAAATGGGGTTGAATATACCCTTTTATTCATACAAACTGGATTCAGTATGCACCACATAAGTAATGTCATGCCTCTCTTTTTCCTTCTTTCTTGGTTCAAATAATTTCTCTTTTTAGAGTCTTGGAATTGCGATGGTGCATATGCTTTGTACTCCCCTGTCCCTGCCCTCAATCTATTTCTGCCATCTCACTACTTCATAGTAACAATTAAGAACATGTTCACCTATTTATGGTTAAATTTAAATTTCATTGTACTCATTATTCACAATCCCCTACATTTCTTGATTCTTTCTCCTCCTGTTTTCATTTAAGAATTACCAGGAAACCATTTCAAAGTATCTGGGTTTTCATTTTATCTAATCATTTCCCCCTTCCTCTAAATGTTTTGCTAAAATACAGTCCCTTGAAATGTGTTCCAACTTTGCCAGGAACTCCCTGGGATCAATTAACATTTAATGATCTTCCTTGTGCTGTGCTAAGATATACCTTATCACTTGACTTTCCTGTTGATATTGTTAGAAAGACTATTATCCTCATCTCAGATTTTATATAACTGACCTGAGAAAGATTAAATAACTTTGCCTCTGGTTGGACAGCTGGTAAATGGTAAAGGGGGATACGTGTCTACTGCTCTTTCCACTTTGGAAGACTTCCCTTACCACTCTTCTTTCTAGAATTCAGTCCAGAAGGATCTTGCTACTCAGCACCACCTAAATATATAGTTAACCCAATGCCCAGTACCTTAGTCCTGTTCTACATTTCTAAAATTTGCCTAAAATACTGTCAACACTGTCTGCTAGAAATGTCATTCATTTCAACACAAGTCAGAAAAAAAAATGGTAGTATATAAATGATCATGAAATTTGGCAGACTTTCAAATGTATATCAGAACAATAAGTGACAAGGCATGGAGTGGTGTCACATGGGTCAGCTACAACTTTTTTTTTAAAGACTTTATTTATTCATTTGAGAGAGAGAGCACAAGTGGGGGGGTGGGGTGCAGAGAGAGGGAGAAGCAGACTCCCCACTAAGCTGGAAGCCCAAAGTGGGGCTTGATCCCTGAGTCAAAGGCAGACCCCCATCCATCTGAGCTATCCAGGTGCCCCAGCTATGCCATTTCTAATGGTGTCAAGTCATACAATTTACTAAACATCTCTAAGTCTCACTTTCCTCTTCTATAAATCAGAAAAAAATAACAGGTTCCAACCTCACCGCACCATTTTAAGGAATAAATGAAATAATGTGTGTAAATGTCTAAATATAATGCCATTAGTGAGAAAAGTTAATTAATTTATTAACTTAATGCATGTTAACTATCATCATCATCACCATCATCATCATCACTATTTTGGAAACACACTCCAGGAAAACAATGCACATCCATTTAACCAAAACAAGCCACTGTAACCCTAAACACTGTAACAAACTCCTTTTATTCTAATGTAAGGTTTTTGGTAATGTTCAGTACCTGTAAATCCTGTAATTGTCTTCTTCAGCAAGATAAGCAAGATACCTATGTAATACAAAATGTACTTGCTGGAACAGTTGATCAGGCTTTCAGATATGACCCAACCAATGAAAGCTGTGCCACCGAAAAAAAGACACTTACATTACTGGTTTAATCTACTCATATAGCACATAAAAGAATTGGAACATATAATATACAGCAAAGACTTCATCCAAAACAAAGTTCCAAAATTATCTCTTGGCCCGCTCCATTTTATGATAAATAATTAACATCTGTGATAGCAAAGAATAAATTATTCTCCAGTCCCAGTTCACTAAATTGATTCCTAGCTCTCAGAGAGAATTATTGCATCATTTTAACTCCAAAAATAACAAGACACAAAGGCCTTTCTCTCTAGTAGAAATTAATAAAGTATTTACTCCCCAAAAATCAATGCAATGCCAACTAGACATAGTGGTGCATTCTTTGGAATAAGTATACTCACCTGCCATGATCTATTACCTTATTAACTCATACAAAATCCCTATAAATTACTCAAGTAGCATGTTGCAGAAACATTTTTGTTTTAGAAGGAGAAAAATAAAAGCCACCTGTATGTAAAATGAGGAAATACGTATTTTGCCCAAATTTTCCCAGAACATTGAGTAGAAATCTAGAAGAAGAAACTGAACTTGTTAGCCACCATTCCAGCACACCTAAGGAAGATAAGAGATAGTGAGCTAAACAGATGAGAAATACAGGGAAAGGATAGATCGTTTCCCTTCCTTTCTTCAAGTCTGGACTGCCCCCAAAACCCAGATCAGGCAGGTTTCCAAAGTGTCCAATCTTCTCAAAGACGTTTACTAATAGTGTTACTGCCTTCACACAGTGAAACTGCACAAAAACTGAATTTTTCTTCACAGTGAGTCACTGGGAAGACATCTGGTCTTATCTGACTGTTAAACTAGTCCTTTGTGTTGCTCCTGTTACTGAGCTGTCCGTCCTAGACAGTCATGGTGCTTCAGAGCAGAGAGCCCTTGATTGCCAAGCAACGGGCTTAGACACCCATTCAGGCAGCTCTGTGCTAATGTTTCCCTCCCTCCCTTCCTCCTCCCTCCCTTCCTCCTTCCTTCTTACCTTCCTTCCTTCCTTCCTTCCTTTCTTAGTCTTTGTCTCTGTCTCTGTCTTCACTTCCATACTCTTCTTTCTAAGCCAGACTCTTACCCTAATTTCACAGGATATTTAGGTTACTTGCATAGTGATAGTTGAAACCCACAGGGCCTGTCAGTAGGAATTTTTTCTGTAGTTAGCTTGTACTGTCATTTACACAGTGTAATATAAGATCTCACCTTGTAGGTTCAAAGGTTGACAGCAATTAGAAAAACTAAATTCCAAAGCAGAGTGCAAACAAGCTGGCATATTGATACAGAAGTAAAAATCTTGAAAAGACAACTTCAGTGTCAGGATTCAATTAAAAAGCCTGATAATTTGAGTGCTCTAGATATGTTTAAATATATTTTAAACCAAAATGAAACAAACTATAACATTTTTTAAAAGGAGTATCTGGAAGAATATACACTTGTCCTGACTTCCTTGATTATTTGTGGTCTTTTGTGAGACATGGAGAAGATGAAATGTGAAAGGCTGCTTTAATCAGCTGTAGCTCTAGAAGTTCTAGCATGTTCCCTGATCACCTAGAAAATGTTCATGAAAGGTACTCAGTAAATTGTAAAGGCACTTCACTATTGCTACTTGCTCATTTTAGATTATCTTGATGAAGTCAGTTCATAAACATAAGACAGCCCCAGTATATGACAATAACTTGAGTTATTGAGTTACATAACTTGAGTATAATATTTTTTCAACCTAAAAGTTAATGTAGTTGTCCCCATTTGAAACAAATGTGTCTCCTATTTATTATTTAAAAATCCCTTGGTGTCTGACAAGTTCTGCACTATGTTGCTTTCAATCTCAAATGAAAATGAAAGGGAGAGTTGACGCAAATAAATAAATAAATAAATAAATAAATAAATATTTGTAGGCTTCTGACATAAAGATGGCCAGTTTGAATTCTACAACCTAACATATATGATTTGTTGCAGTTTGTGTTATTAGATCCAGTATAGCAGAGACCTGCATTGTAAATTTCATAGTACCAGTAAATGTTATATCTAGCCTCCATATTGTTTTCTTTCTAGTGATTTTAATTACCTTGTTATAAAGTAACACTGCTCTTTAGCAATAGTTCAAGAGCAGAGAGCATGTGATAAGTGGGATGGGCAGATGTGAACCTCTGCAGCCTATGGTCTCCACTTTACCGAAGCCATAATGTTACAGATGAGAACACTGAGCATTTGATCTGCAAATGTGCATGCAGCTTATTCACATCAGCCTACATGAGGGCAAATTCTCTTGACTTCCAAGTCACAAATCCTACAAGTTTGCAAGGCTAGACTTCTATGATTTATCTATCCCTCAGTACCAAAAATGGATTCAATGATTGTGTCTTCACCTTACTCTATGAAGTCTCTTAGGTTTACTACCTTAAAATCTCTAAGAATTTACAAAACATAGGAAATCACTTATTAACAAAGTTTAGGCAATGAGCTTCTGAAATGTGCCCCATATTGTTACCAGATACTGAAGACCAGGACCTGTGGTGGCATCACCTGAAAAAATTCTCATGGCTAAGGGCACATCGCAACTTGTGCACATTCTAGATTCCAAATCTTCCCTTCACAGAGGGCTCTGGGTGTGTATTTGAGGGTATTGAGACTTAGGTCAGTTGTGCTGGTACTTTTCAGAAGTCTCTATGTCTAATAAGACCTCCTATTACACAACCACAAAAATAGAAGAAGTTGTTCTCTCCCCTCTGTTTAGGAGGATCTAAAAATGATAAGGAATCCCTTACATGCGGGAAACTTGAATTTCATTCTCCTCATCATACTGTGAAATGTGATTACTCTTCTCTGACCAAGATTTTTAAATTGCCAAAGGGCCAGTCCTAAAAGACTTTCTAGAATACTACCCAAAAATTCAGCAAGAATAAATAACCTCCCACATGGGGAACAGATCAGCCAAATACAAAAAAATTTCCTTCCCCAAATTTAAGACCCAAATGTACGAGCCCTGACATCCAGAATTATATACAACATTTTTTTTTCATTGTTATACAGACTACTGCCAACTCAAAATAGAAAATAATCCAACAGAAATGTGAATGGGTGACTGTCCCCAGAGATTTCACCGACATTCTTCCACTTGATTCTGTCCTGTCAGGTTGATTTTTGTGGTCAGCATCGTATTGGAGTCTTACTGGTGCTCTAATTCCCCTGTTCTTCCCGAACCCCTAAATTCTGTTAACAGTAAAGCAGGATAAATACGGTTGATCTGCTCCTCTTGCCCCGGACTACAGCTCATTCTCCAAGCACAGCCTAAGATAATCTTTCAAACACCCAAATCTGAGAGGTCTCTCAGGTTTTTAAAGCCATCCAGTGACTTGCTATCATCTGAGAGTGAAATCTGAAGCCGATTTCATGGCTTCAAAGGTTCTTCATGGTCTGACTCTTGTGTTTTTCTCCAGCCGCACCTTCTGCACGCCCACCATCATCCCAAACTCTTATCTCTCTCCTTCCTTCGAGGCCCTAGAATCTTCAGATCTACACTTTCTCCTGCTCTCTGAGAAGGAGTGGTTTCAGGAGAACTAGCACTTTCTCTGGAAGCCTTGCTTATCCCCAGTCGCACCTTCCGGGTTAAGCTTCTCTGACCCCTGCTCCCACACACCTGCCTGTGTCCCGATGAGCGTCTGCCTCCCCAGCCACGTTAGGTTACAAGCTCCGTGGAGGGTAGGACCATGTGGTTTTTTTTGACGGCATGTCCTCGTGTCCTAGTGCAGGACATATCTTTGGTGCCTAGGACACATTTGTTGAGTAAATCATACAAACTGTATAAGCATAGCTTAGTAAGTAGAAGTTAGCTCTGAGCCGTTGTTTACAACTGATTCCAGCTGGTATTGGGTACGGCGATTATTCAGATTCTTTTCTCTCAATCCTCAGATCTCTGGCAAGAGAGGAATTTCTTTCTCTGTCCCTTCTTGACCCAGATTACTGATACAGGTGTAATCTTGACCACTCTCCTCCCATGTCTCTGGCCTCCCAGTTCTTTCCAGTCACAGGAATGTGTGATGCCTTGGTGATCACACGTCACAAAACATGCTCAATCCTTACTGCATCTATAGGGCTCTCCAATAAGTTTATTTATTTTTTTTAAGAGTTTATTTATTTATTTAACAGAGAGAGAGAGAGACAACACAGCAAGGGGAGTGGGAGAGGGAGAAGCAGGCTTCCCCCTGAGCCGGGAGCCCGATGTGGGACTCGATCCCAGAACCCTGGGATCATGACCTGAGCAGAAGGCAGACGCCTAATGACTGAGCCACCCAGGAGCCCCTCCTCCCCAATAGAGTTTAGGCAATAAGCAGACTTCCATTTCCAAACCGGAAAACCCGTCTGTTGTGGGCTGAATTGTGTCACCACCTGCCTCCTAAAAGTGTCTGTTGAAGCCCCCAGTACCTCAGAACGTGACCGGGTTTGGAGATAGGGCCTTTGAATATGTGTTTACATTAAAGGAGGCCTTTAGGGGTGTCCCTAATACAATCTGACTTGTATCCTTGTCTGAAGAGGAATCTGAATAGGCAGGGAGACACCAGGTGCTCCTGCACAGAGGCAAGACCAGGGGAAGACACAGGGAGGAGGCAGCCATCTGCAAGCCCCGGAGAGAGATTTCAGGGGGAACCAAAGCTCCCGACACCTTGATCTTGGACTTCCAGCCTCCAGACCCGTGAGAAAACAAATTTCTCTCATTTAAGTTGCAGAGACTGTGGTATTTTGTTATGGGAACCCTCATAGACTAATACACTATGAAAGTTTAACACTTTGTACCTATGTCCTAGAGCTGAAACTCTACCCTTATCACCACTGTTTTCCCATTTTGAATGAAGTCTTTATATCTAAGTCCAGAAAGAAACATGAACATTAAGGAAGAAGAACCTAATAGTAATAATTCATGGGTCACCAAATATGTGCCAGGCACTGTACCAGGAGCTCTGTGGTCTGTCAAAATTTTCTCTACCTCACAGCTCAGGGAACTCAGGACTACAGAGGTTGAGTAATCGTAATTGGCCCAAGATCATACGATTAGCCAAGAAGAAGAGACTGCAGGGGCACCTGGGTGGCTCAGTGGGTTAAAGCCTCTGCCTTCGGCTCTGGTCATGATCCCAGGGTCCTGGGATCGAGCCCCACATCAGGCTCTCTGCTCAGCAGGGAGCCTGCTTCCTCCTCTCTCTGCCTGCCTCTCTGCCTACTGCGATCTCTATCTGTCAAATAAATAAATAAAATCTAGGAAAAAAAAAAAAAGAAGAAGAGACTGCATTTGAGCATACACTTGTCTAAGACAACTGAGTAGAACAGAAACAGTAAAGGCTCTGGGAGTTACATGACTTGGGTTTGAACTCGGGTTTGTTGCTAAATGGCAGAGTGTGACTTTGGGCAGGTCACTTGCCTTCCATGAGCCTCAGTGTCTTCAACTGTAAAATGAGGATAATACTGTGTATCTTGTAGGACTAAATGTGGTAACACACAAAAGAATAAGAACATAGTATAGATTCAAGCATAGAGAGTTCCTTTGTTCTAGTTCACACAGGCAAAGCCAGAACAAGAATCCTAGATCCCAACATTTGTAGAAACTGCCTTATTTCAGCAGAGCTTTTTGGTTTTATTGAAAAAAAAAGTCTACTTCTATATTGATTTATATGCGGTCATTTAAAAATTAAACAAGCTGATCGCTAGCAGGTGACTGATTTGTCTCTATCTTTAACTTGGCCCATGATGAGTTGCATCTTGGAATGTCTATGCACACCCTGGGCATGGGTTAAAGGAAAATCAAATTAAGAGTGGTTTGTTTTAGGGGTGCCTGAGTGGCTCAGTGGGTTAAAGCCTCTGCCTTCAGCTCAGGTCATGATCCCAGGATCCTGGGATCGAGCCCCACATTGGGCTCTATGCTCCGCAGGGAGCCTGCTTCCTCCTCTCTCTCTGCCTTCCTCTCTGCCTACTTGTGATCTCTGTCTGTCAAATAAATAAATTAAAAAAAAAAAAAGAGTGGTTTGTTTTAGAAGGTCAGAACTGAGCCAACAGAGACAAGTGTGTATATGAAAACATATATTTGATTAGGAATTCTGACTTGAATTTAAATCTATTTTTACCTTGCCTTTCTTAAAGAAATCACTATTCAATCATGGCTAAAACTACTGCTCAGCTATAATTATCTCAAAAGTTTAATTTAAAAAAAAAAGAAGAAGAAGTACCACTCAGTGTCACACCTTGACTCAAAACCGCCTCCTTCAATTTTCTAGATCAGTGACCTTGGCCAAATTCCCTAACGTCCTTAACCCTATCTTCCTCATCTGTGAAATGACCACAATAACAACTACGTCACTGTTTGGTTGTAAATAATAAATGCAATTATATATGTGCAGTGTTTAGTGACAATAACATTCTCAGAGCATTTGCTACATGCCAGTCACTGGACCAAGCACTTCACTTGAATTTATTTATCTCAATATAGTCTTTACAACAACTTTGTGAAATTAATATTATTTCATCCTCATTTAACTGATGAAAAAGCTGAGATTCAGAGAAGTTGAGTAATTTATTCATAGTCAAACAGCTAGGAGGCAGCAGAGCTGAATTCAGAGGCAGGCAGTTAGATTCCTGAGGCTATGATTTTAGCTTTTATGAGATGAGTAAATGTTCAGTACCCAATACTTGGAATTGTACTGAGAGAAGAACCATCCCTTTTAATCTGTTATTTAATTTTTAAAGAGAATTTTGTTCAGTTACTGAATAAAGTATAACAGTAAATAGGAATGCTTCACAAAATTACATGAATGATGGTTTGTCCCAGATTTAACTTAGTTTCACCTAAGAATTTTTTTTTATTTACACAAATTACATTGATGATAAAATTGTATAGTTAGTGTCAATGAAACTGAATAATGTTATCAGCACATAAGCTGAGAAATGTGTATCAGAAACCACAGGGAGATGTGTTTGCTGGGTAAGGAGGACTTACTTTGGTTTTAGAATATACACATATAGTGTCCTGTAGGTATTTTTAAGTCAAAATGTACATTTAATACAAAATATGAAAAACTATCAAGACACTCTGCTTCAAAAAATACCATACCAATGTATTTTTTCCAGTCTTAACTTGTAAGTTTTGTAAAAAGGTAATCACAATAGAGAGGGGAATCTCACCATCTAGTTCAAATTTTCCATCTTCTCTCAAACACATATCTTTATTTATCTGTACTTTCCTTCATTCAACATGTACAAACACACACTTCAGGTGGCCCTATGCTGGATGGTGGAGATATCCAGAAAAAAAGACTCAGTTCTCCTTTTAAGGGAAGCTGGAGACACAGAGATAGTCAGATCATTAGAATAAAGAGATTGGTGTTTCCACTGCAGAATTTTCATAGCTGAGTTGGAAGACAAGTGAAGAAACTAGGAAGAGAATCATCCTCAGGTGAGAAGACAGAAGATGGCACGGGTCTGAGGTTTGGAGAATGGGGTAGGTTTTAACTGATTTCACTTCCTAGACTTTAAAGAGGGGCTGTAAGAAGGACGCAGGGCACGGAAGGCTAGGCTGTGCCCCTTCCTATGCAGTGCCCTAGAGTTTGGATAGTTTACAGATTTTGAAAGTGAAAATGTCCAGACGTGACTAGATCTATCAGTTAGAATGTTTCCTGGGAGCAGTGTGGAAGCTGAATTGCATTTAGGAAATTTGTGGGCCAAGTAATTCAGGATGTTAACTGTTATGGCTATCACAGGAGAAAGTTAAGGGTCTGAACAAAGATGGTGGCAATGGAAGCTGAGAGAAAAGGGACTGAAAGGCTCTCGCTGCCCTAGATCCCAATTCTTCCCATGTACTATAAATAAATAAATAAATACCCAAACCAACCAACCAACAAACTCGTTCTCACGTTTTCTTTTCTATCTCACATGTATTATTTACGAATGATCCAGAAGTAATTATTTAGAACAGATATTTATTGCATGACTTTGTGCCAGAAACTGGAAGAGTGTTTTATATGTATTACCTAACTTAATTTTCACCAAATTCTTACAGAAACTGCTACTCTACTAAGAAGAAGTCTGAGGCACAGGGAGTTGAAGCCACTTGCCCAAGGTCACACTGCTGGTCAGAAACAGAGGTAAGAGCCAAATCCCTCCGTGTGAGTCTGAAGCCGATGCTCTCTGCACCTGCCGTGGGCTTCGGGTTCCCCTCCCTCTCACGGACTGCTTGCTTTTTAAGCTGAATCAGTCCTCCTGTCCTTCTCTCTCATCTTTCCAACTACTGTCCAATCTATTTCTTTCCATTTAATGTCTTGAACTCCTGTGATACCCAACTTCTCCCCAGCCATTTTCTCTTTAAATTTCAGCCATTTGGTTTCTGTGCCTTGTAAATTTATTCACACTGATTCTTTTCTTGAAAAATTCAAAGCATTCCTCCATCTGTTTTTCCCTTTTGCTCCTTAGTCTGCATAATTAACCACTCCTTTCTTCTTGGAGCTATTTTTCCCCATATGTACTGCATCACGTTGCTCCCCCAGCATGGTCCAATTTTCTTCTAGTGGTTCCTTCTGTTATTGGTTCCTTCCTGCTGAGGAGCTCGTTCTTTTTCTTCTCTGTTCTGTGCATGCCACTAGAGGTATTGGGTTTTTGTTTGTTTCCTTTTTTTTTTTTTTTTGGTCATCTGCTGTTCCCTTTCAATATGATCCTTCAACGTACTCTTCACATTATGACTGTTCATTATCATGATAGAATGTAAATCTCTTTTCCTGTCTTAACTTCTCAACATTTTTTGAAGACCCAGTTTCAAATCAACTTGGAAGTCTTTCTTCCCACAGCTTACTGACAACACATATCTCACACAGCCCTCCGAAACGCCTTCACTTCTGACCCAGTCACCTTCAACCATATCTGCAGTAAACAGCAAAGACGTACACAAAGGATTCATTCTGCTGTTAGTTAAGCCTTTTGCCTGACTTTCATGTCCCCAAATGCTTAGGTTTCTTTGTTCATAATACATGCCAACCAGGTATTAAGCTTACGGAATTAAAATTGAAGCCTGCAGGTGATAACAAGAAAAGGAGTGGTTAGGTCAGAAGAACAGCCCATCTTGGATACACAGCTTGTACTCAAGTTCCTGGAGGACTGAGAACCTCTTTCCATTCTGGCAACTCTGAACCTTCAAAGCTAGTATGATTCAATGAGTAAGCATTCCATTGAGGCAACAGTTCACCAGGCTAACAGCGACTCTGGAAGTCCTGTGCAAGTAAATGATTACCACCCCTGGGGAGCCCTCTCAAGATGACACACAATTGACACTCCAGTCGCCAAGACCTGGGAATTCAGACATAAACTTAGATTGAGACAAAAAACATCGCTAAGATTTTGCTCTGTTTGCTTGTTTTTTATTTTATTTTATTTTATTTTATTTTTAATTTTATTTTGAGGAAGGGGGCGTGTGAGAGGGGAAGACGTTAGGGTAGGAGGAGGAAACCAAGCTCCCGAGCCCCTCCTCTCCCTCCTCTGCCTCCTCTCAGGGTGGTCTTTGCGCACTGAAGGTATTTTTTTTTTTTTTTTTTTTTAAGAAATAACCTTTCTGTTTTTCCTGTCAGCGTCCTGCCAGCCACTCAACCAAAGGCCAAGGGGAGGCTCTGACCCAAGCTGCGAGTCAGGAAGGCAAAGATCGCGAAGCTTGGCTTCTGGGAGCGCTCAGGGCCAGGTGACACAGCCGTGGGTTCCCCGGCGCGGGCTTGACAGTTTCATCCCCGCCCACTCGCAGGAGAGCGCCCGGCAGGGCTGCACGCGCGCGCGCAGGGGGCCATAAAAGCTGCGGCCGCGCTGAGACGCGGAGCTCGCCCACCGCCCCGGAGCAGCGGCCGCACCATGCACGTGAACGGCAAAGTGGCGCTGGTGACCGGCGCGGCGCAGGGCATCGGCAGAGCCTTTGCGGAGGCGCTCCTGCACAAGGGCGCTAAGGTAAGCGTGGCGCCCGGCCGCGGAAACTTGTCCTCCCACCCCGAGACTCGCGCACCAACCAAAGGACTCCCGCGGGAGACAGGGGGCCGCGCCCCGGGTTGCCCACCGTGCCGCTTTCAAAAGCTGCCAAGACTGACAATCTCGAGCAGACCTCCAAAGCGGCTGGGAAGAAACCCCGAACTTTAACTGCAGAATCTGAGGTCCAAGAGGGGGAGCGTCCTGGTGTTTATTTACTGTTCGTCTGTTTCACTAGCTGCGGTGACCTCGATGCCTCCCTCTCCTCTCGTCCATAGGTAGCGCTGGTCGATTGGAATCTTGAAGCAGGTGTAAAATGTAAAGCTGCCTTAGATGAGCAGTTTGAACCTCAGAAGACTCTTTTCATTCAGTGCGATGTGGCTGACCAGGAACAACTGAGAGGTAAGAAAGGGGAATCAATCCATCAACACGGAACACGCCTTGAACAAGCAACGACCTGAAGGCAGCCCGGGCCAGAGAGCCAGCCTCGGTGCAGGCAGATCGGCTACCTCCTGGAGAGCAGCCACTTCTAAACTCCAATAGATAGCCTGGACTGTTATGTTTCCTACTGACATCCTGATAGCCATAAAAGCTAAAGGGGGAAAACCAAGACTGCTTGAGAAATCTTTTATTTTAGTCATTTGGCAGCACACGATGTAATCAAAATTCCTTTGTGTAGTCAAAGACCGTGCTGCTGCAGTGATTACTGAGAGATTGAAATTGCAGATGGAACTTGGAAAGTTGAAGTAGGCTAAGGAACTGTGGCAAACAAGTCCCAGAACGCTGGAAGATGCAGAGTTCAATGACAACCAAATGTGGCAATGTTTCCTTTTAAACATACTAGAATGCAAGATCTAGGATCATTATCACAGACGTGCTAGATATTTCCAACCAAATGTTCTCTCTGGTTTCCCCCTCTGATATGGTACTTTAAAAATAATAATAGCCGTACTGCAGTGCTAGAATTGCAGAAGAAAAGTTTCTATCAGACTTTCCTCAATGCTTTCCTGTTTCCGGTCTCCCCCCTTAAAATAGAACAATCTACTTGTGAGATATCAAGGACAATATTGGTGTGCACGATAAAGAGATTTGGTCATATGGAGCCCTGATAGATTTGTATGAAAAAAAATTCTGGAAAAAAAAAGTAGAAAAATAAAATATATGTATTTCACAAAGGTTTATTTGAAAGACTAAATTGGGGGCACCTAGGTGGCTCAGTGGGTTAAAGCCTCTGCCTTCGGCTCAGGTCATGATCCCAGGGTCCTGGGATCGAGCCCCACATCGGGCTCTCTGCTCAGCAGGGAGCCTGCTTCCCTTCCTCTCTCTCTCTCTGCCTGCCTCTCTGCCTACTTGTGATCTCTGTCTGACAAATAAATAAATAAAATCTTAAAAACAACAAAAAAAAGAAAGACTAAATTGTTAGGCACTTCATTAATCAAGGGCCCAAAAATCTTCCATAATAGTCATTCTAATACCCCATCCTTAAATAAACACTGAAATGTGAATTTCTTTGAAACGTTGGGATATTCTGTATGAGGATGAAAATGGAGAGGTACTTTAGAAGGGAATATTCCCCTATAACTAAAGGTAATTGCTTTAAAGGAAATTATGTAATTAAATCTGAAAACGCTAATAAAGACCTCTAACGTGAATACAAACATGACTAGAAGAGATCTGTGAACCACAGCGCTAATGGAATATATTTTGCCAGAGGATAAAGTTTTGTTGATTGTGCATGATATTTTGGATCAAGGATAAAGTCATGCCAAATTCCAACATCCATGCTGATGAAATAAGAAACAGTATATAGATCATCTGAAAGCTATTTCTGCCTGAATTTATGTAGTTTCACATGTGACATTTAACCCTAATTGTTTTGCTTCCCAGTATTTAAAATTAGTATCTTGGCTGTAAACACATTCCTTAAGGTAAGTGATTGTGGAGGAGGAACCTCAGACACATCATGAGTGACCAGGAGAAGGCATGTTGGTCATGAGAAATCCACATGTTGTCTGAATATCAGCATTTTTTTGCATTTAAGGAAGACATGGCCTTGAATCAAACAATTTTAGGATTTAATGCCATCTACAGCTTTTGAAACTGTTTAGGCTGTGGCCAAGGGAGACTCCTTTGAAATTACATAAATACAGAAGTGAAAAGTTTCTTGGAGATGATCTGGATATTATTCGTATTACAAATGAAAATAATACAATGTTGAGAGTGTAAGTAAATTATAGAGTCTCCCAAGCTTCTAAATGTCACCAAGAGTTGAACTGTAAACTGTCTGAGCCCAAAATTCCGTGGTATGCCAGAGAGAAGATGATATATTAGATATTGATAATGGCAGAGTATAAGGAATGCAATAGAGACCAGAATGACAAAGAAAATTAAAGAAGCAATTAGATTTATGAACTTAACAATCTAATTTCCTATAAGATGGATGTGAGTTTTGAAGAGTAGAACATACTTCAGGTGGAATGCCAAAAAAAATTTAAAAAAAAGTATTCCTTAGATGTTTTCTGCTAGAGGACCTTTCTGGAATCAATTTGAGATTTCAAGCAGTTTAAAAATTCCATGAAAAAGTAAACAGTTTTTATTTTGTTGTTTTCTATTCCAGTATGGTACAATACTATAAATAATGACCTTTGCAATATTTTTGTCAATTAACTTGCCTAGTAATTTATCCATTTGGGAACTGATGAATCCATGCCCTCTTCAGTATGTGTGGTGGTTGTTAATAGTTCTAGATTTTATTCAGTCAAAATAAAGTTTATGTGGACTTACTGTTTTCAAGGAACTCATATATGGGCCCTAAGACCAGAGAATACATTTCTGGTATTTGGAAGAACAGCCATGATTGTTATGTAAAGTCTCAGGTAATAGAGCTAGAACCAATGGTAAAAGGCCCAACAAAAGAGTTTAAATCTATAGAACTCTTGTCAAAGGCTGCTTTGAGAAATAATGTGTTTCCTGATACAAAAGTAGTAAAGCCAAGTATGAAATGGCTGAGGAGGATTTACAAGGACTGGACTGGGTATGTGGATTTTGGACAACATAATGGATGAACTTCTGGCCTGAGGATCTATGCAGACTTCACTGGGCCCAACGGTGTTTTTACACAAATGAGTAATACAAAGTAGCAATAATAGTGAGAAAGAGAAAAGAATGAATAGTCAATATTGAAGTTACAGTATCCAAATCAACTGGATGAAAAGTACACTTTTACTAGCTGGGGTATCAGACTCTCTGAAATGATCATAAGGGATCTGAATACATGAGAGGACTTGTGTTTAATATAACACATATTAAAAAAAGGATTTTTGTCATAGTCTAAGCCACAGAACTTCAGTAATTTCTTCAGGAAAGAATTTTAGAGTCTGTGAGTGCACACGAGTGAGGGTGGAGGGGGAGGGAGAGAATCTTCAAGCAGACTCCCCACTAAGTGCAGAGCCCCCAGCGGAGCTCAGCCTCACTCGACCTGAACCCAAACCAAGAGTCTGATTTTCAACCACCCAAGGCACCCAGGCACCCCATTGATGCATTTCTAACAGGTGTCTAGGTAATGCTGTGGATACTGTTGGCTCACAAACCATGCTTTGGGAAGCATGGCATTAAGTCTCAGTCTAAGAGCATATTTTTTATTACAAAAGTAAATAAATGAAAATTAATTTCAAGGCACAGGGTGGGATTGAAATGTACGTATGAAACACAAGACCATATCTATAATGTCTTCTTCTTTTTTTTTTCTTAGATACCTTTAGAAAAGTTGTAGACCACTTTGGAAGATTGGATATTTTGGTCAATAATGCTGGTGTGAATAATGAGAAAAACTGGGAAAAAACTGTGCAGATTAATTTGGTAAGCTATCTTCGCCATGTTTATTGTCTAAATTTGTGTAATAAAACAAGGCTTCTAAAGAAGAAAAGGTTCTCACATTCATGGAATCAATACAATGACTTACAACATAGAAAAAGGGAAGTTGCAGAAAGCTGGAAAAGAAGCATTTCCTTTTACAAATGGGAAGACATTTGAGGCTTCTAATTGTGCAAATAAATCTGTCTTAAAAATATTAAAAGGAAATATAAAAAAAAAAACCCGTAGTTTACTGCATAACTTAGAAGTGAGCAAACTGTGGTCCACAGGTGAAACTAGCCTGCCACCTGTTTTTGTACGACTTAAAGCTAAAAATGGGTCTTATATTTTTTAATCGTTGAAAAAATGTAAAAGTAATATGAAATACATGATTATATGAAACTCAAATTTCAGTGTCTGTAGTTTTCTTGGAGCACAGCTCCGGTCATCCATCTATGTATTGTCTGTGGCTACTTTTTGCTGCAACAGCAGAGTTGAATAGCTGTGACAATGACCCCATGATGTGCACTAACTAAACTATTTACCATCTGGCCCCTTACAAAAAAATGTTTGTCAATCCTGGCTTAACTTGTTTAAAAACTAAGTCTTAATTTAATTCCAGAAATGTAACAAAAAGCAAGACTAAAGTGACTGTTGGACTTTGTAATTATTAGGATTTTTATCTGAAAGTCGGTGTTTGTGTGTGTGTGTGTGTGTGTTTATGTATAATTTCTACAATGTTTGATGATCAGTTAGCTCTTAAATTACAGAACTGTAGAATTAGAAAATAAAATTTCTGTTTTATCCTCTGTATCACAAGTTGATTGGTTTATCCCATTTTATAAACACACTTTACATAAGATGTTGGGGTTCAGTAAAACTTAAGCCTTAGCCAAAGAAAGCTGTAAGAGCTAGGCTGTGTATGGGGGTCACCCTGCCCTTGCTAAGGTCATTCTACAAGTCTTGCAAAGCAGGCATGTGTCAAGTACAGAAGGACCACTGTGTGTGTATCAACATACAGGGAGTGGCCCCCTAATTCATGATAAGCTCCTTAAAAACAGGATGTGTTGTGTTTTTTTCTTTCTTTCTTTCTTTTTTTCTTTCTTTCTTTTTCAGTAATCAACACAGTATCTTGAAGATAGTGCTTAGTCAATAAATATTTGCCTTGAATCTACATTCCCATGAATAATTTCTTAACTCTAATAATTTGATGGGAGTAATGAGAATTATACTACCTCACAAAAGGGCTGAACCACTTTGATAAGGGTACAAAGTTTCTCCCCAAACTTGACAGATTCCTGAAGTTCTTTAATTGAGAATGAAAGGTCTTCCTTCCAGCTCTTTTTAAAATTTGTCTCCAGTGTTCCTAGATATCATCAGTTTTCAGAATAAACTTAAAATTTATGTGTCGAATTTCTCCCAAAGTCTTTCTGGGATATCTGTGTGTATTTAGAGACCTGACCTGTCAACATTTCTGTTAAATTTGTCTCTTGCTGATAGTATAGCATGAGCTCTTATTTTTTAAGTCACATCTGAGCATGTCTACATTTTATATTTGTGGATTTAAGCCACTTATACCTATCATCACCCTTTATTGGGATTTATGTCTTACACGTTTGTTCATGTTTTATTTTTAAATTAATCTTTTAAAGACTTTATTTTGAAGAGAAGCGAATGAGTAGGGGAAGGGCAACAAGACAAACAGACTTCCTGCTGAGTACAGAGCCAAATGTAGGGCTCAATCCCAAGACCTGTGAGATCATGACCTGAGCTGAAATCACAAGTCGAATACTTAACCGACTGAGCCACCCAGGCGTCCCTTCAGTTCATATTTTGAATTTACTAAGTTCTCTTTTTTTTGCTTTTGATCTTTTTCCATTCCTTTCTTAAATTCCACTGGATACCTCTAATTCTTTTCTGCTGATAAGAAAATTGAACATTTTATTTTATTTATTTTTTTAAGATTTTATTTATTTGAGAGAGAGAGAGAGCATGCATGCAAACGAGTTGAGGGGCGAGGGGCAGACAGAGAAGAAGAAGCAAATTCCCCACGGAGCAGGGAGCCCAACTCAGGGCTGGGTCACAGGACCCTGGAATCATGACCTGAGCCAAAGGCAGATGCTTAACTGATTGACACACCCAAGCGCCCTGAAAATTACACATTTTATTAATCTTTGGTGGTTGTCCCTGACTTATTATGAACCATATTTCATTGCATCCTTTGGTTGCCAGATGGGAAAAAAAAATGAATTGAAAACTTCAGGAATGTTTAAGAATATATTTTTATAAACTTAATGGCACTTTCCACAACCACATAAAGTGACAAGAATTGCTTTGCATCAAGCTCTGCTAGTGAAAAAGCATGAAACACACAACAATTTTCTCACTACTGATATTTTTAATTTCATCTGTAATATCTATAGATATTTCATAGACAAGGATCACTACATTATGAAGTTCCTATATTCATTGCATTCATAATGGACACCTACTATGTCTTTTCCTTAAGAAATCAGCTGTCAGGGTGCCTATGTGGCTCTGTCAGTTAAAAGATTAAGCATCTGCCTTAGGCTTAAGTCCCGATCCCGGGGTCCTGGAATGGAGTCCCTCATTAGGCTCCCTGCTCAGTGGGGAGTCTGCTTCTTCCTCTCCCACTCCCCCCCTCCCACTTGTGCTATCCCTTTCTTTGAAATAAACAAATAAAATCTTAAAAAAAAAAAATCAGCTCTCAGAAAACTGCAATGATTTGAGTTAATATAAAGAACATGAAAATAATGAAGACATTATCACAAAGAAAATGGGATTAGAATTATCAATCTTCATCTGGCTGAGAGGGCATGTTTGCTCTAACATGTTCTGGATGAATAAACACTTCCTGCAGGCTAGAAATTCTTACAATATCTGCAAATAGAAAATTCTAGAAGACCAGGAGAATTTTGTTTGACTCCTTTGGTTACAACTCACTGTCTTGGATCCTTCCTCATTGAAATTATCTGGCCTTTATTTTTCTTCAGACTCTGCTGACATAGGGCACTCCTTAGATTAACTCCAGGAACTAATGACATTTATTTAATTTACATCTAGAGAGCAAGATATAACCTTTGTTACCTATATATAAGTTGAAAACATGTTACTTCCCCTCCTACCTGCAACACCCAGTTCAAGACTAGATTGGAGTCTGACCTATCATTATCCTTCCAACTTGATTATCTTGTTAGTATAATGCAAATATTTGTGCTTGGTTTATATATTTTTTAGACTCTGGATGTAACTTGCCTCCTTTCACGAGACCATGCATGTTCTGTTGCATGTTCCTCTATGTTCCTGTCTCTGTCAGAGTAACCACTTAGTTAAAGGACTTTACTACGTATCTCTTCCTCTTCTGGAATCTTGTACACCCTAATGATACCATTCTTATAGGGCTTACAAATTTTAAAATTTTATTAGAATTATTTTTATACCTGTGCAATTTATGCCAGTATGTTATAAGCTCTTTCAAGACATAAAATTTTTGTTTTGTGTACAGAGTAGATGTTCAATTTGTATTTACTGGAGACATAAACTACCATTCTATGATATTTTACATATATGGATATTCATTTTCGTATTTTAATACAATGTTTGGATTATTTCCTAATACATCAGTGTTGCCAAGCTATACCATTTGTTCTTCTACTTTTACTCCTTACCAAATTTACCACTTCCTTATCCTTAACTTAGCAGAACTCGCCGCTCTTCCCACACAAGGGATACATTAAACCTCTTCCCATTCTTTTGTTTTCATTAGGCTATTCGGTGCTTCCTCCTTAATCTGAAGCTAACTGCAGTAGCTATATTTATAGCTACCCAGAGCTCATTAGGAATGTTCAGGGAAGACTGAATCTTTGACTAACTATCAAAGGTTACTCTGGCAATTGGGCGGGTGGAGCTAGATTTAACTTTGAATATTGATAAGCCCATTCTGTAATATACTTCTTTACTTTCTGATCTTTAACAAGCCTAAATAAATTCATTCCCATTCTTATGGGATTTATAATCTAGTTTGGATATGTAACTAACTTATTGAATCGCTTAGTGTACTAAAATAAAAACGAAACAAAATAGATGGCTTATTGTGGTTGATTACTTTTTTCAGAAATACAAGGGTTGACAAAAGACTGTACTAATAAGGGTATTCATTTAGATTTCATCAAAACTAGATGACAGTTCTGAATTTAGAATTCATGGACTTTTATTTCATGTCTCTGGTCTTCAATTTCCCAGTTGTAAAAGGATGAATATAATTTCCTTACCCGGAAGGATGGTTAAGCTTAAGTAAGCCCTAATTTACATGAAGTATCCAGCACAGGGCTACTACATAGCATCACTCAATAAATTATATTTCTCCTCCTTACGTTTTCTTCATTGTCACAATCTCATTTATATATGAAGTGACTTCCTCTGTCCTACTCTGCCTCTAAGGAAGAGTTGAGGAGATGGGGAGAAATGTGGTCAAATGTACTCCTATTTCTTGGCTCCCAAGGATGCTGATTACAAATTAAATTAGTAACTGCTCTCTATTTTGTTACTCCTACTCCATAATGTTTAAAGATCTAGTTGAACTATTATGGTTAGGCAGAACTTGCTAAATTTTAAGTAGCTCTGCAAAGGGGAATACAATAATATTTCTCATATTAAAAAAATGAAAAAAGACTGAACACAGAGAAACAAAAGCTGAAGAAGGATTTCAGAAAAAACAAAAAAAGTGGTCACCTGTGTTAGTACTCCTCAAGAATTGGGCTGAAGAAAAGACAAGAAACCTTAAAGGCAATTGTTCATGATTTAGATGACAGAATTTTTAAAATGAGAGTTAAGAGTGTAGCACAAGAACCAGAAATAAACTAAAAGGAACCTCAGGAGGGAGGGAGTTAAGATAAGGAAAATGATATATTAGGAAATTTCAGTAGTGAATACATGCACGTGTGTTTTTGTATATAGGTTATGGAAATATATATATATAATATATGGCATATTATATATTATATAAACAATATATACTGCATTGCACATATAATATATGATTTAATTAACATTAATTAATTGTGATTAATTAATATTAACAATATAATTAATATAAGAATATGAATATATGAATATATTTAATATATATTAATATATGTTAAGAAGACATGATGCCTGGTAAGAGTTAAACAAATATGCTATTACCATTTATTCATTTGTCTTTGTTACTTAATAATTATTCCCAGTACAGGGAAATTTATGAGTGGTTTTAATTTATAGGGTACTTAAATCTGTGGGAAACACTAATTTAAGATTTGGAATACAGCACAGTTATAATTTTGGTATTATATTTAGAAATTACTCCTAATCAAAACTTGAGTAAGCATGTGTTAATTAGAGCATTTTGTCAGTAAGTGAACTTTTATTCACACTACGTGAAATTAACCATAAGATTTTCTTTTTCTCTTTTTGAGAGTCAAATCCCAATTTTTTGGAGGTCAAATACAAAATTGAGAGTACCTTTATGATAGACTAAAATAATACTATAGATCCCCACTATTTTGTGTTTGTAGCTAGAACATGCCTATAACTTTCATTTTTCTTCCCCTAGATGCTTGATAGTTTAATGACCCAACCTATGTGCTATATAAATATTGCCAAGAAATAAGAAATATATTTAGAATATTAACAAAAACATTTTATTCTGTGGCTTCCTAACATTTCCCTGACTATATTGCCTGGGTTAATAAGGAAGAGATTGTTGTAGGAGAGGAGGTGAAAATATCACATATGCCCCAGCCAAAGCATTAAACCCTGTTTAGTAGATGTATTCAGAGGAACACTCTCATTTGAAAAGTTACCCAGTTCTTAACTTGATAATGGATGGGAAAATAATCCTTTATCCTCCTCCACCAAAGACCTGGAAATAAATCTTCCTTTTAAAAAAAAATTAAAGCTGAAGTATTCCCAAATTTTTTATCTGGCTGCATCTAGTAGATCTGGAAAACACAAAAGCAGGGTGTCAGCAAAGCCGTAAATACCCGAGAATAAAAGCATAGCGCCAATATGCGTAAACAGAAATTCTGTCCGGACATGCTAGAGACTTAGGCAGAAACGACCAGAATCTAACTGACTTCAGTTATTTCAGCCGTGTACATTTTTTCCTTCTTATATAAACCAATTAATGTTTTGTATTTTTTCTTTGTAAAGGGACTCGTGGAGATTTTACTCATTCTCCCTAAGCCTACTTAATATCATACTGACACATGGCTTAAGTGAATAGAATCTTCAATTTACTTCTTTGTTCTAGAACTAGTATTAGGGACAATGGCAACATTGAATGTGTGTCAGAAAGACTCCAAAGGGACTTTTTAAAATAAAAAGAATGTAACCACCACTGTATGCCCTCTGTTCCAGACTCATTACTGTCATGTCATTTTCTTTGCGGTATTGTAAAGAATGCAAAAAATCGGAATTAAGATGTCAAAGGAAAATGTTCACCTTCTCAAAGTCGAGTTGGAAGGAAGAGTTCTTAAACCTAAAATGGAAAATGAGGCTTCAAGTAGAAGTTTTGTACAACAAGTTGTTTTCGTCGTGATAAATTCTCCAATGTTAGAATACAACAGGGACGCCTGGGGAGCTCCATCGGTTAAGCGGCTGCCTTAGGCTCAACTCATGATCCCAGGGTCCTGGGATCTAGTCCCGAACTGGGCTCCTTGCTCAGCTTCTCCCTCTGCCTGCCACTACCCCCTGCTTGTGCACACACTCTCTTTCTCTGACAAATAAATAAACAAAAGCTTAAAAAAAAAAAACCAAAAAACAGAAAGGTTGCCTACATGGGGAGGAGAGTAACCAATCAGAGTAAACTCTCAAAAAGCCAGTGCAAAAGTGATGAACAAGTTTAAGTAGCGGACATTACAGAAGACCCCTGTGTCCAACTGACCAAGAAGTCAAGGTCTTGAAACGGAGTGAAAGAGTTATGTGATCTCACACAACGCAGAAGTCAGGAGTGCTTAATATTGTCATGCAGTGATCCAAGAACACAGTTTCTTTTCATCTCTCTGGTCTGTTAGGACCGGAGATTGCTAAGGATGTTAGCAATGTAACTATGTATTCCTGCCATCACACTCATACAGAGGGGTGGGAAAGGACTAATCATATCTTTCTGGTTTTCTTAAAAGCAACAGTCTTTTCAGCCACATTCTCTCACACTGCCCTTTCTTGACCTGGACCTCGTCCTGCTGACTGCTCCTCAGGTCTCACTGGCTAGAAATGGGTCACCTGTGGGCTCTTAAGCCAGTCACTAGCAAAGAGAATGGGATTTCTGCAACTGAATGAAATTATTCAGTGCCCATACTAAATCTGGGGAGATCACCTTCCTCTGTGTTACATGGGGAAGAAGTAGATACAAATGCCAAATAGACTTTTTACTAGAAAAATTTTTTTTAAATGACATGAAAACGGTGTAGGAAATCAAGGGTTTCCACTATTATGTATCCCAAAATCCAAGAGAATTAAACAGAGCAGATGTATGTGTGTGAAAGACCTGGATCTGAGAAAGATATGCTAAGTAGGGTAAATAAATTTTGTGCCCAATATTTAGAGAAAAAAAAGAATACTGCATATACAGTTCTCAAAGGCTCTGAGATTTGAAGTCAAGTGACAAAGCACTATGGGAATACAATTTTTTTCATAAAGTCTCAGATTGGGCAACTAAGTGAACTTTTGGGGAGATGTGAGCAGCTTGGCGACTGTAGGCAAACTAAAGAAAAGCTACACAATGACTCGCTTTTAAAAAAAAAAGCAAGCAGCCACTTGAAAGCCTTTCAGAGATAGTATTTGCAGAAATCTCCCTGGGTGTCTACAATCACCATAAAAACTTCAGTCTGTGATACATAATAAAGTATAATGGCTATGTTGCTTTTCCCGTTTATGTCTCTGGATTAGGTTTCTGTTATCAGTGGAACCTACCTTGGCTTGGATTACATGAGTAAGCAAAACGGAGGTGAAGGCGGCATCATTATCAATATGTCCTCTTTAGCAGGTAAGGACGAGTATGACATTCATAACAATTTCCTATTGGTAATTTGGACCACAAAAATAAATCTTCATTAATAATAACTTCCTACTGATAATTTGGATCACAGAAGTAGATATTCAAAGTACATTTATTATCAACTGGGGAACTTAAAATTTGTTTAATTACTTGGTTTTGTTTATACTGGCTCTGTGGACTTTTCTATTGCATAATATCAGGAGTTTGGGGTATAGGTTTACTTCTGTTAGTTTAAATTGTGACTTTTTAAGCTCACTTACTGTGGCACTGAGCAGTAATGCATATGAAAACATCTTTGGCAAAGTAAAAGAGTGCTAGAACCAGTAAGGTATCTCTACTCCCATGTAACTTCAGAAAGAGTATATCGTAATTGGAATCTGTTGTAGGGGAGGCCAGACTTTACCTGTAGTTTCTTAGGGTCTCTGGCCAGGCCTGAGAATTAAACTGACATAAGACAGATGAACAAGAAAAAAGTGTATAGATTTTTAAATGTACATGAGAATCCCCATAAAAAAACCAAGACCTAAGAATGAGTAGGCCTAAGCATTTATAAACAAGGTTGAACAAAGAGAGGTAATTATGGGAAAGCCACTAAAATATATAGGAGGCCTAAAGGAAAGTGAGAATTATTTTAAGAAGGTCTGTACAGATTTCCGCTGGCCTGGACTCCCCATCTCTGGTGATAAGAATGTTTCTTTCCTACTGGTATAGGAAGGACATATTTTACATGGGAGTTTCATCACCTGCTTTCAGGAGCAAAAGGAGAGGTCAGAGTGCCCTTCTTGAACCTGCTGTTTTTCAAGTGCCTTTAGTTCCTAAATAATCCTTATACCAAAGTGGTACATTTTGCAGTGACCTATTTTGCCATCCTTCAATGCTAAACGGCTGTAATACGTAGACCCAAAAATGTAATGGCTTAAATTTAGGATAAGCTTATTTCTCACTCATGTATCAGTCCCAGGCAAGATCCTTGTTGCTGGGACCCTCTTCTATAGGCAGTCATTGGGAAAACTGGCTGGCTGAGGTCTCTGACGCGGAGCTTCCATAGTTAGGCTGGTGGGGGTGGGGTGCTGTGGGATGGGGGACTCCTTTCTCTGCAGCAGAAATAGAGAACACTGTGGGGAGGGGGGCAAAGCTGCTTTTCTAAACCTTTTTACCCCCAGCCCAGTAATGGCAAATCTCACTCTTGTTGAGGTTCCAGAGCAGAATTTGATCTCATGGCTCATCTAACTACAAGAGGGCCTGAGAATGTAGTCTAGCTCTGTGCCTAAGAAAGGAACGGAGTCTAGTCCACAGCTAACCATCTTTACCACAATGTGCAATCCAAACTCTGTTTTAGTCAGGACAGTAGGATTTAGTACCACCGGATACCATATTACTCAGTAGTGGCTTTAAGTCTTAGGCAGAAACTTTGGAACAACTCAACCAGATGACTTGGCTTCTAAAATTCTAGGGGGGGAAAATCACCAATGCTTTTTCAGTAGTTCAAATGAAATTAGGAAGTTTTAGAAGTCTGACCAGTATTGACAGCGAGTGGTCTAAACTGTGCTTGTCCCAAAGTAGGGACACTTCCTTACACTATCTCGTTTCAGTCATGTGGTAATTTCAAAACAGGTGCTCAAAACAGGTGTTCCCCGCCTCTCCCACTGTGCCCCACCTCCCAGCTCCAGTTATATTTCAGGGGTCAGGTGTGGAGGCACCTGTGACAACACCAGAGATCTGCTTCTCAGCATTGTTCTTTCTCCTTCCTCTGGGCGTCATTGTCAGATGGTCCTTAAGTCTCTTTAAACTGCCACCAAGGGAGGCTTAGAAATCTCCTTCTTGAGAAGTTCTCAAAAAACAAATGAACATTTCCGTTTCTGGGTTGCTTAAAGACAAAATAACATCCCTAAAGTTATTATAGAACCAATTCTACAGGTTTTTCAGGGTAAATTGGTTATTTTTCCTCATGTAATATCTACTTGTAAATGATAAGATTTCAATTCTGAGGATGTGGTGAAAGGTGAGAGCATAGGCAAGACTTAGATATTTGGCCTAAGAGAGAGCCACGTTTAAATTCTGGGTATCTAACCCTGGAGTCAAATTACCGTGGCTATATCTGCACTATTTTGAAATAAAATGATAAAGAAAAATACATAAACAATTAGAGAATTAATAAGAAGTATTCGTTATCGTAATAAAAATAGAAATGTAGAAAAACCTGGGGTGGTGATCGAGAGATAATCCCATGGGTTGTGTCTTAAAGCTAAAGGGCTAACAAGGATTGGAGAAGCACAAATCCTGTTCAGGGAGCCCCTTGCCCTTCTGTCACTGGCAGTACTTCTTTCATTCCCAGGAAGTCTGGATGCCTCAAGGTTGAATCAATTTAGAACTCTCTTCAAGACTTTCTGTACCAAAAGAGTAGGGGAAAAAAAAAAAAAAAAGGAGGCTTACTTGCCTCAGAGCATGAATAAAGATGTGCAATGCAGTACTGCGTTTTAGCCAATAAAAATATTTAAAGGTGTCATCACACTTAACATTCATTGAACACTTACTGTTTACATGCTACTATTTTAAACATCGTGTGTGCATTACCTCATTTAATACAACCATCCCATGAAGTGGATTCTGTAATCTCCCTTTTGTAAGGAAGGAAATCCAGGTAGGAGAATTTGAGTATCTTGCACAAGCTTACACAGCAAGGAAGCAGTAAAGCTGGAATTCCCAAATGAGCAACCTGATTCAGGACCTCTTCTGTCTTAACCACCGGGTTATCTAACTCTTCTGTCTGTGAGATTGTTAATTTGGTTCTCCATCCGTGAGGAGTTAAGCCCAACTGTGAGGTAAAAGAAACGGAATTCCTATAACTCCATTAAACCAGGGAAACGTGCTAGTTATCTTCAAGCCTTCTGGGCACTGCTTTAATTTCAAGACCACATGACTAACCCTCAGTGATATCTCAAGCTTTTGCCCCATTTGACACACAGAGTAAAGCCCTGAAAACATCTGAGGAGCTTACCAAAGGCACAAGTCAAAACACGTCATTGGCAAGCGCAATTTAAGGATTACAATTAGACGTCCACTTTGCTCTCTTGGCGAAGAGCTTGCTTTATCACACTACCCACCTCTGGGTGTTCATTGGCTTCTTACCTGTTTCAGAGTCAACACTGGGAACCATGTGTGGATCTTTCTCTAGTCATGCAGATGAAACTGAAGAAATACAAATTCAGCGATAAGATCATTTTGGTTTCAAATTACCTTTCTGGCACTCTTACAATTTAATGAATATCATAGCATTCCAGACTTCTTCTCCACCTACTATTCCTCCCAGCCAGCAGGGTATCTCTGCTTATAATGGTTACATAGCTTATCTTTGTCCATTGTGTTTAATTTGGTGCCTTCATCCTTATGTAGCGATGTACTCTCCCTCCATAATGCCCGACCTCCATACCTGATGCCTTTATACTGTTTCTTTTTTGTCACTGGCCAACCTGGACAGGCTTTGCCACCTTTCTTCCCAACCTGGGCTTTGGCACTAATGTCCTTTAATCTCACAAAGAGGATGAAGATGCATTGCCCTGTAGTCTATCCAATCAGCAAGAACATCTCTTTTTCCCACAGTGAGATGAGTTAGATAAACACTCAGGATTTTTGTAGAAAAAGATAAGTGAGAACCTCTCAGGCTTCACATTTTCCTCAGAAATGTTACCAACAGTTTTATACCCTTGAAGTCATAGCCTGTTGGGAGAGGTCAGATGACCAAAATGTCTGAGGAGTTGCCAGAGACAAAGTATTTTTTCCCCTCAGCTTTATTGAGGTATAAATGACCAGATTTCTAATGCTTACTTCCTCTGTGTTTTCCAAAAGTGTTTTCTGAACTTTCTTTCCTCAGATTTGTTTCTACTTCCCTCCCACTGATCAGTCCACTAATGGAATAGCTGTGGGTGCTGTTCAACTCTACCAGTCTTTCCTCACGGTCTCTTACGCTGTCAGTAAAACCTTAAGTTGAAACACTGGTTTGGCCAGAGAAGTTAATGAGTAATGACCACTGACGCAGACCAAGTATCAAACGCAATTAATAAGTTTAACAAACAGGAGTCAAATGGAGAGTGATTCCACCACGTATTGAGGGAAGGGTGTGCGCCAGCTGGGAGCTCCGGAAGATGTTCTGAGCACTGTTGACCACCTAGACTCCTCTCTATGAGTTTCTGTCTATAAACACAGTATGTAAAGCTGCGCTCATGTTGACATAGTCATCCTTAACTATTAAAAAAAAAAAAAAAAAGTTGAGAGGAACAACAACAGATCAGCCTGAAGTCGGGTTTGATGTCCATCATCTGGCACAAGACATCCCATGAGAGTCAAGTGTGCTTCTTATACAGTTCATTGCTTCTGACAGTGGGAAGGAAGAAGTAGTTGTCACAGGAAAAGCAATCTGTCTGCTAATCCTTCTCCCACCTGCCTATGTACTTAGCTGCTGAGGTCCTAGTGAGCCCTGGGGGCATCCTCTGTGCCTCTGAGACAACCATTCAGGGGCATTTTGTGAGAGATCCTATTAGGGTCTCATTTCCTGAGATGGAAAACAGTAAGTAAGAAAACTTAAAAACATTTAGAGTCTCAAGAAAATACTTGAAAAATCATTGATTTTTAAAATACCAACCCAGTATCTTACTTACTTGGCTATACGTTTCATCTAAACTGATATAATTAACTTGAAGTTTGTGTTGAGGTGAATGTGCTAAAGATACCTCTCTAAGGAGCAGCTTCAACTTAAACCTACATTGAGCATGTACAGAAAGGAGAAGGGGGATATGAAAGTAACTAGATAAATATTCTACATGAAGAGCTATATACCAGTATCTCTTATGAGCATGGCGGAACCAAATGGATAGCATGGCATAGGCTTTTTAAACAGAAACATGATACTGAATTTCAAGGCCCTGGGGTCTTCCAGGGCCTGAAGAGCAGTAGTGGGACTGGAATGTCACAACAGAGCAGAAATTTCAGGTGAGCTAAAATACTCATCACTTTCTTTCATCTCCAGGCCAAAAGTAAAAAGAAGGCCTAACATATTTAGGAAATGCCAAGTCACAGGCATTGTGATAAACTCTTGGTTATAAGAGTTTTACCTTTTACCAACTCCCTACAACTTATTCCAAATAACTATATATAACTCGGAAAATGTGGTGAGAATTAGCAATAGCAATAACAGGAGTCTTTATTTTGCCATTATTATAAGTGTATGCCATAGAGTAGGTGATCATATATTATCTGGATCTTTATTGGCCAGATGCCAACTATTAAGAACATGTGAGCCACCTTTCTTGTTTAGCACTGTCAATGTTCTTCATGGTGTCCATTGTGCTGTCTTATGGCTTAAAATGATTAAGAAGGTACAGACTAGAAGGAATCAATAAGAAAGATGAAATATTTATGAATTGGCCTTTTGAGGAATGGATAAAAATGTTTAGGGTTTCCTAGCCAGATTAGGCAATGAATAGTCTTCTGGAACTAACATGCATAGATGATTACCTAGATGCTTAGATACCTAGGGGTTTTGTTCAGATGTAAATTCTGACTCAGTAGGTCTGGGAGAGGTCCTGAAATTCTGGTGCTAGTCCTTGGACCGCACTTTCAACAACTAACCGCCAGTTTACAGAGATTCATGGAATGGTTACGAGAGTTCATCTCCGTTTCCTCTGATCACAGCACAGGCAATGCCTGAACTTCTAGGAAGGAGAATTTTGGTGGAACATTAGAAGCCACTTTCCAAGAATTAATAAAGTTAATTATTAACAAACAAAATTACCTTTCTGGAAAGATTTTTATTATAGAAGATGTAGTGGTTTTAGGAAGGTTTAGATCACTTTTTATGTCCTGTCACACTTTAAAACATGATTTAGGGGCACCTGGGTGTCTCAGTCAGTTAAGTATCTGATTCCTGATTTCAGCTCAGGTCATGATCTCCAAGTTGTGAGATCGAGCCCCGAGGAGGGCTCCATGCTTAGCCGGGAATCTGCGTGGGATTCTTTCCCCACCTTCTCCCTCCCCGCCCCCTGCTTGCTTGTGCGCTCTCTCTCTCTCTCTCAAATAAATAAATAAAACACGATTTGTTAATGGCAGACATGATACTGAGAGAAGAAAAGCAGCATCAGATAATGTGTTCTGTTATGTGGAACATCACATAATGGGGAAGTGTCCCCATTACTTTGGTCAGCTTTCTGCATGAACATAAACAGATTCTCACCAGTTCTCCCTTTTCCCTCATCTTAGAGAAGTGATAGTTAAAAACAGAAAGGTGGGTACACGGTTTCCTTTTGGATTGTAAAGAAAACGTGAGGGGTTCAGATTCCTGCTTTTGGGCATAGCTGCTGAGCTACCATTTATCATGCAAAGACTGGTATTCTTAGACTCTCAATTTATTTTCCTAAGCTGAATTTCTTTAGCACTTCTGTGTAATCTATTTCACATGGCTTCTACCCATTTAAAAGAAAACCTGTTTGGGGGTCCAGTACAATTGCCCTGTTCAATCAGATTTCAGTTTTTTACACAAGATCTTTTTGAGTTTTTAACTTCTATGAGAAAGAGATTAAAACTATCTGTTGTAAATATGGGCAGAAAGGATATTAAAGATGGAAGAACTAATGTGGAAATGGAAATTATATTTTTCTAAATGACTTCCTTGTATGTTCTGTAATTGCATATGTAATTTTCAGGTATTTAAATTTTTCTTCGTAATTATCTCATCAGTCGGTGACTATTTGGTGTTATTATCCTGAGTGGTTGTAGAACGATTTCTCTATTTTGTGGGTAGAATTTTTTATTTTTTTTCCTAAACCTATTGTCATGATAAACAATCCTGTAACTAATTAGACATGTTATATTTTGGTGAGAGTTGTTTTGGGATTCTGTAGGTGAACTTTGCACCATTCTGGGTCTAGAGTGAACCTTGTACCATTCTGGGTCTAGAGTTTTAAAGATAAAAGTTTTAGAGAGTTTAGAGAGAGAGTTTTAGAGATAAATACTCTATTCTTGACCTTTTAAATATAAATAAAAATGTCTTACAATATTTTTTTAAAAATGTCATTTTTTTGGAGACTGCCATCTTGTTGCCACAATCCCTTGTTTTGTTGTTGTTAAGTCCTTTAACATGAAGAGCCTGTGTCTATAGGTATCAATTTGCAAGATGTTAGAAACCCAAATTAATTCCAGCAGCTGGTTATGGAGTTCTAATATTGGCAAAAGTCCCTTGAAGTCAGATGACAGGCACCGATCTAGCAGTTCAGCCAACGAAGGTCTACTCTCCGCCCTGCACCAGGGGTCTTCCCATTAGTCTGACACATTTCAATAGAGTATTTAATTTTTTATTTATTTGAAAGAGAGAAAAAGAGAGTGAGAGAGAGCGAGCACAGGAGCAGGGGCAGAGGCAGAGGGAGAAGCAGACTCCCCACTGAGCAGGGAGCCCAATGCAGGACTTGATCCCAGGACCCCGAGATCATGACTTGGGTCGAAGGCAGGTGCTCAACTGACTGAGCCACCCAGGCACCCCTCAATATAATTTAAAGACTACTTCTCTATGTCTTGTACTTGAAAGGTACTAAACACACAGATCTTAAATGAATGTCCTTCTGTAAATCCTCTTGAATTAGGATTAACAACAGCCCACAGTTTGCCAGGGTTCAGAAACCAAAGCAAGTTAGGACCATGACATGGACCAGATTTGTGGCATTTTAGTTCAAATGTCAAAATGTATATTCTGACAAAAAGATATAATGTGGATAAATTAGTCTATAAAGAAAGATTTAGAGATGTTTCATCCTAAGGAAAAATATTTTTATAGAATAATAGCAAATTGTACAGCTTATTATGTGCCAGGCACTGCTTAAAGTATTTTATGTAAATTAGCTCATTTGGGGCTCAGCAGCTACCATGATGGCTCTAGTTCACAGAAGAAAAACACCTTGGTAGTCCTCACTTCTTCCAAGGTCACATAGCTCATTGTGATGGATTCAAAATTTGAATTTGGGGACACCTGGGTGGCTCAGTCAGTTAAGCGTCTGCCTTCAACTCAGGTCATGATGCCAGGGTCCTCGGATCCAGTCCCACATCCGGCTCCCCTGCTCAGCGGGGAATCTGCTTCTCCCTCTCCCTCTGCCACTCCCCCTGCTTGTGCTCACATGCATTCTTTCTCTCAAATCAATTAAAAAAAAAATCTTAAAAATAAAATGTTCTCACTGAAAAAAAATTTTTTTTTTCTTAACTCAGCCAGCCTAGCACCCAAAGTCCAAACCACTGTGCTATAGTCCCTCTTGACAACTTTGATTAGAAGGACATTTTTGAGTGGTTAAATAGTATAAGAAAATGTTGGTCATGAGATCTGTTTGATGGGAGAGGTGAAATGAAAATTCGAGTAGAGTGAGTTGGGCAGCAAATGGGAAGCAAGGAGAGTAGAAACAAGGAGTAGAGAAACTCTTTTCAGTACTTTGTGTTGTCAAGAGATACAGAATTGTAGCTGGAGGAAAATGTGAGACTATGGGTGTTACTTATAGATAAGTTATCTTGAGACATGTTCCTATCTCAAGGGGCGTGACTCTCTTTGACTCAGCTCTTGATAACAGTGACCACTCTAGGCTTCTTAGAATACTATCTTTAATTTCTATGACAGGGTGCCTAACTTGTTTTCTTCCTACCTGTACTGGTTCTTTCTTCACGGTCTCTTTTGTTCAGTCATCCTCCTCTACCAGAGATGGCTGCCACGTATAGTTGTGCAGGTTGTAAGCCGCATAAATTGGGGGGGGGGGGGGTTGGGCAGGGCACAATTTACATAACCAAGTTAATGGTGTTTCCAGAGTCATAACATGCACACCCTGCACAATTCTATGTGCTGATCCTAATTCTCAGCCTCAGAATATTTTTATTTGAAGCACACAGAAACAATATTTATAAGTATTGTAGGGCAAAGGTAAGTAACAGAAGTACGGTTGACCAATACTGAAGCTAAACCACAATAGCAATAATATTGTTTGTAAAAGAGAAGTGGCTCTTGAAGTCTAATAGAAAATGTTGGATGTCTGAAATATTCAGAAAAAATCATAGTTAAAAATAAAAACAAAACCTTAAAAAAAAACTTTCTCGACCCATTTCTTCTTCTTTTCACAATAGCAAACTGAGGTGCAGATGGTAAGTTTCCACCTGGACTGTCCATTGGCAAGCTGAGGGGAAAATACTGCAGATCACTAACCCACCCTACCTGTTTGAAACATAAAAAGCAACAGTGAAAATCTGGATGTATGGGAAGATAAAGAAAAAAAAAAATCTCTGTTTAACTAAGTTAACTACGACTTGCTTAAGTAATTGAAAAAAAGAATTCTCTTAACTTATAATACCCTAAAAGTAGAAACAATCCAGATATCTATCAACAGGTGAATGTATATGCAATTGATGGGTATATCCTTACAGTGGAATACTATTCAGAAAAAAAAGGAAAAATGAGCTATTAATATACGCTACAGCATAGAGAAAGCTTCTAGTAATCATCCCGAGTGAAAGAAGTCAGACCAAAAGAGTTTATAATATATGATTACATTTGTATAAACTTATAGAAAAGGCAAACTACAGTGACACAAAAGCAGAACAGTGTTTGCCTAGAGGGAGGGGAAAAGCAGAAGGAAAAGATGACAAAGGGGCAAGAGGAGACTTTTTGGTGATGGATTTGTTCATTATCTTGACTGTGGTCATGGTTTCACGGGTGTATACATATGTCAGAATTTATCAGACTGAGTGCTTTAAATATATTGAGTTTATTGTGTGTCCGTTATACCTCAGTAAAGCTATAAAAAAATTAAAACGGACACGATTTCTGAATGTTTGATATTGACTTATACAGCCTTTGAGCTAATATCAGAAAGGGAAAGCAATGCACAAGTAGACATTTTTCAGGATGTCAGTGAAAATATCATTATAATGTTAACAAGTTTCATAAAGGCAAGTGCCACTTTAAAAATGCAAAGTTTTCACATTCTGGTCACCTCTCCAATTGTACCTTTAGAGGAACGTCTATGTTTTGTGCTTGCTTCTTAAATGGAACCACCTTATTTGATTTATTTCACTTTTGTGACACTTTGAACTAGCTTGGGTTCAGAAGTTCAGTACCTTCACACAAGTAACAAAAATTCATCCCAAGTTCATCTTTGACAACATTTTTGAATGGTGTCCTTGTCCTTTTTATTTCGGTGGCTGCGTCAGCTTATCTCTGATGAAGGGTCATTCAGCATTTCCTGCCATCCATGAACACCATTCTTCAACCAGCTGCCTCTGTCTCGTAAAGTTTTATGGAGAGGCAAACAGCAACGAACTTAGAAGAGCATGCAGCCCCAATGCCTGGTTGCACCTACTTTATTCCCTTTGTCCCCAACCCCGAACATACCTGTGTACCCTGTGCAAGCATCATAAATTCTTGCTGACTGACATCGATGAACTTAATTAACTCACACATTTTACTTAACCTAAGAAACAACAACAACAACAAGAGAGCCACACGGTGCAGTCCTTTGAGATCACTGGGTGGACGCGCTATGTGTGATCTACCGTCCTCAGTGATTTAAAGTGCTCTTGAGCAAACATACTTTATAAATTGAGAGCTGGCAGGCACCCAGGGAGTGGTTAAGGTCTGCATTTATTGCTGAACTTTGGCATAACACACTCAACAACTGATTGGTGGTGCTCTGGGACTGGTTAGCTGGGTGGAGATGAACATGTCTCAGCAGAATAATTTAGTCTTATTAGCGTGACATTTGATATTAATAACATTATAGTAATCAGAGATCACTGTTCCTTGACTCAGAAATCACCAACTGGAAAAATGTTAAAATGAGTTAATGGGGGAAATTTGTTAAAAACTGAAATATACAAATGGCTCTAGTTTAAAGCCTTGCTATTAATTAGAGAATTGACAATGATGAGAAATAAATTCGATAGTAACATTTCAGTAGAAGGTCTTGCCTATTGTTTTGTGTCTTTTGGAGGGTTGGGCCAGGAGGTAGGGGAGAAGAGATGCTACGTGTGTTACAACATTACTGTTCCTGCAGGCCAGGAATTTAATCATACATTCCAGTAGTTACTATTGTGTATGTGTGGAAAATTAAACCAATTCTGAAATTGCTTGAATTCTGTTAGAGCACATGATTATGAAATGAAACAAAATAGCATCATACATCTTTATTTCTGGTTTTCTTTTCTTTTTTTTAATTTCTGGCTTTCTTTACCTGAGTCATGGACAAGAAGAACTAGGCATCTTTAACAGATCAGAACAAAAGCAGTTACTTTGACTTTTCTTAAATACTTTAGGGGGATCATCAGTACAGTCGGTGATGGGGAAAATGCCTACTAATTCATAGCAAAGAGAAGTCCTTTCCAAGTCTCGTTTCAGAAATTTACACTTCAGCCATTTGGAAGCTTTACAAAATGTAGAATAGATACTTTTATAAAATCAAGTCTTAAAAACTGAAAATTGGTGGCAACTTACTGGGTTTAAAGGTGATTCTGCTTATGTTTCAGATAACATTTACTTGTCTTGACCGAGGGTCAGGGAGACAGACGGACTTCCATATGACTCTTGGCTTCATTCCTAGGCTGTAACTTACATGCCATCAATTCTGGCCAGTATAGTAGAGATCATGGAAGGAAAATTGTCTCGTAATTATTTTCGTGTATTTTGTAGAATAAGCTTCAAATGGAACAGGCACAAATTACTCAATCGTGTAGCAATTATTGGATTTTTGTCTGCTTATTTTTTAGTGAAATTCTTTAAATGTTTTGTTTGTTTCAGGGCTCATGCCTGTGGCACAACAGCCTGTTTATTGTGCTTCAAAGCACGGCATAATTGGATTCACACGCTCAGCAGCGGTGAGGATCTACCAACCGCACTATCTCTTGTTCTCTTTCTGTGCATATGTGAAACATGAGTTCTAGAAAGCAGAAGGAATAAATTCGGAATTCAGTGCATCTGGTTTAAAGAGAGAAAAATAAATTATCCTATAATCGTTATTATAAAAGTGGTTTTCAGATCCCATGAAGGAGCAAATGAAGAAGAGATCTTTTAAAAATGAAGTCCCTAAACACAGATGTGTTATTGAAAAACTTCCTCAGGGTTAAAAAAAAAAAAAAAAAAAGGAAGGCACTCTTTATTTTCAAAATTGACTCCAAATGTAAAAATTGTCAACTTCAGGCCTTCTTGAGTAGAATATGTAGTGCGCTCTAGATATTACTTATTGTTGGAGATAAAAAGGCTAGCACAGAGGGATGGGACGGGAATTTACCAGAGAGAGTCGTCAAGGATGACGTCTCCATGGGGTCTAGGGTGACAGGTGTACAGAGCTAAGAAAAACATCTTAGGCCTGATTGACTACATGCATTGGTGGCATGAAGTAAGAATGCTTGCCTTTTTATTAACTGAAAAGGGGGCATTTTTAATGGAACCTGAGGAGCAAGGGGAGAGTCAGAAGCAGAAGCTAGACAAAAAGCAGCTTATGGACCACAGGAATGAGCTTAGATGGATTCTAACTGCAGCCATCAGCAAGTCTTTTATGCAAAGGAGTGACAAGATCAGGTTTCCATTTTCAGAAGACCATTCTGGCTATTGTTTAGAGAATGTATTAGGACAGGTGTAGAAGAGGATAGAACAGTTTGGGGGAATCTCTGCCGTGATTAATCTAGGTGAGACAAAGAGAAGGGCCAGACAGAGATGGAGAAGAGATGGGGATAGAGAAACTGGATGCATGAATGGTCAATGTTCAGTCAAAAGGGAAGATAAGCAGCTCTCATGCTCTTCATTCAAATTTATTGGAAATTTTTATTTACTTTGCATAGATTTAATCTTTAATTCAACTTTTAATGAACACATAAAAGTATTACAAAACAAAATAATCCTGATGAGCACTGGGTGTTATATGCAACTAGTGAATCACTGAACACAACACCAAAAACTAATCATGTACCATATTTTGGCTAATTGAATTTAAATTAAAAAAATAAAACAATTTTTATATGCCAGAAATTTCCTATTTACAATGACTAGAATGTAAATCTGTACCGTCAATTCTCATTATTTGTGGTAGTTAGCTCTATAAAATCACTTACAAACACTGCATCAGAGAACACTGAACTGCTGTTCCTCAGGGAGATATGGGGTTCCTTCGAGCCTATGCTCACAGCATTTTGACCAGTCAGTCCATACATAGCCTAGTCTTACGTACATTTCTATGTAAAGACATGTTATTTAATATACATGGTGTTCACTATGTAATATAGGAACATGAGCAACAGTATTTATACCTCATGCCTGAAGGAACCTTATCTAACACATGAATTTTCTCTGTAAGGCACATCACAGCCTTCCCTCACTTGGGACCACTGAACAGCACTTCACCACTATGCTTGGGAGGCATTTTAAGTAGCAAAGTCACCAACAAAAGGCACAAAAATGGAAGAAACATAGACTGAACATATCACAAAGGGGACGTTAGTTTACGGTTTAGGAGCTGAAACAAGGGCATCTTTTGATTGTAGTTGGGACATTTGCTCTGTGCTTATCCATAAACGACCCCAAGCGCTCCATGACTGTTGATTTTAGGGGTTGCAAAGAAACCTTGGCAAGTAAGTAAATGCAATCCAAAAATAATTGACTACATTTTGTTTTATAAATAGTTCAAATAAAATCAATAGGTTGAATTTGAGCCAAGAAACACTAGTCTGAAGATGCTTACATTGTCTTCTGCATAGAGCATATTATCAAGAGTGTCTTTAGAATCAGAGTCCCAGACTTACCCCTAACAGTATTTTTTAAAGAAATACTCTCTTGTTTTACAATCTTTGAAGGCAAACCTGAGATATTAATTTCTGAGCCTTGGCTTTTTATGTTTCGCTTCCTGCAGAATTCAGTAGATAAGAGCAGCTTAGATAATCAAGTATTTTCAGGAGTTTCCCAGAAATATTGATTTTTAAAGAATTAATTATCTGAGGCTTTCAGGAATTAATTTAACGCTTTAAGTATGTATTCTTTCATTTTCTGCTACCAGTCAACCTTAACATTGTTAGATCGCTAGAAGGATATCTGACTAGTATTTTTCACATCAGAGTCTTTGAAATGGTTTTAATTATCAGTGTGTCCCATGGTATACATTTACAAAGCAACTGAAACCTGCAACCTTCTACTTCTGATCCACAGATGGCAGCTAATCTCATGAACAGTGGTGTTAGACTGAATGCCATTTGCCCAGGCTTTGTTAATACACCCATTCTCGAATCCATTGAGAAAGAAGAAAACATGGGACAATATATAGAATATAAGGATCATATTAAGGATATGATGAAGTTCTATGGAATTTTGGAGTAAGTAAAACTATACCAATCTTCCTTTATATGATGGAGCAAAGTACTATCTGGACATAAGCAATAAAATGGGAAAAAAATAACCCTTTAAACCTGAGAAACTAAGGGTGCTTCAAAGTGCTGGTTTGGCAGACACACTAAAAAAATATTTTGGGGGGTGTCTGAATAGAATGTTTACACGTTATGAATTCCAAGAAACAGAGCATCATAATGCCGTTGGCCATAATGAGATATTTAAAAAAAAAAACATGGTGTTTAGTTGCCTGTGGAAGTTATGATATCTAATTTGACTAAATTCCAAGCAATATTCACATTTACCTTTCGTGAAATTTCGTATGGCCCCCTGGCTTCAACTGTTTTCCTAAGAAATGGTTTCTCAACACATGTATTTGGTGAACAGTGTCTGAGTTCAAGCAGTTGGTTTCACAACACAGAGTCATAACTGTCATGACAAAGGAATCAGACCACCACCTGGGATCAAATCATGCCTCCACCCCTGACCATAAACTTATCTGTCAACCCATGGATACCTCAATTTTCTCACCTATGGAATAGAAATAATGCTAAAATAGCATTTTTGGAAAGTCCGTGAATACATTGATATGTGGAAGGTTTTTAAAAGAGCAACAAATAGATAATAGATGTTCAGTTAATGTTATCTATAACTCCTCACATTTCTATTTTGATACCATTTTTATCTGGTAAGCCTAAGATCTACTATAAGATAAAGATGAGAAAATAATCATTTTCTGAACAATAAATATAAGTTCATAAATTCTTCCTGTCAGAATGGCAGAAGGTTTGGCATGGAAATCTACCACTCAGTTTATCGTCTGATTTAGTTGATACCTATCTAACTGACTGAAATATGGAGGTAGCCATAGCTTTATGATATCCATTTCCCTATTACATGTTAAAGGTAGATTTTTTTCAAAAACAATTCAAAGTGTAGTGATAATTATGCCTTATATTGAGTTTTTAAAAACCAATGTTTCCTTTATTTTTAGCCCATCAATGATTGCAAATGGATTAATAACACTCATTGAAGATGATGGTTTGAATGGCGCTATTATGAAGATCACAACTTCTAAGGGAATTCATTTTCAAGACTATGAAACGACTCCATTTCATGCAAAAACTCAGTGAACATCTTATATATCTGCCATAACTGAAAATAAGAACAAATGGCTTCTATTAGACTATATCTTCATTAGAATATAGCTTTTTAAATGAAATGTAATTGTGTTATTGTCTGAAGCTTTCCTCCATGCATTTGATATTAACTTTATTTCTAAATGATTAGTTAGGTATTTGGATAAAAATCAGGAACTATCAAAAATAAGGGTGTGAACCAAAGCTAACTTGATCTTTATAGTCCATGTAAGGATTAAAACAAAGAATATCCAAGGAATATTCTGCATTTTGGAAAATGTATTTAAATTTGTGGTACATAAATATTAATGTTTTTCAGGATATCATTTTAAAGGAGATACTTGAATTGTTATTTAATCAATCCAGATGTAAAAATCTCATTTTGTTTTTACGTTTTCACTTGAAAAAAGAGAAGCTACCTACAATGGCAAATTTTTAGTAACAATAACTTCTACTTATATTCTGTCTTTTGGCTGAACATTGCAGCTCTTTACAGATGTGGCATATTTTGGGACCAGTAGTTAAAGAATAAACTACAGTGTGAATATATCCCAAATGAGGAATCTGATGTATGGGAAAATGACAAAGTAACTGGCTGAGATATTGATCCACAGTTCAGCCTCCCATCTGGGAAAACAATTTCTTTCCTGTTTGCTTACTTTAAGAAATTTAATTTCCTCCAGAAATCTCAGGAATGAAACATTTAACAGTTATAGCAAAAATGATAGTGCTCCTAAGATATTATATTTAAGATCACCTCATTAAAGAAAAAAAATATAAATGTAACATTTTTCAGGTTACTTCATTTGTACCAAGTTCCATAGTGCCTAATTTTTAATAGAACTCTTCTTTTTCTAATCTCCAGAATTTAATTAGTATTCTATATATAGCTATTGAGGAGAAGAAATCAATTTTTCCACAGCCTCAGTTGTAAATGTTTTTGTGTGCTCCAAGTCATAATAACAAGAGGTAAAGATAGCCTGTGAAGTTTTGCTATTTTCCCAGTCAAGTATTTTCAGAAAGAATCAGTAAATGCAACTGCTTTAGGTAACATTATTTGCAAGCAATTAATGCCACAAATAGTGAAAGCACAAGATTTCCAAACCAATCATTTTTTCATAGAAAATTGTATAAGTGATTCACTCTGCCTGTTAAGTCCAAAGCTCCCAGCTTGGAGCAAATGGCCTCCATGTGAGAGACTGATGAGGATTTTCTAGAGACACTGGAGTGTTACCATAATTTGCTCTGTTTTAATTCTGCCATAGGGAAATATTGCCTTCACTTTTTAGGAGTAATTTTAATAAGAATATAATTCCTGTCCCGAGTTTCACATAATGTATTTGAAAAACAACAAGCAATGAGCATCCATGAATGTCTGATAGAGAAGGGTTGTAATCATGAATGAGCTTGTTCATACATTGTGGTGGTAACTCATCAGGGAATAATACAGGCACATGGAAATGTCACTTACCTTACATATTTTCCTACTGTAATGTTAAATGCTGTAGCTAAAACTTCTCATTTATGGATAATTTTCTTGTATGGGCACCCTATAATATATACTCTGTGCTTTGAATGGAATTTGTTTCAAAAGAGTGAACTCTGCAGACATTTAAAATCAAATACGGAGTAGAACTGAAAAAAAGGGAGTTATGTTATAAAAGTTTATTTTACATTAAAATGTATCTGCTATAAATAGCTTTTTAAATAAATATATACTGTTATACAATATCTCTGCATACTGGTTGGGAAAAAAAATTAAATTGGGGGGAGGGGAAGCCTTAATTTCTTTAATTGTATTTTTTCAGTGAAAATCCTAATGTAAATAATATGTATTTTTTTTTCGAATGTACTTTTCTTAATAAATGAGAGATTCCCAGAAAGGCCTAACTAAAAATATGTGGACAATGAAAAAAGATTAAGACTTGATAATGGCATTGAAATGTCCAACAAACTTAATTTTTGTATCCAAATAATTTCAGATACTTATTGTGCCATTTAAAGTTTAAGGGACTGTGATGATTTCTATTTTTGTTCTATCTGTTCACAAATTGAGGCTACTGAAGAGGTCTGAGGATGTAAATTTTTAATAAAATTCAGTCATTTCACATGCTAAATATCATCTGAAGGGGAGCTTCTTTCTCACATTTGAATTTCTAAAGGCAAATTTACTCATGCATGGGAGGCGGGGGGTGACTGGCTATAGGGTCACAAATGCTGGTGTCAGTCTTCCATCTCTTCCCTTTTGTTAGCTTCCCTCCTAGACAGCTCTGTCCATATGATGGCTTCAGGATCGACAGCCGGAGTTTCACCAGCTTTCAGTCTGGCAGAAGAACTTGTTTCTGACAGCAGATCTCATTGGCCTTGTGTAGGTTATGTACTGGGTACTGAGACAGTCCGTGTGGTCAAAGATCATTCTGCTTGACCAGAACCAGATGACATGCCTCTCCCAGAGGGAGTGAAAAAAGAGCACTGGGGGACAGGAGAGGTGGGCAGGAATAATTCCAAGTGGAAAATTATGCTGCTATTACCAAAATGTGGGAAAACATGCTGAGCTAACAAAAGGAATAGAGGAAGACAGAGTGAACAGGATTAGTAATATCTTAATCTCTTGGATAAATCTGTGAAGACTGTTATGGTTCCTATAACACACCTAGAACCATGTTTTCAAAACTCTGTGGGTCACATTGACTAGGATATGGTGAAAGAGAATGGAAGAAAATGAATAGAAAACACAGCAGTTGTCTCATGATGTGTAATGTATACATTCTCAATCTAAGATATTTATTATTGTGAATCACAGTCAGTTTCAAAGAGGTTCAAAAGCTACTTGTTTTAATATTGACTGCAAGCATTGTCTCTAATTCTATTTTTGAATTTCTAATTATACTACCATTTTAATCCAATGGTTCAATTCAAATGTTTTAGCACAACTTCTGTTTCTTACTAAAATTTCATTATCAACATACAGTTACACTAAATTTTAACAGATTTTTTTTTTAAGACACAGAGAGAGAGAGAGAGAGCACAAGCAGGGGGAGGGGCAGAGGGAGAAGGAGATGCAAACTCCCTGCTGAGTACAGAGCCGGAGGCAGGGCTGGATCCCAGGACTCTGAGATCATGACCTGAGCCAAAGTCAGATCATCCACCAACTGAGCCACCCAGCTGCCCCTTTAACAGAAATTTTTATGTTTAATTTTAAACCATTAAAATATTTTTTTCGCCCAGATTTCAAGTGATACTTTCACACATAAATTCTCTCATTCAACAAATAATTGCCAAACAGTTATTTTGTTGATATATTTATATGTACTGTTTCAATAAATTGTGTTCTATGTGGATATTAGTGCAAATATTAATGCATTAAGGTCTGATTTGGCAAAGAGCATTCAAGTCTGAGGAATCTAATATGGGGAAATAGATACAAAGGTATTAGAGGAACTGAAGAGCCAAAGGAAACAGATGGGATGACAAAGCAACCAGCAGGAAGGCCCGACCACCTCCAAACTTGTGGGACTCAGGATAGTGTCAGGACCCGGAAGCAACTGGGAAGGTCACCAAGCAAGGCTAGGATTACAGGGCTGAAGCTGCCTGGTGGGAGCCGGAACCCTGGAGGAGGCAGCCACTGCCAGACATGCCACCTTAAGAGAGAGGAGAGGGAGGAAATGATCCTGAAATCTCCTATCTGCCTGCCCTTCAGTGTTCTGTTCTTGAGGAAGGAAAATGGAGTTTGCAGGATCTGCCCCTTGTGATACAGGCTGAGCAATATAATGGAAGGGAATGGATTTGAGAATAAAGAGACAAGTGACAGACACAACATACATTTGATATTTATCCTACTGCAATCGTAGATTTGAACTTTCTACTTAGCACCCACTAGAGCTTATTTTTTAAGAGCCATGAGTAAAGATAGCACTCTAATTCCATAAGAATAAAATGGTGCAGTGGTCTGAGGTTTGGTTGCACAGTAGCTAATGACCCTGCAGACATCTTGCAGATAACTAACAGCCCATGCACTTATGTGCTGAGATGTATGGATTTATTACTAATTCCTATCACTCATCCTTAAGATCATTTGTCTTATTTGTTTTATGCTGTGACTTTAGCTACGTACTTAAGAAATACTATTGCAAAAATAAAAAAAGAAATACTGTCTCACCATTACTGCATAGAAGCTAAAAAAGGATTCGGTGATACTAAAACATGTTGATCATCATAGTAAATCCTATCATGCTTGGGCTCAACTGGTTGAGTTTAAATTGTAAGAGAATGAGGTGGTAAATTCCCAGATTTAGGTTGCCCTAAAGCAATTGCATGCTAATCAGACACCATTATCTAAAATTTAAATGTATAAGTGTAAAAAAAATTTTATTTATCTGCCCTTAAATTCATATATGTGCATATATATAATAAGTTACATATACACGAAGAGATAGATGATATAGGTAAATAGATAAATAGATGATGATAGATAATAGATAGATAGAATGGAAGAACTAAAATAGATCTGTGGCTTCCAAATGTTTTGCTCCTGTAATCACAAACGAATTTTTAGAACCATGTATACTTTGTAATCATTGAGTAAAAGTAGCAGAAGATTCAGACAAACCTGGAAATTCATGGCTTAACATAATCAGACATTTTTCTTGGCTTCCACAGCAATCCAATGACGGTATTCAGAGCACAGCTTTCCAGAAGTGGTTCAGGATCCTCTGCCTTATAACTCCACTGTCTAGGGCTTTGGGGTAATTTACTTTCAGCAGTAGACTGGGAAAGAAAATTGCTTCTCAAACCTTTCAGCCTGCAGGTAACATAAATTATTTTTACTCATAGCCCATTGGTGAGATCTAGTCCCATGACCCTATCCAAATGCAAGCAATGCTGGGAAATGTAGAATCTGTAGACACAGGCTTCCCAAAACAACTCTACGCAATAGAAAGGGAGCATGCATTTTTGATGTGCAAAAGCATTCTTTGTGTATTTTTTGCCACACTTGGCAATCTCTATAAAGCCCTTGCTTCTCACACTGAATACACACACTCCTGCTCAAGGGAAACAACCTAATATCCCATGCAGTTACCACATGCAGCTCAAATCCAGATCTCCGGTAGACTCACAGTCCTCTCCATTACGACATGTGGCTTCTCATGAGCTAGTGACCTATGAACTCAAAAGAAAATTTATCTAACTTGTTCACACACACACCCTTTGTAATGATGACCAGAGGGAGAAAATCTACAATAAAATCTCTCTTGGAAAAGGGGAGACCAGAATCACTGGTCAGTAGCAGTGGTAGCAATCCTACAAATAAGCATTGTGAGGTCTCTCTCCCGGAAGTGAGGAATTTCCTTGTCCACTCTGACTAAACTCTGGGGATTTGAAGGATGGTGGAGCTGCAAGGTGGAAAGAATCTGAATCCTTAACTCACGCTCTTGGAATGCTGCCCACTGTACACCTACATTGAATTCTGTGGCTGACAGGAATAAATTCTATTTGGTTAAGTTTCTGCAATTTGTGGATGTATCTCCTATAACACTAGACATTACCTTAGCTAATACAGTTGTTATAGGAATGGAATGCTGCCAAACAACAACCAAATCCTACCTATGTGGCACTGGCTTAGTAGGTGGATAGTGGGCAGTGAGGCTAGAAAAATGGAGGATGATGTAAAGCAAAAATAAAACAATTGCTAATGATATTGCTTCTGTGCCTTCTGAGGATGATTTCTAGGTGAAGAGGTTAGAAGACAGAATGATAGTAGTGTGTTTGAGTATTTTCTGGTTACATTTGCAAGGTATAGAAACCAGAGGTGAGCTCAGGCTGGAACTGGCTAGTTTGTGATAAAAATGGTAGGGGGAGGAGAGTAAAGAATCCAGAAATTTGGAGCCTTTGGGTTGGAAAATTTAACTGGCTTTAGACTTCAAATACAAAAAGGTAAGACTAAGAAATATTTTCTACATTAAAGATGCATTAAAAATGCATTAAAGTATAGGTCTGTCCCCCATGGTTATAGCAGCATTATCTATAATACCCCAAATTGTGGAAAGAGCCCAAGTGTCTATTGACCGTGAGTGAATAAAGATGTGGTATATATACACAAAAGAATATTGCTCAGCTATAAAAAGAATGAAATCTTGACATTTGCAACTACATTGATGGAACTAAAGAGTATTATGCTAAGCAAAGTCAGTCAGAGAAAGACATGCCACATGATTTCATTCATATGTAGAATTTAAGAAACAAAGCAAATGAGCAAAGAGATAAAAAGAGAGGCAAACCAAGAAACAGACTCTTAACTATAGAGAACACACTGATGGTCACCAGCGGGGAGGAGGGTGGGGATGGGTGAAATAGGAGATGGGGATTAAGGAAGCACTTGCTGTGTTGAGCACCGGGTGTTGTATGTAACTGTTGAACCACTATATTGTACACCTGAAACTAATAATACTAATATTACACTAAAATATTACTAATATTACACTAACTGGAATTAAAATAAAACTTTAAAAAGAAGTGTAAGTCTGCACAATTATGAGTATAGAGCTCCATCCAAGCCTCCTTATCTCAACGCAGCTGCCATTGGGTTGAAAGAAGAGAAGAATGTGGGGAGGAGGTGCAAAGAAACATATTAGGCTTGAGAATTATGACTACCATCATAATTAAAGATATTTGAGATTTTTTTCAGGTAAACAAAATTGACTAGAGTAAATAGATCAAAAGTCTACTAATTTTTTAGAGAATTGCTCAGCTAAAGAAATTATAAATCAGACTGAAAAACCTTTTAAGTGTTTAAGACTTAAAATAAACTTTGGGTTATGAAATGTGGATTGACAAAAAATTGTCATTTTTTGTGTGTAAAAAATGACACAACTTCCCAGGAGATTTGGTACCATTAACCCCCTCCCCCACAAAATGGAGTACAATAGACCAGGAAGAGTTTTCTTTGCCTGGATTTCTTCACTGGTTAATCCTCCCAAATATTTGAAGAAGTGATTCCAACTTTATATCCACTCCTCCAGAGTACAGAAAAGTGGACAATTCACAATTTATAACCTTGACTTTGAGACCTGCCAAAGACATTATTAAAAAAAGAAAATAGACCAATCACACTTTTCCCATAATGAATATAAGTATAAAAATCCTAAAAGTTAAAACACAAAAATTCTTCCACATCAAAAAATAACAGAAAACATATTGGGCTGTTATAGTAATTGAATTTGGTTCAACTTTCAAATGTATTCAGTGAAAACAAACATATTAACAAAAAGGAAAATCATATTATTATCTTAATAGATGCAGAAAAAAATGAAATTCAACATCTTTTCTTAATTATGACAACAATGTGTATAAAAAACTAATAATAGAAGAGTGATTTCTTAGTCTCATGAAAAGTATCCACCAAAAAAAGCAAAGGATGTCAGCAGTGAAATGTTTTAAAAAGTCTTTCCCTCTGTAATTGGGAACAAATCAAGAATGTTCACTGTGTCAGCTTTCATTTGAGATTGAATGATCTATCCAGTACAATCAGGCAATGAAAAGGCAGTATAAAAATTGGAAAGGAAAAAATGAACTATGATTATTTTCTGTGAATGTGACTATCAATGTACAAAAGTCCAAGAAACTTAAATTATTAGAATTAATGATTTATCAAGCATACAGACTGTTAAAAAAAAAATGGCCACAATTCTTTGCAGTCTCTTTCAACAACAGCTGGAGTCTGTTTCTGCACCTCAGCATGGGCGGATACTGTGACCTCCTTTGTCAAAACAGTGCAGGAGAATCAATATTGTGTGATATCCGATGAGGCTTTTGCTTGCTTCTACTTTTGTGCATGGAATCCCGCCTCCTCATGAAGAAGCCTGATATTAACCTGTTGATGCATGAGAGACCATATGGAGGAGAACCAGCCACGCTAACTGGCCAGTTCCCAGCCATTTCAGTAGCTTGCTGCAGATGTGCGAGTGAACCACCCAAGATTAGCCAAACCTAACCCATGCAGCAGAACCACTCAGCTGAGCCCAGCCCAAATTGCCAACCCATAGAATTGTGAGATAAATAAATTGTTGTTTTAATCCAAAAATGTGTGAATTCTTTGTTATGGGGAAAATGCTAACTGGTATAAGAAGGCTCTGAAAACAAAGATGGTATAGAAAAATATGTGAAAATCTAAAAACAGAAAAAAATTATTTAAAATACAGTATGCTCAATAACAAAAATTACCAAGTAGACTCTGGTCTTGATGGGCTTCAAGGAAGAAAGAAAGGAAGGAAGGAAGCAAGGGAGGGAGAGACAAAGAAAGAGAAAGAAAAAAAGAGGGGAAGGAGGGAGGGGAGAAGAGAAGGAAGAAGGAAAGGGAGATATCAAGAAAAAGAAAACTAAAGGGGCTCCTGGGTGACTCAGTTGGTTAAGTGTCTGCCTTCAGCTCAGGGTAAGATGCTGAGTCTTAGGATGAAGTCCCACTTGGGGGTACCCACTCAGTGGCAAGTCTGCTTCTTCCTCCAGCCCTTTCCCATCTCATGCTTTCTCTCTCTCTCTCAAATAAATAAATTCTTAAAAAAAAAAAGAAAACTAAAAAGGTTGATTGAATAATAATAATAAAACACATCTCATTGATGGCAAAGGAAAGCTATCCAAGCAATCAGAATTTTGAGGGCCCAAGATGCTGGAGAGAATAGAAACTCACTGAAATGAGTGTGGTGTTTTTACCATTTCTCCTTGGAGACACTGGACAATTTTTAAATCCTCAAGAGAGCTGAAAAACAGTAGATCACAGCTACTAAGGTGCAGAGAAGTGAAATAGAACAGAAGTAAAATGTTACACAGGGGCGGCTCGGTAACTTAGTCAATTAAGCAAGGGTGTCTGTCCAGTTGTGATTTCAGCTCAGGTAACGATTCTCAGGGTCATGAGGTTGAGCCCCACATCAGGATCCACACTCAGTGGGGAGTCTGCTTGAGATTCTCACCCCCTCTCCCTTTGCTCCTCCTCCTACTCTCTCACTCAGTCACTTTCTCTGTAAAGTAAATAAATACATCTTTTAAAAAGGAGTATTTTAAAAAATGGTACATGGCAGCAGGACAAATATTGGAGCTTAGGACAACAACTAAGTAGCAAGGATTTGAGAGAGCCGAATTATAGAGAAAAAAGAAGTACAGAAAGGAAAGCCCAAAGCTGGGAGCCAGTTTCAGCATGTGCCATTCAAAAACCCATAAGCATCTTGGTTTCAGAGGCAGACAAGCTAATATGAAGTGGCTGCTAAGAGACTGGAAAACTAAACATTGTTTGCACCAGCATCACATGTGGGGAAGAACACAGTTTAAGAGTCAGCCCCAGTTATGGTTACCACTCAAATTTAACCGTTCAGCACTCCTACCCTAGGCCATCGCATCACACTTGTTTTAGTTTTTACCTTCATAGCATTGATTGTCAATGAGTTTGTCTTGGTCATTTATTTTTTTGTTTTGTTATGACTTTTCTGCTCTAATACAACCTCTATAGAAATAAGAACTTTATCGGTTTCTGTTCTTCATCTAATCCCAGCATAGAAAAGAGTGCATGGGGGGCACCTGAGTGGTGCAGTCAGTTCAGTATCTGACTCTCGACTTTGGCTCAGGTCATGATCTCAGGGTTGTGAGATGGAGCCCCACAACAGGCTCTGTGCTTAGCGAGGACTCTGCTTTGGATTTTCTCTCTCCCTCTCTCTTTGCCCCTCCCACTCATGCTCTCTCTCTCTCTCTGAATAAAGAATAAATAAAATCTTAAAAACAAAAACAAGAACCAAAAAACCAAAAAAAACCCAGTACATGGAATATGATGTGCATCAAATAGAGATTATTGAATTGATGAATGAAATGTCTGCTAAGTGGTTAAAGCATTCTAGACTGTCTTTAAAAATTTAAGTCTCCCAAACACCAGAAGTTAACATTTCCACTCTTCTTTGTCTTGGTCAGATGACTTCTAGGATACTGGGTTGGAGTCAAAGTATCACATTTTAAGAGGACTTTGGAGATCTGGAGTTTGGATTTTTATCTTAAGTGCAATAGGAGAAATGTGCAAAGCTTCACATACTTGGAGTTGTTTGGAGGAAGGTAGAATAGACCCAGTTTTCTCCAGGGAATAGGGCTGTGACTAAGAGGAGGTGTAAGGGATGTGGTATAATGTACCGTCGGAATGAGAATACTCCAAGTGAAATACATTTGCCCTGAAAGTAGAAAATGTGTTGATCATGGAGATAGGCGAAGTCTAATACTAAGCTTGTGCTGGGGATCCTGTACACGGCATCTCTGCACAGGTGAGAAGTTGGCCAAAAGAGCTTTAAATTACTTTGAACTTCAGGTCTATTCTATAGTACTACATAATGGTCTTTGCAATTAAGTTTATACAGAGTTAATACCATTTATGGTCACACTTTTCTTAATCATAAAGGGTAACTATGGTATTCTTTCATTACTCTGCTTCCTGTCTAACTTTCTCGTATCTATTTAATAGCTAAGCGTTTTGGTAGGAGTCTTTCCAGAACTGAGCGGCCTTACTTCCTAGCCTTCCTAGCCTACCTTGTGATCCATTTATAAAAGCAAGGACCTTTTTAAATGGATCACGGTGGCCACCTAATTTCAGAGAAATCAATGCTTATTTTATTGAGAATTGTTGTAAAGGGCTTAAAAAATATTAGCTGACTAACAGTCTGCTCCATTCTTCCTGCCCATCAGGGTAGGGGTGAGGGTTAGGGTGGGGAGGTTTCCTTGGCAATGAGGATGGTTTAAGCATCAGTTTTCTTAAATGAATTTTATCACTCTTTTCTGATGGTCGCTAAGATGATATGATAAAACTGATTTTTTTTTTGTTGTATTCTCTTCCCATATCTTATCAGTTAAGTGGTGTTATACATTTATGAGATTACCCAAGCAGACACCTAGGGTTTCATGATGGTGAACATGATGCTGTTATAAAACTGAGACAGAGAATTCGATCTTTCTAGCCTGGGGTCTTTTTGTTTTCCCTGTCCTTTTTTCTCTGACCCACTTCTACTGCCTAAGATCAGGTTCTCATAACATCTTACATGTGCTAATTACATACTTTTAATTTTCTCATAATTACTCTCAAGCTTCCCATGTCTGTCCTGGTCAATTAACCCTCAATATTGTGTTTGCATAATCTAATCAGGTCACTCCCCGACTTAAAACCTCCGGCCTCCTACTTCCAGAGGCATGAAATCTGGAGCTCCAGCCAGACATTCCAGACCTTTCACAATCAGACCACAATTTGCCAGTCCTGCCTTATCTGAGCTAATCCTTATCAAATTACAGGCTTCCTCAAACCCCACCTCTGGCTTTCACTTATTCTGTTTCTCTTTTATCCTCTCTCTGAATCTGTCCCATAAGGCAAGGCATAGGACTATGTGCAAGGGGGATGTTTAGGATAGGATTCCTGCAAATGGAAGAGAATTAAAATTGAGGGGGTGGGTGATGGGGGTGAAGGGAATTTTAGGCTAAAGATACTAGAAAGGGATTTAGCTAAACTAGAGAGAAATATGTTTTTCAGATTTTTAGCCTGGTTTAAAAGCATAAGGCATAGATTTCTGAATTTAATTGCCTGCATACAGGTGTTTGTAATCAGCGTTGATTCAGATTCAGTTGAACAATGAATAAGATTTTCATATTGTAATAGTAGCACCTAAGACAGAAGAGCAGGCCTTTCCATGACTCCCCAAACCTGACTGGTCAAGTTAAGTGCTTTTTACTAGCCAGTTGACTTGAACTGTTTACTGGGTTGGAGGGGGCGGGGCAAGTAGGAGACAGGATCTCAAACCCACTTGTCCATCACAGGACTCCATCTCGGACAATTCTTTTTTCATGTGCTCTAACACTTGACAAGTCAGTTACCAGGGTTGCTGGGATGCTGCCTCTCAGTATCACTTCAGGCACAATACAACGGAGTAGGGATTGATCTCTTCTTCCCATTATCTTTGGTCATCTTACTACAAGTTATGGTGAGTATGTAATGAGGAATTGCCAACTCGAAACAATCTGGTTTCCCTCATTGCTATAAGACATTCAAAACTTAAAGAGACATAAATAAATAAATCAGCAGAAAAACACTTTTTGGAGATCTTCTTACACACACACACACACACACCCCTCACACAACACACACAAAATACAACTTGATGACTAGAAAGCCAGAAAGGATAGAAATGGCAATCTCCAATAAAACTTTCTCTTTTAAAAAACTGCTCATTTTTAAAGGTTTCTAAGGCAAATGCTAGTGTCTTTTTTCATTCACCTCTTCTTGGCTTCTTAAGCATTTTAGAGTCGAGAGGAGAGGCTGAATCCCCATACGAATTCTCAGTCACAAGCTTCCCTGAATCCATCTCTTTTGCTGTTCTCCCCGTTAACATGGAAACAAAAAAGTAAATAAATAGTAAGCCCTTCTTAAAGCTCCCTTTTGTTTCACTTAAATATAGTCCATCAACTCTGTTGTATTGCAGTTTGTGACGAATCTTACTTTAACTCTGAGAAACAAACTGAAGGTTTTGGAGGGGAGGGGGTTGGGGAGATGCGTGAGCCTGGTGGTGGGTATTAAGGAGGGCAGGTATTGCATGGAGCACTGGGTGTGGTGCATAAACAATGAATCTTGGAGCACTGAAAAAATAAAATAAAATAAAATTACAAAACAGGGGCGCCTGGATGGCTCAGTGGGTTAAGCCTCTGCCTTTGGCTCAGGTCATGATCCCAGGATCCTGGGATCGAGCCCCGCATCGGGCTCTCTGCTTGGCGGGGAACCTGCTTCCCCCTCTCTCTCTACCTGCCTCTCTGTCTACTTGTGATCTGTCTCTCTCTGTCAAATAAATAAACAAAATCTTAAAAAAATTACAAAACAACAACAAAAAAAAGAACATACCATGAAAAAGAAAATCTTTAACTATGTCTTAAGCTGCATGCAAAAACAAGAAATGAAACACTTTTCTGTTCTTCCCTTTTCCACTACCTAAAGGGACAAACTTAATTTGCTTTGTTTTTTAAAAAGATTTTATTTATTTATTTATTTGCCAGAGAGAAAGAGAGCACAAGCAAGGAGAGCAGCAGGTAGAAGAAGAAGCAGGCTCCCCGCTGAGCAAGGAGCCAGATGCAGGATTCAATTCCAGGACCACGACATGTGATCATGATGAGCTGAAGGCAGATGCTTAGTCTACTGAGCTACCCGGGCGTCCCACAAACTTGCTTTATTAATTTAGTTCTGTATTATAGTCTAAACAGACTTCCGCAATAGGAGGGAAAGTTAAATAATTTTCTTATCTCACTCATGCGGAATTTAAGAAACAAAACACATGAACCTATGGGAAGAAAAAAGAGACAGAGAGAGAGGGAAGCAAACCATAAAAGACTTAACTATAGAGAACAAACTGAGGGGCGACAGAGGGAGGTGGGTGGGGGATGGGCTAGAAAGGTGATGGGCATTAAGGAGAGGACTTGCCATCAGCACTGGGTGTTATATGTTAAGTGATGAATCACTAAATAAAAAAAATAAATAAAATAAAAAACCAATTTTCTTAGATATCTTAAGTAGGATATTTACTGACTGAAGTTTTAAATTTAATTTTCAATTTAAATTACATTTAATATTACACATTCTGAGAATATCAATAGATCTACCTTTCCATTTAACATATATTTACTGAATAATCACCTTGCTTCAAGAACAGTACTAGACATCAAGGAGCCACGGTTGAGTACGTGAGTCACATGCCTGCCTTCAATTGTGTTTGGGAAACAAACATAAAGATTGTAATGGCTTTATGCAGAAGGCTGATGGGAAAATTATAATGGAAACTTTGCTTGAGTGAGTCAGGGAAGAAGAAGCTTCATAAAAAAGGAAAATTTTGAGCCCAGCCTCAAAAGAGTTTTAAGAATTTGTGTGGAAGATGTTCTAGGGAGAGGCGTACTGCATAATTAGTTTAGCAAACTATAATCAGTTCTCTGTGAGTTCAGCATAAAATTGAGGATTGGAAGCTAGTATAAAGCAAAGAGGTTTGTGCTTTGTGTTGGCAATAAAGTACCTTTCATGGATGTTCATAAGGAAAAGTACGAAAAAGGTTGTGTTTGAAAAGATATTCTTGGGAAATGTTCAGAATGGAATAGACAAAAGCTGTCCTGGATGTCCAGATAACTAAATGGGAAAAGATTGCAAAATCCTATAGGAGAGATGATGAGGCCTTAATAAATGTAATAATAATGGAGATGAAGAGGTAAGCACAGACAGGAGCACAATCACAGATCAGAATCGGCCACGCTGCATGGGGAATGAGCAGTGGAAAGGAGGGAGAGCCACTGACAGATTTTCTGTGTACCATGTGCAAAGTTTAAAAAAGCAGCATCAACATCATCAGTGACATTTATTGAGGGCTTACGCTGTTCCAGACATCGTGTCAAGCTCTTCACTTCCAACCTGGTAACAATCTTCTAAGACAGATGCCATTATTATCCCAATATTACAAAACACATGAAATTTAAACTACCTTGGGGAGACCACGGACATGGAACTGGAGTACCAGCAACTTTAAATATTCTTTTCAACACATGTCAAGGTTTGTTATTTATTTTCTCGATAGTCATATGAGGCAGTGGTCCAGTATTAAATTCACATTATTTTAATAAACAGGAAATTGATCTGGAAAGAAATGATGGCAGCTCAGGAGTGAGCTCTGGGTCTTAGGGTTTCCACACTGGAGAACATTTCTGGCTCTCAGAAAATTACTATTACTGGAGAAGATACTATGTCCAGTTTGTATTTCATGAATAACATTTCTGCAGAAGGGATTCTAGGAAAAAACGTATCTGAGTTGAAACTCTTAGTTTCAAGTGGAAGTAATTCTAAGCACACCAAGAACCGAAGGACGGGGATGGAGGGACTGCTGGAAAGATCACCAAAGTATCATCACTGCCCTTTTCTTCTCACCTATTTGAATTTTCTTTTTCTCTCCCCACAGACTGGCTTTTGTCAATGTAAGATTTTATTTTTTCTCAGGTTTTCTTTCTTTCTTTTTTTGCACAGAGAGGACAAATCTTAGTTACTGGGATTTTTAAAAATTAATATTCAGTTTAGTAAAGTGAAAAAAATTCTAGAATTTAATTTCCCTTAAGCTTTTAACTTTATTTTATATATATCATGTAATTCTATTTTCAAATTAGTAAAATTTAACTACCGCTTTCAGATTGGTCACTGCTATCTGAATAACTCAGGTTGCAGAACTCACTGAACAATCAGCCTTCTTACAAATTAGTTAATTTAATTGCTTTTAACAGACTGAATTTATAATTAATGTATTTGTTGCCTGATCTGGCCTGACATGAGAAGCAAAATTTTCTCAGGTACTTTCTCGGCTATTTAAATTGCTCTAGTAAATCTCATAAATTAAATTCATAAATATGCCAAATATGAAGTTCTCTTATGCATTTAGCAGTGTTTGCAAACTTAGAAAAATTCTCTCCTGATTTTCAATTAAATTACAAGTTCAAATCAATCATTCAATTGTATCTTTTTTTAAGATTTTATTTGAGAGAGAGCAGGAGAGAGAGCACATGCACAGGAGTGCACACAGGGGCAAGGGAAAAGCAGACTCCCTGCTGAGCAGGGAGCCCAATATGTGGCTCAATCCCAGGACTCTGAGATCATGACCTGAGCAGAAGGCAGATGCTTAACCGACTGAGCCACCCAGATGCCACTGGTAGTCGCATTCTTATCTAATACCCCCCCCCCTACCTTGGAGGGCTGGTGTTTTGTGACTTCCAGTGAATTTCCATGAGAAATGACACTCTCTTATTTCTAAGATTAGATTGTAAAAAACCTGACCTCTGTCTGTGGTGATCTCTCTTCCTCCCTTGGTTCCTTGCTCTAATGTAGCCAGCTTCCACATTGTGAGCTTTCCTACGGAGGACCCATGAGGCAAGGAAATGAGAGAAGCCTTCAGGAAACAGCCAGTGAGGAACTGGGGCATTCAGTTCAACAAGCCATGAGAAAACATCCCACCAACCACCAGGTGAGTGAATGTAGAAGCAGATCCACCCCCCACCTGGGCCTTCAGATGAGACTGCATCTCCAACACCTTGATTACAGCCTTGAAGAGACATTAAGGCAGAAGCATTCAGCAAAGCTGCACCTTGATTCCTGATCTGCAGACACTGTGAGATAATAAATATTTGTTGCCTTAAGTCAATAATTTTTGGAGTATTTGTCATAAATATGTATAGTCAGGATTCTCCAGAAAAACAAACCAATGTGTGTGGGTGTGGGGGTGTGGTTATGTGTGTACAGAAGGAGAGAGAATGGAGAGTTGGCAAGTCCAAAATCTGCTGAGTAGGCTGACAGCCCATCAATTCCAGCAAGAGTTGTTGTTGCAACCTTGAGTCCAAAGGCAATCTGTGGGCGTGGGGGCGGGGGAGGGGAGTGGCAGAACTCGCTCCTCTTTGCAGAACCTCAGTCTTTTCTCTTTAGGTTTTCAACTGCTTGGATGAGGGCCATCTACTTTATAGAAGGTAATCTGCTTTATTCAAAATATACCAGTAAATAGTAATCACATCTAAAACTTATCTTCATAACAATAACTGGACTGGTATTTGACTAAACTGGGCACCATGGCCTAGCCAAGCTGACACATAAATCAATCATCATAGCATCAATAGATAATTAATACGCTTATTAAACATTATAAATACTTAACACCTAATATGAACATATCATTCTTATCCTAATACTAAAACATTAATTTGATGTACTGAACATTCTCTGTATTTAACTTTAAACCTCCTCAAGGAGACAATTTTACTCTTCAAAGAAGAATTGGTATCACCATTGCAGTGTGTTAAAATTGTTACTGACCTGTCATTTGGGGACAGAATGAAAGACCTGGAACAGTAGACATACAGACCGACATCAATCCCGCCACTGACAACAGGATTCAAAACATTCTTTTATCAAATATTTCCACCTAAGTCAAATAAATGGAATTCTGCCACCTAGGACTTCAGCTAACGTTTTTTTAAAATCACTTAACTACTCTTTTTTTTTATGTTTCCTTTTAGATTTAAATAGCATATTGGAGCTTGCATATTTTTCATAACTTTGTTTAACTCAAATATCACACTAGTGTGTGCACTCTGCCTTTTCCTAGCCGCAGACTAGAAAACATGGCTACTAATTGCGCCCATACTTCTACCTTTGTACCTCACCTACTAAAAGATATTGACTTCCATTTCTTGGTTTCCATATCTAAAACTCCTATAAAGATTCCAGATGGTTCAGTTCAGATATGGTGTTTGTCTCTAGACCGGACAGTCTTACAAGAGAGGGATTATAGAGAAGGCCCTATAGCACCTATGAGAATGAGGGGTGCTAGGCAGACAATCCCCTCCATTTCCAGTGCATAGGCATGAAGACTCATGATATTAGATGTATACTGCTTTAAGTTGATGAACAAAAAATTTGCATGCTCAGCTCTAAAAAGGAGAGATTTCATAGTAGCGCTCTTCCCAGTTCCTTACCTGCTGGACTTCTTCTCACGAGCCACTCTTTTTCACTTTTGTTTCCTTTGCCTTTAGGGGCATGTCTTGAAAGATGTTGCTGTGGCTGATGTCAAGGAGGTTACTGCCTATGTTCTCCTCTATGATTCTGATGGATTCCTGACTCACGTTGAGGTCTTTTACCCATTTTGAGTTTCTCTTTGTGTATGGTGTAAGAGAATGGTCGAGTTTCATTCTTCTATACATAGCTGTCCAATTTTCCCAGCATCATTTATTGAAGAGACTGTCTTTTTTTCCCACTGTATATTTTTTCCTGCTTTGTCAAAGATTATTTGACCATAGAGTTGAGGGTCCATATCTGGGCTCTCTACTCTGTTCTATTGGTCTATGTGTCTACTTTTGTGCCAGTACCATGCTGTCTTGGTGATCACAGCTTTGTAGTAAAACTTGAAATCAGGTAATGTGATGCCCCAGTTTTGTTTTTCTTTTTCAATATTTCCTTAGCAATTTGGGTTCTCTTCTGATTCCATACAAATTTTAGGATTGTTTGTTCCAGCTTTTTGAAAAACACTGGTGCAATTTTGATCGGGATGGCATTGAAAGTATAGATTGCTCTAGGCAGTATAGACATTTTAACAATGTTTATTCTTTCGATCCATGAGCATAAAATGGTCTTCCATCTTTTTGGGTCTTCTTCAATTTCTTTCAGGAGTTCCGTAGTTCCTTGAGTACAGATTCTTTACCTCTTTGGCTAGGTTTATTCCCAGGTATCTTATGGTTCTTGGTGCTATAGTAAATGGAATTGATTTTCTAATTTCCCTTTCTATATTTTCATTGTTAGTGTATAAGAAAGCAACTGATTTCTGTACATTGGTTTTGTACCCTGCCACATTACTGAATTGCTATATGAATTCTAGTAGTTTGGGTGTGGAGTCTTTTGGGTTTTCCATATAAAGTATCATGTCATCTATGATGAGAGAGAGTTTGACTTCTTCTTTGTCAACTTGAATACCTTTTATTTCTTTTTGTTGTTTGATTGCTGTTGCTAGAACTTCCAGTACTATGTTGAATAACAGCGGTGAGAGTGGACATCCTTGTCATGTTCCTGATCTCAAAGGGAAAGCTGTCAGCTTTTTCCCATTGAGGATGATATTCACAGTGGGTTTTTCTTTTTTTATCTTTTAAAAAGATTTTTATTTATTTATTTATTTGACAGAGAGAGAGAGAGATTGCAAGTAGGCAGAGAGGCAGGCAGAAGAAGAGGGGGAAGCAGGCTCCCTGCTGAGCAGAGAGCCCGATGCAGAACTCGATCTCAGGACCCTGAGACCATGACCTGAGCCAAAGACAGAGGCTTAACCCACTGAGCCACCCAGGTGCCCTCTCTGTGGGTTTTTCATAGATAGATTTTATGAAGTTGAGGACTGTTCCCTCTATCCCTATACATTGAATCATTTTAATCAGGAACAGATGCTGTATTTGGTCGAATGTTTTTTCTGCATCAATTGAGAGGACCATGTGGTTCTTCTCTCTTCTCTTATTGATTAGTTCTATCACACTGATTGATTTGCGAATGTTGAACCCCACTTACATCCCATGGATAAATCCCACCTCGTCATGGTGGATAATCTTTTTAATGTACTGTTGGATCCTATTAAGCTGGGATCTTGTTGAGAATCTTGACATCCTATTCATCAGGGATATTGGTCTGAAATTCTCCTTTTTGGTGGGGTCTTTGCCTGGTTTGGGGATCAGGGTAATGCTGGCTTCATAAAGAGAGTCTGGAAGTTTTCCTTCTTTCTATTTTTTGAAACAGCTTCAGGAGAATAGGTATTATTTCTTCTTTGAATGTTTGATAGAATTCTCCAGGGAATCCAAGATGGAAAGTTTCTGCACAGCAAAGGAAACAGTCAACAAAACAAAGAGGCGACCCATGGAATAGGAGAAGGTATTCGCAAATGACACTACAGACAAAGGGCTGATATCTAAGATCTATAAAGAACTCCTCAAACTCAACACACACAAAACAAATAATCACATCAAAAAAAAAAAAAAAGGCAGAAGATATGAACAGACACTTCTCCAAAGAAGACACACAAATGGCTAACAGACACATGGAAAAACATTCATCATCATTAGCTATCAGGGAGATTCAAATCAAGACCACATTGAGATACCACCTTACACCAGTTAGAATGGCCAAAATCAAGAAGACAGTAAACAACAAGTGTTGGAGAGGATGTGGAGAAAGGGAAACCCTCTTACACTGTTGGTAGGGATGCAAGTTGGTGCAACCACTTCGGAAAACAGTGTGGAGATTCCTTAAGAAATTAAAAATAGAGCTACCCTATGACCCTGCAATTGCACTACTGGATATTTACCCCAAAGATACAGATGTGGTGAAAAGAATGGCCATCTGTACCCCAATGTTCATAGCAGCAATGGTCACAATCACCAAACTGTGGAAAGAACCAAGATGCCCTTCAACAGACAAATGGATAAAGAAGATATGGTTCATATATACAATGGAGTATTATGCCTCCATCAGAAAGGATGAATACCCAACTTTTGTATCAACGTGGATGGGACTGGAGGAGATTATGCTTAGTGAAATAAGTCAAGCAGAGAGAGTCAATTATCATATGGTTTCACTTACTTTTGGAGCATAAGGAATAACATGGAGGATATTGGGAGATGGAGAGGAGAGGTGAGTTGAAGGAAATCAGAAAGAGAGACAAAGCATGAGAGACTGTGGATTCTGAGAAACAAACTGAGGGTTTTGGAGGGGAGGGGGGTGGGCATATAGGTGAGGCTGGTGGTGGGTATTAAGGAGGACACATTGCATGGAGCATTGGGTGTGGTGCATAAACAATGAAATTTGGAACACACGTACACAAGAAAAATTAAATTAAATTAAATTAAAAAAAAAAAGCCACTCTTATACTCTCATGTCCACATCCTCACAATGTCTCACCCAGGCCTGCCAGCAAGTAGAGCTTCACATGGTTTCTCCTTTTTCAAAACTGGAATTTTGCAACATGTAGGTGAAAAAAGATACATAGCCAGGGCCAGAAAAGCAAGGGCCAATTATTATACATTCTAAACTTCACACAATTATTTAATTTGTGTATTCACAGTATGTTCTTATATGTAAGCCATTTTAAGCATTCTAAAAAATAACTTTCCAGGATGTTGTCTAAATGCAACTAGGGTATAATCCTATAGATAAGAATTCTAGGCACCAGAGGAAGGTAAAGAGATATTTTCAGATATAGCAACTCTGATAGTAATCCAGTTGGAATTGGAGCATGGCTATTATAAGCCCATATGTCAATACCAAGCAGAAAAGGAGTTATTTGCTGCTTTCTGCCACTTGGGGTGTCTCTAAGTATTTAAAAGGAATGAACCGAAAGTGAAAAAATGGAAGACACCTAAAGAAAACCACTGTAATGAAGCAGGAGCTTAAACAAGAACATCAGAATAAAAATCTTAATTATTGATTATTGGAAGACATAGTAGCAACAGAATCAAGAACAGAAATGAAACTAGAGGAAACCAATCCCTAGATAATTATTCAAGCACTGAATGAGTTTTTTCTCAGAATTCCATTTTTTTTTCTTAATTGGGTATTCATACATGCCTTCTCCTCAGTCTCAGGGTGAGCTCTGAAAACCTTACACCAAACTACATGAAGTTCATCACTTTAGCTAGGTATCATCTTGGTCCTTTTCCTCTTAAATTAATTATATGTGTCATCTCAGAACTTCCCTAAGTGGCTAGAGGTGGCAAGTGCTATTTAATCATACAGTGCTTAGAATCTTTCACATGGCTAAGTGTGTATACCCAGTTCTAAAAAATGAGTAAAGTTTTGGTTACTCTAGAGTAAAAAGAAACTCCCAAGCTAGGGATATGAGTCACATACAATTTTTCTGTTTGGCAATGAAGTATTTTCCTCTATTTTTCTGTACATTTTTCAAAGGTTGAAAGCAGAGACTCCACTTGAAGGAGCTTGGTGGATGATATTTAGTTACATAATTGGAATTTATTCCACCTTTACTAACCACACTCAGATTTTTCTTTGGAAATGTCCTTCCCTCATTGTGCTAGAGCCATGAACTCTGGATGGATTGACTCCAACCCAGCACCAAGCTGTATTATTTTATCCCATTTAAAGATTGTTTCAGGAGCACCTGGGTGGCTCAGTGGATTAAAGCCTCTGCCTTCGGCTCAGGTCATGATCCCAGGGTCCTGGGATTGAGCCCCACATCCAGCTCCCTGCTCAGTGGGGAGTCTGCTTCCTCCTCTCTCTCTCTCTCTCTGCCTGCCTTTCCACATACTTGTGATTTCTGTCAAATAAATAAAATCTTAAAAAAAAAAAAAGATTGTTTCAGCAGGGGTTGTCACCAAAGCCCGGATAAACCAACATTTGGTTTCTTCCTAGGCCCAGTGATTGACTCAATCAGAGTGAATCTCAAGACTTTTGTTAAATGATTATAAAATGTGACAGTCTCTCTCCCCTTGGATATGAATCAAATAACATGTTGCCCTGGTTGCTATTGGCAGCCATTTTGTGGCTATGATGGAAGCCAATCTGAGGATGGAGCCAGAATACAGACAAGGGCACAGCCAAGAGAATCATAGAAAACTGAGACTGCATTAATCAAAACATGCCTGGACTTTTCAGATACGTGAGCCAATAAATCTGGTTTATCATTTATGCTAATTTGAGTTGGAGTTCTGTTACTCATAACTAAAAACATCTCAACTAATCTATAAAGCATCTGGGAAGGTGGAGTTATCTAGAAAATGAATACTAGGACATAATGAAGGTTAAATTCATCACTATTTATTCTTATTCACTGTGGCATTTCATGGGTTCAAGAATATCAGATGGGGGGGTGCCTGGGTGGTTCTGCCTTTGGCTCAGGTCATGGTCCCAGGGTCCTGGGATTGAGCCCCATGTTGGGCTCTCTGCTCAGCGGGGAGCCTGCTTCTCCCTCTCTCTCTGCCTGCCTTTCTGCCTACTTGTGATCTCTGTAAAATAAATAAAATAAAAATAAAATCTTAAGAAAAAAAGAATATCAGATGAAAAAAAAATGATAAGTTAATCAGACCAAGCACTTTTTTTAATATAGATAGATTATAGATAGATGATAGATAAATAGATAGTAGCTGATTCAGTCCTATTAGAAAAATATGCCCAAAAAGGGGAGTGGGCCATCTGGGGGTTTCTTGGTCTAAAAATTTTCTCTACTAATTATAGAAAATACCCCAAGTTGGTCATTCTTACAAGAGAAGACTTTGAAAGATCTTAACATTCAAAGTCATAATCTTAGATGGGCAGGATAGGAACAATCCTTTTTTATTAAACAACTCTTCAGGCATTAGTTTATCAGATTAGCTCCAGCAGAAATAAGAACCCTCAGGATATAGAATACACATTTCATTAATCAGAGGAAAGGCATGAAAGAAGAGAGTTCTACCTATAGATGAAGGACAGGTGGGGGTAAGGAAGAAGTAGTAATGCGACAAATATTATTCTAAAAACTAACGTCACTTTAATTTCCTCCAGAGCCAGTCTATGTAGAGAAGGCTGATAAATTATATCTTAATGTTTGGACTACTTATTTATATGAGTATGAACCCTGACACCAACAATTGGCAAAGTTGTAAGAACATGTCCTAGAACTAGAAGTGGTTCAAGCCAGAAGGCTGCGATAAACAAACCGAATGGATGCCACATTTCAGACTTTACAATTTGCCCTTGTACTCCCTCCCCCAGCCCCCTTCGCTCTCCTGGATCATGCCAATCAATGACTTTCCTGGCAATCTGTGCTTATAAGATATTTGCATGACTTCGCTCCACTTTCTATCCAACCTGGAATGGAACCAATTTTGTGAAAAACTTCTTCTTGTCTCACTGGAAAAAAGCAATGATTAACTCCCAGAACGGCATCCAGACGTAACTGAAGCTGGTTCAGCTCTTAGTTCATATGCTCTGCTTTTCCAAAAGAAATGGGGTCCTTCTTCCTCCCATTCTGCTATCGACTATATATTTAACTGCCATTTTTTTCCCCTAACACATTAAATATAAGATGTTAATTTTGAGGGAGGTTTTTCAATATTTATGGAACAGCTTGAAAAAAAGTCTTTATAAAACCACTTCGGGAAAAAAAAATTTTTTTGTTCTTTCTACAGAAGAAAATATCTTAAAAATATGTTTTGATTTCTTTCTAACTGAGAGAGAGAGAAAGAAAGAGAGAGGTATTAAGAGGTAAAACTACCACTTGAACGCTTGGTAGTGAGCTAATATTTTATAAAAAAATTATTAAGAAAACTCTTTGGTGTGTAAAATCAAAATATTAAGAAAATCCAATGCTCTGTACAATTTTTTTCTAAGTGAAAAAATCCTGCTCTATACGTCTAGCTTATGGTTTGTTTTCAGGGGAAAAACATCATTCAAGCCTCATTTGAACCCTGGTACCGATTTGCCAGTAGATTGATGCCAAATTCTGCTATTTTTGAGATTCTGACCTTTTATTTTGTTTAATCGGGAAATATTTAAAATTATACTGTTTAGGCAGCTAGGTTTCACATCAGCTCATTTCCCCGCAGCTTAGCCTCCTCCATAGGGGTTCTGGCAGAAGTAGAGAAGCCTGGTAGAATATCAAAGTTTATCAAGCCACAGGATCTACAAAGTCTTAATTTTTCTTATTACTCTGGATCCCACATACCCAGTTCCACCCTAGAAATTAGTAATACAATCCAGAAAGAAACATGGGAGTTACTAAATTGAATAAAGGATAGTCGAGAATCCTAGATTCAGAAGAAAGATCGATTTAATTTTTTTATAAATTGCTAATAAAACATCTGTGAGTATGATGCCAAAAAATGAAAACTGAGAAAGTTTACTTGCACACCATTTCCACAATGGCCCCTGTGATCAGTTGATAATTATACTTCGTTCTTATAACCAAAGAATCTGAATCCAACATCTAGAAAACATGTGAAATAGTTGTCAGAAAGAATCTTATTTCTCATCTCCCTCTGAAAATCTCTACCTCAAAGACAGCTGTGGTTATCTAGATGATGGCATTAGAATACAGTGTTTCCTAAACCCTTAAAGTAGATTCCTCAGTATGACTCCTAACCTTCAGTATCCTGGAATATTTCCAAGAAGAAAACCAAAACAAAACAAAACAACAGAAACCACAAGATGCTATACAGAAAAAAAATACTGAATATACTTATATTTTTAATGTCAAAATTTTCAACATTAAAGGATCCATCATAGTTTTTCATTTGTATCTTTCTAGCTGTCCAGACACCAGTAGACAACTTCTAAAATTAAATAACTTTTATGAAGAATATACATAGCATGACCTCAAGCTTTAGGTTTTGAATATAAGGTATAAGAGAAATGAAGTAGACACATGATCTTTCCTTTTCCTGCTTTGCATGAGAGCAGCTCTTTTTTTTTTTTTAAGATTTTATTTATTTATTTGACAGAGATCACAAGTAGGCAGAAAGGCAGGCAGAGAGAGAGGAGGAGAGAGCAGAGAGCCTGATACGGGGCTGGATCCCAGGACCCTGGGATCATGACCTGAGCCGAAGGCAGAGGCTTTAACCCACTGAGCCACCCATGTGCCCCTGAGAGCAGTTCCATGTTCCTACCTCTTTCTGTTTCTCCTCTGCCTCTCTGACACATTTTTTGGGAAAGGGACCAAAACATTCATTGAGCATTGGAAAAATTAAGCACTACAAGAAATGTCTTGGGACTATAGTGATAGATTTTATTTTCTTATTGTAGTGAAAATAATATTTTGAATTTAAAATGTCTTTCCCTTGAAACATTTGGACATATTGCTTTTGTTTTTATTGTTAAATACATTATCCAGTGTTCCCTTGACATACTTAAAACCACTTGACTCATCGGTAGATCTCAGACTAGAACCTAAGCCTTCCACATAGACGTCTAAAGTTCATGCCACTAGGTTATGTATTGACCAATTCATGAGGTACCCATCTAAATAACAGAGCCCAAAGGTCTCTGAATAACAGCAGAGGGTCACACCAATCAAAGTTACTTTTCCTCTGGGTGTGAACTCTGTTGCTTTGTGATAGAGCTAATTTTGATTTTTAAAATCAGCTCCCGGCTTTTTCCAGCAGAATTATTACCTAAGGAAGGAACTGTCTGAGCTGCGGGCTTTGAGTTTAAATTTAGGTCCAGTCATTTGCCTTCACGGCCTTAGAGCCTGCCACGTGAGAGAACCTTATCACAATCACAGTCAGGAAGCCGGATCTGGATAACAGTGAATAGATTGATTCCAGGGACAATAAGTAATGTACTTCTTAACCGGGGCAATCCATTAATAAACTAATAAATTGGGAAAATAAAAGAGCAACTACCTCACAGGATGCTGTGAGTTTTAAAGAGCACTTACACATGTGCATAATATAATATATATAATAATTATATATAATATATATGCAATATATTACCCATAACTATATTTGTATTGCATATAGAACAATGTGTGTGTTTCATAAATACTCTATTCTTTTTTTTCTCAGTTTGTGGTATTTTATTTTTATCTATACTCTATGAGTAATTGTTCCAACACAGCTGATGTTGAGCTCAGAACCATCAACCGGCTATAAGCACCTGTCAGGTCCCTAGGCCAGCCTAGATAGGCCTCTAGTCTCACCTCCATCCCAGCCTTCCCAAAAAATGATTAGGAATATTTAGCAGAATTACTTTGATCATCTTAGTACATTTACTCAAAGCTGAAAATATTTGAATAGCCTGGTCATTCCTTAACCTTAAGTATATATAAACTTTGTAAAACTCACTTATAAAATTTTCAGTTGGATTTTCAGAATATTTCCTGATGTTTAAACATTATGTGAATATATATGTATATATTCATATGTATGGCCATATGTATTGTATATGTATCAATAATATGTGTATATAATGTATACATACATACATTCAGTGAAAAATGTGGAATACAGCTTCATGTATTAAATTGTCAAGTATTAAGAATGTTCAGTAATAATATATAATGAATGTGTTTAAATTACTGCACTCAGAAGATAATCATAAAAGGAAAGAGACATTTCCCCAAGGGTTAACTGGATTTCCTTTCAGTATTTCAGTTCTAAATATGGCTTCACACACAGGTACAGTGTATGATAATAAACTTTTTAGTCCTCCTTCTACAATCCATATATTTTTTTTAAGATTTTATTTATTTACTTGACAGAGAGAGAGAGATCACAAGTAGGCAGAGCAGCTGGCAGAGAGAGAGGGGGAAGCAGGCTCCCGCTGAGCAGAGAGCCGGATGTGGGGCTCGATCCCAGGATCCTGAGATCATGACCTGATCCAAAGGCAGGGGCTTAACCCACTGAGCCACCCAGATGTCCCCACAATCCATATCTTTAATAGTTTTCCATTCCATTTTTTTTCTCAAAATACTGGTTTGTTATTTTTAAGTTGTTGCTACAGCCAAGAGGGAATTGCAAAATCTTTAACTAAGAATTTTTTCAATCTACCTTGCTTAAAGTAAATACTATAAGACAAAAAAAGCAACTCTATGAACTACATAACCATACTTCTGTGAAAAGATAAAGTCAAGAGGCTTTAAAAATACTAAACTTCATATAGGAAAGAGAAGTTTTAATTTTTAAGGGTTGTAGAGTTTTATATTTGTACATATAAATCAAGTTTATTCCAAATAGTCACATGTTTGGATGTTGATGAATGTCTGCCTTAGGTAAGCTTTCATAGTCTTAACTTGCTTATTCATAGTTTCTTTTTTATTTTAGTTTTAACTTGAAACATGGTTTTATTGTATTGTACAGTAAAGACTCTAGGACATGGTTGTTTGCAAATATATTGGACTTAAGATTACCTCAGGAGCTAGAGCTACATATAATTCAGACTGGAATAAATCAGATAAACATTTCAGTCTTTGTTTAAAAAAGTAATTTTTATTATATGCCTTCTTGGTTTTTTCCTGGGCAGGGTGTCTTTACTTGCCCTGTTTTCTTCTGTTTTATCAGTCTTCTTTATTTACATAGCAGTTTCCTTCAACTTAAAACTTCCAAGTTAATTTGACATGAAGCTGTTTCTTTCAGAACAAGAAAATATGTCATGTATTATTATTCTTTTCTTTATTAAGCCATCTGGACATCTGGAAGCAGATTTTAAACCTGTCAACTTCTCATGATATAAAGCAAATATGCGTTATTCTATGGAGGAAACTAAAACAGAGGCATTCTTTCCCCACCTCTCTACCTCATGGAAAGAAGTTTAATTTATGGGGAGTTCTGTGAAGGACAGCCTGTACCAGGGAGGAAGGGCATAGTAATTACCTCAAAAAACAAACAAACAAACAAAACAAAACAAAAAAACATCCAGAGTTTCATCAAATACCTCCCAGATCTTTGAAAATTTGCTCAAACTCCATTTAATTTTTGACAGGGCCTCCAGATACATAGAAGTGAAGCATAAGCTTCCAAGCCAAAATGTTCTTCACAGATGGCAACTGAGAGGGAAAACAGTGGTGTGTTCTTTCCAAAGCCATTGAGTCAATTATGTATTGTAAGGCTTCACAAACAAGGAGTACTTACAACATACAGTGACTGTGAGATGGGCCAGGAAGCAAGTAAAGTGCATTCAAGTAGAGCTAAGGTATTCCATTTCCTATTTTAACCTCTCAGAATAACAGAGGCCCACCCTGGTATAATGCTTCTGAACAATTAAGAGCGGTAGGATAGACACTAGGAAGACAATAGGATCTAACCAGCTTCAGTCAGCTGCTATTTCACAGCTGGAAAAAAAAAATGCATTCTTGGATAATCTGAGACTTAAAGCGACATAATATGCATTAATTGTTTAGTCCACTAAATCCACAGCTCAATTACCAAAGTATCAAGGAATTAGTAATAGGAACTACAACAGGAGGCGCCTTTCCTTCTCTATTCTAACACAGAATTATTTTCTATGAAATCATCACATAAAATTAAAAAAAAAAACAGCATTTTTGATACAAAGCTAATGCTTCCAACTCACCAACATTTTAAAAATTATAAAACAGCATAGTTTTACTTTATCCAAAGTACTAGGTCAAGAAAGCATTCACATCCACACCTGTAGCATACCTAGACAATGATTTAGCTACTTAATAGTCCTGAACTGCCATTAAACCCTATTTATCTGGACAATTCTATTATTCACACAGTTGACTCAGAATTTTTATTCTAGGGTTATGGGGGTGGCTCAGCCGGTTAAGCATCCAACTCTTGGTTTCAGCTCAGGCCCTGGGATCAAACCCTGTGTTGGGCTCCATTCTCAGCATGGGGTCTGCTTGAAATTCTCTCTCCCTCTCCCTCTGCCCCTCCCACTTATGCTGGCTCTCTTTCTCAAAGAAATAAACCTTTAAAAATAGTTTATTTTAGTCTATCCCCTGTCGAATGATAGTACACACCAAAGCAATTCTGTTTTCTTTAATTTGAATTTAAGTTAGTTAAATAGGGTATTATTACTTTCAGTCACACCAAAGCAATTCTTAAAGATGCCAACTTACATTTATTAATCTCTGTAGACAGATGTTCTAACTTTTCCCACCTTGGTAAAGAGACTGGCTTCTTCTTTGCCCTTCCCCAACAACTATTTCTTGGATTGAAGCTGTGTTTGGGATTCCCTATGGCCCATTCTGCAGATTTGTCTATTGTATGTCACCTGTTACTGGTGAGGGACCTCCAGGCTGCAGTTCACACTGGGAAAAAAAAAGACTCAGATTTATGAGAGCCTATACACAGGCTAACCTTTCTTCTCTCACTGATATTTTAAAACTCTTCTCATTGTGTATAGCTTTTCCTGATCATGGGCTAATGCCTGACAGGCAGGTTAAGTCTTGTAGATTTCTGAGAGTTTAGACTCCTTCAAACTGGACTTCCAGAACTTGGAAGCAATTTTAAGAGAGCGATTTCATACTTTTGCTTTAAGAAACTACTAACAATTTCCTGTTATAAATGATTTCAATATACATCTTTAAAGTATCAAAGCCAATGGATTTTCATCAGGCTCAAAGAAAATACTGGTGCTTTTCAAAACTCATTGTTTCTTTATAGCTGACCTCTCTATTGGCAAAATTCTCTGGATTATATTTGAAAACTCTGTGGCACATTTTAAAATCACAAGTTGATGTGTTTTACTTTAAATGAAGATTTACTATATTTGCAATAGAGGAAAATTTACCATTATCATTGGATCTTTGCACCTTAAAATAAACTTTATTTTAAGCCACACCTTTCAGTGAGGTTTGACAAAAGAAGGAGGCCAAATCTGGAAGGTTATGAATTCTGTGATGGAACTTGATTCATGGTTTCTAATAAAGATATTTTAATGCTCCTGCCAAGTTCAGCAACAAGGCTTGCCAGAACATAGACTCTCAAGTAAGCCTACCCCTTAATCTTGTGTGAGAAGAGAAAACAGGCCCAACAGCAATAGGGGCTGGATATGAAAGTCCTTCTCTGTATTACTTTTCCCAGTAAAGGTCAGCGATACCACCAAGCAACAGCACATCAATAATATCTGGTAGTTTTCAAAGCCATCAACAAGAGGAAGGGGCTTACATATGGTCAACTGAGTATATGTTTACAGAAGAAAGTTCTTTGTGTGAATTACTCTCTTAGGACAGGAATGTTTCCTATTTACCAGGGACAACTTTTGATTATTCAGGTTGGTTGGGGTGGAAAGACCGGTGGAAGGAACAAGACCAATCAAAGTGATAGACAATGAAAAGCTCAACTGTGGTTGGCTCCTAATTTTGTTTTTGTACTTTCATTGGAATATGGGTGTGTCTGGCATTCTGAGAATTTGAATTTCAAAGTAATAAAAGTAGACCATAGAGACCTGAGTCAGAAAGCTGGAAAAATCATTTTAGCTCTCTATCTGCTCAACTTCTGGTCACCCCATTCCTTGCTGAAGGTGGACATCTCCACTTCTCCCATTATGACCTGATTTAATTAAGTGGAGCATAGTATTTCTTATTTTCAACAGGAAAATAGAAGCCAAATTTTCCATGGAATGATAATATAAAACTTGAGCAGCAGAGACTTAATTGCTCCCTAAGAAAATTAGTGGAATAAAATCAATTTATTTCTTAGGAAACTGTAACTTGTCATCATAACCTTTCAGAGATATTTAGCCAAATACAATTGACAATTGCATACAATTTGCAAAACAAGACTGCCGCTGGAATTTTTACCACCCCCACTCCCCAACACACACATACATCCCACATCCTTAAGACTGAGATAAGATATAAACTTCTGGGTAGAGGCACAGAAGGACGAAAATCCAGGAAACACCAGAGATTCGTCACCTATCAAGGGAAATAGTGAGAGACGACCCAAGAACATCTTTAAGAGAAGACCCTCCCCAGGGCTATGTGAGTGATCTTACAAGATAAAGACTAATTTAAAATTTATTTAACCTACACATTCTTCCATTTTCAAAGAGGTAAATATTTATATATTTGGCAGGTGGAATAAACTCAGTGTTCACTCACAGAGATACTACCATTTCTGTGGCTGCTTCAAAAAAAAAGTTGTAGTGCATGATTTAGATGTTTTACAATCATTTCCCTAGCGCCAAATCCTTGGAGTCACTGTTTTTGATGAACCAAACAGGGTGCACAGATGCCTTAAAGCTTGGAAAATTGTTCACCACAAAACGCTTTATTTTAAAGTTGTCTAGGGAAGACAGATATTTCTAAACAACACTAATTCAGGGACTTGGCTAACATATTGGATATGGAAAGTAGTGCTTTCTTGCCAAGTTTTGGAGATGTTTGCACAATATCCAGATGATTGAATTATATACATGGCAAATCAAAGTGACAAATATCAGTTGTACAAATCAAATTTTTAAAGGTATCTAATGATGGGACATTCTAAATTAAAAATTAGAAACTCATCCCTTTTCTACAAAAAAAGTGGAAAATTAATATCTTTTCTGTTTTATCCACCTATGCAAAAGCAAGTGATATAAAATGTTGTTAAACTGGGAAACCTTATTAATTTAATAATTGATGTTTCAAATGACATCTTTATTATAGAAAGGGATAGTATAAGTTAGTAAGTACTCAGAAGGTTATCAGTAAAATTTAGCTGAGCTCACCTGGCATTTTTATTCAACATAAAAAAAAATCTGGTCTGAAAAAAAAACAGGTAGAAAAATTAACAGAAATAGGGAACTATAACTGCATATTCATAAGCTAACATTAGATAGGAAATAAACAAAAAGAAATCCAAATGGTCTTTGACTTCACTGACATAAATGATGCTTGAGAGCATGAGTTATAAATACAAAGTCAATATAAAAGAGATAGTTTGTATAGAAAAGAATATTTCTTCTGTAATGCACCTCAGATTTATTGTGAAAGATATTAGAGAAACATGTTACATGATAAAAAAGGAAGAAAACACTAATTATTTTTCAAAGGATTTGAAAAGTTGATCTTAAAGTTGATGCACAGGAGCGCCTAGGTGACTCAGTCAGATAAGCATCTGCCGTTGGCTTAGGTCATGATCCCAGGGTCCTGGGATGGAGCCCTGCATCGGGCTCCCTACTCAGCAGGGAGTCCACTTCTTCTCCCTCTGCATTCCCCCTGCTTGTGCTCTCTGGCTCTATCTCCCTGTTAAATAAATTAATTAGTATATAAATAAAATAAAAATAAAGTCAGTAATGCTAGTATTATACTATTATTAAAAGTTTAATATTGAAAAAAATTCATATCAGAAATAGTTTATGGGACATGCAAACTGTAATTCTTCACTCACTAATATCCAGACTCTATTGATTTCTAGTATTTTCAAAGTTAAAGAAATACAATTTGAAGTACTAGGTTGAAGCGGATGAAACTGTGAATGCATAACCATTTATGACCTATAAAAATGGCAGTTTCATATGATTCAACTTAATAGATTGTTAGGAGAGTATTAAAAACATTAATGTGGCTGTAGTCACATAACTAATCTTGGTAAAGTGAAAGCTGAGTAGTGATTGAACAACTGGTAGGCCTTTTTATTATATTACATGTTTCTCTACTATCTATCACAGTAAGTCCTACATGCATTGAAGGAGAAATATTGGTCTCTTCTACACAAACTTTCCATTGAGAACATTAAATAAAAACTTGGGCTCAGCCTTTAAGATAAAGTACCTGTAAAATTTACATTTACAGTAAGGAGTATCTCTCTGAGAGTGAGGGATCTTAATTATTTTAATTGGCTAACTTTCTTGAAGGTATTAAGCATGATTAAATATTTTTGTGTGGCAACAGAATATTGTAAAGTAACAAATGTTAATTTTTAGTTAAAAACAACAAGATTATATGTCTGGAACATACATTAAATGATAGCACAAAAAGATAAACCAGAGCATCTTCCCTCATGGAGAGAAGGTAGTATATCTCAGAGAACTTCCTCTCCAAGCTCTTATGTCCTTGTATTTCAGTGCCATTCTTATTGTCCCAGCCTAGACTTTATGGTAGGTCATTTCAGTGATGTCCATAGATCAACTTAGAATCCTTTGTTCCCCTAACATTTTGTGATACAGCAAGGGAAGTGCCTTATCCTGTGTTAATGCTATGGTTTCCATTATTCTCATACCTCCTTTTGCTGATTGTTCTCATTCAAAGGGCGTGCTAAGTAAATCCAACTAGGTTTGAACTAATTAGCAACTTTTTTCTTCTATTTACTCTAGAAGCTAGATTAAATAATTTCCACATTCTTCTTGTGGAATCCTACGCCCTACAGTCAAACCCAGAGGATATTTCACTGAAAAGATATAAGGCGTTAACAGTAAATTTTATTGACTTCCTTATTTTCTTATCTGACAAATTTACCTTATTTCCTCCTATCCACTTCACTGTTGTCACAAAGGAATACCCTGCTCTTATTTTCAAAATTAACAATTTTACCTGTCCTGAAAAATCTCATTTTCACCTGACTCTTCTCCATCTTTATTTGATGAAAGATCTCCTGAATTTCAAGCAAATTCCTCCCAATAGCTTGATTCTAAGCTATGACACTACACCAGTTTTAGCCTCTCTGAATGTTATTCCTCAGTCTCTCCCACAAGATTTGCTTTACCATTTTGACTCTTCACTGACAGATTTCTGAGGGGATTTTGTTTGCCTTAATATCTCTCCGTATTCTCTAGTTTGGTGTCTTCATGTCTAGACACTCTGTTTTATATCATTCTGAATAAATTGCTATGGTCTTTACATTGAGCTTTGTTAAGGAGAGCCACACTACCTTAGGTCAAAACATCCCACACCAGGAAGAATAATAGAAAGCCTGAAGTGCCATCTCAAGATGGGGTAGCTTTATAGCTATTCAGATTTTCTACTTCATCTTGTGTCAGTTTTAGTCATGTGAAATTGTATAAACGCTGTGGATCTCAGAGACTCCATTCTGAAAAAAGCTCCACTTTTCCTTTCTAAAGCAAATAGCTAATGAACTTGAACTGGGCAAAAAATCCTTGGCTGGGCCTGAAGTGACAACTGTTTTATAAGCAATTATCTGTAAAAAGTCAAGAGGAAAGCAGGCATCCTAATTTACATAAGACTATCTGTTGTGGGCTTCCTGAAGACAGAATAGTTAACTAATGCATACCAGGAACAGTTTTCATTTGTTAACACCAATAGAATAGTCAATCAATGTGTGACCAAAAGCAGTTCAGCCTCTTAGTACCAATTGACAATTATTTTTCTTTTTTAATCCATGTTATATAATTGCCCCAACACCATCTTTCTCATAAAAATCCCTTGCTTTCACCCCACAGGCAAAACATTTTTCTGATTTCTGCTAGGATTTGTGCTTCCTGAATTATAATTCTGAGACCACAAGTAAAGATCCTTATTCTTTTCCCACTTTATCTTCTTTCTTGGTTGACAGTAGTTTGTGCCATTCAAGGAATTTGTCCGTTGAATTAAAGTTACCATATGTATTGGTATCACATTGTTCCTAGGATTTAAGGGTGTCTGCATGGCTCAGTTGGCTGTGCATCTGACTTGATTTTGACTCAGGTCATGATCTCAGAGTTGTGAGATTGAACCCCACATTGGGCTAATCCACACTAGGACTATAGCCTGCTTAAGATTCTCTCTCTCCCTCTCCCTCTGCTCCTACTCCTGTGCGTTCGCACTCTATCTCATAAATAAATAAATAAATAAATAAATAAATAAATAAATAAAATGTTAATAAGATTTAGAGTGATAACTTCTCTTTTATTCTTGATATTAGCAATCCATGCCTTCTCTCTCTTGATCTTCTTAATGAAGTCTTTCTACTCTACTTTACTCTTTCTACTCTACTCTGCTCTGTCGGTTGTAGAAATGTATCAGCTCCTTGATAGTCCTTTGCCTGGCCTCTTGGGAGTTTCACCCTATTTAGGCATAGCTTAGGATTCAGCAATAGGCTCAAGGGGACTGACGTGCAAGATTCTGTAGCCCTTTTTCTGTTTCTTCACTAGTGCCTTGCACACATAAATTGAAGCCCTCACCCTATATGAATTCTAAGTTTGTCTTTTTCATGGAATCTGAAATTACTGCCTCTGCTTAGATTCCTTTCTGTGAAGCAATCCAGAAAGGCAAAAAGATAAAAACAATTGCAGGACTCACCTTATTTACTCTCTTTCTCAAAGATCAGTCTCCTGTGCTGCCATTTCCAATGTGTCAAAACAGTTGTTTAATAAATTTTGCCAGCTAGAGGGCAAAATCAAGGCCAATCACTCAATGAGGGCAATCAGAATTCTTCTAACTTGGGGTGTGTTTTGGATGTGCTCATTCTATCACTTGAGGCCTTCTTGCCCAGCTTTGCTGCTATGTTCATGGCTTCTGTTGTGGGAATCTAGCATCTAGCTACCATTGTTTCCTGGGCCTCCTGTATTAACAGATTGCCTTAAAAAGAAAAAAAAAAAAAAGGAATTTTGAATGAGACTCAGTTAGAATTCTTTCTTAACCATCAAGTGTTCAATGAAATTTTGAAAGAGCAATGACAATCTCGGTGCTTATTTTTGACCAGTCTCCCACTCTTGCCTGACACTGGTGGAACGGGATGTCAAGGTACCACCTTCTAGAATGGTTGATTCTCCAGGAGTAGTGATACATTCCTTAACCCTTCCTCATGGGAGAGGTCTTCCAAATGGCTTTAAGACCACTAGGCATGAAGGAAAAGGTGACAGAAAAGGGAGGACAGGACTGAGAAGAACCTAACCCTAAGTGATTTCCTCAGGAGTTTTTTCTCTCTGTGGAACATGCCAGCTTCCTGTCCTTCCCCACCCACCCCTGAGGTCACCTCAACCTCTCATCTCGTAGTAAGCCATGCAGGGCCAGTGGGGGTTGGGGGATTCTTCTCCTTTGTGGGATTTTTTTTTTTTTTTAAAGGAAAGAGAGCAAAGTGAGGAAATAGGGTTCCAAAGGTCAAGCAAAGAAATCACAAATCACAGGAATCTCTTGGGGACTACAGAATGAATATTCCTTAAAAGCACTGTATTATTTTTTAAAAATTTTTTAAAGATTTTTTTTTAACTTATTTATTTGAGAGAGATAGAGAGAGCACAGCAGTGGGGGCAGCAAGCAGAGGGAGAGGGAGAAGCAGTCTCCCTGATGAGCAAGGAGCATGATGTGGGTCTTGATCCCAGGACCCTGGGATCATGACCTGAGCTGCAGACAGATGCTTAACCGACTGAGCCACTCAGGTGCCCCAAAAGCACTAAATTATGTCACCCAAAAATATCATAGCTTTCAGAAGAGAATGTAACTGCTTTCTACCTCTTACCTTCAGCAAGCTAGTTATGTACATTTAAGGTTGTCTTCTTTGTCATATTGTAGATGCAGCTGAACAACATGGTTTCTCTAATTTCTTCTAAAGCTAATACCTATATTTACCCAATAGTAAAATGAATATTCTAATTTTATACTATAATATTGGGAGGAAAATGTCTTAAAGGTATTCTACATAGAACAGCCGTAATTCAACATGAAAGCCTATGAACATGAACAGGCTGGATTGTTTCTCTATTATTAAGCACAGTAACATTATAGATTTCCTGTTCTTCTAAGAGGTTAGGTAAGAATACAAGCTGTAGAGCTACCAGCCATGTTTCTCAAATTTCTAAGGAAATAAATCAAGAAGTCCAGTGGCAAGAAATTCAGTGGCCATGGCAAACAATGTGGTAATTCAGTTTTATTTTGTAATCCTTTCCGTTTTGCCTTTCTAAAATTGATGGTTTTATTTCTGTAATTCCTAGAATACGATAAGAAGTACAAAATTATTTAGCACAACACTGAAGTTGATGAAGAAAAAGAGGAGGGAAGGGGGGGATAGAGGTGGGAAGGAGAAGAAAAAAGGAAGAGGAAAAAAGAGGAGGAGGAGAAAAGGGAGGGGAGGGGAGGAGGAGATTAAAGAGTAAATAGGAGGGTAAAGTTTCTTTACTTGTTCTTTTGGCACACTTTCTGAGAGTCCTAGGTTCAGATGATAAATTAGGTAACAGCCAGTGCTCTGCTGTAGCTCACCTTGATATAGATTCAGAATTATTTCCAAGGACTTGTCAAAATATTCTAATATATTGGCTTCTAGCTCTGGTTAACAAGCTTGTGAGCAGGAAATGACACCTGAGTATCTAAAGGTGTGTGTACATTTATTTATTTTTTAAAGATTATTTATTTATTTGTTAGAGAGGGGGTGGGAGGAGAGCACAGCAGGGGAAGTGGCAGGCAGAGCAAGTGAGGGAGAAGCAGGCTCCCTGCTGAGCAGGGAGTCCCACGTGGGATTGGATCTCAGCACCCTGGGATCATGACCTGAGCCAAAGGCAGTGCTAACCGACTGAGCCATCTAGGCATCCCAGTGTGTGTACCTTTAGCACCTCTTCTCTGCAATTATCAGTTTCTTAGACTAGAAATATAGTATTTTCATGGGCAAACACTCTATGGAATTCTGTTCAGACATTATTAGAAGTGTAAAAATATGGAAGGCACAGAGTCTACTCTATGAAACTGTAATCTATAGCAAAGGTGAGAAAAGCACGAATACAAACCTATGTTAAACTACATTGTGTTTACAACTACAGTTCTTCAATTAAAAATGGTGTGATAGGGAAAAAAGACAAATAAACTAGAGATTAGAGAGTAAGAAATAGGGAAGACTGAAATAGAAAATGGGGTAATATGCATAACTACAGCCAGTTGACAATTATCTGAAAATAAACAAAAAAACTCCTTGGAAAAATGTGTGGCTCAAGCAGAAATCCGAAAAGGTAGAATATGATTTGGAGCAGGCATTCCCTTGGGGATATGCTACTTTTATAAGGAATAAAGAAGGGGCACCTGGATGGGTTAGTTGGTTAAGTGTCTGCCTTCAGCTCAGGTCATGATCCCAGAATCCTGGGACTGAACTGCATGTCAGCTCCCTGCTCTGCCCAAAGCCTGCTTCTCCCTCTCCTTCTGCCTTTCCCCCATCTTGTGCATGCTCACTCGCTCTCTCTCTCTTTCTCTCTATCTTACAAATAAATATAAGGAATAAAGAATAAAGGAAAAGAATAGAAAACAGTAAATGCTATTATTTCTGTTTTATCGCTTGGAAAGTAGAGGGCAAAATTATTTTTCCTCCCCTACAGTTACTACATGCTACTCCCATCTATGTTCTTGAAGTTATTTGGATCTGTTGAATCTGTATGGTAGAAATACTACAGAAGGGTGCACTGCTTCTAATCTCTTCCCAACAAGTGTTACAGTTCAGGACTTTTAAAAATTTTTTCAGGAAATCCAGTTAAACATTTACCAGCACACTACTGCCCATGGAGAATGATTTTCTCTGAACAACAGGCAGGACAAGTGTCCTCAGAAGACACTTTTGGAAATGCTGACTGCCAAAAAAAAAAGTTCTTTCCAGCTCTATCTCCTAACACCTCCTGTATTTATCTTTTGCTACAGCAGTATCCAACTTAACCTTGTTTTCCTCAACTCCTACTGATTCTTAAAAGTCTCATCTCAGGAAATAAGTCAATCAGAGAAAGACGATTATCATGTGATCTCTCTGATATGAGGAATTTGAGAGGCAGGGCAGGGGGTTTGGGGGGCAGGGAAGGAAAAAAATGAAACTAGATGGGATCAGGAGGGAGATAAACCATAAAAGACTCTTAATCTCACAAAACAAACTTAGGGTTGTGGGGGCAGGGGGGGCAGGGGGGGTGGAAGGAGCTAGGATAGGGTGGCTGAGTGATGGACATTGGGGAGGGCGTGTGCTATGGTGAATGCTGGGAAATGTGTAAACCTGATGATTCACAGACCTGTACCCCTGGGGCAAACAATACATTATATGTTAGTAAAATAATTTTTTAAAAAGCCCCAGCTCAGCCATGGTCTTTTTGTGAAACCTCTGATCTTTCTATGCAAAAGTAAATAGATCCTGGTTGCATCCACTGAAGCTTGGATGTATCACTATTAGAATATTATTTTCTTAGCTATAACTCACTAATTAATTTGACAAATATGTATTCTGCCCCTATTTTGTGCCAAAAATTGAATTAGGTCTTGGGAATAACATTAAATTGGCAGCCATGCTGGTGAGGGAGATAAAATTAAATAAATCAATTTTCATTTTGGCGAATGTCAAGGAAAAAAAGTATAATTATCTACACATCTGCTTAATCTACAAAGTTGTGATTCCCTTCAATGTCAAAGGCTCTTTTCTATCATCTTCCTCTTTTTAATGTCAAGCACCTTGTGGAATATATATGATGGACAAATTTATTGTGCAAAAAAAGATTACATATAGGGTTAGAAAAAAATAAAAGATTTGCTTATATATTGTATTTATTATAAGTGCCAAAGGATCCTGAAATAAATAAGTAAATATACACATAAAATATTATATATGATAATGATAATATGTATATTCAGATCAAGAATGGGTGAGAAAAAAAATTCTTACTTCTCAGTTTAAGTTAAGTCCCAGGAGAAAGGATTATAGAAAGAAATGTTAGGGCATTTAGAGAGCTAACCATAGTAAAGATGAAATGAAATAAAGACTAGATTGTGGGAATGAAAAGAAAAAGATAAATCCAGAAAACACCTGTTCAAAGAATGAGTCGAACATAGTGAAAAGGCAGATATTAAGAATAACAATAAAGGAGACAGAGTTACCATTGACAGCTAGAATATCTTGACTTAGAATGGTGGCTTCAGTCTTGGCACTGGTACAATCATGGGTATTGTTGTTGTTGCCTAGAAAGAGAGGTTTGAAGGCATTTTCGCTGGAATGTACATGTAAGACATTCTAGGGCTGAAAAGAAAAAAATTAACTTGGGAATCATGCAAGCTGTCCCTGACCACCAGATAGACTACCATTAATGTCCCTGTATTCTCTGAATAACAAAACGCTGTATTTTCCCATGTGCATAATGGTAAGAATTCCCTAGCTTTCCTAGGGAAAGACAGGACAAGTTCCAAGTGCCCTGTTAGCAATCTCCCACTGAGAATAATATAAGCATTCAGAAATTTTGAGGAAACTCCCTTATTTGCTGCCAAAATATTTTTACCCCAAAGCCATTACAACTTCTGGAATAATTTCATGATTTCAACATGATGCACATTATTGAGTTTGCCACCAAAAACATGAACTTTACATATTGGGATCAGAACCAAATTTGTCTTCTTAGGAACATTTAAAAAAAAATTAAAACATTAACATATTGTGAGAACTTAGAGCACCCACATGTCTGCTGATGATTCAACAATTCCTCAGGCATTCTCACAGAGGAAATGTAGACACATAACCTGAAATAAGAGCAAATGAAGAGACTGAAAAGTACTAGAATTCCAGATACATACAGTTGTAATAATGTCATGGACTGTCATCTCATATTTATTCCCATCCCTCTGAAAATTGGCTTTGGGTTATTTGTTTTGAAATTCTATAACCATTGGTATTAGAAGTTGTACTGGGAAAGGGCTTTCCTTATTACATTATCACATTTAGCCCTTCAGTACATGGAATCATAGGTACTTAAGTCAATTAGGGTCTTTGAAATTATATATTCTTATTTTGTGAATTTGTCATCTGTGAATTTTATCACAGCCTTTCTGAAAATCTGATCTGATCTCTGCTTTTCGACTTAGAACCCTGCAGGTTTTCCAGATGTTGCATAGCAGTTTAGATTTATCAACTCCCTGAAACCTATTCATGGATGATATGACTGTGGGGTATGGAGGGCAGGGGGCCACGGACATCAGGTCAACCGTTTCTGATTTGGCCCAAACACCTTATCCACAAAGGAAGAAATGGAACCCAGGGGAGCTGTGGGACAAAGGTCACAAAACAGAGTAGCAGGGTCACAAGTGGAAATTGAACTTTCTTCCTAACTCATGATCCTGTATGTTTCTACTAGCTACTGGGAATTTCAGCAACTACTTGGATCTTGATTGATCTGTCTACCATCCCTGTCCCCAGACTGTGTAGCCATAGTCAAGAGATAGTATGGTCAGAGGTTGGAGAAGTCTGGTTTTATTCCACATTGACGACTGGTGAGGGTATTATATGACTGCACATAAAGACTTTGCATCATTCTCTCCAACTGTGAGATAAAAACAAGTACTTCTGGCCAATTCCAACCACTTCGGACTATGGTAAGAATAACTGAGATATTGGAGTGCCTGGGTGGCTCAGTGGGTTAGAGCCTCTGTTTTCGGCTCAGGTCATGATCCCAGGGTCCTGGGATCGAGCCCTGCATCGGGCTCTCTGCTCAGCAGGGAGCCTGCCTCCCTTCCTCTCTCTCTGCCTGCCTCTCTGCCTACCTGTGATCTCTGTCTGTCAAATAAATAAATAAAATCTTAAAAAAAAAAAAAGAATAACTGAGATATTATCTACAGCATATAATATCTAAGGCATTTAACTTCAGGGAAAAAAATCTCCTAAGAAAACAATAATAATACTTGGATTTTCCAGAGAATTACAACCTAGAAATCACTGTGAAGTAGCTCTGGTACAAATATGTTTGGCTTGATTCTAATGTTCACTGGAAAAATGAGTAGGACATTACACTGTTTATTACTTAAAGTCTCAAGGTGTGTCCCATATGTCCTCATATGAAAGCCATGTCAGCTGCTTTATGACACCTACTTTCTCTTCCTCCTTTGGCTCCAGCCTTTTATGGAGAAGTCTCTGAAGCTTGTCAACTACCTCATCATTGCTGTTGCTAGTGGTTCTGCTCTATATTCACACCAACTCCCCACCAAAGTGGCCACCAAAGTCCCATGCTGGTATAGCTGCCTGGAGGAGTGGGATTTGCATGATTTTTATTGATACCCAACAAGGTGGCCCAGTGTCATGTTACCCGACTCTCGATTTACCTCATTAAAAAGCAGACTGCACTCTGCTGTATGTGTCCCAAAGCAATGTTACTTACTTTGCATTCCTAATGTCCCACAGAGATTTTTCTATTTCTAGCATCTGGTGTGTACTTGATACCAAAAAAATGCTGATGGAAATGTGTAATAAAGAACATCGAATTTGTAGTATTATTATTATTTCAATGTGTTAATATAATCCCTTGACTGTATTGCCAGTAAACACAATGAGTCTTGGTCATACTGGTAAATAAATTCAAGAATATCACAGATTCAGGGGCGCCTGGGTGGCTCAATTCGTTATGCATCTGGCTCTTGATTTCAGCTTAGGGTCATGAGATCGAGCCCCCATATTGGGTTCTGCACTGGGTGTGGAGCCTGCTTAAGATTCTCTCTTTCCTTCTGCCCCTCCCCTCCAAGAAAAGCATATCACATATTTCAAAAAAGGCTTATCTAAAATGATGATTAGATGTGTCAGCTTGTAAAAGTAGTTTTTCGTCCCTTAAATTTCAATTTCTGATAGTTAATCAAACACATACAATTATTTGAATTATAAGATTGACTTCATGCTAGTAAATACAGTAATAGATACTGTTTTCTACTTTGTATTGTGGATCTCTTGGATCAAAAGACGTTATACTGGAAAATACCATAGATATTTCAAACTTGAAAATCAGTGTATGAGCTGAAGAAAGAGAAGGGGAAAGTCTTTGCAAAAGGATTTAAATACAATATATCCATTGAAGGTTTCCTTTCCTTACAAGTTTCATGATGGAGGTAAATACATTTGATGCAGAAAGAAGGAACTGGAACTTATGACTACTCTAATTTGCTTCCCCAGAGTCCTTGTTTTGTGTGTGTGTGTGTGTGTGTGTGTGTGTTTTTTTTCCTAAGTAAACTCTATGCCCACTGGGCAGGAGTCGCATGCTCTTCCAACTGAGCCTGCCAGGCACCCCATTAAAAGTTTTACTCACTCATGTGACAAAGACCAGGGTTACTGTGTGTTACACACTGCTGGAAACAGAGAACATAGTGCAGGACAAGCAATACACGAAACACACTTTCAAGCAATTTCCAGTCACATGGGAAATGTTGACAAAGAGGCAGTTACCTGATGACAAATCCTAGGACCGGTGCCTTCTAGGAGGAAGTGCCAACTAAGACGGAAAGACGATAGACATTAGGCAAAGGAAGAGGATGTTTAAAATAGAGACAATAGTGTGCATACAAAGACCCAGAATGGAGACTGAATGGTTGAAGAAGTAAAATCAGTTCAATCTGGCTGAGATGCAGAATGTGAGGAGGGATGCCGACTAGAAATGCAGCTGCAGAGATATATCAGGGGACTAATTAAGAAGGGTGTCAAGGTCCTTGGTAAAGAAGTTTAATTCTATCCAGAAAAACAGGGAAATATTGAAAGGTTAGCACGAGAGTAGTGGTATTATCAGATTTGCGTTTTTAAATATTTTGACCACAGCCTGAAAAATGTCTCCATGAGCAATGCAGAGAGGCCAGCTAAGGACAAGGAGCTCAGTAAGGAATCTATCCCAGTAATTCAGAGAGACAGTTGTGGCATCTGTAAAGGCCTCCACGTAGGGGTAGAGAGAAGTGGGATGTGTGCAGATTCTAAGACACTTAGGAGGTATACAGGTGAAGGATTAGATGTCAATAGTTTAAAAAAAAAAATGTAGACACCATATAGCTTTCTGGCTTTAAGTCCTGGGAAAGTAAAGAAAATGCAAAGGGGCCTAATGGGTTATGTTTCTATTGTGCGGCTTCCAGATGGAAATGGGCAGTAAGAAGCTGGAAAAAAAAATTGCAAATATGAATTGGAATTTAAGCAAATCTGCAAATGCTGTAAGTCAGGGAAGGGGATATTTAGGTAAAAAGGGGGTTGAACCTCTTGATTTACATGCCAGACACAGAAGCCTATGAGCTTTCCTTTCCCACTTTTCTCCTCCATGACCAGAGACAAGTAAGTAGATGCGGATGTCACTCCTTCCTTATGGCAAATAGTATTTTGGAAAAGTTGAACCCATTGAGATCTGTTAGCAGACTATAGTCTTAGTGGGAATCTGAATAAGTTAAGGAGAATGGGGAAAATCCCTTTAGATATTTTCACCTAAGGTGTAGACACACCAGGAAAGGGAAGAGAGAATTTCAGGAGAAATCCATTCTGATATTTGCCAAAGGCCCCCAGTGAAACACAAGAGAGAAATCAGAACCCAAGCTCTCCTTTCAAAACTCTCTCTCTCCGTGGTTTGAGCCCTTCTCCTAACCCCACTGCTGTTCTTTCAGGCCCAGACACTTAGAATCACAGGATCACAGAATGAAGAAACTAACCATCAAAGGCTTTCTTTGGACCTCACCACCCTACTCCAGGAATCTTCTGTGTCACATAACTGTCCAATAACTCTATTGTCCTTTTTCTCCTCGGTCAGTGAGGTATTGCTTTAGGCATAGCACCATTGCCCTCCTAGCTGTCGTTCCTGCTCTTTCCTGGCTGGATGTCTAATGCCAAGTAAAGGATAATCGTCTATCAAGGACCAGGCATGTGCAGTGAGATAGTCAGCTCTCGGGCAGAAGTGTTCTGTGATGGCTTAACTATATGGTGTATTGGGCAAGAGATATCAATTGGGCAGAGGTTTCCAAAGATGAGCTTTACTTCTTTTTAAGTTTTATTTATTTATTTGACAGAGAGAGACACAGCGAGAGAGGGAACACAAGCAGGGGGAGTGAGAGAGGGAGAAGCAGGCTTCCCAATGAGCAGGGAGCCCGATGCAGGGCTCGATCCCAGGACCCTGGGATCATGACCTGAGCCAAAGGCAGATGCTTAATGACTGAGCCACCCAGGCGCCCCCAAAGCTGAACTTTAAAAATACCCAGAGGAACTTGAAGAAGATAGAAGCCCAGTCCCACTACAAACAAATTAAGTCAGAATCTCAGCAGATTAAAAGGCAGGTTTTAGTCCTTCCTTCCTTCCTTCCTTCCTTCCTTCCTTCCTTCCTTCCTTTCTTCCTTCTTTTTTCTTTCTTTCTTTTTTTTTTTTTCCTCTCTCAGTTTATTCTCACTTGCAGCCCAAGTCATGAGCTTATGTTCGATAAGATTTTGAGGGCTGACCAAGAGTGCATCCATCATAGAGTTCAAAAGATGTAGACTCTGTGTTTCTTAGTAGAGGGCTGAATTGTAAATCCAGATGTTTAAAGGCTTTTGAGTCTCTTTTCCCATGTGTAGCAGCCAAAGCAAAATGTGTCAGGTATATGTGTGGGCAGTAAGGGCAAATAGCAAAGACAACTTTGGTCTAGCAAAATAATTTTATTTTATTTTATTTCAAGATTTTATTTATTTATTTGAGAGGAAGACAGGGGATGAGCCTGGGGAAGGGGAGAGGGAATGAGCCAGGGGAACGGGAGAGGGAAAAGCAGACTCTGTGCTGAACAGGGAGCTTTATGGGGGCTCGATCCCAGAACCCTGGGATCATGACCCGAGGCTAAGGCAGACCCTTTACTGACTGAGCCACCCAGGCTCCCTGAATTTTAACAGATTTAATTAAATTCATTATTAAAAACAGTGATATGAAATTTAAGAAGAAAACAGAAGAAACAGAAGTATGGAGAGAGGGAGCTGTCACCCACCTGATTTCCTGAACTCAAGACTGACCCTCTGACCTCAGAGCTGACCTCCTGAACTCAGAGAATCCCTAGAAGCTTCTGCCTATCAATCTCACCTTTTAGAAACTGGCAAGCTGCTAGAACAGAACAAGAAACGTATGAGGAAGATACATGCACAGAAGAATCAGAAAGTGCCTCAGCCTCATTATGATGTTCAAATCCCTGTCTGAATATTCATTCCAGCCCTAATAAAAAGAGCTTGCTTTCTCTTGTTTGGGGAGGCACAGCTTTGGAAATTATTCCCAGTGATTTCCTTATTTGTACAAATACGGACGACCTTGTGAGGCAACTCCCCTTGGTGTAGTCTCCTTCTGTAACTCACCAAGGAGCAGACCCACTTTGGTCTGCTAACAGTGCTTGTGGTGTTTAAGAGAGGGAGAGAGGGGAGAAAATAAGATGAGACAGAAATGGAAGGGAAACGAGCTGGTGCAGGGGATAAATATTCATGAACCAGGTTTCCCCGGCTATAGATCATTACGTGACTCTAAAGCGATTTTGACTGAACCTGAAAGCTTGTCAGTTTCATGTCCTCTCCTTTAATAATCTCCCCTGAATGATCAGCTGCTTTCTTTGAACGGCTATTCTGATTTCTGAGAATTTAAACACTATTTTCTCCTAATAAATATTAAACAAGTACAAGCATCCCAGAAAATATCTCCTCAAACAATACTGAAGTTTTCTCAATATATAATTCCAAAGTTCACAGTAATATCTATGATTGATCAAATACCTATTAGGTCCTAGGTTCTATTTGTCAGGTTGCTATGCCATGCAGTGATGTATTATTTACTAGCCCCAGATTCTAAATGATGAAACCGAAGGCCCAGTTTCTTTCCCAAGATCATAAAGTTGTCTGAATCCAAAACTTGAATTCTTAACCATTTAACTGAATTGCCTTCTACATGGGAGTTTCTCAAAAGTAGCAAAACAAAATGATGGGTTTTTTTTTTTTCTATTTTCATGATAATAAGGATAAGAGGATATCAAGAAAGTATTCCAGTGGGTCAATTAATGTCATTTGGAGTAAAGATAAACATGAGTGTATATTAATCAAAGCTAGGAGAGAGTAGTGTTTCTCTAAAATGGGTAATGTATTACCCCTTAGACTTAGCTATGCACAAACATAAAAACAGATATAAAATCTATATTCTTAAAAAAAAACAACAAAAAACCTATATTCTTATGGCTTTCATATAACTGTGACACCAAAAAAAAATTTGTAAACAAAAAAACACACCAAAAAATTTATTAACAACATTTAGTATTAATTGAAAATTTTATTAAAATTTAAAATGTATTAACATTAATTAATAATTAAATTAATCAATTGATTTAGTTTGGCAGATGCCAGCATTTTCCTGAAGGAAATGACCACAGACAATATGAATATTATACTGATAATCCAAACTTTGTTCACACAGGGAATCATCATGTCATTTGGCTTTCCCAGGGCATGATGACTTCACTATTTGGATATTAAATCCTTTCTTTTGTTTTCTTACCAGATTTTGACAATTAAAATTACTGCTTTTGTAATAGGATCCCTGCTAAAGAAGCTTACCAAATATCCCTGCACAAAACATCTCTTATGAAGCTGCCTCCTTTCATTTATTAATATGGTGCTACTTTACATTTCTCTTTTCCCATTGAAAATGATCACACCTGATATTCACTTCCTTAACTACGTTTATCCTGACTTCTAAGATAAAGACAGCTATAGAGACTATGTGTTTTCTTTTGGATTTCCAACATGAATTTTCCCTTTCTCTTTCAGAAAAATTTCCCATGGGTACAATACTGAATAAATGCAGTGCCCAACCTCCCACTACAGAATCCAAAGGACGGAAACACTTCTCTTCAAACACTGGTAGTCAGGACATAGGCACAAGATCTAAATTCAGCCAACTGGAGTCTAACCCACTACTTTTTTTTTTTTTTTTTTTTTAAGACAAGAAAAGAGGGGTAGTGGCAGAAGGAGAGGGAGAGATGGAATCCCAAGCAGGTTCCACACCCGCTGCAGAGCCTGATCTCACAACCCCAAGATCATGACATGAGCGGGAATCAAGAGTTGGACACTTAACTGACCTGAACCACCCAGGCACCCTTTCCCCACCACTTTTAATTTGGACCAAATGAGACAATGACTAAGGGGTGATTAGGATTAATGATGCTGTCAATGATCAAGTGGTGGTAGTTGTACCCAGTAACTTTGGGCTGTAATTCCAGGACAGACTGACCCTGCAGCTTCGATTCCTGCTTCTGGGTTCTATTCAATTCTCTGAAGCCCTTATATCAGTCCAGAAAATCACAATTTTGCTATGATCACAAGATTTGATTAATCTTCTTGTGAACAAAATTCCTGACTCATACAGATAATAACAGGAAGAAGTTTGCAAGACATGAAAATATGGGAAATCTAGGGTTTATTTTCTAGTTTAGAAGATACTGTGGATAGGCAGTCTCCTTTAAATTCATGATGGAAATCTGATAGCCCATGGGTGACAGTGGTGAAACAACCAAATAAATACACTTTTCTTCCTTGGTAATTTTAATTCATCCCTGAAAACCTTGATGTAGATGAAAAGCTGTTACAATGTCTTTTAATTCCATTAATTTTAATGCAACAAATTATGATTTATTTCATTCTAAACCAAGATACCAAATTGAACAATGAAAAACATCAATTGAACAATGAAAACAAGTTTATGTAATTAATAACAACAATTGAAAATAAACAACTGATAAAATTTAGCACAGTGAAGATTTTATATCCTCACCAAAAAAGGAAGAAGAGGCTAAAATGCAGGTGGCAGTTAGTGGAGGAAAGGTGCAGGGCATTCTTTGGAAGGTACACGCTTTTTTTGGCACCATTTTTATTCACCAATTTTCAACCTCAAACTATACTTAACAAATAATGCTACAACACAGAAACCATGTTTAGAACAAAGAAAAATTATAGGAGAGTACTTTAAAATACAAAATTGGTGCATGCACAAAACGGACAAGTCATCCCCTTTCACTTGACAAGTGTACACAAAGAATAATTTTGAATTCATCCAGACATTGTTCTATAGAACATTCTTAGACTGTAAGCTTTTGTGTCAAGTCTATTGATGAGTATCTTTGCCTGAAACTATAATGCAGAAACATCACTTCTTCTGGTATATATCTTTAGTATGTTTGGCGGGGTGGGGGGGATACTCTTATATTAAAAAAGAAGTCATTCACGAGAGGTAAATTTTTCAACAGATGGTATGACCATAAGTTATGAACAGAGATTATAAGAAGAAAAATTTGTATTCCTGAAGGTCTCCTAGAATGAAGTACCTTCTGGAATAAGTTCTGGGGAAGCCATATTGCCCAGGCATGGAATGCAGGAAAACATGAGGAATACAAAGACAGTGGTGTGAGAAGTGTTAATCTATTGTCACTAGATACTTTATGAAAGAGAATAGGAATTCTGAAAGAGTATGCAACCTGCCTCTCTCAAATCCAAGTCAACTACAATTTTCCTTATCTAGGAAGAGCAGGTTCAGGAGCCATAGATTACAAATGTAGTCTCTCTTCTTTGAAGATCTGGATGGAGAAAATGAGCAAATGACTTAGCTCCTCTTACGCCAGAGGAAACTGAGACTTGAGGCTGAGAGCCCTGGAGCATAGAGTTCTTGGGGCTCCTTGGAGAGAGGTAGGCTCACAGAAATTTATGTATTTATATGGAGATGCATAAAAGAATATGCACCAAAATGTTAATGTTACCTCAGAGTAAGGAGCTTTTATTTTATTTTAACTTCCTTACTTATGTGTATCTGTGGTGGTAATTTTTTTTACCATTTTATTTTATTTTATTTTATTTACTTTATTTATTTTCAGTGTTCCAGTATTCATTGTTTATGCACCAAACCCAGTGCTCCATGCAATACATGCCCTCCTTAATACCCACCACCGGGCTCACCCAACTCCCCACACCCCTTCCCTCAGAGTCCACAGTCTCTCATGGTCTGTCTCCCCCTCCAGTTTCCCCCAACTCACTTCTCCCCTTTGTCTCCCGATGTCCTCTGTGTTATTCCTTATGCTCCACAAGTAAGTAAAACCATATGATACTTGACTCTCTCTGCTTGAGGACACAAAAAGATGGAAGACCATTCCATGCTCATGGATCAGAAGAATAAACATTGTTAATTTTTTTTGACAATTTGACAAATTATATTACCTGCTTGATAAAAAAAATGACCTTATTTCATCATGAAATAGAATTTAAACAGAAAAAAATTAACTCATTAAAAAGTTTAAAAACCCAGATTATTGGCTCACCTCAAAGACATTTAGAAACCCAAGGACTGTTGAAAACCACTTAAAATGATTCTTTAGCTCAGGCCACTGCAGGCCTGACGTGCTCAGAGATTTCTTCTGTTGTCCAATGGTGGTATCAGTTGAATTCTCTGCCTTACCAAGTCTCATAAGAATAGCCATAGCTAACACTTAGAAAGTGCTATGCTCAAGGTGCTAAACGTTACATTTGTAGCATATTTATTGTTCAGAAGACTCCTTTTAAGTAAGCATTATTGTCTTCTCTATTCCACAGATTAGGAAACCAAGGCACAGAGAGCTTAAGCAAATCACCAGAGGCCAAATTGCTGGTAGTGGTGGAACCAGGATTAAAACAATCTGTCTGATTCCACAACCTGTATTCTTAACTGTACATAATAAATAAACACTATATTGATCAAAATTAAATGAGTGATAGAGAATTGGAATGGAGATATATGGGAGGATTTGAAGTTCAGTGCGTACCCTGAAACTCCAAACACCCAATGAAACTCCCTTGACTATGGAATCAGACTTTAGACTCTCATATGATCTAGATGTTCTTCCCTTGCATGAAAACCTTCCTGCATCTTAATCTGAAGGAATCACCCTGCAAGAAAGAGCCAGTTCTCATGATGAATCTCACTTTGTCCCCACTAAATTGTGCAACTAAAGTCAGCTAAAACAAATTTCTCTTGACTTTCAGCATACTGTACCATTTTGGTTTCTTCTCATCTCCTCAACCTTTAAATATTAGAGTGTGTCATGGCTCTGTTTAGTTCTTTCCCCTTTTCTGTAGTGAAAGGTGAAATAAAATGGACTCAGTTATGCCAAGGGGTTTTAAAACGGAGCTAGGAGGCCATTAAGAGGTGCATGTCCTCTGCAGCTAGTACCATGAGTTTTTAACTGCACCAAACAGCAAATATTCTAAGGACTCCTCACAAGTATCTGCAACTTGCTACTGTAACTGACTTGGGCTTAGTGTAGCCTTAGCAACCAATTATGCTTAGCCAAGATTAGTTGTCTGCCACAGATACCCATCAAAATTCTTTGTAAACAATATATACAAGCATTCCCTTTTGTCTTTAAAAACCCCTAACTTTTGTTCCCTAGAGGGACATACTTTGGCTCTACACAGATCTGTGCTCCCCAAATTGCAATTATGAGACCTTAAATAAATGCTTTTGTTTATTTCAGTTCTCCTCTTTTCTTGTTCAACACTATCTCCTACCTCTACTGCCTAAGTGATCCTATCCAGTTCCCTGCCTTTAAATACCTTCTCTGTGCTGAATTGCAAACCCTTATAGCCAAACCCAAACCTAAAGTCTTACTGATATTTCTTTTAAAATGTCCAGCAAGCAGGGCACCTGGGTGGCTCATTCAGTTAAGCACTGAATTCTTGGTTTCTGCTCAGGTCACGATCTCAAGATCCTGAGCCTGAACCCCGCGCTGGGCTCCACACTCAGCGTGGAGTCTGCTTGAGATTCTTTCCCCTCCTCCCTCTCACTCCCCCTTGCTCCTTCTCCTGTTCTCTCTCTAAAATAAATAAAATCTTTAAAAAAAAATGTCCAGCAAAGCCAACATGTGCAAATCTGAGTTCCTGTTAAATCCCTACCAAACTAGATTCTCATACAGTCTCTCCTATTTCATTGAAGGACTCATCGTTTTTTCAGCTGCTCAGCCAAAACTGTTGAAGTCATCCTCTATTCCTCTCTTTCTACTACATCCCATACGGGAATCCTCTTTGCTCTATCTTCAATGTGTTTCTAAAATCTGACACCTCTAACCACGACGACACTGTTATCACACGGGTCCAGACCACTGAAATCTCCTCTGAATTACTGCAATAACTTCCCAGTGGCCCCCATAGTCTATCACTTGGTCAACTTTACCCCCCACCTTCTGGCCCCAAAACACACATTAGTTTCACAAGAGCAACTAGAATGGTTCTGATATAGGTAAATCAAATCATGTCACTTCTCTGCTCAAAATCTACTCTGTAGCTTCCCATCTCGTTAGACATAAGCTGAAGCCCTTGCTAGTACCCACAGGCCCTGAGTGACCTAGTCCCCATTATCTTTCTGATTCCATGTTCTAATACTTCCTTCTCATCCTTTCTGCTTAAAGCCTATTGGCCTATTTAATGTCCCCCTAATTTATCAGTTACACTCCCGCCCCAGGCTGCTTACACTTGACATTCCTTCCCAGAGGTATGTATAACTAACTAACTCACATCCTTCTTTTTGTTACTCAAAATTTACATTCTGTCAGTGTAAGCTTTCCTGGTAGCCATCCTATTTAAAATGCCATGAATAAACTCCTCACATATTTTTCCATGCATTATTTCTCTCCTTAGCTTTTAGAGCCACCAAATATAACATGATATATATTTTATTTATCTTGTTTATTTTATGTCTCCCCCACCACAGTGACAGTTCCCTAAAGACAGGGATTTGGATTCTGTTCCTTAACAGATTTCCAGTTCTGAGAATAGAATAGTACCTAGCATGGGGTTAACACCTCATAGATATGTATGGTATATATAAAGGTATATTCCAGAATGTCAACTATAGAACCAAACCTGCAAGGGAAGAATTATATGCCAAAAATATCATAGGACTTTGTTCAATTACGTCTTCATGAATATTGGAAATTGGTGGAAAAGCTGATGCTGAGAACGCTGACCAAAGGAGGAACTTAAATGTGGATTTAAATGCATCCATGTGTGTGCACCTTCACAGATTCTGGATTCATTGTGCTAGTTCTAGCGCAAGAGAGTGGCTCTAATGGTTGGTTTGGCTGGAAAAATTAAACCCATATAAACCAAGCTGTGACACTATAAATTCTTTGATACTTATTAAAGGAACGTAGTGAAAGACTTGGTGAAATAAAATTCTGGGGAAGATTTAGGATGTCTATTCCCCATCTACCTACCTATTATTTCCAAGAAAGCTAAAAAGACACTCCCTTCCCCAAAGGGCTCCAGGCAAACACTGGTGAGTGGAACACCTCTATTTTTCGAAGAAAGGGATTTTCTGTGTCTAATTTACAAATGCCAGAGATGCTGATGGAAGAGATGCTTATTATTTCGATAGAGAAGGAATAATCTTTGAGTGGCAGAGGTCGGTTGGTAGCAATTTGACTGGCAGAAACAAAATGTGCATAATTACCATATGCAGAATCAGGGTTAGGGAAGTCATCAGCAGGGATGAGAGTAGAAGTGTTTGTTTAAATGACTATGAAGTTTATAAAGATAACATAAGTGGGGTACCCACACCGACATCCTACTTGATTTGCAGACCTGGTAATTAGAGCTCCTCCTTGAATCATGAGAACGTACTTGATGTAAAGAAGAAAATAATCATTGAATAACAACTTACGTACCTTTAAAGGATTTACCTCGTCTTATCTTTTTTTTTTTTTAAAGATTTTACTTTTTTATTTGACAGAGATCACAAGCAGGCAGAGAGGCAGGCAGAGAGAGAGAGGAAGGGAAGCAGGCTTCCTGCTAAGCAGAGAGCCCAATGTGGGGCTCCATCCCAAGGTCCGGACCTGAGCCGAAGGCAGAGGCTTTAACCTACGGAGCCACCCAGGCGCCCCTCTCATCTTATCTTCTCACCAAGCCCTTAAGAATACACTGTTATCTGGCCTTCTTGCCATTTTACAGATAAGAAAACTAAGATGTAGAGAGGTTAAGAGATTTGTCTGCATTTGCATAGCTAACTAATAGAAAATCTGGGATATCACTTTTTCTATTTGACTCTCCTAAAGAACACCAGTATGGCTCTCCTTAGAGGTCATGTCTTGCTCTTGTAATCCAGTTGACTGAAGGAACTCATAACTCTGACCTGAGGCAGGAGGTAATCACTGGTATTATGTACTTTTTCCACCTAATTTTATAGATGGGGAAACTGCAAAACTTTATCAAGTTTATAAAAAAAATCAAGGGAAGGGGGCACCTGGGTGGCTCAGTGGGTTAAAGCCTCTGCCTTCAGGTCATGATCCCGGGGTCCTAGGACCCCTAGGATCCCTTCCTCTCTCTCTCTCTGCCTGCCTCTCTGCCTACTTGTGATCTCTATCAAATAAACAAATAAAATCTTTAAAAAAAAATAAAGGGAAGGCTGGAACTTAACTGTATTATTTCCATGACACTAAGCTACGAGCATGGCAGGAGATGAGAGCTAATAGAGGTGGCTCATGACACCTCTCAGTGGGGTGTTATCACCCTTAACAAATACCACACCACATAAGCCATTTATATATTTAGCTAATTCTAATAAATAAATGATGGTTTTAATGGTTGCCACACTATAAGAATATGTTTTTTTACAAATATTCTTTGCCTATTGAAAGATATCTTCTGACTAATTTGCACGTGTCCTATTTAAAAGCTCTCTCCAAAGGAGCACCTAGGTGGTTCTGTCGGTTAAGCATCTGCCTTCGGCTCAGGTCATGATCGCAGAGTCCTGGGATCGAGCCCCACATCAAGCTCCCTGCTCAGTGGGTAGTCTGCCTCTCCTTCTCCACCTGCCTTTCCCCCAACTCATGCTCTCTCTCGTTCTCTCGCTCTCTCATATAAACAAATAAAATCTTTAAAAACTAAACTAAAATAAATCTCTCTATGTACTATGAATCTTTCATAACCAACAAAAGAAAAGAGAACTAATTATTGGCTACCATAGACATAAAATAATAGAAAAGATAGAACTAGAACCAATAACCCATCCTTTTTATTCTTCTCTCCTGACTGTCCTAAGGCACACTCTCTGTGGTAAATGACTATGGGTAAATGATTCCTGGACTAGATCACACCTTGCCAGTCCCTGTTTTTTATTCCTGTTCTGAGTTGGATAAACATCAATGGGGTCATTATAACAGGATGAATATAATCAAATTAACACAATTGGCCAATCTGTAACCTACACTTATATATGTCCTTGTGTCCTCTTCCTAATAGAATTTCAATCCCTGTTGCTGACTCAGCCCACTTTCCAGCTTCTATCTAATTATTTTTTCTGAGCTCTTGTGAGAGCAGTAGGATTCAAGTACTTACTACACAATTGGACTATCTTACTTAAGGAATACAAATTTAACACACCATAATATTCACATGGGTGAGAACAAATATTTTTGATGAATGATAAGACCAAAAGTATGCTTATAAACTAAAACTTAAATAGTATGAATTTTGTTCATATGTTCAAGTGGTAGGAAATTCTAGCACTATAAACTAACTAAGCACGTCCCAACCTTTGAAAGTCAAACAATATTGATTTAAGCACACTGTCCCATGTTCTATGAGAAATCAACTGCTCTCCCCAAGATTTCTGAGAATTTCCTGGTGTTAATATCTCTATGGATACTGTGGCTCTGCCACCCTGTCCCCCTGGAATGCTGAAGTCATTGGCACAAGAGCCCCATTACTATTTTCATGCCCCCTGTCCTATATCAAACTGAGACACGAAAGACAACATCTTTCCTTTGAATAGCCCTATAATCTGCCTGCCCACAGTATTTGTATGTCATATGTTAACTTATGATTTGGGATGACAGAAAAATTTATTTACATGGCTTCAAAAAAGAAGAGAGGCAGACTCCCTGCTGAGCAGCAAGCCCAATGCAGGGCTTGATCCCAAGACCCTGGGATCATGACCTGACCTAAAGGCAGAAGCTTAATGACTGAGCCACCCAGGTGCCCCAGCACAGTCAGTTTTTGAGATAAACTACACCCCCCTCTCCGAAAAAGAACACTTATGTTAAGTGTGGGGATACTGAAAAAAGAATCATGATAATCACAATAGTAAGATTTAATAAATACTTTGAGTTCAAGAAGAATCTGTGACCACACTAAGAATCTATGGAGTCATACAAATATAAGTAAATAAATTAAAACAAAATAAATGAAGGTATGGGAGAGGAAATGTCATCACCTTGTAGTGGAATGTCAGCTAACACATGTGGTAGAGTTGGAAAATCACCACTTGCAACCATTATAATAAAAATTGATTCAAGTAAAAACTATCAATAAATGCTTGGAGAAGGGGAACGTTTGAAGAATAGTCTCAAAATATCTCTCCACAAACTACTTATTAATGACCAAGGGGAAACTGACTTTACAGTGGAGAATCCTAGCAGAATCATGGTAGTCATGGGATTGCAGCTAACATCACCAATAATGAGACAAGCCAACACCATGTGCCTTCTGTTGTGATGCGCTGAGAACATAATACCACCTCTGCTCTCCTAACTGACATGCATAACCCAGATGTAATCCTAAGAGACACAGGGTAAGCTCAAATTGAGGGACATTCTACAAGATAATAGGTATTGTTCGAAATTGCTTACGTTATGAAAGAAAAAAAAAAGACTGAGGCATTATTCTAGATTAAAGAACACTGAAGGCACATGACGACTAAGTATAATTCATAATCTTGGAAATCATGGGCCAGAAAAATAAAAGTTTGCTATATAGAGCATTATTGTGGTAATGGACAAAATTTGAACATGGGCTCTGGACAAAGTAGTACCATTCTATCAGTGTTATATTTTCTGATTTTGGTCATTGCACTGGCTATGCAAGGAGAGTATTTTTGTTCTTAAAAAATACACACTCAACGGCTCTCTTTTCAAAGGGGAGCCTGCTTCTCCCTCTTCCACTCTCCCTTCCTCCTGTGTCTCCCCCTCTCTGTCTCTCTGTCAAATAAATAAATAAAATCTTGAAAAAAAAAAAGAAATACACACTCAAATATTTAGGTGTTAAGGAGGTATGATGTCTAACTACTTTCAAAAGATAAAAATAGGCTCATGAAAAGAAATGATAAAGCAACTAGAATAAAAACATTAACAATTAGTGAGTCTGAGTAAAGAATATATGGAAGGCCAACTTCTGCATGTGGCTCTCCAGTTTTCCCAACACCATTTGGTGAAGAGACTATCTTTTTTCCATTGGGTATTCTTTACCGCTTTGTCAAAGATTAGTTGACCACAGCGTTGTGGGTTCATTTCTGGGTTTTCTATTCTGCTTGATTGATTTCTGTCTCGGTTTTTGTGCCACTATCATACTGTCTTGATCAATATAATTTTGCACCATAACTTGAAGTCCAGAATCGTGATGCCTCCAACTTTGCTTTTCATTTTCAAGATTGCTTTGTTTATTTTGGTCATTTCTGGTTCCATACAAATTTTGGGATTGTTTGTTCTAGGTCCATGAAAAATGCTGGTGCTATTTTGATAGGGATTACATTAAATGTATAGATTGCTTTGGGTAGTATAGACATTTTATCAATATTTTTTTCTCCCAGGGGCTCCTGGGTGGTTCAGCTGGTTAAGCATCTGACTCGATATCAGCTCAGGTCATGATCTCAGTGTTGCAAGATCAAGCCCCATGTTGGGCTCCCCATTCAGTGGGGAGTCTATTTGAGACTCTCCCTTTCCCTCAGCTCCTAACCCCCAGCTCTCCTTCTCTCTCTCTCTTTCTAAAATAAATAAATAAATTTTTAAAAATACATCTATGTGTATATATACATATATATTTTTTTGTGTCATCTTCAATTTTTTTTCATGAATGCTTTGTAGTTTCCAGAGTATGGATCTTTTACCTCTTTGGTTAGGTTTATTCCTAGGTTTCTTATATTGTTGTTGTTGTTTGTTTATTTGTTGTTTATTTATTTATTTTTTAGTGTGGAGCCCAACCTGGGGCTTGAACTCACAATCCTGAGATCAAGACCTACTGAGATCAAGAATTGGATGCCTAACCAGCTGAGCCACCCAAGTGCCCCGTATCTTATGGTATTTGGTGCAAATATACATGGGACTGATTCCTTGATTTCTCTTTCTGTTGCTTCATTATTGGTGTACAGAAATATTTCTGTACATTGATTTTGTATTGTGTGACTTTAGAAAAGCCAGTATATTTTCTAGTATGTCCAAGGTAACACCTGGGATTTCTAGAACAATTAACTACTTTGATGACTTATATTTTTTGCAAATTCTTTGAGAGAAATTACTCATAATCATCAATTGTTAAACAAATCTTCCTAGACTGAATTCCTGGAATAGTGAAGGTAGTCTGCTTAATAAAGCAGCTACATTATCTTGTGTTGGAATATATTCTGGCAATAAGATGGCCCTCTGTTGAAAAAATAAAGTTATTTATTTACTTATTTATTTGAGAGGAATGCGGGAGGGGCATAGGGAGAGGGAGAGAAAGAATCTGAAGCAGAATCCATGCTCAGCGCAGAGCCTGACATGGGACTTGATTTCACAACCCTGAGATCATGAACTGAGCCAAAATCAAGAGTAAGACCCTTAAACAGACTGAGTCACTCGGGAACCCTGAAATTTTTTTTAAATATACTTTCAGTGTCCTAGAATAATCTACAATATATAAAACCCAGAAATAGATCAAAGTAATTAACTTGGAACAATTAAAAGGATGCATTGGGGAAGGTGAATAAAACTCCCCTATACTGCATATCTTGACTTTGAAATTTAAATTTTTATTCTATTTTAATGCAAAAATCTCATGACAAGATGCAAAGATCCAGAAATCAAATCTTCACAAATATTCTCTGTTTTGAAACTCTTTAAAGTTAATTTTCATGTCAAAGTGTCAAAAGTAGCTAGCTACCCATTACCTTCAGCTACAGTAGCTCTGTTTACTTGGCCGCTGCCAGTATGAGTCATTGAGTCCGCTTGTGACATGCCCACAGCATATCATAGTATTTAACCTATTACTTTAGGCACACATAAGGAAAAATACACTCTCTACACACAGATCATTTTAGCACCGATGCACAATTTTATATAATAAAGTTGCATTTCTTAAGTTATGTGAATGGCAAATCCAATGGTTCTATGCAAGTTTGGATCATGTATTTGAAAGAAACAATATTTACATAGAAATTTGTTTTCTTCTCACTCCTAGCTGAAAAAAAAGCTGGCCAACTGTCAACCTAGTCAGTAGGAAAGCTGGAAACGCAATTTGTATTATTTGTGTTGTAATCCTTATTATGAGTTCATGTGGTTATTCCAGTAATTCACAGATAACACCAGGAATCACAGTGAAAACTGTGAAAACTAGGTTTTCATAAAATATGATTTAATAAAATGCAAAATCACATTTTAGCAAAGTGTTTTTGGTCTCCACATAATGTGCATTTTCTTCTTCATCCTCCTCCTTTCCTCTTTTCTTGTCTCCTCTCCTCTACCTTCTCCTCTTTCATTTCTGTCAATGCCCATACTGTTTTCAGATTTCAGCCAAACTTTGAGAATAAAATGTTGCATACCTTAAGAAAAACTTCTGCCATATTTCCACTTATTTCAAGGCAATTTCAGATAAGAATATGAACTTAAGTATGATTTATGGGTATTGTTACTCTCATCTGGAAAAATATGCAAACCTAGGATTGTTTTGACAGGACTGGTGACTTTATAAAAATCTAGACCTTTCTAATCTGTCAAAAAGATGGAGGTCCAGGAAACACATTTGTCTATGCAAAGGACTGATTTAATGGTTTTATTAAAAAATAATAATAGTCATAATAAAGTCAAAATCCTTAATCATTTATTTTTTAAATTAACCTCTTTCTTAAAATTAAACATGGATTTTGCTTACTTATTTCTCCAAAGATTGGGTTTAGTTGAGGTTCCGGAAAGAACTTAGTTGTTTACTTTAAAGAAGGTTAAAATTCACTAAATATGAGCATAAAATCTTTTAACAAAACATTCTGCAGAGGAACATATTTCTAATTTCCCTAAATCTAATCTACTAAAGTGTAAAATTCAATTCAGAATATTTCTTGGCAGGTAAGCACAGAGAAAACTGAAAGAAATCAGTTTGTTTCCTTAAGCCTTTGTGAGTAGGCCACCTCTGCCCCGTGCATTGCAAAGCCTTTAACATTCACATCTGAGAAATGAATACACTTAGTAATTGTAATAACTTTTCATTGTGATGGAATGAAAATAGGGCCATCGCATTGTGAAATAATATAAGTGTATTCCTACACATACAATTTACCGTGTATATGAAGCAGGTCAAAACCAAGAAACCTGATCTCTCTATTCTGGAAGAGTAAATGGAACATAAATGAACATAGAATGAATGAAAACACAGGTAGATTCTTACTATTTTGAAATGAATATAGAATGATACATTTAAAAAAATAATAATATGGAGAAAAATATTTCTTTCTTCAGAAATGTCCTCCAGGAAATATTGTGAAAAATTTGCCCACTTAGCTCAATGAAGAGACTACAAAATGTGAAATATTAATGCCCCACTTCCTGTGTTAACAAACATGTATTCAGTTTCACATAAAGTTTAAAGTGACACAAGGCGTGCAGTCCTAGACCTCTCAGGGTATTGGAGGGAGAGGTGTACACACCGATACACCAGCATGTACGTACCACAACAGAGATAGTGGCAGCGTGCAATGGGACCCCACAAGTGGAAATACATATGATGCCTAGAGATGTCACCAAATATTCCATGAAGGAGGCAGATTTGACCTGAGTGATGAGTGATTACAAGGAACTTCCCAGACAGTGGCAGGGGGAAGCAGTTGCAAAGATGTTGAAGAGAAAAAGAGCATATCATATTTTGAGAAAACTAAATATTGCAGCAGATCTACAGTAGAAACCAGGGAAAAGACAATGATTTGCTCATTATAGTAAACATATTCAGAAGCCACTGAAAGATTTCTATTAATTTTTGTTGTGGTGGTTAATTAAATTAATTTATATTCATAATGGGACACCTGGGTGGCTCAGTCAGTTAAGCATCTGCCCTTGGCTCAGCTCATGATCTCAGGGTCTTGGGATCGAGTCCTGCATCAGGATCCCTGCCTAGTGAGGAGTCTGCTTCTCCCTCTACCCCTCCCCGCTGCTTGTGATAGATCTCTCTCTCTGACAAATAAATCAATGAAATCTTTTTTAAAAAATTACTTAATTCCTATTCATCAATGGAAATTTTCAAATGGGGAAAATATAAAGAAGAAAATTAAACCTACTTTAAATCCTATCAGCAAATAATCATGTGGCTTAACTACAGGTTTTATGCCACAGTCCTGCTTCTAATAGGTTTGCAGGGCTACTGACTAGAGACATTGGGCCATAAATACTGTCCACAATTCTGCTGAAATCAACCGTATGTCCCACTTCTCACTAAGATTTTCCCCACTTAATTTTCTACAACCAGGAATTCCTCTGTCAGTCTTGATTCCTTCCTGTTGACTAAATTCTCCCTGGACTTGGTCTACATCTCTTTAGTTTTGTGATATATTGTTCTACTTTGGGCATTAATACATGTAGTTTTCTTTTTCATTATTAATATTTCTTATTCTTCTCTTCAAACACATTGATCAGTCTTTGGGAAGCGTTGTAGAAGTTCAGTCATCAAAGAAGTTTTAATGGAAATCCAGAGCCTGTTTTCTTATTCAAGCTCAGAATAAGCACAGGTAAATGGCATGGCTGGAACAGAACAGACTGTTAAAAGGTGTTTGATACACAAGGCAAATTGGTTTTTGGAAAAATACCAATTTTCATTCCCATTAGTAACTATGAGATGCTATTTGCTGACATGCCTACTAACGCGGGGTGTTCTCTTTTATCTCTGAAAATAGTTGAGGGATTTTAAAGAGCCAGGCAGGGGCACCTGGGTGGCTCAGTCAGTTAAGCATTGGCTTTCAACTCAGGTTGTGATCTCAGGGTCATGGAATTGAGCCCCACTTGGGGCTCCCTGCTCAGCAGGGAGTCTGTGTCTCCCTCTCCCCTCTGCTCGTGCTCTTTCTCTCTCACTTACTATCTCCCTCTATCTCAAATAAATAAATAAACAAATATCTTTTTAAAAAATTAGTCAGGCAATAAAATCTGGATGGCCCTTCATTACAATCATTCTTCACTCAGTGTAGAGGGTAGAACAAGGTACAAACGTGTGGGGCAGCTGTATTCTGGGAGACAGGTTGACGAGTGTTGTTGTGATCTAGATGATTAATCAAGGAAGTATCAGGAGGAAGAGACAAAGAAAAATATTTGGGAGAGTGTAAGAAAGTACAAATACTGTAACCAAGAATATGTTGTTGCCAAACGAGAGTTGAAAAATAATATTGGAAATTACTGCTGTTTATAAAATATCCTACACACATTAGCGCATTTAAATCTCACAACAAATTCATAAAATGGGTTTTAGTCCTGTGATTTTCAGATTTGTAAAATAGGTTAAAACACACACATTTAGCAAGTTGCATGGTAAGGATTCCACCCATGCCTGTCTCACACGCAAGTGTGCTACACTTACCCCCCATCACATTTTATTAAACTAGTTCCTGAATGATGCCTGCTTTTCTAATTTGAGCATCTTGGTATTGAATACATTTATAGGTCTAAGTTGGAACTATTCCTGATAAGGGTACTCTGCCAGCAAACCAAAACCTAGATAATTCTTACTCCTATAAATTCTTCACTTAACCAGAAGCATGCTCTCTCCAGGCAATCTCCAAAAACCAGATAACTCTGGCTCTACACTTACCTTCTTGTTCCTTGATCATTCTAAAGAAGACCGGATGTATAATCCCAGCCAGTCAACTTAAAATGGAGTATTTCTTCCTTGTTACCTACTTGTATTTTTTTCTATAATAGCTTGGCACCCTTTTCCTTTACTTTGTAGTTCTCTGGACTCTTGAGAACAGACACTGTCTACATTGTGAAGTGTGAAATAATATTTGTTTAGGTCAACTGAATTGTTCTCTTTGATTATTTTAACACTGGTGGTAATTCCATTAATCAGATTGAGGAAAAGAGTATAAAGGGTTCAATATGTGGAAAGAAAGATAAAAAATAGACATGCCACTAAGACATACAATTACAAAATTAAGTGGGAATAGGGAAATGTGGATTGGGAATTTAAAAGGGAGAGTTGAGGGGGACCCACTGAGTCAAGTCAGTGGAGCACGTGACTCTTGAAGTTAGGGTTATAAATTCGAGACTCACTCTGGGTGTAGAGATTACTTAAAAAAAAATAAGATCTTGGGGCCCCTGGGTGGTTCAGTGGGTTAAAGCCTCTGCCTTCAGCTCAGGTCATGATCCCAGGGTCCTGGGATCAAGCCCTGCATCTGGCTCTCTGCTCAGCAGGGAGCCTGCTTCCCCCTCTCTCTCTCTGCCTGCCTCTCTGCCTGCTTGTGATCTCTGTCTGTCAAATAAATAAATCAAATCTTAAAAATAAAATAAAATCTTAAAACTAAAATAAAAATTAAAAAAGAGTGCTAAATTTACTTAAAGATTTATTTATTTTAAAGAGAGAGAAAGAGAGAAAGCATGAGAGTGCCAGGGGTACGGGGCAGGCTGAGAGAGAGGGAGAGAGAAAATCTTAAGTCTCCACAGTCAGCACAGAGCCCCAAGCAGAACTTGATCCATCATCCTGAGATCACGACCTGAGCCAAAATCAAGAGACAGATGCTTAACAGACTGAGCTACCCAGGTGCCCTGAATCATATATTTAAAATTTTGGTAATCATTAAGATATCTTGGTTCCCCAATAAATCTAAAGTCATAAAGTAAGGCAAATCTTGTTTGCAAATTTAACAGATCGAATATATTATATGGTTATAAGAATATAGTGTACAATTACTAATCTGGTTTTTCTCCCTCAATTAAGGAAACTGACTCAAAGAAAGATACTGTGTAATCTGCACACTATGCCAAGAGCAACACTGTCCAGTGTGGAAAAGGAGAGAAAAGAATCAGAGAAAGAAGGCAGAGAAGAGAACCCCATAAAAGACAGATGTTTACAATGTGTAAACTAAGTAAAGATTCTTGAAGAAGTGAGATTTTAAAATATATAACTGGACATTGCTATGTTTGGAAGAAAACGGAAGATAGGCTCTGTTTAAACACAACAAGTCAGAATTTGGCCATTTGTCTTCTCTAGCCAAAAACAATATTTTGATTAACTCAGTTCATTCACAGATTTTGGCAGAAAGGTCATGACTGATAAAACAATGAGTGTTAGAGATTTTTACATGTTTTTAAATGGGTCTGTGATTCCCATGAGGGGAATGACAATATGGTAAATTTTCTTACCCAAAATCTGTAGCCTCTTGTTTTCTCAGATCAAGATTCCTACTTAATAGTTTATAGAGTGTACAATTTGTGATTTATGATATAATTTAGCTTTTTTCTCACTCTTGCTATCTTCTTTTATGATATGTTATCATGCCTAAATACATTTACTCAAATATGGCTTGAAGTACACAGAAAATTTGCAAATCAACTTTCATTTTATTATTAGTTAGCAATTTTCTTTATTTCAAATTTTTGTTTAAATTCTAGTTGGTTAACATGGATGGTAAAATAGGTTTCAGGGGTAGAATTAGGGATTCATCACTTACCAATAGCAACCAGTGTTTATCACAACTCTTTTTTTTTTTTAATTTATTTATTTGACAGACAGAGATTGCAAGTAGGCAGAGAGGCAGGCAGAGAGAGAGGAAGGGAAGCAGGCTCCCTGCTGAGCAGAGAGCCAGATGCGGGGCTCCATCCCAGGACCCTGGGATCATGACCTGAGCTGAAGGCAGAGGCTTAACCCACTGAGCCACCCAGGTGCCCCTCATCACAACTCTTAATAGAAGGAAAATAACAGTAATGGCAAAAGTTTGTGGATTGTTTTCATGCCTTTGAAATCAGCATGAAAATCACAGAAATAAGTTAATGAAATCTTAGTCATCAGAGCCCAGTAATTTAAAAATAACAGTATCTTGGTGAAGAATGAATTAATAACAACCTAATAGTGTCTTGTCAAATATTTTACTAATTTTCGTTTTTCAAAATTTTTGCAAAATTTCACTTCATATGTTCACGTCTTTGTTTTTGTTCTTATTTTGACATAAAGAACTCTTTTCAGTAATAAAATTTAAGATCACATTGGCACTCGTCTAACTTTCAGTACATGTTCAATGTATTTTCTGTCAGCAACCCATTCCAGAATATGTAACTTCACTGTAGCTTTGATTTCCTGTAGCTGATTTTTCAGATTTACTGTGTGATCACCACGGCATTGCCATTGTCTGTCTCTTCTTGTCTTCTACTTACAAGACTTATTTCTTTTTCTGGTCTTTTTACACTGGGCAAAATACTGAGTAATATGTCAAATAGGAGTAGTGATAACAGGCAGCTTTGTCTTTTCTCATGGTCTGAAAAGGAAACCTCCTTTTAGAATATCGGCAAACCACTAGAGCCTTGCGGACTCCAAGAAACAAACCAAGGGTTTTAGAGGGGATGAGTGTGGGGGGTGGGTGAGCCTCGTGAGGGGTATTAAGGAGGGCGCAGATAGCCTGGAGCACTGGGTGTTATACACAAACAATGAATCATGGAACACTACATCAAAAACTAATGATGTACCGTATGGTGACTAACATAACATAATAAACAAACAAACAAACTTCTTATAAAGCTTGTCTTAAAAAAAAGAATATCTGCTGTTCATTATGTTATGTGGGATATTCAAATGTAATTACTAAAAAAATGCATTTTCCAATAATTTTGCCAGCTCCTGTTTTATATATTTTTTGGAATGTCTGCAAGTGAAGTCATAACATTTGTGATTATTTCACCTTCTTTTTAAAAGTATTTTATTTATTTATCTGAGAGAGAAAGAGAGAGAGCACGAGAGGGGAGAGGGCCAGAGGGAGAAGCAGACTCCCTGCTGAACAGAGAGCTGGATGTCGCAGGATCATTACCTGAGCTGAAGGCAGTCCTTTAACCAACTGAGCCATCCACGTGCCCTCACTTTTTTTATTTATTCTTAGTACTAGTAGATAGCATCCCCCTTTCCTCCCAACATGTGCTTCATCTCAAATTTTACCTTGTCTGTTTTTATTGAGTGATTTAACCCACTTGTGTCTACAAGTCTTGTAAGTAGAAGATGTGATTTTTCTAAATTTCTTAGCGTTTATATTATGGCCCAGAATATACTGGATGTTGGTGATCATTTCATGTACAATGGAGAAGATGGTGTATTCTGCTCTGTGTGGGCAAATTGTCTATAAATATCAGTTAGGTTATGTTGGTTGATCATGTTTTTCAAGATTTCCATATCCTTTCTGATTTTCTATCTACCTGCTCTATCAGATACTGAGACAAGAATACTGTAGTATCCAACCATGAATTGTGGATTTGTCTAACTTTATTTTAGTTCTATCAGTTTTCGCTTCATGCTTTCTTCTACATTACAATTTCACTCTCTTATTTCTTCTTCCCAAGTTCTTCAAGTGTAACTAGCATGTCAGACATTTGACTTGCTTCTTGTTAAAAAAGTAAAGTGCATTCAATATATAAGAATATGTAAAATTAAACCCCTTCTAAGCCAATGTTCTTTTTATTGACAATGTATTCTGAGTCAGATCAGCTTCACCAGAAATAGTAGCAAGAAAACATGTTCCAAAGCACACAAGACTCAGATGGTGACTCAGGATACCCACTGTCCTTTGGCAAATACTAATTTCTTAAAATATGCAAATACTCATTGCAAGTAATTATATTCCCAGAATAACTAAAATATTTCATTACAAAAATTACCAGAGTAAATTGCTGTATGTGATTCTAAGGTAAATAAGACAATTTTAAGTTAGGTTTCAGTGGAAAGGATAAGATTGAGATCTGTTCCCCCACCACATTTTACAAGTACTATATTCCTAATGTACACCAAAAATAGTAAAGCCCACATCCCTCTCATCCAATTTCCTGTTAGTCAGAAGGACTACCTAATAAGACTGTCTGATTAGAAAACAAATTCAAGTTGCTTTACAAGTTGTTCATCACAAACACATTAAAATTTAAATCTTGGCTATTTATCCTAACAAAAAATGGTCAGATATAATAGAAAACTCCTAATTACATAAACATGGATTTGATCCTTTCAAAGGGAAGCCCTAGATTCATCACCATAACCCTGACTATGGCATGATATTTAACCTCCTCTTACTTTAACACTGTGAACTAAAGAAGCAGAGGACAGCCTCTATTAAGCTAATCTAGAGACATCTGGGTGGCACAGCTAAGCCCCCCCGACTCTTGGTTTTGACTCAGGTCTTGATCTCAGTGTCCTGGGTTTGAGCCCCATGTTGGACTCTGCTGAGCATGGAGTCTACTTAAGATTCTTTCTCCCTCTCCCTCTGTCCCTCCTGCTCGTTCTCTCTTTCTCTTTCTAACAAATAAATAAATCTTTTTTAAAAAGGAAGAAGGTTATCTAACCTATTTTTTGACAAATGATCACCTCTATACCTGATTCTTGATTTGTAAGATTGAATTTTTTTAAGCACCATATTTCACTCATACCATAATCTATTGACTTCTAAAAGCAGAGTCTCTGATGTGAAGTGAATTAGAACCCAAGGTCCACATCTTTGGGCACCTTTAATAAATTATTAGACTAGAAATGTACTTCAGAGTTCATCTAGTTCAATGGCCTTGGTCATTTCTCAGTCAGTACTCTTAAGATCAAGAGAAGTCTATATCTCAGCTTTTTACTCAAGTAAATCTAATTCAAATACAGTATCACTTCCATTTCAGAAACTTTTCAGAGTAACTCCATAAATATTTTAAGTGTAAATTTATTTATTTATTTATTTATTTTTTTTTTTTTTAAAGATTTTATTTATTTATTTGTCAGAGAGAGAGAGAGAGAGCGAGCAGTGGCAGACAGAGGCAGAGGGAGAAGCAGGCTTCCTGCCGAGCAAGGAGCCCGATGTGGGACTCGATCCCAGGACGCTGGAATCATGACCTGAGCCGAAGGCAGCTGCTTAACCAACTGAGCCAGCCAGGCGTCCCTTAAGTGTAAATTTAACTGATGAACAAAAACTATACTGTAACTTTTTTTATGTTTAACTATTAGATAAGAGACTTTAATAAATATAAAATAATATTGTTATATACTAAGAAAATTCATTTGTTTAGAAAAAATAAGAATATGTAGTTTTAATGTGTAAAATATCTAAAATTCCATTGTTAAAATAATCACAATTCAAAACTTGAAGTGTATATTTCTAAATTAAACCACATAAAACTAAGAAACTTTAAGATTAAGAACTGGGATATAAGTATAAACATATAGCTTTAAATAAAAATTGGACCAAAATGCACATACTATCTTGTACCTTGTTTCCTTCATGTAGGTGAGATTATGAGTATTTTTCATTAAGAAATTTTACCTCCGCTATCATTCAATGATTTTAAGTAGACCATTCAATGTATATACCATTATTTGTTTAACTAAATCTTGTATTACTGATCATTTGGAGGTTTGTCGTATTTATCTATTATAAAGAATTTTGTGTTGTACATTCCATAACTAAATATTTGACTCTATCCTTAATGTATTTAGGATGATATTAAAGTAAAGAAATTTCTTGGTCAAAGGGTATATATTTTTTAAGCATTTGATATCTATTTTTGCCCAAGAAGAGGTAATAGAAATTATTCAAACTTCACTTATCATATTTTTTTCTTTTATTTATTTGTCAGAGAGAGAGAAAGAGTACAACAGGGGGAGCAGCAGCAGAGGGAAAAGCAGACTCCTCGCTGAGCAAGGAGTCCAATGAGAGACTAAATCCCAGAACCCTAGGATCATGACCTGAGCCGAAGGCAGACACTTAACTGACTGAGTCACCCTGGAGTCCCTCACCTATCAAATTCTATGATAACCTACCACAGAAAAAGTTTTTGAGAAATGTGGAAATGAAGCCCCAGTTTGACAGAGCAAATTATAAGAATAGCATTGTAATTTTTATTTGACTTAATTTTGCTACCACTAAGTTGAGAAAAGGCATTGCAAGAGATATCACGTTTTCTTCCTCTTGTGTTTCCTTCCTTAAGAAGAAATTAACAGTCCATAAGGACATGAGAACAAAGAAGAATGAAATACAAATTATTTTATTTTTTATCCTTTGAAAAATTGAGTCTGTGTGTTATCCCACAAGATATTGAAGTACTATTAAAACTGGAAATAATTTCTTTGGAAGCACATTTGACTTTACAAATTGAGGTTTCCTTAGCTGTTTTTACCAACACTGTTTATCTCTACACACTGACTTTTCTTCTACTCCCTCTCATTAGTTTCCACTCAGAGAAGACTGAGTGAGATGTAATTAAGACTTCGGTCACATAGATACAAATTTACAAATTAAATCATTTGCATTTACTATTTGCATCAGCTTATTTTCTTAGGTGGGATAAAAACAAGAAGCCTAGGGAAAGAAAAAAAATTTCTAATTAAACTTACTCACTGGACTAAGGGACTGGCAAAGTTTTTCTCTAAAGGACCAGATAGTAAGTATTTGCAACTTTGCAGTTCATAAGGTGTCTGTCATGGTGACTAAACTCTGCCTCAGCCATCGACGAGACATAAACAAGTGTGAAGCTGTGTTCTAACAAAACTTCACTAACAAAAAACAGGTGGTGGCTTGATTTAGCCCATGGGCTAGAGTTTACACTATCTGCATTGAACTCCCTTTCCATTTCAAATCTTCCAAAAACTTAAATCCCAACAGTTTCTGTTACTGCACTAATAACCAACATGTGTATTTTCCACTTTATCTTCTGGAATGATTCCCACAACTGTATCCATAGAAAGAAAAAAAGAAAGTGTGGATCAAATAAAGGCAACATCTAACTCTTTTTTCTTTCTAATAGTCCCCATGATTTCTCTGCAGTTTCCATTCACCTTGTAGAGGAGCTGATTAATGTTTACTCACATGGGAAGTCTTCACCAAATGCTGATCCTTGCGGAATTTGTCAGCTCTTGAGTTCTTCAATGGTGGCCCCTAACTTTCCAGTCAGAACTTCTAGATAGTTTCAAAATCTCTGAATTGGTTCAACCTGGAGAGTCATAGAGGTTTCTACTCTGGTCCCCCTGGGAGGGAAGTATCTGTCCAAGTACAGCATATTCCTGGCTTTTTCTAGGCTCAACAATGATAGCCTTTGTTGCTCCGATGCAACCTTCGTGTGTGGTAGAGAACACATCTCATATTTTTCTAGACTTGCCAGAATTGTGTCAAGACTAATTTTGTTCCCATTGGTGTAACATAGCTGACTAGTTAATACAACAAACTTAAACTTTCTTACTTTACACTGAACAAGACATTTGCGTTGCTTTGTACCCTGTGGCTGTTTAACATAATGTTTGATACTGTTACTCAGAAAGTTTGAGAACTTTTTACTTGAACTGTGTAACAAATGGATGGATATGCTCCCAAAAGTTCAACTTAAAACATCTTGTAAATAATAAAATCCAAACTAAGTTTATAGTAAGGAAATAATGAGTCAAAATCAACTCCATGCCTGACACATTTTTTATAATGTTTGACAGACCAATGGAAATTGCATGAAAATAGAATCCTGTTGTCATTTTTAGTAGTATAATTAATATAATTTTTCAATATTTTATTTTACCTCCATATTAGAAAATCACGTAAGTTCTGGAATACAAAGATTGGAACATTTTCTTCAATTACTTTGATGGCTTCCATCACTCACTTCCTACTGTTGGTTTTACAAAAGTATGTAGCATGTTTGAGCATCTGCTATATTAAAAATAAATTCACTAACTGCACAGACACTTTCAAGTATCTCTCTACATCTCTTCCTCTTTAAGCACCTGTAAATGTTAGCTATTTTAATTCTCATTCCCTCTATCCCACTGCAATCCAGTTTCCTCCCCTACCATGCTACTGAAACCACTATTGATAGTGGTTTCGGTAGACTGATTTTAAATTTATCTTTATTACTCTACTGGGGACTTTCACTATTTGACTACTTCTCCCTTGAAAAATTTTCTTCCACTGACTTCTATAATTCTAACCTTTTGCCTTTCAGATATTTTGTAAAGGTCCTCTTCTGCTGTTTGTCCTTTCAATATGAGCTAGATCCTCAAAGTTTAGAACAAAGCCACCTTCCCTTCTTGCTCTACACACACACCACTGGTGGTTTTTATCAACTTCCATGGTTCTAAATCTGAAATCTTTGTGCCAGACTTCTCTGTGAAGCTTCAGATGAGTGTGGACACCTGCCTGCTGGACACTGTTACTTGGATGGCTTTTGGGCATCTTCAGCTCAGGATAACTGAATCTTCACCTCTCCTCCAACTAACTTCTCCCTAGGTATTTCCCACTGCCCAATCTAGAATCAGAGTTTTCCCTGACTCTTTCCTCTCCTTCATGTCCACATTTGGTCCAAAATCAACTCTTGTTTAACCTAATGCCTAATAATTTCTCAAACTTCTCTCTTCTCCCAATAACTTGACGGTGGTCCCATTCTAAGTCACTCTAGTTACTCACCTGGGTTATTGAAACTGTCCTCTAACTTGCTTACTTCCATCCCTTCCCCCAGGGCATTCTCTACAATGAAGCACAAGAGCCTGACTGTGTCCCCAGGGTTGCCTGAATCCTCGTATATATCACTTCTGTGGCTTTCTGATGTTTTGAGCTCAGGGATGGTTCATATATTCCTTATCTGTCTAGCATCCTTCTTTGCCACTCACCTCACATGCCAAGAACCACCCACATTGAACCATACTACAAGCATCATAGCATAATTCTTTTAGCTTACCCCCCTCTGCCAGATACATTCCTGGTTATCAGCATCGCCAGGTTAGCTTCTGTTTGTCTTTTGGGGATCAGCTTATACATACTTCACACTACACATATTTCTCTGACCCAATCCCATCCCTCAGACTATCTAATTATTCCTGCAATGTACTCCCTTGGTATTATTGTCTCTAAAATTAAATATCACACTTAAAGTTATAACCTGTTTGATTTTTCTGCCGATTAAACTGTAAGCCCCATGTTGTCAGAAAACATTTTTATCTTGTTTATGCTGTATGAATAAAAAAATGGATGGATAAACTGATGTCCTCATAAAGAAAATAGTTTAATAGAAGAAATAGTAAGCAAGTAAACAAGTACATCAAATAAATAATAATATTTGATTGAGGAAAGTTCTTTCAAGCAAAATTGAATATTTTAAAAATAGATAAAGAAGGGTTTACTCAGGGGTGTGGCATAACATGACACCTTTTAAAACTAGTCCTTTTTGCTAAATAAAAAACAAAGGGAAGCGACAGTAAAAATGAAATCACCAAATAAAAGATGTGGCACTACTCCGGTTGCGAGGAATGAAAATAGAAAGATAATTACCTAATATTTCATCTTTTATTATTTGGAATAGGAAAAACTCAGGTTAAAACAAGATTAGGATCTTGATATATAGCTTAAAATAAAAAGGAATGTATAACTTTTGGGAAATCTTTGAATACTTGACAAGGTCAATTTTAGAGTAGTTAGATCCACTCCAAGGTTTCTCGTTCCTGGAATCCAAAATTCTGTTTTTAAATCTAGGCACAAAGATACAAATTTATTGCTGCTTATTTTCCATTTTCTCTCAGAGAGGTTCAAAATGTTGATGCTATAGTTCTTCTGTAAAGCCTCTGAGGGACTAGCCTCCTCCAGCTGACCAGCTAGACCACGAAAGCACAGCAGCCCAGGGGGTGAACATGATGTCTGATGACTCTCAGAAAAAAAAAAAAAAAAAAAAACTGTCTTGCAATAGACAAACAATTGTCATTTGGGCTATCCTTGTCACAAATACTCATTTAAGAATTGAAAGGGAAGGAGCAGAAAAAAAGAGAGAAAGCAAATAAGTTGTTTTTATGTGTGCCATGCACTGTGTCTACTTGCCATCAAAACGAGAATGACAGAAAGGTCCTGACACACAAGATGCTGGAAGGATAGGCACCTAAAGTTTTCACATCACGTATTACAATATTAGGCAGCTACAACCACATTTTTCAATATCTTTATGTAATAGAATAAAGCAAAAGCTATTCCTGTGCACAGAAAAAGCTATACTAAAGAAAATCTTGCCTGTTATTACATGACCCACCATCTTAACCATTTTAGTCATGTAATATACAAATGGCCAATTTCTAATTAACTGATACAATGTTGAGGTCAGTGACTCCCCCAAAAAGTATTTTCCTGATACACATTTTCTTCCTGGCTATGTGGTGTGACTAAAGTCACTCCCATAACCCAGAATTATAGTATGGGTAAAAACACTTAAAAATTTGGAAGATTAACTGTCTTTGTCTTCAATAGTCACTTAAGGCAAACCAAGGATTGCACAATCCTTTTACCAGTGGTGGCCCAGAGTTGTCGCTTGGGTGTAGCTACAGATGACTAACTGACCAGATCATTTAAAGATGGTATTTCCCTAGGAAATTAACTCCCAACATCAGAGCCCATTTCTAATTAAAGTACTCTAGACATTCTCCTTGGGCCTCCCTGGAAGTTTAAGTTCACCTACATGGAATCTTTCTCATTTGTCCCCTGAAATCCTCTAGATAAATGAATGGACAAATGCTCCCCACAACCCGCCAGCACCCCACCTCCAACCCCCCGTCTCTCTACCGTCCCTCTACTCAGCAGCAGTAACACCATCCAATTTCTAGATGGAGGTGATATTATAAACGAATTCCTTCTATTCTAATTTAATGACTGCTGATGTTTCTTTTCCATTTATTTTGTGTCTATTGACAAGTTTTCTCTCCTGAATATCCAGTGTCCAAGGTGGCAGTGGTTTGGTCTTTCTTTTCTCCCTCTAATGAGATTGTTTTTCCCTTTTTCTCTCCTCTTCTACTTCTCTTCTTTTTCTTCCTTTACAGATTTATTTATTTATTTATTTATTTATTTATTTATTTATTTATTATGAGAAAGAGAGCGAGAGAAGGTGAGCTTGTACATGAGTGAGGGGAGGGGCAGAGGGGAAAGGGAGAGAGAGAATCCTCAAGCAGACTCCATGCTGAGGGCAGAGCTCCATGCGGGCTCCATCCCAGGACCTGAGATCATGACCAGAGCTGAAACCAAGAGTCAGGTAATTAACCTGCTAAGCCATATAGGGACCCCTCCTCTTCTGTTTCTCTTCTGTCTCATAGGGAGGCAAAAGACACATCAGACTTTTAAGCTGTCTTTCTAACTGATATAGCTGATGAGTGAGAATTACAGACTTTCTTGCAGGAGTTGAGAGCACTTTTATTACCTCATCTTGCTGACCATTCTCTATAGCCTCCTGGCAGAATCACCAGTTAGTAGAAATTATCAGACTCTAACTTCACTAGCACTATTGCTCAGAAAATTCAAGTGTCACTTCCCAATTATGTTTAAGTAGGAGCTCATCAAAGACAGTGTGGTCTTCACGTTGTTTAAAGAACAGCTTGGAAAGATAACTTTGTTTTGATAAATTCAACATTCTCATTTGAGCTCCAATAAACAAAGATGTAAACAACCACCAAAATATCAGGGAGATTTATCAAATGACATTGTCACTCAAACCCTGGCATCTGAGCTTTGTCCTTATCTCTTATAAATTTTCTCAAACTATTTCAAATTATTTATTTGTTTAATTGATAAAATAAATGGAGCTTTCCTGTAAGGAATGCAACTTTACAACTTGTTCCTAGGATTAATTGTTGATTTAAAAAGTTATTGTGATCTTGGTAGGTCTTTTTTTTTTGTTCTATGATTATAAATACACAGGAAAGAATTATCAAGGAGTTCTTGTGCTTTAAGAATAATTCCATGCCACGTTTGAACATGTCACAATGCTTAATAGAATGTGTGCAATCTTATAACTAATAAGAAGCCGGTGTTAACAATATCCTTTATGCCTTTCACTCCACCCATATTCCTGTATAACCAATATCCAAGCTAGGGTCACCCTGACTCCTGAAAAAATAAACAACCTTGACTCAAACTCTCAGTGCCATGGCCTCACAGGCCAAAGTCCGAGCTAAAATCTATGAATTCTCAAGGGCTTATCCAGTCAGTTATGTAGCAAAAAATCTGGATTTCTGCTTTTGAAGAATTCTCACATGCTGATGTGAGAACACATTGTGTTACTGAGTTCTTTTGAATGACTCTATTAATCATAGGTCCCTATGTGGCACTTTGACTAGCCAACAAAGATTTAAAATTCTAGTGAAACATTTTATATAGACAGGAATTCATCTTCCTGAGTATCTAAGTCCCAAAGTGATGAAATGAAGTTTCTTTTATTTTTCTTAAAGATTTTATTTTCCAGAGAGAAAGAGAGAGAGAGAGAGAGAGAGAGAGTACACATAAGTGGGGGAGGAGCAGGCAGAGGGAGAAGCAGGTTCCCCACTGAGCAAGCAGGGAGCCTGATGTGGGGCTCCATCCCAGGACCCTGGGGTAATGACCTGAGCCAAAGGCAGACGCTTAACCAACTGAGCCACCCTAGCACCCTGAAGTGAAGTTTCATTTGCTCCATTTCTGAACTCATTCCTCTAGCTTAGGATCAGATTGGGTCAGAATTAATTTTTCCACAGCCAGAAATGTGTACAGTTCATGCCTACAAAATAAATTCCTCCACCTTAAGAGTAAGGCAGCAAAATGACAAACTAGTTACTGCTACTACATAGAAGGAAGGAATTTGAAGCAGAGCATACGCCATCCCTGTCTCTGGTGATGATAAAAAAAACTGAGCTTCAAATCTCCACGGCTCAGAAGAGACAGAGGTGCAGCTGCACAATATAGCAAAAAGCGGTGGACAGTCTCCCTGCTGTTCCCCATACATGCTCCCACCTTTGCTTTTGCACCCTCCTTTTCCCAGAACATTCTTCCCCTGGATCTCTCCATGGCTCACCCTCTCCCCTCCATCGATGTTTACGCAAATCACACCTTCCCAACGAGAACCACCCTCACCCACTGTGAAAACTTATCTCCTATCCTACCCTCCCCTCACAGTCCCACTCTCCCCCACCCTGCTCTCATTCCTCTTTCATCATGACACCAAGGAATCTACTAATTCACTCTGGTTCTGACCTAGGGATGGCCTGCCTGAGGGTGCGTGAGCTCTCTGAGGACAGGCAACTGTTATTCACATATGCTGTTCTCCCTGCTTCTGCTTTCCACTGGAGTGTTTCCCTCTCTAAGCATGACCTTCTGACCCAACATTCCCCACGTTCTCATATTGCCGATCTTGTTCTTCCCCTCAGCAACTTGGCCAGTCTCTTAGTCCCTCTGCTGTATCTAGTTCACCCGGTAGGTACATTCCTGATTCCACTGCCTTAACCGTTCAGCCTGAAACACTGATTGGCAACTTTAAGCTGCCTTAATTAGAGTCCCAGGCACCTTCTGTCCCTTAATCTTCAGTTCTGCCTATTCCCAGCCCTGGGAAATCTACTTTGTACAATTCTACTCTTAGTTCCCCAACATAAAACTAAAAGGCGTAAAATCGTGTGTGTGAGAACCACTGAGACATTTGCATTTTATTTACCTGTACCTCACAGCAGCTTGCAATCCTTTCTTTTTTTAAAAGATGTCATATATTTAGGGGCTCCTGGGTGACTCAGTTGGTTAAGAGACTGCCTTTGGCTCAGTTCATGATCCTGGAGTCCCAGAATCAAGACCTGCGTCAGGCTCCCAGCTCAGCAAGGAGTCGGCTTCGCCCTCTGACCCTCTCCCCTCTCACGTTCTTTCTCATTCTCTCTCTCTAAATAAATAAATGACATCTTTTTTTTAAAAAAAGATGTCATTTATTTATTTTGAGAGAGAGAAGGAAAAAGAGAGTGTGCATGTGGGGGGAGGGGCAGAAGGTGAGGGAGGGTGAGAATCCCAATAGACTCGTGCTGAACGCAGAGCCAGAGGAAGGACTCCATCTCAGGATACCAAGATCATGACCTGAGCCCAAATCAAGAGTCAGACCCTTCACCTACTGAACCACCCAGCACCCCTCACAATTCTTTAATTGGATCTCTTTCCAAAACCTGCTGGGATCATTTTCCTTATTTCTCAGCCTCTCAGTCTATACACCCAATCTGGGTGTTGCCTCCAGAGTGACTGAGAAGATAAATCCTTTATCACAAAAATCCCTCCTCTACTTTTTCCTCCACCTCAAACCATCTCTATGTCTATCAACTTCTACCTCTAAATTTCTCTGTATTTTCAGGTTCCTACTCTTCCTCCACTCCTTTTCTAGAGGAAGAGGTGTCTTTCTCCTTGCCAAAACCATTCTTTTCATCTGCATTGGGGCATTTCACCTCTCCCACCTCTTCTGGAACCTCATTCTTTCAGATAAATCCTCTTCCAAATCTTCGAGTTCTTCCTCTTCTCCTCTATCTACAAACCTATTTCCCCTACCCTGATCCTACAGATCTTACTTCTTACTCCAGTATGTCTTTGAATTGCCTATAATCAACATGTTCTCCCCTCTTGTATCCATTTTCTCATAAGTAATTAACTCCTTAAGCTTCGGCCTATGAGACTTTGAATCTTTCAATATAAAGATTCTATTGCCATACCTCGTGATCGTTCCTCAATCCCTATCTAGATGTTGGTGGCATTTACCATTTCTAATCAGTCCTTTTCAGCCCTTCCTCTTTCTTCAGCCCTGGGGACTTTCCTGTTCTGCTATTTCACTACCCACTTCTTCTCTGTGGGTTTCCTTCATGGTTTCTCCTCTTCCTCCCACACCATAAATCAAGATATACCATGAAGCTTAATCACTAACATCCTGTTCTCTGTCAGTTTTCCTTCTATGTAAGGTTTTCCTTGGATTTTGTTGTTGTTGCTGTTGTTGTTGTTTGTCTTCTCAATGGCACTGTCATTCTGTGAGGAACTGACTCTTTCAAACCCAGTTTGGCACTTTCCCAGGTTCACCAGCCAGAGTTTTCCAGTGTCCCTTGAGGATGAGTACCTGGCACCTGCATGTTCTTATACACATAGAGAGGAGGTCTTAATCTTAGGGATCTTGAATGTCATCAAAGCTTATAGATCTATGTCTTTTCGCACATTAATCTCCTTCATCCATTAGAGAATACTAGAATATCAGAGCTGGAAGGGATTTTAGGGATTACCTTGGCTGGCATTCTCTTCTGAGAGGTGAAAAGGCAAAATCCACTGTCACCAGAAATTCAGAGATGAGAACTCATGATCCCCTCAGTCTGAGGGAATGGAGTTTATTTTCTTTCCCCACGTCTATAACTAACACATTATAACATTTGTAAAATCATTAAGCTTCTCTGAATCATGTCTTCTACTATCTGTCAAATAAAAAATGGTAATGCTGTGGCCTCTAAAGTCCCATCAAACATTAACTTTTCATTGATTCATGATTTTTTGATACCTACTGCAAGCTGTCCCCTCAGGATCACAGTCAACTGTGTAAAGCCAAATGATTCATTCTCCTTTTCTGGGAAATGTCAATTTCTCCTTAGGATTGTCTGGTCCTGGTCAGTGGTACCATCATTCTCTCTGGAACTCACACTTCCAGACCCAGTTTTGCTCTGCTTCAGATTCACTGGCCCAAAGATTTTTGATGTCCCTTCAGGATGAGCGCCAGGCACCAGCATGATATGTAACCATAATGGAGGCTCTGATCTTCCCTAGGAAAAGACTCACTGAGCCATATTTCCTTCCTAGCAGAGGCCAGTCCTTAGAGTACCTTCTGTTGGGACAAGTTACTCCCACTCACCAGGTCGCCTGAGAGGTAGGTACTCTTGACATACCCTGTCTGATATCTCCTCTTGCCCCTCTGGCCGCCCACCTGGACCCTCTTCTTGCTGTTCAAGCATGAGAAGATATGGGACTGCATTAAAGACCTGAACTGGATCGCCCAGCCAGGCCCTGAGGCAGACAAGCAGGCAAGGAGACAATTCTCTAACACCGGCTGGCGGGCTCCCCCCAAGCCCTAGCCTATCTCCGCTTCCCCTATGCTTGTTCAAACGCAAGAGAATTAATGCCTTGTGGGAAGAATTTGGACCAACAGAAGACGAAAGAGAATGTGGGGCTGGCAGATAAAAATGACTTCATTTCTCCTTTCCCTCATCAGATAGCTGCAAGTTAAAGCAATTCCATACAGCCTTTCCAGAGGAGTCACATGTGACTGACCGTATGTGTTTTTTACAAAGCTGTGGCTTTCCCTCCCTCCTTATCTCTCTTTCGATTTTCCCTCATTTTTCGTTCTCTAAGAATTCATACCCAAATAAAGTGTTACTAAGAAAGTTTTGCTCCATGCCTCTACTTTCTAGGAAAACCAGGTTGATTCAGGTACCCAATAAGCTTCAGGCCCTTTCTCATCCCTACCCAGTCAGTCGGTTACTCACTCATCAGGTTCTAGTTACTTTCCTGTAAGTGTCATTCTCATTTCTTCCTTCCTTTGTCCCCTTAGAGTCACTCTCTTACTCCCTGCCCTTATTACCTTTCACCTGAAATACAACAAAAAGTCTCATAACTAGCTGAATCAGTGAGAGTTCTCCAGAGAAACAGAACCAGTAGGATATGTTGGTTCTGTTATGTTACATATAAATCTCAGACTCAAGACCCAGGAATAGTAGATATTTCAGGTGGAATATAAAGGCAGGAGAAACCAATGTCTCAGCTGAAAGCAATCAGGGAAGAAATTCCTTTTTTTTTTCCCTTCTATTCTGGACTTCAACAGATTAGGTGAGGCCCACTCACATTAGAGAAAGCATCTTCTTCAGTCTGTCTGACAACTTAAACCTTAATCTCATCCAGAAACATCCTCACAGACACACCAAAATAATGTTTGACCAAATGTCTGGGCATCTTGTGGTATGGTCAAGTTAACACATAAAATAACTATCACAATCATATTTTCCCCATTGGTCTCTGATCCTCCAAATCCACTGCACACTATAGCTAGTGCAATCTTTTCATAAAAATCCTCACCATCTTTGGCAATAGACTTTAACAGCTCCTTATTATTTTTAATATAACATTCAAATGTCTTTCTCTAGAATAAAAGATTCTTCATTTTATTTCTCTTACTCATTTGAAACAACCTATCCCCGATCATTCCTGTAGGTTTATTCTCTGTTCCAAAGATACTCACTGGATACTCCTTCTTATCTCATGAACAGATTACACCTCCACATCATTGTATACATCAACCTTTCTTCTCCATGGTCCTTCCCACTTTCTATTTTATCTAATCTCCTTCAGAATGTATACTCTCTAAGGGCAGAGACCTTCTCTGTCTAGTGCCCCCCTACACAGTGTTAAGGATTAATAGTGTGTTGGATAATGACCCTCTGCCTTGAAACCTTGTGTGAGCCCAAAGCAGAAGGATATAATGCATGGAAAAATGTAACTGGGCCATAGCACTGATTTCCTCATGCTGTAATGGGTTGAACACTAGAATGCTGGTGTGGCTCCATATGACCCATAACATTGCAAAAAAGTGCTCATCTGCCTTGAAGTCCTTCTACCCTGAATGCTGAAAATGAGAGTCCTGTCTCTGGAGGAACTAAGAAGATATGAGAAAGCCTCAACCACTCACTTCTATTTGTGGTCTCGTGCCAACATTTATCCTGCTTGTCTGCTGATAGGATAGCAACTTGCAGCAAAGCCAATCTAAAATAGGCCTAGTCAGTCATTCTCACCAGTCTTCAAACAGAGACCAAACTATGTGCTCTGCAACATTTCCAATAAGTAACCAATAAATATTTATTAAATGAAGGGGGGAAGGTGAATGACCAATGTCCTCATTGAATCCAAAGGAGTAATTCAAATCTTAACTCCTTCACAAAAACATCCCCAAGAGCCTCTTTACTCTATACCAAAAAGAGCTCTCCTAAATTCATTTGGCAGTTTTGTGTGTAGCCCTCATTTCATCCTTAATGATTTGCTTCCTTATATTGAAATCATTTGGGGAAGTGTATGTCTTGCTATGCAATTATACTATAAGCTCTTTGAAGAACTTGTGCACATGTTCTATATCTCTGTTTTCCCAGAGTTAACAGAATGCACAAAATATTCCAACGTTTTTCTTTTTTCTTTTCTTCCTTCCTCCTTCCTCCCTCCCTCCTTCCCTCCCTCCTCTTTCCTCCCTTTCTTTCTTCTTTCTTTCTTTCTTTTCTTTCTTTCTTTTTTTCTTTCTTTTCTTTCTTTTCCTTATTCCTTTACTTTCTTCCTTCCTTCCTTTCTTCCTTCCTTGGTTCTTTTTCTTCTTTCTTAGCAATGCCATTTAGTCACCCTAGAGGTAGGAATAGTGGAGAGATGATACTTGCATAAATTCCATTTCTGAACTTCCATAGGGCAAATTTGATTTATTACATGGTTTATTATTTTTTTAGTTTATTATTGGTTTATTTGGTTTATTTTTCTTTTAGACACTGCAGAACTACATGTGTAAGATTTGCAAGTAAATTGGTAAAATAGGGCTGGTTGAATTATGAAGGATGGAAACAAAATAAGAAGCTGCTAAGAAATGCTGATTCCTTTCATATTATCCAATAAGAGATCATTACCAAATAGAGAGAAACATAACAAAAACTGTAACTATAAGCTGGCAAGGAAGTTATGGGTGATTTTTTAATTCTTTAAATTCTATAATCATTTTTGATGTGCTTACAATTTAACAAGTATTTCCTTTATACCTTTTTGATATGAAACATTATTTTCAAAAGAAATATTTAAACAGGTTTCTGCTATGTATTTTCAATCATAAGGCTTTAAGTTAGAAGCTCGTCTGCAGAGCTACCTTAAAGCTATAGAAGAATCAAGGAATCAGCATTTCTTGGCTTCTGGTTGCAGCATCGCTCTGGCTAAAGGAAATAGCTGGAGACCATGCTCTTTTCTTAGTTGAAAAAAAAAAAAAAAACCTGAGTAATCTCATACCCAGCACCCTAACAATTCAATTTTATTTTCCTTCTTTAGGATGATGTGGAAAGGCCCACAATGCCTACTATGACTGTATTCTTTAACCTCAGTTCCTACTATTTTACTTCCTAGTTTAGTTCTGAAGTACTGGGTTTGATTTTGAAAGTAAGAATCTGGAAGGAAAATTTAGAAATTTTGTGAGAAGGAATTGAGTCAACTTCCTACAGCAATACAGAAAAATTAGTTGTCATCATTTCTCTGCATCATCATATTTGGAAGCAAGAATAATATTAATATTGAAGGGCATTAATGAGTTTTAACTGCAGTTCTGTCTTGGTTAAAAAAAAAAACAACACTTCAATGTTCTTTGAAATGATACCATCAAAGACCTATGAATTAGTATGAAAGTATCTAAGGCCTTAGGGTCCTGGGGACCAATTGATGATTCATGGTCTATAAGAAACAGATGGTATTTATAAAACATCATTTCCTTGGAGATACACAAACTGAAACAACACATGATCAGAATGAACCAGGATTAAGCATGGGCAAAGGGGTTCACAGCTCCCATAGGAACAATGCCAGAGATGTTCTAACCCAGCCCTCCTCTGCATCCCAAATGAATTCTCAAAGACTCATATCACACTTGTGAAGAACCTCAAAGTTATGGAACAGGATGCATGTTCTTAAGTGTAGCATGAGTAAGATTAACTGGAATTGCTCATCAGAGCCATTAGATAGCCAGTACTTACCATTCTATCAGTGTGATGGGTGGAAAGATGTCCATATACTAATCCAAAGATATCTGTATACTAATCCCCAGATCCCGTGATATATAATTTACATGGTAAGGGGGAATTAAAATTAAAGATGGAATTAAGATTGCTAATGGGAGACTATTCCACATTATCAGGGTGGGACCAAGGTGGTCATAATGGTCCTTATGAGTGGATGAGAGCGTCAGAATATGAATGTTGGAGTGAAATGATACAAAACAAACTCCACTGACCATTGCTGGCTTTGAAGGAGGAAGAAGACCACAAGCCAAGGAATGCAGGTGGAAAGGGCAAGAAAATGAAGTCCCTCCTAAAGCCCCCAGAAAAGGAACACAGCCCTACCAACCCATTGATTTTACAGACCCATTTTGACTCCAATCTTTGGAATGTTAAGATAATTAATCAGCAGTGTTTTAAACCACTGTGTTTGTGGAAATTTGTTACAACAGCAATAAGAAACTAATACTGTCAGCAAATAGTTTAAATTTCTGAATCCTTTTGTTTGAATACCTATTTTATTTACTCTTACATACTATTTGAATTCAGTTTACACATTCATCTGCAACCATCTCTACACTTGCTTAGGGACAGGGACCATGATTTCTTTGATATTTTTTTGTCTTTGACTTTTACTGCAAATGCTAATTCCAAGAAGTGAAGTAAGTTGCTGGTCTTTTGCTTACCTCACATGGCAATGATGTGCTATCAGTCAGCTGATAGTCATGGAGAGCTCCATCCTTGTGGTACTTGAGATTCTGGACAGGAGAATTTCATGTAAGATTTCATCGCAAGCATTATCTCATTTCTATCTGGATTTTACTCTAGTCATAGTATTGTAGAGAAGGAGAAGCTAAATTGTGTCCACTGCCCTCATTTTAGATGAGGGTACCAAGGCATGGATTGGTGACTTATTCTGTCCATTGTTGGTGAGTCCTGCATTAGATCTTGAAATCAGTCTTCTTCCCAAAACAAAATGCTGATTCTATGCATTCACACCTGTCTTGATCAGCAAGGGAGGCACACTAACAATATTTCATATCCTGACAGTAAATTATCAAAGTGACCTAATGAATACTAATAAAAGAACAACCATTTCATCAAAAAGGAGCAAACTGTTTGGGGGTTTGGGCAGAGAGGCAATCTTATGAATGTGAAATGGCTGTGTCACTTGCCTAGACTAAGTATTTATATAAAGAAGGAGTAAAATATATATATTATATATATAGATAGATAGATTAGATATATCTATATATCTATATGTAGATAGATATATGTATATTGATTAGATATAATGAATCATCCTCTAGGTGATTTGGTTTAAAACATGTTTCCTTTCAAAACTAAACTATTATGTGACTTTTTATGATTCAGTCTTCAAGCTGTAGAAAAGCAGAAATTATCTTCAACTATCTGGCTGCTCATCAGTGAACTACATGAAAAGACAACAGACTGTCCAAACTTACCATCAAAAAAATGTCTTTGAGATGAAATGTGTCCTGTCATAGTAAATATCAAATAGAACTTTCTTATTTGGGTTATTTGTAGTCAGTCTCAAACTCAGTATTCTTTGATGGGGTCAGGAAGAACGAGACATTTTCACAGTGTTCATGAGGTCAAAGATTCTTTTTCAAGAAAACAAAATAAAAATGTGCTGTGGTCTTAGAATGTTATCATCAACTTGAAATTTAAACACATTTTTCTCCTCTCTCTCATCTTCTTTGATCCCTTCTGTTCTCTATTGGTTATTTCTGCCTCTTCTCTTCACCCTTCTCCCTTTTTCATTACTCTCAAAGTCTGAAGAGGGTTGAACTGCCAAATGTTGTGCCTGTAATAGTCAACAAATACTACTACTTTGACCCTGAAACATGGATACATGGGAAGAAGATGGATGTTTGAGAAGTTGTTTGTTTTGCTGCATGGAAGAAGATTAGTTTGGGTTTGGCTTTTAAGAAAACGCTCTGAGATTTTTTTCCCCATTCCTCTACATCTGCACCATCAGGATGTTCTTACTTGATGTAGATAGGGCTAGTTGTCTTATGTGGCTTATTTTATTTATTTTTTATATAGCTTATTTTATGATTATTGCTTTTCTATTCCATAACATTATTGACTGGCATCTAAGACTGATGATGACTTCTCTTTTAAATGTAGTGAATAATATTTCATTACAATATATTAATCATGCTATTCATTGCAATAGTTTAATTATGTGAAAAACAAAACAAACCCCACCCCATTTCAAATAGGCAGCAAATACATTACTTTAGAAAAAAATCAAGATATTTGGAGTCAGTTAAGTAGGGAAAAAGGCAATCCTCACAATAAGTTAAAATAGAGACGCCTGGAAGACTCAATTGGTTAAGCATCTGCCTTCAGCTCAGGTCATGATCCCAGGGTCCCAGGATCAAGTCCCGCATCAAGTTCCTTGCTCAGTGAGGAACCTGCTTCTCCCTCTGCCTGCCACTCTCCCTCTCTCCTCCTCTCTCTCTGACAAGTAAATAAATCTTAAAAAATATATAAGTTAAAATAAGAGCATCATGCTTTGGAGGCATGAAGGTCATCTAGTCAAACTACATTGGTTTGTAATTTTCAAAAACTGAAAACAACAAAATTTAAATGAGGTGCTTCAAGCTGCAAAATTAGTTGCAGGCAGAAATGGGACTGAACTCTGTCCCCCTTACTCTCACACCAGTGGAATGTTACTCACAGAATATTAATCATTGTCTCTGCAGCTGTGAAGCAGAAGCAAGTGTTCTCTTTTTCACAGAGCACTGGGAATAGGAAGGTAGAATTTCAGTCGCCTGACATGTAACTCCAGAGAACAGTGTATGTCATGGGGCCAGCAGTTTTATTTAACTTTGAATGTCCCCATAACCCAATGAAACCCTTTTAAATAATCTTAAAGGCATACAAATTTCATCCTCGATTGAGAAAACAAAACAAAACTATTATCTACATGGCTTTTGAACATTCCAAAATATGGCATGGTATTTAAAGAACATAAAAACTAAAAGAAAAAAAAAAGAGAGAGAGAGAGCGAAAGAGAGAGGATACCAAATAGAAAGCCACAGAGCTAGTATCCTGTACACAGCAACAGTCAAGTTAGAATTTTATGACCCTCTTGGGCCTTGCAGGAAACAGGCTTCTTTGTCCTTCACTCCATCTATGTCCACGTGTTCATATATAACCAAACTGGACTACATTTGGGATTTTCCTGTGACCTCTTATCTAAAATATCAGAAAATGGGCACCTGGATGGCTCAGTCGGTTAAGCGTCTGCCTTCGGCTAGGGTCATGATTCCAGGGTCCTGGGATCAGGTCCCACGTCAGGTTTCAGCAGGAAGTGCTTCTCTCTCTCTCTCTCCCTCTGCCCTACCCTCTTCATGTTCTCTCTCTCTCTCTCAAATAAATAAACAAAATCTTTTTAAAAAATCAAAAAAATTTTATGAATGGTTACTCAAACTATGCTCCTGACTATATAGAAACCAGAGGGAAGACCATCTTATAGGCACTGATACACAAATAAAAGAAAAAAAGTTAACCTATCTCTCTCTAACCCAAGGGGATCCCTGGCACGGGATTCTCTCTGACAATGGCATAAAGTAGGGAGTATCCATTTTTTTTCTGTAAAGGTCCAGAAAGTAAATATTCTAGGCTTTGCAAGCCAATATTGTCTCTCTCAAAACTACTGAACTCTGCTGATGTAGTATGAAAGCAACCATCGATACTAAATGAATGAATGAGTGTAGCAGTGTTCCAATAAAACTTTATTAATGAATATGGAACTTGACTTTTCAATAATTTTCAGACCTCATGAAATATTCTTCCTGTTTTGATTTTTAACCATTTTAAAATATAAAAACAATTCCTAGCTCCAAAGACATTAAAAAACAAGGATGTTTTGTAAAATATTTGGTAATTATTCTCTGTGATATAACTCAACTATCTCTAATTCGTCATGCATCAGCAATTCCAAATCATTCTAAGCCCCTCTGTGTTTGGAGTATGCATAACCACTTGGATGAGGCCCAGATACTTACTTTCTGGGGTGACAGATCATAAAATTAAGAAGTCACTTTCTAGGCCTGAAAGTCTGAGATTTGGTGGATAAATCCCATTCTAACGTTGGAGTTTGGTGATATGCTGGAACAATTAAATGCACGTAGCCTGCTCTTTCGGGGGCAGCATTCTAAAGAATCATCCTAGGGGTGCATTTTCTGGCTCTAACCAACCCTTCTTCCCCAAAAAGTCACTGCTTTAGTGAATCCTAATCATTTGCAGTGCATGAGAGATGAGAGAAAAATATGAATGGAGATGTAGCAGTGCTGACATTAACATATTAGTACTTATAAGTTCTCAAATGGGTTAATCCTTTGCAAATATATTTTTAGTGTAAAAAACTTCTACATAGAATGCAAAATAGCAATCTCAAAAAAATTCTGAGACTGTTAGAAGCTGCTATTTTATGTATTTTTTTACCAGTAGAAAAAATGAAAGTAAAACCTGTCTAATTTCTCATTTCTGTTTATTCTTTGACCTTCTGAAGTGTGAGCTGTAAATGTTTCTTCCAATTCAGATCTGATTGAACACCTGTTTGGTCAGACAGCTATACTTACTGCAGATACACAGGTGAATAAGGCATCAGTCCCCTCTTTAAGTTGCTCAAAATCTATGTAGAAGGTGGGCTACACCTTCTTGCAGTCATGCCAATACGAATCGAGGTGGCTGACTGCTCCAAGTATCTCTATTTCTCCTCCCTTCTCTGGTCCCACCAGTCCTAATCCCTATTTCCTCAGGATTTTTCCAGTGCTCTATGAATTCTTTTCCTGTGTCTCCTACTTCTTACGAATCTCTCATGAATTCCCAAAGCCCACGTCCTTAAAAAGGAAGACTCAGCTGGGAAAGACCCCAGGGAACCCAGGACTAATTCTAAACTAATTACTCAGCACACACTTCCCGTATCTACCTAAGCACCAAAATAACACTCTAAGAGGAAAGAACACAGAGCAGGTGGTAAGACACCAAATAAAGAAATAGCACTAGCCAGCGACTATTACCTGAAATTGCATCTTTATGCAAGCAGAGGGCGGGTTTGGCAGATTCAACTCATTTCAAGGTAGGCAAACCTTTGCGACAGTTCTAATAAGCCTCCCCTTGCAGTCATTCCCTGAGCTGAAACATGTAAAGGGTAAAGACTTAGCTCCAGGAGACTCAACTTGCTAGATTTTCTGAGCAAGGCATCTATTATAGTTTTGTTCTCGTAGCAACTACTGCGCTGGTCCCCAGCAGGGTCCCGAGGACTTTACTTTTGAAGTATCATAAAACTTTTCCTTGCTGTGAAGGAGCATAGAGCTTTCCATCAGCCACAGAAGATAAACTTTTCCTCCCTCACTCTCTCTGGAGAAAACTCTGAACTCCAAAGGAAAAAAATAACCCATTATTTTCTAAGTTTGTAGTGGGTTTGCTTCTGACAAAGGCACAGTAAATCCTTAGGAGAAATAGATATCACTTGATTAAAACTGTGGGCAAGGTCAGGTTTAGGGAGAACTGTGAAGTAGAAATATCATCCGCATTGTCCGAGCCTCTGCTTTGGGCTTCTTTCATCCCTTTGGGCAACCCTATTCTTCTGAAGCTGACTACTCCATGCTCTTCTCCACTCCACAAAGAACTGTCAGCCCTACGGAAAGGACAGCCATTGCTGGGCAACAGGGACCTGAAAGTCAAACCTGATTTTGTCTCTGATATATTGTACTTAACCCATCCTGGGGCAGGGGGGTGGGGGGAGATGAATGCTAAAAATACCTAAAAGTGTAGAAAAAAATTAACAAACACTCTTTAAAATACAGACCTAAACTATGAAAAAAGGAAGAGAAATCACCAGGAACTAAAAACAAGGAGGAAAAAGGAAACTAAAATTATAAATGAATTGGGCTGATGGCCCCTAGCGTTCTAAATTTCTTGTGTTGTAGCGTTGGGATCAGTCAGCTACCCATGTTGAAATTTTAAAGGTAACCTCTGAAGAACTAAAATAAAGCATGTATCTTCTAACCAGGAAAATTGAACTTAAAAAGCTCATTATTCCATAAGCAGTAAGGAAAGAAGAAAAAAGGCATATCTTTAAAGTACACATTTAAAGAAGAAAGTTCAATATAAATGCATCATCATAATAAAAATCAATTAACTAAATCTGCCAGTTAAAGGGAAAAGATTTTCAGGCTGGAACTTTTTTTAAAAGCCAACTACATGCTATTTCTTTTTTATTTATTTATTTATTTATTTATTTGACAGAGAGATCACAAGTAGGCAGAGAGGCAGGCAGAGAGAGAGGAGGAAGCAAGTTCCCCGCCGAGCAGAGACCCCGACGTGGGGCTCGATCCCAGGACCCTGGGATCATGACCTGAGCCGAAGGCAGAGGCTTTTTAACCCACTGAGCCACCCAGGCGCCCCACTACATGCTATTTCTATGAAAGGTGTTGTTAAGATAAACTAGTTAGAAAACGTTAAAAGAGGAAAGGGTAAAAGTTAAAAAAAAAATTAGAAGAAGAAAAAAATTAAATTTAAAAAAAAATTAAATTAACTGCAAGACTAAGGAATCATGGGGAGAAAGCCATGAGTTCCGTGCTTTGCTTTCTCCTCCTCTGGAATTCTGCTGTTCTCCTTGGTACATGAACTTGGTCCTGGCTGGATTTCTTGTTGATCTTCTGGGGGAGGGGCCTGTTGTAGTGATTCTCAAGTGTCTTTGCCCAAGACAGAATTGCACCAGGGGCTGGGCTCTAAGTAATCTGCTCGGGTTCACTTTCGGGAGCTTTTGTTCCCTGAACACTTTCCGTAGAGTTTCAGAGGATGGGAATGAAAATGGCGGCCTCCCAGTCCCTGGCCCAGAGGAGCCTAGAGCTCTGGGCCCCACTCCTCAGTGCTCCCTCAGAGAAAAGCGCTCAATCACTGTCTCCCCCGCCTCTGGCCGCACTTGGAGAAAAGTGCTCAGTCACTCCTGTCTCCCTGGCCTCCGGCTGTGCTCCGAGCTCACCCAGGCTGTGACCAAGTGTCTCTGTCTCTGGCACATAGCTCCACTTGGAGTTTCCGAACCCCACAGATGCCTGAGCTCCTCTAGGGGGTGTCTCCCCAGATATTGTGGGGACCCCACTCACAGAGCAGTGGCCTGTGCCACAGATTACAGTTCAAGGTAACCCCGAGCTGAGAGCTCACTCCTCGGCTTTGTTGCTGTAGCCGGCTTCCCCGCTCTAATACCTGTGAGCCCTGCGACACTCAGACACCCCCGATCCTTCTGTGACCCCGCGGGACCTGGGGCCATGCTGAGCCTGAGTGGGCTTCACCCCAGTTTAGCCTCTGGAGTGATGTCCCTCCATGGAGCAGACTTTTAAAAGTCCTGATTTTATGCTCCGTTGCTCCGCCGCTTGTCGGGAGCCGGCCCCTCCCCGCCGCGGTCTATCTTCCCGTCGCTTTGGATTCACTTCTCCGCAGGTCCTACCTTTCAGAAAGTGGTCAATTTTCTGTTTCTAGAATTGCTGCTCTTCTTCTCTTCGATTTCCCATTGGATTTCCTGTTGGATTTGTAGGTGTTTGCAGTGGTTAGATAAGCTATCTAGCTGATCTCCTGCTACCTGATGTCGTCTCAGCCTGCTACTTCTCCGCCATCTTGACTCCTCCACTCTACATGCTATTTCTAAAAGATACATGTAAACAAAGAGAATCATAAAAATTAAAAGTAAAGCATAGAAAAAGATATACAACTAAAGCAAAAGCATAGAACAAGGTATGTATGACACACACAGAAAAAAAGTACTAACTAAAAAAAGCTAAAATAGTCATAACGATGTCAAACAAAACAGACACTAAGACAAAATGTTTTAAGAGGGTAAAATGTCATATAAAAGATACATGATATTCATATAAAAAACAAATCTTAGAGACTTTTTGAAGAAAATATAGATTATCTCTGAAACCTCCACATCAAGAGGAATTCCTTAAACAAGGGAAACAGTCAATTAAAAATTGATTCATTAAAAAAATTCATTTCCAAAATTATCCCATTACAAAATTAAAAGAAAAGCTAAAGTCTGGGTCAAGATATTTGTGAACAGTGAAAGTTTAGTATGCTGAAATATAAAGAAATCAATAAGCAAAAATAAATAATTCAATGGGAACATACACAAAAGAGTTTTGTCTGCAATTCAGAAGCTAGAAACCTGAAGCCTGACTGACCAATAAACATATGAAAAAAAAATATTCAGCTAAACATACTTTTAGTGTACTATTTAGCAATCGGGCTTTTTGGTATTGACCAAAAGGAGCTGTAAATTTGTGTCCACGCAAAAACCTGCACACAGATGCTTATAACAGATTTATTCATAGTTGCTAAAGTTTGGAAGCAACCAGGATGCCCTTCAGTAGGTGAATGTATAAAGGAACTGTGGTACACACAGACAATGGAATGTTATTGAGCACTGCAAATACATGAGCTATCGAACCATGAAATGACTTGAAAGAACCTTCAAGGCATATTACTAAGTGAAAAAAGTCAATCTGAAAGGGTATCCATTATATGATTCCAACTATATGACAGTCTAGAAAAGGTAGACCCACGGAGAGATAGTAAAAAGATCAGTGGTTGCTAGGGGTTGGGAGTGAGAATCTAAATAGGCAAAAGATTTTTTTAGGGCAGTGGAATTCCTCCATATGATACTGTAATGATGGTTGCATGTCATTAGACATTTGTCCAAAGCTATTGAATGTACAATATCACGAGTAAATTCTAATGTAAACTGTGGACTTTGGGTGATTATGATGCATCAGCGTAGGTTCATCAGTCACAATCAAAGTACCCCTCGGGGAGATGATATTGACAATGGGGGAGTCTATACATGATGTGGGTAGGAGACATAGAAGAAATCTCTGTACCTTCTGCACAAATTTTGGGGAACCTAAAACTGCTTTAAAATATAGTCTTTTTTTAAAGACTCATTTATTTAGAGAGAGAAAGAGAGAGGATGCACACATATGTGCATAGGGAGAGGAGCCAAGGGAGAGAATCTCAAGAAGACTTTCTGCTCAGCTCAGAGCCCCACACTGGGCTGGATCCCTCAACCTGTGACATCATGACCTAAGCTGAAATCACTGGTCAGTCGCTCAGCTGCCTGACACACCCTGGAAGCCCTCTAAAAAATAGTCTTAAAAATATATATCTGTGTGTGTGTGTGTGTGTGTGTGTATAATTTAACCTAGAAATAAAGGTACAAGTTACAACCACTATATCATTTCACGCTGATCAGAATGGCAATTGTTGAAAACCCTGACAATGCAAAGTGTTATCAAAAATGTGGAATTAATTATATTATCCACTGCTGGTTGAAGTACACCTGGGTAAAAATATTTTAAGTCCAGTTTGTCGAAATCCTGTTGGGTTGGAAGTGTATGCACCCTATAACTCAGGAATTCCACCCTAGAAATATCTCCCACAAGCCCGCTCAAAGCTATGCACAGGAACCACAGGGGGAAAGCTTACACCAGCAGCAGATATAATAGCAAGGAACTGGAAATAAGCTAAATGTCTAACAATGGAATGGATGAATATATTTTACTTCAGTATATGTGACTCTATTCAAGAATAAAGCAAATGGCCTCGTCCTTCGGGTATCAATATGGTTGATTCTTATGAACACAGTACGAAGAAAACATAGTAAAATTTAATCCAAATAGAATTTAAAGATGTCCAAAATTGTTACATCTTTTTAGCAATATTTACATATGTCACAATGTAACTGGGGAGGAAACACAAACCACCTTGGCAGTATGGGTAAGATATTGTTTCCCAAGCTGGATGATCTGGACAGGAGTAATCACCATATCATATTCTATACCATTTGGTATTTTATTTCATTTATTTCATTTTGGTATTTTATACCATTTTATTTCATATTATTAATTTTCTCTACATTATAAGTGTTGATGTATCTAAAATATAGATACATATTTGCATATTTTTACAATTTATCTTTTCAATAGGTGAAAATTTAAATGTCAACATTCTGATTTATTCTGATTTATTTATGTATTAGTACATTTGGAAACCAGAAAAGCTTTCTAGCAGTGGAATGTGAAAATCAAAAGCCCCTTGCCTTGAAATGATACCGCTCATTTTCCTATCTTCCAAACTTGCAACCAGAGACAAATCTGGACACATGAGTCTTAGTTTTCCACTGTGCACTTACAATTATTCTCAAACAAGTTATACTCTCCTATGGGTTCAAAATGCATTGCCTAAAGCTTATGACTTAGTAGCTTGCTTTCTAAATTGTTCCGACTGATCCTCAAGGAGTTAAGGACGTGCACTTCTAAAAAATGAGATAACCAGGAATTGTCTGTGAATACTTTTGGCTCTGAGCCAATCCTTCCCATCTTTCTCTTATCTCTCTTAACAAGAACCATGTAATCCCAGTCTCCACGTGGTCCCTCTCCACAATTTCAGTCATTAGCTCATCTGCCTTATATTTTACTGTTAGGTCTCTAGGAGCAAGCTGATTCCTGGATGCTTGCTGGTTGTTCTAGTCAGGACCTAGCCAGAAAAATTCATCATAAAGCACTGAAATGTACACGGGCATTCAAGCTGTTATTTTTCCTGTAAGATGTCCTATAAATGATAATCTCTTCTTCCAATAAAGTTATAGAAGTGGGGGTTTCTTATTTTTTTTTTTCCTAACGGATTCAAACATATTATGTTTCCATGAATCATTTGGTCACTAGCAGTCATATTTTCTGAACTGGACTGCATGGTGCAACAGGCCACACAAACCTAATTAGTACAGCTGGGAGTTTGCAGACGCATCCTGGCGCTCGCCACGGTCTCGCCGTAGCGTTATTAGGTCATAGGATTTCCATGCTGGAGGTGGGGAAGTAACTTGTGTAGCTTACCCTTTTTCATGATCCGGAAAATGGCAATGAGCCAATTCTGTGAAACCCTCTGAATCTATTACAAATTTCCCACTCAACCTGCAGGAAAGAGTTCACAATACGTGCAAACATTTGGCTGTGATTGTGATCATGTCTGTACCACCGTGTGGCTCTGTTTGCAACCTTTGAAAAAGAGTATGGCACATTCATAGAATGGACTATTAGGCATAGGCATCTGTTTAGGATTATGTTTCAAAATAATATATACTAGTATGGAAATCTAAATACTGTTAAGTGAAAGAAGTCAATATCAAAGCAATATGTATACACACACACACATATGTATTGTAATCTCTTTTTATATTTAAAAATAACAAGGGGCACCTGGGTGGCTCAGTGGGTTAAGCCTCTGCCTTCGGCTCAGGTCATGATCTCAGGGTCCTGGGATCGAGCCCCGCGTGGGGCTCTCTGCTCAGGGGGGAGCCTGCTTCCCCTTCTCTCTCTGCCTGCTGCTCTGCCTACTTCTGATCTCTCTCTGTCAAATAAATAAGATCTTAAAAAAAAAAAAATAACAAGAGTGGCTCCTGGGTGGCTCGGTGGGTTGAGCCTCTGCCTTTGGCTCAGGTCAGCAGGGAGCCTGCTTACCCCCCCTCTCTCTGCCTGCCTTTCTGCCTACTTGTGATCTCTCTGTCAAATAAATAAATAAACAAACCTTTAAAAAAATTTTAAAAAATTAAAAAAAACAAGAATATGAAGTCAAAAGATACGTAACAGATGAAGGTAACAGTGATTACTCATAGGCTGTTGTAATTACAAACGACTTTTCTTTGAACTTCTCCTAATCTGTATCTTTCAATCATGTCATAACAATTATATATTATCTATGTAATAAAACAAAGAAAGAAAAAGAAATCCACTGGATTTTAATCCACTTAAATTAAAATGTGAAATGACAGATTTAAGCAGAAACAAAATTTTGTTTTTTAAAGACAGAAAAACACTTCAAAAACGTGAAACCTAAATTTTCTGTCTGCATTGAATACATGAAAAAATGATTACTGATAACCAAAAGCAAAATTATAGGAACATTTTATGTTAGTCTTTTGCACAAATAATAAAGGAAGGACTAGGAGAAATTAGCCATATCAAGGAGCTACTAATTAATTCCAGAACCAAAACTCCTCATCCATAAAAGTTATCAACCGTCCCGAAAAGATGAATCCAAAGAATTTCACAAATTATTTCGGCTATTATCAACAGAATTGGACATTTGGGCAGGCCTGAGATAAGGTTGGAGCCACAGGCCTGAGAAAGAATGGTGATCCATCCCTTGGTATCGAATTATTATTATCATTTTTTAAAAAGATTTTATTTTTTTTATTTATTTGTCAGAGAGAGAGCTCACAAGCAGGCAGAGCGGCAGGCAGAGGTGGAGAGAGAAGCAGGCTTCCTGCTGAGCAAGGAGCCTGATGCAGGTGACTCAATCCCAGGACGGCAGGATTAGACCTGAGCCGAAGGCAGTGGCCCAATCGACTGAGCTACCCAGGCATCTGGAATTATTATTTTTATAAATAAGTGTCTTTTTATGTAGACAATTTTTTAAAAATATTTTATTAATTTGACAGAGAGATGGAGAGAACAAGTAGGCAGAGCGGCAAGCAGAGGGAGAGAGAGAAACAGGCTCTCTGTTGAGCAGGGAGCCCGCTGTGGGGCTCGATCCCAGGACCCTGAGATCATGACCTGAGCTGAAGACAGATGCTTAACCAACTGAGCCACCCAGATGCCCCTTTGTAGCTAATTTTTTTAAAAAATATTTATTTATTTGTTGTAGAAAGAAAGCATGGGGGGTGGTGTGTGGGGGGGGGGAAGGGGCAGAGAGAGAGAGTCTCAAGCAGGCTCTACACCGGGCACAAAGCCTAATGCAAGGCTCAATCTCATGACCCTGAGAAGATGACCTGAGTGGAAACCAAGAGGTGGACGTTCCACCCAGGCACGTCCACCCAGGTGCCCCTTGGTATAGATCCATTTTTACTTCCTTAAGAATACATGGCCTTAGACAATGTCCTCTGTTACAAGTGTTAAAAATATTTATTATTAAAGTGATGACTCACTAAATTCTACCACCTGAAATTAGTATTACATTGTATGTTAACTAAATGGAATTATAAAAAACACTTGAAAAAGAAAAAAATATTTATTATGATAATCTTTTACAATCTCTTGGAATAGATTTTTCTCTCACTAAGAAAAGATGAAGACTTCTTTTCAATAGTGGCTTGGTGTCAAATGGCTTAACATTTATGAAAAACGAGGTTTGCCTTTCTTCTAGCATTTTTTATTAGTATAGACATTTAGGAACCTTGGAATAGTGGTAAAATCTTTGTATATCAAAGTACCACTAGATTTATTCTTAAAGTATTTTTTTAATCTGATTTTTTTCAATTAATTTTTGCAGTTAGTTGTGTAAAATTCTCTGAAAGAGGGGCACCTGGGTGGCTCAGTCATTAAGTGGCTGCCTTTGGCTCAAGTCATGATCCCGGGGTCCTGGGACTGATCCTCATATCAGGCTCCCTGCTCAGCGGGGAGTCTGCTTCTTCCTCTCCCTCTGCCCCTGCTGTGTTCCCTCTCTCTGTCAAATAAATAAATAAAAATATTAAAAAAAAAATAAAAGTCTCTGAAACACCTCTAAGCTTCCAGTCACTCACCTTCATGGAAGTAAATTTTTGAAACACAAAATACAAAACACTGTCCCTCCCACCAAATGTGCTTTTAAAAGATTTAATTGGCTTCCTATTGTTAAGTCAGAGTTTAAAAAAACAACAACAAAAAACAAACAAACAAACCAAAAAAAACCCTTTTAACTTTAAAAAAAAAAAAAAAAAAAAACCTTTTCTTTTTTTAAAAAACTTCTTGGGGGGGTTCCTGGGTGGCTCAGTGGGTTAAAGCCTCTGCCTTCAGCTCAGGTCATGGTCTCAGGGTCCTGGGATCGAGCCCCGCAGCAGGCTCTCTGCTCAGCGGGGAGCTTGTTTCTCCTTCTCTCTCTGCCTGCTTCTCTGCCTACTTGTGATCTCTCTCTGTCAAAATAAATAAATAAAATCTTTAAGAAAAAATTAAAATTAAAAATAAAAAACTTCTTGGGCACCCCAGGTCGGAGATTCTTAACCTTGCAGTGAGGTTGCAGATTTACTCACAGCACATGTAGATATATTTTTTAAAAAGAAAAGAAAAGCCCCTTTGTTTCCTCTTAACCGATCTGCCATTACTCAAAAGGTCTCATGCTGAAGGGTAGCTAAAGGACAGGAATCTGAAAGGTCAGATGAGGGGAAATTTTGGTGCACGCCCGTTTACTCAGTTTCAGGTTGTTTAGATGAGTTGACTAAATACTAAACTTAAGGCTCCTGGGTTGCTTAGTTGGTTAAGCTTCTGACTTCAGATCAGGTCATGATCTCAGGGTCCTGGGATCAAATCGCACATTGGACTCCCTGGTCAGTGGGGAGTCTGCTTCTCCCTCTTCTGCTCCCCCTGTTTATGCTCTCTCTCTCTGTTAAATAAATAAATAAAATCTTAAAAAACAAACAAACAAACGAGCAAACCTAAGTTCTATCTTCTCTCTTCACTTTCCTCCTAGGCAACATTCAAGCTTATGGGGGGGGTGACCCTATATATACCGGAGGGAGTTGAAGGTAGTGGGGGAAGGGGCGACGATTATTTGAAACTCCTCAGGAGTTTCTTTGGAGATTTCTCAGGACATTCTTTGGATCCTGGCTGGTCTGGGCCATGAAGTGGCTCTTCTGGAATCCTCCCCCTCCCTGCACCCCTGTGCCCCACCATCCAGCATTGGAAATGAAGTGCTACTGATCTCATCAATCTCTTGGACAGGTTTTTTGCTAGCCTCAACCATACTCGGTCCCCATACACTGTATCCCCTTTATTCCGTGCTAGGTTCTCCAGGACCTTCAGCTCACTTACCACTGTATTATACTTTTAACATAGCATATGGATGCTTCTGTGTCCCTAGCATGTCACATCCCACCCCCAGATAGATGGGTGCCTGAAGCTAATGTGTATACAGAGTGTACATGAAAGGGCAAGAAGAGAAAGTTGTATTAATATTTTAGATCAATATATGGCCTGTTCCCAATCTACTCCTCTGGTGTCATCTGGCAGCATGTAATTCTGGCCATAGAGACATTTTGTCATGGCCTTTCAAATTTCCACTGCCTGCCCAAATGGAATAAAGTGTAGCATGGTGTGCCTAGGTGGCTCAGTCAATTAAGCATCAGCCTTTGGCTCAGGTTATGATCCCAGGGTCTTGGGATTGAGTCCTGCATGGGGCTCCTTGCTCAGAGAGGAACCTGCCTCTCCCTCTGCCTGTAGCTCCCTGCTGCTTGTGCTCCTGCTCGGTCTCTCTGACAAATAAATAAAATCTTTTTTAAAAATAACAGTAAAGGGGCGCGTGGGTGGCTCAGTGGGTTAAAGCCTCTGCCTTCGGCTCAGGTCATGATCTCAGGGTCCTGGGATCAAGGCCCGCATGGGGCTCTCTGCTCAGCAGGCAGCCTGCTTCCTCCTCTCTCTCTGCCTGCCTCTCTGACTGCTTGTGATCTCTGTCTGTCAAATAAATAAACAAATAAAATCTTAAATATATATATATATATAAATAATAAATAAATAAATAATAAAAATAACAGTAACAACATGGGCCAGATTTACCCTCTCACCTGAAACAACCACGAAAATAGACAAGATATGAAACAAAGATTTACAGACATTGGACAGTCACCAACACAGGGCTTCTCGTCGCTGAAGGAAGGGAAACAAGAAAGGTGAGCCCTATATTTGTCCTAGCTTACTGCCCGGAGACTTTCCAGGATGTGGCACAGGAGAAGGAGCCCAGAAGTCCGGGCTGCCAAGGCAGCTGTAGCTCGCAGGAGAGAGTACTGGAGAGGAATGGCTTACACAAAAATGGAGCTCCAGAGATCTACAGAGGGTCATCCTTGAGTCCTCAGCTGAGTACTGATCAGCCCTTGTATGTGATGAAACTACCAGTAACTAGAGAAAGAAACTTCTCAGAAGGTGCAGAGGACACAAGCCCTGGGGTTCACCCAAAGCTGGGAATAGCTCAAGTGCCCACCAGGGAGAACAGAAAATCTCATCATACAAGGGACATTGGATTGAATACTCAAAAGATTACTGACTTATTAATTAGCCCTAAAGATTGTTCAGATTCCACTAAACAAAACTTAAAATGAAAGTAAAGCTTTATACTCTTTACAAGTAATTTAGTAGCCTCCTAGAATGAAATTTAAGAATAGATAAAAATACAAAAATATCTAGCACCCAATAAGGTAAAATTTACATTCTCTGCATACAATCAAGACTTACCAAACATCCAGGGGATCCTGGGTGACTCAGTTGGTTAAGCATCTACCTTTGGCTCAGATCATGATCCCAGAGTCCTGGGATCGAGACCTGCATTGGGCTCTCTGCTCAACAGGGCTCCCTTTCCCTCTCCCTGCTGCTACCCTTGCTTGTGCTCTCTCTCTCTCTGTCAAATAAATAAGAAATCTTTTTTAAAAATTTTAACAAAAAGACTAGACATCCAAAAAGCAGAAAAATACATTCATGATGAAGAGAAAAATAAATCAATAGAAACAGACCCAGAAACTATACAGATTTTAGTAGACAAGAACATCAAATAGTTAGCATAATTATGTGCCGCATGTTCAAGAAACTTTGAGCATGTAGAGACATAGAAGATTATTTTAAAAAGACACAAACCACGAGAGATTAAAAAACAAAACAAAACAAAACAAAACAATGTCTGAGTGTCTTTTGAACACCAACCCTTAATACATTCTGTTACCTCTGCCTGGAATACTCTTCCTCTCCCATTTCATTTGCTAAAATGTATTGTTACTCGGATTCCATCTCTATTATCACTTCCTCAAGGAAAATCTGTCAATCTCCAAACTAGATCACACCCCTTGGCTACATGATGATATAAATCTATATACGACCAATTTACTGTCTTTATCACAGACATACTTTAGGAGATTACATTAAATATTATTTAGGTAATTGTGTGTTTAATCCCTGCCTCCATTACTATCACAAACACCAAGCTGACATAAGGTATGTTTGGTTTTGTTCACTATCATCTCCAGTACCTCACCTAGTATTTGACATGTAAAAAAGATTTGACACTTGTGGAAAGAGGGAGGATGGTTGTGGGGGAAGGTGTGGAAATCACCAAGGGAAAGGAGAAAGTCTCTCTATATCTTTTTTTCTTTTTTGGTCTTTCTCTATCTTCAGAAGTCTTTCAACCCAGAAGCATTATATATGTCCTAAAGTAAATCCAAAATGGCAGACAGTTTCAAATTTGACAGCTCAATTATACAAATCTCAATTGATGTACAAATTTTGTTAAGAGAAATACAAAAGTGTTGTCTCTTCTTTAGCTATGGTTCCCAAGAGATACACAGAATTAGATTTCTGGTTCTGACACAGATATCCTTAATCTTTAACTTTATAATACAATTGAACCTGGAACAACACAAGTTTGAACTGCACAGGTCCACTTACATGCAGCTTTTCCCCAATAAATAAATGTATTGTCTCTTCTTATGATTTTCTTAATAACGTTTTCTTTTCTCTAGTTTACCTTATTATAAGACTGCAGAAAACCTATAAAATATGTGTTAATCGACTGTTGATGTTCTTGGTAAGGCTTCTGGTCAACAGGAGGCTATTTGTAATGAAGTTTTGGGGGGAGTCAAAAGTTATGTTGTAACAACATCAATGGGATACTTACAAGTATGAGATCTTCTCTTGCTGCTTTGTTTCTAACTGGGATCTCAGACAGTAAAGGAGAAATCTGATGGAGACTGCAAAAGGTACTGTTGGCAGCAATAAAGTTGGAAAATTGGACCAACTCTACTTCTTGCGTGTTATAGAGGCTACCATCTCAGAATATCAGGTGGAAAGAAGAGCACTGGTTGTATTGGGTCCATATGTGATATGGACAGTTTTTCTTTTACACTGCTTCTCTAGATGACTGCTTTCTTGAAAGGTAATTTTAGTTCCCTGATTATTGTCAAAAATTGGTTTTGAGGAGAATATTTAAATTTTGTATTATCATTTGTTGAATATTCAAATGGTAAGCTTAATTGATTTTAAGGTGCATTTTCTTTCAAGATACTGTAATGACTGCCAGTGTTGACTCTCCTACTTAAAATGTGTGATTAACAGGATTCAAATGTTTAAACATTTAGCACGAAGCATTTAAACATTTGAATTGGAAGCTAAAAATATGCTCAAATTATGCAAAGATGATTAATGTCCTGCACATCCCTGTTTGTCCCCTAAGCGAAAAAGCATCCATTAGCACTCGAAAATTCTACCTAAGTAGTCACCTGGTCCTCATAAGTTGGGACGGTCACTTTGATCTATCTGTCATCTGGAAAGTTACAGACCACCCCAGCTAGAAAAATGGGACCCTCCTCTTCTTTCCAAACTAGAAATAAAATGCAGGACTGCGACCCCTTAATTGTCACAATTTGCCTTACTAGAATTTTCTCAAAACAGGAAAATAAAATTGCTGCTATCTGTAAAAGTAAAGTGTGTTGTGATGTATCTTGTGCCAAATCTGTATTACTTAGGAGAAGCTGTTATGCTAAGGTAACAAACATTACACATCCTTTCTACCCACAACCACCGACGAAAGATAGTCCCAAGGTTCTGCATAACTGCATCAATGCTGAGAAATAAGAGCACCATTTTGTCTAGTACAGTCCTTATCTCACTCTTTAAGGATATGACACTTGAGAAGAGAAATGCCAGCAATTGTGTGTGTGAATGCTCATTTGCCCTCTTGAATCATTTTCTTGTGGTGTCATGGAAAAAAGAGGTTAGGTTTAATAAAAGAAGAATAGTGCCTGGATGGTACTGCTGAGAGATAAATTGAAAGATATGAAAAATCTTTTAAGAGTTTCAGTGAACTTAATAGATGTGGTCTGTGTTCTGACTACTCTACTTAAGAGCTGTATCTCTCTCTCCCTTGCCTTGGATTTCCCTATTCTTTGAGACACACAATATTGAAATTAGGCCAATTAACAACCCTACAACATTATTGTATAACAAACCCCAAGTGCTCAAGTGAAAGGAAGAGTCCTACATCTCACACTTCACATCAAAATCTAGAAACGATTTAAGCTTAGTGAGGAAAGCCTGTCAAAAGCCAAGATAGACCAAATATTTATCAAATACGCCTCTTGTATCAAATAGTTGACCAAGTTGTGACTGCAAAGGAAAGGGTCTTGAAGGAAATTAAAAGTGTTACTCCACTGAGCACACAAATGTTCAGAAGGTGAAACAGTCTTATTGTTGATATGGAGAAAGTTTGTGTGGTCTGGATAGAAGACCAAACCAGGCAGAGCATTTCTATAAACCAAAGCCTAATACAGAGCAAGGCCCCAAATCTCTTCAGTTCTATGAAGGCTGAGAGAGGTAAGAAAGCTGCAGAAGGAAAGTTGGAATTTGCAGAGTTTGGTCCATGAGGTTGAAGGAAAGAAGCCATCTTCCTAACAGAAAAGAGTAAGGTGAAGCCGCAAAGTGCTGATGGAGAAGCTGCCGTGAGCTTTCCAGAAGATCCAGCTCAGATAACCCATGAAGGTGGCTACACGAAACGACAGATTTTCAGTGCAGACGAAACAGCCTTCTATTGGAAGAAGATGCCATCTAGGACTTTCACAGCTAGAGAGAAGTCAATGCCTGGCTTCAGAGCTTCAAAGGACAGGCTGACTTCTTTGTTAGGTGCTAATGCCGCTGGTGACTTTTAGTTGAAATCAATGCTCTTTGACCATTCCAAAAGCCTAGGGACCTTCAGAACTATGCTAAAGTTACTCTACCTGTTTTCTATAAATGGAACAACAAATCTAGATGAGAACACCTCTGTTTACAACATGATTTACTGAGAATTTTAAGTCCACTGTGAGATCCACTGCTCAAAAAAAAAAAAAAAAAAAAAAGGATTCCTTTCAAAATATGACTGCCCATTGACAGAGCACCTCTTCAGCCAAGAGCCCTGATGAAGATGTGAAATAAGATTTATGTTGTTTCCATGCCTGCAAACACAACATCCATTCTGCAGCCCATGGATCAAGGAGTAATTTTTACTTTCAGGTCTTATTATTTAAGAAATACATTTCGTAAGTCCACAGCTTCCATAGATAGTGATTCCTCTGACGCACCTGGGCAAATTGGTAAATTGGCACCTGGGTAAATTGAGAACCTTCCTGAAAGAATTCACCTCTCTAGATGCCATGAAGAACACTTAGGATTCATGGAAAGAGGTCAAAATGAACAGGAATTTGGAAGCTGATTCCAGCCCTCATGGATGACTTTGAGCAGTTCAAGACCTCAGTGGAGGCAGTAACTGGAGATGTGGTGGAAACAGCAAGAGAACTAGAATGAAAAGTGAAGCCTGAGAAGGGGCTAGATTGCTGCAATTTCATGATAAAACTTGTGCAGATAGGGAGTTTTGGGTTTTTGTGGTTTTTTTTTTTCCTTAGGGATGAGCAAAGAAAGTGGTTTCTGAGATCAAATCTACTCCTGTTGAAGATGATATGAAGATCGTTGAAATGACAGCCATCAATCTAGAATGCTGCATAAATGTAGTTGACAAAGCAGTGGCAGGTTTGAGCAAATGGACTCCATTTCTGAAAGAAGTTCTCTGGACAAAATGTTATCAGACAGCATCACACACTCTGGAGGAATCATTCTTGAGAGGTAGAGTCAACCAATGAGGCAAACTTCATTATTGTCTTATTTTAAGAAACTGCCACAGCCACCCAGCCTTTAGCAACCAGCACTCCGATCAGTCAGCAACCATCAACGTTTTTGTTTGTTTCTTTGTTTGTTTTTAAGATTTTATTTATTTATTTTGAGAGAGAGAGAGAGAGAGAGAAAGAGCATGAGCGAGGGGTATGGGGATGGGGGGCAGAGGCAGAGGGAGAAGCAGGTTCCCTGCTGAGCAGGGAGCCAGATGTGGGACTCGATCCCAGGACCCCGGGATCATGACCTGAGCAGAAGGCAGAGGCTTAACCGACTGCACCACCCAGATACTCCATCAACCATCAGTGTTAAGGCAAGACCCTCCACCAGTGAAAGATTATGACTCCCTGAAAGCTCAGATGATGGTTAGAAATTTTTAGTAACAAACTACTTTTTTAATTAAGGTATATACATTGTTTTTTAGACATAATGCACACTCAATAAACTACAGCAGAGCGTAAACATAAATTTGATATGCACTGGGAAACCCAAAATTTCATGTGACTCTCTTTATTGTGCTATTCACTTTATTGAGGTGGTTTGCAACCAATCCTGCCATATCCCCGAGGTACGCCTGTGCAGACTCCTTTCTTATACTCCCTTTGCCTTGCTCCCATTCTCTCTTATACATTTAAGTCATCTTTTCCTGTGCTGCAGACATAAATGCCATTAACTTCACTGGAGGTAAAGTGTGTGCAGAAGGGACTGTGGGGACAGTTTTGATGCTCATTTTAGCTGCTGCATCTCTAGCAAGTCAAGGAAGAGATGTGGGAGAGGTAAGGCTAGGTTTCTGGCGAGAAACTCCAATCTAATGACTCTTTCTGGACTTAGGGGAGTAGAAATAGCATGAGTTCATAAGCCAGTCTTGGGTCAAGCTGGAGAAGATTGAGTTAGATCAAGAAAGAAGTGGATGCCAATGGGAATTGGAGGGGGTGAGGAATGGAAGTTATGAAAGATGTTAATATCAGTAATAATGATGATGACTACAACTCTTCAAACACTCATATGCTAAGGACAGTGCCTCCATAAGAAACCTAGATATCAACAGATATTTCAAAAACAGTGGTAATATTTTAAAACATATGTATCTGCAACTTCCAGGAAATGGTTTGACTATCGACCAAAGATTATTTTATTTTCCTGACTGTTCAATAAGCATTTGCTAAATACATTTTTTTGAGATATTGAATTTCCCTAGAAATCTCTTAAAAAAAAAAAAAAAGAAAAAACTGTTATACTCATCAGACAAAAGGGTTCCAAATTCCAGGCATTGCCACAAATCATCTTTTTAAAGAAATTTTTTTTTTGCTTGAGATATTTTGGTCATGTGTTTAGATCTCATGATCTAAAAGGAAGGATACTGAAGCCATTACCACATTTTCAAAACTTACTGCGGAAGTATTTAACTGGAGGATGCCGAAGTTGGTGGTAAGTTTTCTGGAAATCTCTGTGCTATCAACATCTGCCTCTTCCAGGCACTACTAGTTACATCAAGACTCTCCCACCACTGTCAGCTTGTGGTTGACTTGCTCAAGTCAGAGATCTGCTCTAAAGCGGATGTCTGGAAGAGGGGGTGTTTGACCAAGCTGGGATTCCAGGACAGTTACCAAGAAAGAATATCTTAATTGCTCATTAATTCAACCAAACTGTAATAGACCCCAACATTTTCTGTAATGTTCTGAGGACACAAATGAGTAAGATATGGCTCTGCCCCTTGAATAATTAATACTCTGATTAGAGAAGTTCAGCCTAGAGGGAAAAAGCTATGATCCCTATAGCACGTTCTAAATCAACTCATGAAAACCCTTTTAAGGAGCAAAATCCTGATTTTCCTACCTAGAGGCCATTTCAATTTATATTTATATTTCAATTCCTCCTAATGTATATATTATGTACATATTATGTATTATAATAATATATAATATATAGCAATATATAGCAATAATAGATATATAATATGATATTTTCCATCTATATATATAGATAGATATGTTATTTATATATATTTATATATATAAGCATATATATATATACACTATTTATATGTTGTTTCCATATCTTGGCTATTATGAATAATGCCACAATGAACATGGGAGGGCAGGTGTCTCTTCAAGATACTGATTTATTTTCCTTTGCATATATATCCAGAAGAGGTCTTGCTGGATCCTTCCTATGGGTTCCCCACATGGCTGTACTACTTTACATTCCCACCGACAATGCATAAGGGTTCCAAAACGGATCAGATTTTAAGACAGACAAACCAGGACTTACAAATATGTTCAACATGCTCCAAGCTGTGTGATCAAGGTCACCTCACCTTACTGAGTTCCTGTTTCCTTGAGCGTAAAAGGAAATATTTCATCATAGGGTGCTGAAGATCTAATGATAAAACCATTTTATAGCACCTAGCACAATGCCAGTCACATACTAGTTACTAAAACAATTTTGCATCTTTTTTTTCCCCCTGCTCCCTTGCCCCATTCTACTCAGTTGTGAAATTGGTAGCACAGCTGTCGGCTCACAAAAAGAAATGCACTCATTTGGTCTGTAGAGCCATGCTCTTCTAAAAGGGTTTGGAAACAATCTACTCCAGCGTATTCTAACACTCTGTTTTAATGGCGGCATTCATAAAAATGGAATAATTACCTCTTGCTACTTTGCGGAGAGAACCGAGATGAGGATGAATCAGATGCTGTTAAAGATTCAATCTGAGCACTCAAAAATGGGTTCCATGTAAACAATAAATCATGGTCCTCAGGTCACTTCTGTGGACATGCTAGCAGGAGAACGCTGTAACTTCTCCATTACTATTTTAAAGTGTAAAGTATTGAAACTTGCAGTGAGATTAGTTCCAAAGAGCCTCTTCTTTGTAATGCAGTGGACGATTTCTTTTGTGAAAAGATTCAAGCAATTTCTCAGGAATGTGCTGCTTTGGAGTACAGATGCTGAGCACATGAATCAAATTAACTCTTAGAGTAAAACATTAATCTATTCCCCTGGTGCTTTTCCCAAAAGTATTAAAAAGAAGTCACTTAAATATTGTTGCTAGGAAACTCGAGAGACCAACTGCAAAAAACAAAATGCAACTCCCGATCATCTGGGCAAGGTCAAGGCTTTTTAAAATTATGGTGCTATGGGGCGCCTGGGTGGCTCAGTGGGCTAAAGCCTCTGCCTTCGGCTTGGGACTGAGCCCCGCATCGAGCCCCGCATCCGGCTCTCTGCTCAGCAGGGAGCCTGCTTCCTCCTCTCTCTGCCTTGTGATCTCTGTCTGTCAAATAAATAAAATAAGAACCTTTAAAAAAAAAATTATGGTGCTATGTTCCCCTCTAAGGTTTTCTATATATTCATCTTCATGGAAAGTAACACCTAGATTCTGAGCCCCAGGCCTATATCCTCTGTCTGTAGCTATCGTAATACCTATATACCCTCTGAAAGATTTGCTTGAATCCAGGATAGATTTTTAAGTGGAAAAGTCACAAGCAAAGAGAAAAACAGAAAAAGCGGGGTTTGAAAAGGTAGGGGTTGGAGATAGTAGAACAAAGAGCAGTGAAAAATACATTTTATGTGAAATTATTGGGCACCTGAACATGTGCCAAGTTTTTAAGAAAAATAAATGTGAAAAAAATTATATGCCCCAGTGGATTCTTAAGAAACACTATGGATTGGTCGACTACCTCTCTTCATTAGCCTCAGTGACCCCAGAGAATTTTCTTTGGAAAACTTTTTAATTTCAAAATCCAGGATCATATTTATTGATTTATTGATAAACATTGAACAGGTGAGGACATTTTAATTGCTTTTTCTCGTTATGAAACGACTGTAGCTACTTACTCATACTATTCATGAGTTAACTTTTATGATTAACTTACAGAACTACAGAGAAAATAAACAAATTTTATTCTTCTAGTGACATACGTAACCAAACCAAAGCAGAGTTCATCTGCCCAGTGCGCAGCAAGCCAACAAAAACTGACACGGAGACTTTGCAGTGAAGACAGGCAATTTATTGGCATGTCGTCTCCCAGGAGAATATTGGGAGCCCATGCTCAAAAGTCCCAAACTCCCTGCAAGTGAGGGTTTTTTAGGGCAAAACTTGGGGCAACTGTCACATGAGAAGGTAGATGCTAAATCTAAAATATTAGATTCTCTCCTTTACTAAGGCATCAATATTAGCTCTTTATTTTAAAACACTCTACCATGCTACAAGTCTGTTATGACATGGTATCATTGATTATGCTTTATGATCTTCTGATCCCAAACAGGTCAATTCTGTGGGCATGCTTGAGGACAATGCTCTGACTTTTCCATTACTGATCCCAACCAGGCACTCACAGCAAATGGGATTCATTGGGCATCTGCCTCAGGACAAGCACAATACTAAACTCTTCCGAAGTACTATCACACTCAATCCCCACAACAATGTTACATTGTATTACCATCTCAGCCTCACTGGGGACATCTCATTACAGACCATCCACTTCTCTCTCCTTGTCTAGTATTCATAACGTTTGGATGACATTGTAGAAGGCAGACTCAAAATTGAATCATTTGTTTGTAAAAATCATTACAATGCCGAGGGACCCCTAGGTGGCCTAGTTGATTAGGTGTCTGCCTTTGACTCAGGTCCTGGGATGAAGTCCCTGTTAGGCTCCTTGCTCAGCAGGGAGCCTGCTTCTCCCTCTGTTTGTGATTTCTCTCTGACAAATACATAAATAAAATCTTAAAAAAAAAAATCATTACAATGCCTGACTCATGTGGAAATTTTGCTTTAACTCCACCATGAATGTTAAGTGAGATTTTTTTTTTCAAGATTTTATTTATTTATTTGACAGAGAGAGACACAGTGAGAGAGGGAACACAAGCAAGGGGATGTGGGAGAGGGAGAACCAGGTTTCCTGCTGACCGGGGAGCCTGATGTGGGGCTCAATCCCAGGACCATGGGATCATGACATAAGTGGAAGGCAGATGCTTAACCAAAGGAGCCTCCCAGGTGCCCCTCAAGTAAGATTTTGAATGTGTCTCTTCTACATACACCGTCCTTTATCTGGATATCCATCATTTTTTGTACTATTAAAATGTATCATATACATTTCATATTGTACATATCATATTTTGTAGCATATAAAATGATTATAGAATCATTAAAATGGGGGCACCTGGGTGGTTCAGTGGGTTAAGCCTCTGCCTTTGGCTCAGCAGAGAGCCTGCTTCCTCTCCGTCTCTCTGCCCGCCTCTCTGCCTACTTGTGATCTGTATCTATCAAATAAATAAATAAAATCTTTTAAAAAAATCATTTAATGATACAAAAAAAGTAACCTATTCAAATAAATACCTCAAAAGTACCTCAAAAATGTCCTTGATGACAATATATATTTAGAATGAGATGTATGAATAAGTTAACCTCCTTAATGAAGAAAAACATAGGATCCCTTGAAACTTAATATTAAGTCAATGGTTCAATTTGCCCCAGCAAATAAATTTTACAGGAAACCCAACAAGTAATACAAGGATTTTCCCCTCAGCTTTATCAAAATAAAAGATATGGAGTATTTTGAAATATGAGATCATAAAAACAGCAGAATTCTGTTCCTCTACTGATAAACTGGATCCAGAATTCAATGTCAAACTTTTTTTTTTCTCTAAAATGTTTGTTTTCATCCCAGATGATTAGCCCAAGATTTATTTTTCAGTTTTATTCTGCGTGTAGTCTCTTGCGGTGTTGTTTATTAGATGTTTTAACTTACACTAGCGCTAATTTTTTTAAATGAATGGATTTGGATCTTAAACCTTGCTGATCATCAATAATGTCTATCATTACAGATTTTTGTTTGCTGAGGGCAAACCAAATTCGGCCCTTAATCTTCTCAGCTTTCTCTAAAACAAACGCCAAATGAACAAAACCCCAAACCTCTACTGCCATCCAGTGGTCTCTCTAAATTTTATCAACTAAAATGATTTCCTTACTGCAGCAAGCCATGATTAGCATTTTAAAAGGAATTTGTCCCCTTAAGTTGCTGGAATGTTTTAGGTATTTTAATCAGAAGCAACTGAAATCAAACACTTTTAAAAATAAACCATACATGTCTATTATATGTACATTATCATCAATAATATTATTTTTACCGTTGGAACTAAAGGATACATACGGTAAGTAATAGCCCATTTCCATCTATGTTTCACACGTGATTTCTTTAACCTCTTATTATGATATAATTCAAAACTCAGATGTAAAAATAGTATATAGATAGATTCCCATGCAGTGACTGCCAAACCCACCAGCATGGATAAGAAATTCAGTTTGTTAGCATTCTCACCAGCATTTGGAGTTGCCAGTTTTTTTTGTTTTTTTTTTCAAGATTTATTTATTTAAGGGAGGGAGAAAGCAGCACAGGGGAGGGACGGAGGGAGAGGGAGGCAAGCAGACTTCTCCTCGCTGAGTGGGAACCCAGGACCTGGAGAGCATGACCTAAGCTGAAATCAAGAGTTCGAAGCTTAACCAACTGAGCCACCTAAGCACCCCAGAAGTTGCCAGTATTATTAATTTTAGTTATTCTTATAGGAGGAGAGTGATATCTCACTGTGGTTTTGATGTGCATTTTCTCAATACACATTAATGAATGAACCTGAGTATCCCTTCTTGTGCTTATTGGCCTTAAGAATCTTCTCCTTGGGAAATGTTTATTTATGTCTTTTTCCATTTTCTAATTGTTCTTTATTGTTGACTTTTGAGAATTCTTTATACACTTTAGGTATAACTCCTTTGTCAGATATGAAGTTTGAAAATATTGTCCCCTAGTGTGTAACTTGTGCTTTTGATTCTCTTAATAAGTTCTTTCACAGAGCAAAAGTTTACTATTTTGATGACATTTAATTTATCACAAAACATTTTTGATGGATCATGCTTTTGATGTCATGCACAAGTCCTAAGTCCTGAAGATATTCTCCTTTGCTTTTTCTCTAATTTATTTATGGTCTTACATTTTGCATTTAAAGCTATACTCTATTTTAATTTTTGAATAAGTGTGAGGTTTAGGTTTAAGAGCATTTTCCAGCCCATTGCTGCAGCACCATCTGTGGAGAATCCTTCCATTGAATTATTTCCATACCTTTGTCAAAAATCATTTGGGTGTGTTTGTGTATAATATATGATTTTTATCTGGCTATATATGAATGCATTGCATGACGAATCCCAACAACTATCTTTTGATGAAGCTAATATAGAAACATCAATAAGAGATGATTTTATAAAAATGAAAAGGAAAGCTCAATAAAATTGAATGACTTAGTATGAAAACATAGAAAATTATTCCAAATGAGAAATGGAATCTTATGTAATAATCACCTACTAGGTTACAGCTGAATTTTATTTTATCTTATTATTATTATTTTTTTAAAGATTTTATTTATTTATTTGACAGAGAGGGACAGTGCACAAATAGAGGGAGCAACAGGCAGAGGGAGAAGCAAGCCTCTTGCTGAGCTGGGAGCAAAATGCGGGGCTTAGTCCCAGGACTCCAGGATCATGACCAGAGCTGAAGGCAGATGCTTAACCCACTGAGCTGCCCAGGTGCCCCAGTTACAGCCTAATTTTAAAAGAAAAGCTATATAACAAATCAGCAGAGAGAGCAGGGTCTCTGAAATGACTTCCATGGTTTAAATCCCAGTTAGGCCTTTTATCAGCTACAGGACCTTGAGGCCCTAGCTACAAAAACTTCTAATGTGTGATTTTGCATTTCCAAAACATAAATAATAATCCACCTATCTTCCTGTGTTGCTGGTAATAGATGTAAAACACTTACTTAGGGCAGTGCTTGACATATTAAGAACGTGGTAAATGCCAGCTATCATTAATCAAATCTGATAAAATACATCTGATAATTCCAGGGACAGCTTGAATCAAACCTATCTTTTAGCATAAAATATATTCATCCTAAATCTTAAACAAGTTCCCAAGTCCATTTCCTCACTCCAAAAGATTATTATGAGGAACAAATGAGCTCAAGCATTAGGAGAGCGTATCACCATGCTCAGTTACAAAGTATAAAGTCCTTTAGCCAAGACTACCTTTCTAAAATGTAAAATACTACTTGTCATATTTTACCAGGATCAATAAGATCAAATGTTTTTGAAGCCCTAATGCATATATAAAGTATTATGTTAGCTACGAGGATTAAAAAGGAATAAATATTAAAAAGGTCCTTGTGCTAGATCGCATCTTCTAGGCTACAGGCAAAATAGGAGCAAACAAAATAGGAAAAGGAGGGAAGCTATTGCTCCCCATGGCTTCTGAGACTAAGCAGGTTCAATATCCATAAAGCCCAAATGTAGATAGAGTGCTGGAGAATTCCAACACCAACAACTCTATTGACCCAGTTTTTATTTTATTTTTTTTAAAGATTTTATTTATTTATTGGAGAGAGAGAGTGTGAGAGCATGAGTGGGGGAGGTGCAGTGAGCAGGGAGCCCTGATGCGATTGATGCAGGGCCCCATCCTGGGACTCAGGGATCATGACCTGAGCCTCAAGGCAGACACTTAACCCACTGAGGCACCCAGGCACCCCATCTACTGACCCAGTTTTTAAAGACAGGGTCAACATTTATGGGGCGCCTGGGTGGCTCTGTTGGTTCAGCAAGCACCTTTGGCTCAGGTCATGATCCCAGGGTCCTGGGATCGAGCCCTGTGTCAGGCTCCTTACCCATCAGGGACCCTGCTTCTCCCTCTCCCTCTGCTTGCTACTCCATCTGCTTGTGCGCTCGCTCGCTCTCTCTCTCTCTGTCAAATAAATAAATAAAATTTTAAAAAATAAAATAAAATAAGAAAATAAAAACAGGGTCAACATTTAGCACACTCATGAAAATGAAGTTTCTCTGATATCCTAAGAGAAAGAAACACAGATTAAGGAAATCTGCTACAGGAGAACAGCAGTTTGATCAACTGAATTAGCATACACAAGAATTGATTTCCAACAAAGAAAATTCCATGTGGCTCATTAAAGCACTGTGACTGCTTATCTCTTATGAAGATAATAATCTAATTCATAATTTATTGATAATTACTGATATTTACTGATAAATATTGATAGGATTTTTTAAAATAGATCATTATTTTGAGGCCAAAGTAGAGTAGACTACTTGTCTACTGAGTTACTGGAGTCTTATATCAACATCCTAGGGTGAGCCAAATCACTGCCCCACACCACTGCTACCTCCTGTCAACTCACCAGTTTGTAGCATATAAAGAGTGACACCTCGTTGATTCAGCCCACTTCACTGACATCAAATACCTCCCTTGTCAGGTAGAAGCAGAGAAGCAAGATGACTCAGAGAAACCAACTGAACCTGTTATAGGCAAAGCCAAAGGCTGTCCAGGAAGTAGTTTCTAGGAAGGAAAAAAATAAAACAAAACAACCATATTATAGCAAGTTTCAGATTTAAAAAAAAAGAAAGCTGTTCATATTCATGCTTGAAACTCAAAGTCTCTTTTAATCAGGGGAAACAAACTGAGGGTTGCTGCAGGTGGGGGGTAGAGGGATGGGTAAACTGGGTGACGGACATTAAGGAGCATACGTGATGTAACGAGCACTGGGTGTTCTGAGACTGATGAATCACTGACCTCTGGCCTCTGAAACCAGTAACACATTATGTGTTAATTAATTGAATTTAAATTTTAAAAATTGGGGGAACAAAAGAAAACTCAAAGTATCCTCTTGACTTCATCACTTTTTTCATCCTACTCTTAACCATTAAAAAAAAAGTAACATTGTTCTCTTTTTCCTGTGTATTACTTTGTTGTGTATTTAATAGTTTGAAGACAGTAAATCTTAGAGTTGGGAAATATATATTTATTTCTTTTCAGGATTATGTCCACATTTTTTCAGAAGAAAGAGTCTTAACAGCATAGCAAAGAGCTGAATGGTTAGCTAAAGCTGAACCCTCTCTGGCATGGGAGCAGGAAGGAGAACTTGCTCACTGGAGTGCAAACTCAGAACATTCTCAAGTTTGCTGGGAGTGAGCCAAAACACTCAGGCATGTTTCTTTTAACCAGTGACAAACTGTCTCTCTTTTTCCTCCCATGTAAATAAGGTTCACAAACCGGAGGAAGTATAATCATAACCAGTCTGGAGGGAGAGCGGACATAGGGGTTGAGTCCAAGATTGCTGTTACCCTGTGGAAACGAAAGGGTATTGTTCATTTTTGGCATTTTGAAAATAACTCATAAAACAAGACTATCTGTACAAAGCTTTATATGGATCAAAGTATTCTCCTGTATATTATTTAACTTTCACAACCTAGATGTAAATAGCAAAGACATAATTGAATCAGTAAAATTAAATATATAGTGGAATTTTGGGTTCCATTTTGCTTTCTAGGAAGCTCTGAATAATCTTTGAAACAGAATTGCTGTTCTCTTGGGTAACACAAGAAATAATTGTATGCATGCAAAGAAATTTTTAAAAAGTGGAAAATTATATTAGAGTTTACCAAACAGATCCACTTATATGCAAACAGCAACCAGCAGAACAAAGTAAACTTCACTGGCAAATCTTACGACTCATAGCCAGCACTAAAATGTCAGGCAAATGATATACAAACCTATATTCTTGATCTCCTAAATTAAATAGTTCTACTTTCCTGAAGTTGAAAAGGAAAGGTTACATTGCCTGAAGAATTCAGCTCTCATTAACCTTTTCCTCTAGGTAAAGAACAACACCACATATCTCTGTCATAAAGTAAAAAGTGGAGTCAAGTCCAGTTAGTGAGAAATAGAGTATGAGAAGTCTTAAGAAGAGAAAAAGAACAAGGAGAATTGGCAAATGTTGAGAAGGTTCAGGAGAGGTGGGTGGGGGGATGGGTGAACTCCTCGGAGGAAGGGGATTACAAGTACACTTATGCTGATGAGCTCTGAGTAGCACAGAGAATTGTTGAATCACTATATTGTACATCTAAAACTAGCACTACCTGCTAATTATAGTGGAATTTGTTTTTTAACATTTTATTTATTTATTCATGTATTTGTCCGAGAGACTGAGCACAAGCAGGGAGAGCGGCAGGCAGAAGGAGAAGCAGGCTCCGCACTGAGCAGGGAGCCCAATGCGGGGCTCGATCCCAGGAGTCTGGGATCATGACCTGAGCAGAAGGCAGGTGCTTAATGGACTGGGTCACCCAGGCGTCCCAATTATAGTGGAACTGAAATTAATTAATTAGTTAATTAATTTTTAAAAAGTGTTCAGGAGAATGTAGTACTTAAACTCTCTATTGAGAAATGGGTAAAATTTAGATAATCAAACAGGAACAAGCAAGATGTTTCAAGTAAAGGGAAAAGCATGTCTGGGACACGACTAGTAAACCAACTTGCATGATGTGGAATGATCACATTATGGACAAACAGACCTAAAGTCAGCTAAGTCTGGACAAGCCAGAAGGAACCACAAGGTCCTGGACAAAGGTGAAGAACTTAAAATTTTATTTATCCTTTTGAAAATGGGGAAGTTGAGATGCCTGGGTGGCTCAGTCATTAACCGTCTGCCTTCGGCTCAGGTCATGATCCCAGAGTCCTGGGATGGAGCCCCATATGGGGCTCCCCGCTCCACAGGAAGCCTGCATCTCTCTGTGCCCGCCCCCCCTCCTCCCCACTTCTGTTCCCTCTCTCGCTGTGTGTCTCTCTCTGTCAAATAAATATATAAAATCCTAAAAAAAAAGGGGGGGGATTTATTGATGTCTTTTAACGGGTAAATGACATCATTAAAGGCATTGTTTGGGAAAATTAACCCCATACTGGTACGCAGTCTGAATTAGGGAAGGGTGAAACCAGAGGCTGGAGGACAAGTTAGGAGGTTACAGCAAGTGTCCCCTTAGAGGTCAGGGTCTGACCTCAACAGAGGGAGTGGGAGTAAGAAGGCAGGAGGCTAATTGCAGATCATGACTGGCACCCGGCATTTACAACTTGCCGGCCACTCTCTGAGTTTCATTTGATCCTCTTAAACTGCCCTGTGAGGTGAACACGAAACAAACTGCCCAAGGTCAATGTACCAAGTATTTGATAGGTGTATCACATTGAATACACCCTCTGTACAATTACCTCTACCAGAGAAGCTTGAAGAAAGATCAAGGAGGAAAGAAATACGTTTTCTTTTATCACCAGGAGATTTAGCCTGGCCTGTGAGCAAATTCCAGACAGAACTCAAAATTCCTGGATAACTAAGCTACCCATACTCCTGCTGAGGCTGGTCCCTTTTCTGAATTACTCAAAGAAGTATTTCTTAGAAATTAAAAAAAAAAAATCATAGTAAACATTTTATTATAAATATATTGAAAGAAGAAATCCGGGGTGCCTGGGTGGCTCAGTGGGTTAAACCGCTGCCTTCGGCTCAGGTCATGATCTCAGGGTCCTGGAATCGAGCCCCACATCGGGCTCTGTGCTCAGCGAGGAGCCTGCTTCCTCCTCTCTCTCTCTGCCTGACTCTTTGCCTACTTGTAATCTCTGTCTGTCAAATAAATAAATAAGATCTTAAAAAAAAAAAAAAAAAGAAAGAAAGAAAAAAAAAAAGAAAGAAAGAAAGAAGAAATCCACTGAAATTTCTTGATGGCCTTACATTTCTGTACTCAGACCTTGGTTCTCATCATTCACATTCAATGTCCACAGGCCTCTATCTCCTGCCTCTTTTACTAATAAGAAAGTGAAGCCTTGGGAATGCAAGCAACTTATTCAAGGTCAAGCTGGTATGTTTTAACGATCTGAATAAAATTACCATCTTGTCAATTAAGCCCTAGATTGTTTCCAGTACACACCACCAACTCATGCTATCTAGAGATCATTTATTTTTACTTAGAGAAAAAGAAAAAAGAGTGTGGCTGATAATAATGAACTATCTCTACTATTTTATGCTTATTTTGCTATAAGCACTTCTGAATATTGAAATGTCTCCTGAGATTTCCTCATCAAACATTTGATTTATCATTATCTGAAAGAAATAGCTTACTATTTTTCGCTCCATATATCAACAGGATCATTTTCCTGACTTTCATTATCATAAAGGAGCCCAGGCCTCTGTTACAATCAATGCCGCTCATCTCATTAGTCGTAAAGACATTGCACAATGCTGGATTCTTCAAGATGTAAGGGTGAAAACAATGTATGTGTCTTTCTTTTTTTTTTTTTTTAATTTTTTATTTATTTTCAGTGTAACAGTATTCATTGTTTTTTCACCACACCCAGTGCTCCATGCAATCCGTGCCCTCCCTAATACCCACCACGTGGTTCCCCCAACCTCCCCCCCGCCCCCCCCCCTGCCCCTTCAAAACCCTCAGGTTGTTTTTCAGAGTCCATAGTCTCTCATGGTTCACCTCCCCTTCCAATTTCCCTCAACTCCCTTCTCCTCTCTTTCTTTCCCCATTTAAGCTTAAACCACTTATCTTATATATCTGCCTTTAAATACTCAATTGTATAGGCAATTTGAGCTCTAATTGTGCTAAAGAAAAGAGTTCAATAACAATGGATTATTCTCACCACAGGGAGAGGATAGAAATAAAATAGAAAAGAGCTAGCAAACTCATGTTACCCACACAGTCTCATGGAACTATGAATTTCTAGCCACAGAAAATTACAATATTTATCATACAGCAGAAACTGTTAAAATTAATGAATGGAATTAATTGAAGGGCTAAATGAAGTTTCTATAAAATTGGAATGTGCAAACTGGTTACAAAGAAATGTGCCTATAATAAAAAGAACGAAAATTCTGTCTCCAGTAATCAGTTCACATTTACTTGTGGTTTGCAAGAGGCCTAAATTATGAGATAAAACAATTTCTTTAAAGGTTTACTTACAAAATAAATGCTCTAATAAAAATAATGTATATTTCAAATAATTCTTGCAGATTAAAAAAATTTAAAAGCTCGATCATTTTGATGACTTTGGAATAAAGTCTGCTCTAGGGGTGCCTGGGTAGCTTGGTTAAGTGGCTGCCTTTGGCTCAAGTTATGATGTTGGAGTCTTGGGATCGAGTCCCGCATCATGCTCCCTGCTCAGCAGAGTGCCTGCTTCCCCCTCTGCCTCATGCTCTCTCTCTCTCACTCTCTCTTTCTCTCTCAATCTCTCTTTCTCTCTCAAATAAATAAATAAAATCATAAAAAAATAAATAAATAAAGTCTGCTCTATTTAAGAATACCACCCTAGTGCCTGGTTCACAGAAAGATGCTGAAATAAACTAACTTTTATTTGACTGACACATTGTAAAAGAAGAAATTAATGATATTGAGGGACTCTTGGAGGTCTGACAGGTTTTTTTTTTTAATGTTTCTTAGGAGTTGCATGTACAATGCAAAGTAGACTTATTTTTAAGCAAAAAACAGATATACTCACAGGAACACTCTCACATCTTACTCGATCTAATTGTCAAATTGATTGACAGTTTATATTAGGATACAGTAGGAGAGATTTCCTGAGGAACATGAGCACAAAACCATTTTCCCATCTATAACTTGATTTGTGAATGTTGCATTGGTGTTACCAAATGGAAAAACTTGGACTTTTCCTCCATAGCACGTTCAAAACTCTACTGACCTGATACGAGACACATCAAAAATTAAACTAGAACCTCAGACAGATTTGATGTTGACTGGAAATCTGTGATATAATCTTACCAATATATGAGGATCCGTTGTATAGGCTGCAATCTTAGAGTTTAACATCAACTGCTCAAATATTTGCTCTAAATGACTCCTCCCTGCCCAAACCCATCTAATATGAGCATGAGTCAGCCAGGATATGCTGTCTGTCTCCATTAAACATCTTCTCGGAGTGGCGTGGAGCCTTCAGGTGACACTGAGGGTGTAGGACATTTCACTGCAATGTCAGTGCATGACTACGCACAGGTAAAATTTGCTTCCATCAATAAGACTGACATGATTGCAGCTGGCTTGGTCTGGATTTGCTCTGAATGTGAGCTTCTCCCTCACTTCCAGTTCAAGTTACAGAGACTACCAAAGAAGGAATCAGGAACCTGGAGCATAATTTAGTTGGGGGATCTCAGAGAAGAAAGGAGGAAGCGGTCAAAATGAAGGACATAATGTCACTAGACGTGGGAAGAAACTTTTTCTCTGAATGAAATTTTTAAAAATGACACTTGACTGTAGTCAAAGTTGCAAGGAACTCAACTACTTTAAAAATACCTGTGTGAGAAGAATGGTTTAAAAATAGTTTTATAAGTCACCTCCATTTAAAGAAAGAAACTTACATCATCATGATCTCTGGTAGGTGAGAGTAACTGAGTATAGAGGCACAGGGATGTATTTGATTTAGGAAAAGTCAAGACTGAGTACAGATAAACAAAGAAGATCTGGGATATTATTAGTTTAAACTGAAGGATTGAACTGAAGAATTTTATTACAGGTTAAAAATAACAGCCCACTAATAGAGTGAACTTTGAAGCAATGTGAACTCTTTCTTGTGTCCTTACAAATTTGTGTTAAGTCCTGTGCCCTGCCAGAAGTCATCTGACCTTGGTGGTTTAGATAAAACTGGATTGAAGCCCGTATTTCCATTTACTACAGAAGTCCAAAGGCACACCATGATTGTTGGCTACTTTCTGGACAGCTTACTACCTCATGACTTCCTCTGCTTCTTGGGTTCTTGTTCCACACACACTGACGGAGTTCTGCTTCATCTTTTTTTTTTTTTTTTTAAAGATTTTATTTATTTATTTGACAGACAGAGATCACAAGTAAGCAGAGAGGCAGGCAGAGAGAGAAAGAGAGAAGAAAGCAGGCTGCCTGCTGAGCAGAGAGCCCGATGCGGGACTCAATCCCAGGACCCTGAGACCATGACCTGAGCTGAAGGCAGAGGCTTAACCCACTGAGCCACCCAGGCACCCAGTTCTGCCTCATCTTAACTGGGGTGTAGAACAACTCCTCTACTGTGTCAAACAAAAGCATTATGAGCATATGTGGTTTTACTGATGACTGGAGATGTGGGGAACAAAAACACATCAGTTATGGTACTGTCCTCTTCCTGAAGTCCATTTTTAACTACTTACCAGAAGTTTCTCTCCTGGCTTTTTTTCTCCACTTTTCCATTTTGTTGACTTAGTAAGGTTTGTGTATATAGTCTGATCTTGGTGCGGCTCTCTCTCTCTGGCTAGGTAAGAGTTGCTCTTCTCATCATGGCACAGGAGAGGGGTAAATCTATGCCCTGCTTTTCAGGAAGGGAGAGGGCTCTTCTTACATTCCCTGTTTGCCAATTGCCTTCAGCTCAAAATAATCAATATGCCACGATGGCTTATTTGGAGGTAGCAAAGATATCCTGATCTCTTTCACAAAGAAGTGAGGCATCTTTCTCCCCACTTTACAGATGAGGATTCTGAGACAATGCTAGGAAACCTCCGCCACATGACTCTGGATTAAATGGGGAGACCCATAAAAATACTCAGTTCTGGTGGCTCCTACTCACACGTTTCACAATGCTTTCTTATATGGCAGCCAACAGTCAACACAATTCTCTAAACATCTATAATACGCATTTTGAAACTTGACTATATATCATTTTGTAGTATTTCTTGGGAGCCTTTTCTCCCTGACAAGACAGTAAGTTCTTTCAGGACCAGCACTAATTAGTGAACTTCTTCTCCTCTATCCCCAAGATTAAGAACCAGTCACCATATTTAATAAGCATCTTTAAATTTCTTTAAGCTAGTTTTACCCTTCTGTGAATAATAGGATAAAACCATCTTGTACAGGGGCGCCTGGGTGGCTCAGTGGGTTAAGCCTCTGCCTTCAGCTCAGGTCATGATCTCAGAGTCCTGGGATCTCCCACATCGCATCGGGCTCTCTGCTCGGCAGAGAGCCTGCTTCCCCCGCTCTCCCTGCCTGCCTACTGGTGATCTCTCTCTTTCTCTCTCTGAAATAAATAAATAAAATCTTAAAAAAAAAAATTCTTGTACAGATTTTAGAATACATGTGGCTTTATTGGTATCTTTAAACTACCAGGAACAGGATTAAAACAAGAGGAATACACATTTGAACAAATTATTTGGAAGGATCATCACTCAGGATTAACTTTCAGCAAAATTCTATGAAATGCAGTTTTACATACATAAGTCAGAAAATCCCATTTTCCCCTTTTTGTTGTTTTGGAACATTCTGAGGAGTTCCTTTCCCCAAGGATACCTACAGTGGTCCTTCTGTCAGGAGCCTAGGGGTATATTATGGCCCCTCCCTCCACCTATCCTTCTGAGTTATTAGTCAAATAAAACTATTTGGTTGAATCGTATTAGAAAGAAAGGAAGGAAGGAAGGAAGGAGGGAGAAAGGAAGAAAGGAAGGCAGGCAGGCAGGAAGCAGGGAGGAAGGAGAGAGAGGGAGAGAAAGAAAAAGAAAATAGGTTTAAGGGAACAGCTATTAATATTTAACCACTCATGATGTATCTTATGCTGTTTCTTTTATTTATATTCTCTCTCTCTCTCTTTATCTGGGAAAAGGGAAGGGAGAAAGAGGGAGTGGTTAATAAGAGAATGTTAGAAATAATATAACACAGTTAACTAGAACATTCTTTGGCTTTTATTATGCCTTTTATGCCTCCCTTCCCCCAAGTAGGCTTAAAATCTTCTATTTCAGAATTTATACTTTTTAGTGCATTTAATGGGTTTAGACATCTTCCTCTGCCAGACTCTAATCTTTAGCACAATTAATAGTTTTTTTCAAAAATATTTGTGAAATAATGGATGAATAATTACCAATTCGAAGGAAATTCCTCGGTTTTCCTCTGTAATTTATCCTAATATTCAGTCAAAGTAGTTGGTTCCATGAGGGAGAGTGTGGGTATTGAGTCCCTTCAGAGAAGGCAGGGTACTTTCTCCCTCATTCCACAGGGCACCTGGCAACACCTGAGCCATTTGGATGCACTGCGACATTCCCCGCAAACAAGAACCCAAACAGCTCTCTTATCTACCGAGTCTTCCGAGTTACATCATAAGGGTTGCAGAGAGGTGATGAAAACAGGAAGTCTGTTGGTTAGAACTTGCACACACAGCATCTCACAACACAAGGAGATCTCACCCTCCAAATATCACCTCCTTCCCAGGAGGCTCAGCCAGCACAGCCCCTGGTGTTCAGGGAACCCCTCAAAGAGGACAACTGGGAAAAATCAGAATGAGATTCTGATGGTGAATTTGTATTTCATTGAGTTTGATTGCCTCTTTCCAATGCTGGAAAAGACACCACGATAGAAGGCTAAATTCTCCTTCCTAGGATTTCTCTGCTACACTTTTTCCTTCCACACAGACAATTTTACAGTCAGCCTAATCCCAACCTCTATTTTTTTTTTTTTAAGTGTGGAAAGGCTGATCAATCTCTGCCCCTGAATAATCCTAATAGATACACCAACATGATAGGCAAAATTTAGGATAAACATTTGGATATGCTCAGCGAAGGCAAATCTGTGGCAACTGGCTGACAACTTCTGGTCCTTGGGAGAAGCTAAGGAGTTCAAGTGAAGGGATGAGTTGTAGGATGGGGCTTTTATGCCTTTGACACAGGAACGAAGGGGATCCTTCAGAGCCTGCAGGAAGAAAATCGTGGTATGACATGGCCTCGAGTACCCCATTATGGCAGAGCAAGACACGTGGGCGACGTATTGCCCCTTAAGAAACTGGTCTCCAAATGTAGCCTTTTCGTAGACGTTCTGACTCGAACAGCTTTCATTTTATGTACTTCTTTAAGAAGATATCCATTGTGATTATCTTGAAATGGAACATCAGAAACTTATCAACTTTATGTCTTTCACTCACCTGGAGTTCAAAGTATTGTAGCAGCTCTGTTTCTTTTCTGTAAGGAACTGCTCCAGGTTGACCGCGAGTTTCCCTATATGAAGTAAATTGAACAGTTAGGGGTTTACGAGATTTAGCACACGAACCGAACGTCTACATTAAGCACTGTGTCGAGTTGGAATTACTTGCTGTTGGAAAATGAACTGCTGTAATAGTTCAGCGCGAACACTGAGTTTTGTCAAAAATCTGTCACTTTCAATGACAGTGAAAATTACATTTAAGGAAGAGTGCTGTTTCTGGCTTTGCAAGATGTGGTTTCCTCTGTCTCATATAAAATGAATCTGCGGAAGTAATCAAGGAATGTCAAATGTCCACTGATGAAATCGGAAGGTTACTTAAGAATTACTAGTTGAGGGCACCTGGGTGGCTCAGTTGGTTAATCGACTGCCTTCGGCTCTGATTGTGATCCTGGAGTCCTGGAATCGAGTCCCGCATGGGGCTCTCTGTTCGGCAGGGAGTCTGCCTCTCCCACTGACTTTTCACCACTCATGATCTCTCTCTCTCTCAAATAAATAAATAGAATCTTAAAAAAAAAAAAAAAGAATTGCTAGTTGATTTCGTTTTATTTTGTAGTCATCAGAAAAGGTCCCAACTTGTTTTATTGGTAATTAAAATCCCCTATTGACTTAACTTTTTAATTTCATTTCTCAGAAACAAGGCTCATGACCCTCTCTGTGAAAGCAAAATTACCAGTCGAAACTGCATTAGATTTTTAAGCTGTAGATTGAATTTGGTGCTTTGACACAGTCGTTTACTAAACAGTTTAACATCAAGCTATGGGAACATGAAGACACTCTTAGTGGGTCCATAGCAATGGCGAAACTACCTCAACTCGTCTGCAAATAGCAAATAGCTCCTGCTCTTTGTAAGCTAAAGTATTTTCACACTTGGAGTAACATTGCCTTTTTTGTTTGATTGTTTTTAAATGTACATCTTCATGAAATAAATATGAGAACAGAAGGCTCTATTTTAGTGAAAGAGGCAATCAAACCAAGTCTAGCTCCTGAGGTGGAAGCATGGAGGTCTCATTTGCTCAATTCCTTCCCTTCACCCACACAGCATTCTTTTGCCTGAGAAGGGCGGTCAGATTTTACGAACAAACAGGAGAGGGAATTGAAATTACTGAGCCTAAAGCAATAGGATTTTGGACAGTGGAGAGAAATCGCCTGGGAAATATTATAGCCTTGTTGTCGGAATCTTGGGGTCACAGAGGAAGTTGAATAAAGAGGCCTACCGGGACCCATGGATAAAGTAGGGATAGAAATAACATATGGTAAGAGCGTGAGAGGGATCTGTCTGCTTCTCAAATAATTACTGTCATTTTATGCACGCAGGTGGACAAAAGAGCAACAAGCAACCAGTTAGTCTGATACACGATGAAGACCTTTACACAGTTGTAACAGTTGCCAAGCTTCTCAATTACCTCTATGGTGCTGAGTATAAATATTTCATTTCAAAAATATTTTTTTCAAATATTTTAAATCCTCTGTGGGAAAAGGAAGAAGAAGGAGGACGGGGAGGGGGAGGAGGAGGAGAAAACAGAGAACAGCAAGCTAAGCCACTAGAGGCACAAAGATGTACAGAACTCAGTCTGCATACATGAGGAATTCAGCCTTTGAAGGAAAGTATTAGAGATAGGGAGATGGATGGATCAATTTAAATGTAGCCTGGTAAATGCTGTTACAGAGCTGGGAACAGAATGCTCATGGAGGACAGGGCAAGTACTTTTTTCTTTTTTTTTTAAGATTTTATTTATTTATTTGACAGAGAGATCACAAGTAGGCAGAGAGGCAGGCAGAGAGAGAGGGAAGCAGGCTCCCCACTGAGCAGAGAGCCCAATGCGGGGCTCGATCCCAGGACGCTGAGATCAGGACCTGAGCCGAAGGCAGAGGCTTAACCCACTGAGCCACCAGGTGCCCCAGGACAAGTACTTTTCTTGAGGGAAGTCAGGTTTCTCACAGTATTTGAGATGGAGATTGAAGAAATAACAGCAATTTGCCCGGTGGTGGGGGGAGGACAGTGGGGGCACCTGGGTGGCTCAGTCTGTTAAACATCTGCCTTTGGCTCAGGTCATGGTCCCAGGGTCCTGGGTTTGAGCCCTGCATCAGGCTCCCTGCTCTGTGGGAAGCCTGCTTCTCTCTGACTCCTTCCACCCGTCACCATGCTCATGCTCTTGCTGTCACTGCTCTCTCTTTCAAATAAATAAAATAAAATCTTAAAAGGAAGTAAAAAGAAAGAAAGAGAGAGAGAGGAAGGAAGGAAGGAAGGATGGAAGAAGGAAAGAAGGAAAGAAAATGCAAGTGTGGGATTCCAGTCACGAAGAAGAGCCCTGATGTATGGCATTTGCAGGATGAAGGAGAAGGTCAGTGAGAGACAAGCACGGAGTTCATGAGAAACACAAATTCGGGACAGGCTTCAAAGGCCGGTAGCAACCAGAACAAAAAGGTTCTCCTTGCCGTCTGAGGCAGCAGTTCAGAATCAGAACGACCTGTTAGGAGGGCTTGCTAAATCACAATCACTGGACTAAAGGGTTGTGTCTTCCCGAGGTCTGGGGTGGAGCCCAACACTTTGCCTTACTAACAATTTCCCTGGAGAGTTAATTCTGTGGATCCAGGGACCACCCTGGGGGACAGAGGGAGAGAATCTGATTTCATCCTGAGAGCAGCTGAGAGGCAGTAATGAGAAACGGTGGAGAACTTTATGGGAAAGACATGGAAATCATTGGCTTTTGTTTATAGTGTGAGATATCACTAGTGTATGGAAGTCTGGTAACAGGAAAATAAACTAAGTATTATTAAATATTCTAATTGAGAGATAAGCGAGAGCTTTCTACCTGGTAGAAACTTGAAGGAAGAAAAATAGCTAAGAAATATGTCTTAGGTAGAAGGAACAGGATTTGGCATCCTCTTGGATTTGAGAATTGAGAAAAAGAAAGAAATGAGGAATGACAAAGGAAGTCTTCGCTTAGGAGAATAGGAACTTAATGGGATTTCACCTGAAGGATCCATTATAAAACACTGGAGCAGATCTCAAAAAGGAAGGTTAGCATGACTTCTGTTTCTAGAAATATTGCTTTATGGATGGATCCTCTTTAAAAACATCCCCATACAGTGCTGGATTAAAATACAAATCCTCTTTAGTGCAGCAAAAACTTGATGATATTATAAATGATGGTTATGTGTCATTATGCTTTTGCCTGACCCATAGAACGTACACCACCAAAAATGAATCCTAAGGTAAACTATGGACTTTGGGTGGTTATGATGAGTCAATGTAGCCTCATCCTTAGTAAAAGATGTACCATTCCAGTGAGTGATGCTGATAATGTAGGAGGCTGTGCATTACGGCGGCAGCGGGGCGGGGGCGGGGGGGGGGGAGCGGAGGAAGGGACAGATAGCAGAGAATAGGCAGGGAATATGTGGGAAATCTCTGTGCTTCCCTCTCAGTTTTTTTTTTTTTTAAAGATTTTATTTATTTATTTGACAGAGGTCACAAGTAGACAGAGAAGCAGGCAGAGAGAGAGAGGAGGAAGCAGGCTCCCTGCTGAGCAGAGAGCCCAGTGTGGGGCTCGATCCCAGGACCCTGGGATCATGACCTGAGCTGAAGGCAGAGGCTTTAACCCACTGAGCCACCCAGGCACCCCCCCTCTCAGTTTTGTTGTTAACCTAAAACTGCTTTTAAAAAGTCGTTAAAAAATCAAAAATTTGTGACATTAGGGACTGACATACACTTCAAATGCTACACAGAGCTTAAATAGGATACAGGACAAAAAAAAAAAAAAAAAAAAAACCTTTGGATTTGGTCAGAGGTCATTGTTTTCCAGAAAAGAAAATAGTTTTCCTCAATGAAGAGAAGATAAGATAAACTATAATCAATTGAGGAGTGTATAGGAGTTAAGAAAATGGGCACATAAAATGTGACTGCACTCTTTTTTTTTTTTTTAAGATTTTATTTATTTATTTGACAGACAGAGATCACAAGTAGGCAGAGAGGCAGGTAGAGAGAGAGGAGGAAGCAGGCTTCCTGCTGAACAGACAGCCCGATGTGGGGCTCAATCCCAGGACCCTGGGATCATGACCTGAACTGAAGGCAGAGGCTTTAACCCACTGAGCCATCCAGGTGCCCCTCTTTTTTTTTTTTTTTTAAAGATTTTATTTATTTATTTGACAGATCACAAGTAGGCAGAGAGGCAGACAGAGAGAGAGGGGGAAGCAGGCTCCCTGCTGAGTAGAGAGCCGGATGCGGGGCTAGATCCCAGGACCCTAAGACCTGAGCTGAAGGCAGAGGCTCAACGCACTGAGCCACCCAGGCCCCGTGACTGCACTCTTAAGAACTATGGCATCAAAGAAAAGGGAGGATAGAGGAACTTGGTGGAAAGATCAGATCAAGACAAATTGTTGGTGGTCACTCAAGGGTAGGAAAGGGATTTTAGCATATATGGAGGTAAATGCCAGTGGAAAGAAAACATCCAAAATCTTTAAATTAGATATAACTGATCCAGCAAAGCCCATAAGTAGACAGGAAGTATTAAGAGATGTCTGCCAAAGAATGTTCCTTTTTCTACTCTCTTCCCTAACGGGAGTAACTAAACAGTTGTCATTACTGACACTCTTTGAGTAAGTATTGAATGTGAATCTGGCTTTAACGTTAAGTTGCACCTGATCTCTTTACTTTTTAGAAATCAACCTCATTTCATTTTCTTGGTCCTATCCCATTGTGCTGCTGTGAACCTTAGTCCTTCTGAGAATCTGTCTCTGTCCAGCCCCGAGCTGGACAGAGACCCCAGTGCTCTGCTTCTGGGGTCACATGAAACGACATCAGGGCTTCTGGTCATCTGCAACCATCCTTGCAATTACCAGAGTTACCTCTTGACCCTATCATTGTGGCTCCTTCAGCTTTGGCAGATCTTAGCTCCTCTTACACCATAAAAACTTACCATGAGCCTCCTTACCTTCACCCTGTCTTATATACATTGACCCAGAAGAGCTAAAGCCCACTTACATCCATAGTCCCTGAGGACATCTAGTCACATGGTTCTTCTCAGCTGCAGGGGGGCTGGAGAACATCAGGGAGCCTCCTGACCTTCACCCCCCACCCCCTTCCAGAAGCCCTACAATGCCCAACCCCTTGGGGAGTCTTGCCAGCTTTCCAGGCACTGGCATGAAGAAGGATGCTAACCCCTGTGCTCTCTGGGTCCACAGGCTCCCTCCCTCAGCTTGGGGGACCCTCTGTGTACTCTGAAGGGATCCTTTATGGTCTTTTCAAAGCACTCTATCTCTGTCTTCAAATGACACTCCACCTTTTTCCTGCTTCCTGCAAAACGTAAGTTCTCTGAAAGTTTGAGGCTTTGAAGAACCAAAAGACAGAATGATTTGCAAACCAGTTTCGATTTCTGTCCTGCCCCTAAACTGCTTGCGACATTGAGATGAGGCATGGAGGACAGAAAGATAGCTAAGTATGGGGCCGGGGTTGGGGGTGGGCGGGATACTCATACACACACATACACATCCCGTGCCAACATGTCTACCACACGTTTTACCTTTATTGGCTCTTTTAATACTCACACAACCACACAAGAAAGACAAGATGATTTCTCTTTTATAAAGGAGAAAATTGAGGCTTAAGGAGATTATTTGTCCACTGTTTAAAAAGTAGTGCATGGTAGAAATAAGAATTCAGCTAAATAAATTCTCATCCCCAAATCCCTCCAATTAATCACTCCACTCAACCTCTGCCTTTATTTTATAAAGACAAAATAATGTGGATCTTCACACACATCTACTGAAACAGCAAAGACCTCATAAAGTCTGCCTTTTATTAATGGTTATGTAGATTTTAAAGACATGGGTTAACCTCATTTCCCAAAGAAATATATAAAAATGAAACTGAATGTAATATTAAGTATTTATTTGAAAATCACTGTCTTTAGGCTTTTTTTAAAAGTTTTATTTTTATTTAAGATTTTATTTATTTGTCAGAGAGAGAGAGTGAGCACAAGCAGGGAGAGCAGCAGGCAGAGGGAGAAGCAAGCTCCCTGCTGAGTAAGGAGCCCAATGCAGGACTCAATGCCAGGACTCTGGGATCATGACCTGAGCTGAAGGCAGATGCATAACTGACTGAGCCACCCAGCCATCCCTATCTTTAGGTTTTTTGAGGACAGGATTAATACTTCTATTTCCCCCCACCCCAAATGCCTAAGACATTTCTTAAAAAGAGTAAATGATATTTAGTAATTTATATTCCCACCTATAAATATATCTGGACTATTACTCAGGAAGACACACTCCATGCTAGGAGTGCTGCATGGAGGCTGCATGTTGACATGGAGAAGGCAGACAAAATGTCCTGGGAAACGGGGTCCTTCATTATTGCTGCCAGGAAATGATGTGCTTATCTTGAGACACTAGTACTTTTTTTATTTTAGGAGCACTCCCAAGGGTGTTACCCATTCATCGAAGTGGCAATCTGATACCTACCTCCGAAAAAGGCAGGGATAGAGTTGGAAAGCATAGAAAAATCATGATAATGACTTTGGGGAAAAAAAAAATATATATATATATGACTATATGTGTCTTCTTCTTCTTCTTTTTTTAAATTTTAATCCCCTTTTACTCAGTAACTCAACTTTTGAAAACTGAATCTGATGGCCTTTAATGTGTCAGCTTGGCTGAGCTACGGTTCCCAGTTACTCAGAATCACTTACCTCGATGTTGCTGTGAAGGTGTTTTTTAGACGTGGTTAAAGCCCCTGATCAACTGACTGTAAGAAAAGGAGATTATAAGATCACCTGAGCGGGCCTTGTTCAGTTAAAGGGACCCAGAAGCAGCTGAGGCTTCCCAGAAGGCGAAAGTTTGCTTGCTTTGGACGGCAGTTTCAGCCCATTCTAGAGAATTCCAGCCTGTCCTTCCCGACAGCCTGCCCTACAGATTCCCCACTTGCCTAGCCACCCTCCACAAACACGTGAGCCAGTTTCTTAGAGTAAGTCTCTGAACGTCCATCTCCTCAAGCTTCTCTGCTTGAACCCTGACTGATACTCTTCAGTAAGAGAAATAATCTGAAATTAAATAAGATGCTCACTGGAGCATTTTCATAATGGCAAATTTAAGTGTGCAGTATTATGAGATTAAAGTAATTATGGTACAGTCACCGGATGGGTTTTTAAGTTCTATGCATGAAATTTTGGTAATATAGAAAAAAAATGTTTGACGTACAGGATATAAACTATATGGAGGATGGTCACGGTTATGTAAAAATGTATCCAAAAAAAAAAAAAAAACAAACCTAGAAGAAGACTTGTATTAGAAGATGTCTTTGGGAAGTGGCATTATTTATAATATTTTAATATTTTAAACTGGGAAAAAAGGTAAATATTAATCTTTAAAAAACTGACCATTTATATAAAGCTGCACATTCCTTCAGAATTAAGGACATTTCCAAGTGTACATAATTTTAAAACTACTTTTTTAAAGTCCCTGGTGATTTTTCAAAGAAGTCTTGTGTCTTGATCAATTACAAAAATAAGTACACAACAGTACAGATAAGATTGTTATTATGATTCTGCTTAGTGAAGAGTTACCTGAAATTAAATTTTGAGCTGGACATGTTTCCATCAAAATGAGCCATAATTTTAGCAGTTGTTATAATAGGCCTAGATTCTAACACTTATGTTGGTTTCTGTGCACAAATATTACCAGTGCTGGTCACACCCCCATCTGTGTGGGTTCCAGCAGCTCCCTGCGTGTGTATGTCAATATGTCTCCCTCTCATAAGCTGACTTTGAAAATCAACAGTTTAAAAAAAAATCCACAGTTTTTGTCAGAAAAACTGTGGGGAAAAGGGACAAAGAGACATGGGGGGATCAGAGCAACAAAGCCACGAGATTAGTTAAGTAGATAAATCCATCTGATGTGTGTGTGTAGGACCAAGGTATAAAATGAATTTTCCATGTTCTAGGATTTGTCCAACGAGGATTAAAAACTCAGTAACATACCTTAGTCCTAGCTGCCATATTCAGTCGTTTACCATCTAATCTATTATCACTTCTTAAGCATGTTTTATACATACATTTAAATAGACATGAAATCTAAAGCAGATACCTCTAGAGCAGAACCCATTGTTTTATGTTATTTTATGTGTTTCATGTTGTGTAAGTACCCATTCTATATATCACGAACAGATTTATTGTGCACATATGTGTTTATAATAGGAAGAATATTGATATTTCAATTGGTCAAACATAAAATTATATATGTACTTTTATATTTAAAATCTTATATACTATATGTATGTGTGTGTGTGTGTGTGTGTATATATATATATATACATATATGACATGAGAATGTGGATTCCAAGTACAAGGTCAGTGGGTATCCTTTCTTTTTGCTTGCCTTGTGTCTCCAGATCATGCAGTGACTCCAGATTTTCAGATTTGAAAGGAGTCAAACTTCGGAAGATTTCTAGATCCTGCAGCAGGGCTGAGGCTACTGATGTCCTCAGAGGCATCTGTGCACCTCCCTCCCCCAGCACTGCTGGGGGCACCAGCTTCTTTGAAAAAATATCCTGGGGAGATGTGCTCTTTAGTCAGCAACCCTGAACTCTATGAGATCATCATCATAATTTCATACAGAAACTTTGGAAGAAGTCAATAAAATTTGGCAATGTGCTATGGGCATATGAGCTTGTTAGAGAACACATGTAGTGATCGTGAAGAGTTGATGACAATTCGGGATCCTCTTTTTTGAGGCATCTGTTTTCATTTATATTCAGTTGTTCATCTGCTATTCATTCAGGAAGGCTTGTTAGTAGCTTGGACATATTTAAGCAGTTGACTAGTTGACTCTACATAGAAAACTAAAATACAGATAATGGTCAGAGAAGATTAAGGCAGAATTCATCATATATATATATGTATGTATGTATGTATACACACACACACACACACACACTACATTAGCAATTCTTTTCATTGTGGTCTTATCGTTTTTATTTGCACTGGAGCACATTATGAATAATGTGGTTCTGAGGCAAGTGGACCATTGAGTTCTCTGATTCACAGGCTAGAGCTCCTGTGTTCAAAAGGAGTCCAGGCCTGTGCTGTGGAATGAACGTGGTCCTTTATCCCGGAGCATCAGATAGACTCACTCATAAGTAAGGCATTATTTTTATGTTAAGGCAAGTAAGGCTATTTCATTAAATGGAATTCAAAATTTGTTTCGAAACAGAACACTTGGATCACATCAGGCTCTATACCCTTTCACCTCTATGACTACACTTTGACTCTTTTGGCCACATTTCGTTCACTCGTTCATTCTGAAACAGAACACCAAAAGCACAAGACATAAAAGAAAATCATTGGTAAATTGGACTTCATTAAAATGAAAAACATTTGTTCTTTTAAAAATGCTATCAAGAAATGGAAAGGCAAGCCAAAAACTGGGAGAAAATATTCACAACACAATATGTCAGATGAAAGACTTGTATCCAGAATATATAAAGAATTCTTACAATTTAATAATAAAACAAGTAACTAAAAAAAAAAAAAAAAAAGTCAAACCATCTGCCAAGATGGTTATAGAAAACCTGCCAGCAGCATATGAGTGTGATCTCTGGCACGTAATGACAACTCTGTCTCAGAAACAATGGTAGAACTCAAAAATCGTCACAATCTCTTTCCAAGTGGAGTCCACCTCCTCCCACCACTATATTTGAAACCTGGTAGGACTTGTGACTTGCTTTGACCAACAGAATACACTAGAAATGAGGTTATGCTAGTTCCAAGCCTGGGCCTCAAGAGATCATACAGCTTCCACTCTGGACCTTTTGGAACCCTGAGAGTACCCAGAACAAGTCCCAGCTTATAGGCTGGAGAATGAGAAATGCTGTAGAGAGGCTCTGGTGTCTAAGCTAAAGCCTTCACAGACCAGTCAGGCTCTGACTCACAAGGACCAGCTAGCAAAGCCCCGCCCAAATTGCTATCCACAGAACCTTGAGTTAAATTCAGGGTTGTGGGGCACCTGGGTGGCTCAGTCGTTGAACTTCTGCATTCTGTTCAGGTCATGATCCCAGGGTCCTGGAATCCAGCCCCGTGTCAGGCTCCAGCCCCGTGTCCCGCTCCAAGCTCCACGGGAAGCCTGCTTCTCCCTCTCCACTCTCCCTGCTTGTGTTCCCTCTCTCTCTGTGTCTCTCTCTGTCAAATAAATAAATAAAACCTTAAAAATCAATCAATCAATCAATTAATTAATTAGGGTTGTGGTTTGAAGCCATTAACTTGGGAGGTAGGCTGTCAATCACAATGAGTAACTGATACAGACATCCCATCAGTGAGATGGGATAACACAAGTATCTACCAAACTGGATTGTTGAGATCTTAATGAGATATGTAGTCTGTCCGAGTAAGTAAATACTCCAGTAGGTACAATAGCAATGATTAGTGCTATTGCAACTTTTGATAAAGATTGCTTTGTGGGAGAGGAGGCTTTTTCAAAAGGCTGGCACTTCACAGGGCTACAGTATTATCTGATAACCTTTAAGTTCCCATTTTGAAAAAATACACTATGAGTTATATAGGCTGAAAATGACTCCTGCTGATGAGAGGTAGCGAGGCTCCTCTTCTAGATGACGGCTGTTTAATGTAAGTACATTGTTGGTGCAGAGAGGAAGAAACTTTACGGTTCTTCTCCCTGCTGATCTAACAGCTCATATTCTTCTATCAAATTAAGATTTGTCTCATGTGGCATCACGTTGAATCAAACAGATGTATGGGAGGGAGCAGGGGAAGAAGAATGTGAATTCAACGTGGTTAAAAAGATAGTTTCCAAGAGGACTACATGGAACAAGCTTGAGCAGAATACCTCGATTGTTGTTTCAACATTAGTTGGGACTTTCAGCTGCATTCCATTCAATGTTACCTCAAACAATCGTGTCATCAGAATATAACATTTAGAATTTTATTCCAATGCATCTTTTCATGTCCCCAAGCCCAAACTATAAAAGATATTTCTTAAATATATTCTTAAAAACTGTAAGTGCTGATCAAACACTAATCCTTTTTAGTCTTCTTTTTTTGCATAATTTTAAAATTTTTACAAAGTCTTTCTCAGCAGCAAGTGCATTAACTGTTATACTAACAAGTGTTAATGTAGTTCCTGTCTTTTCCCAAAAGGACCGTAAAACCACAAGGTTTTTAGGATTTAAGGCATAGATATAAATATTCAACCCAGGTGTTTCTAAATCACCTTCCAGAATCTCAAATGATGCTATACTTAATAGCTCTGGCAGAATGTCTTAAGAGTGTCTTCTGTTTGTATCTTGTTATGCTACATCCAGAAGAAATGCATACAATAAAGCAAAGCCTGCTGACATATTTATTTTTAGGATAGTTCTGTCATATGAACTTTATAAGCATATTTGAAAATCCAGCTGTGGAAAGGTATGCATACTAGATAAATGGCTATTGGGCATTTGCCAGACCACAAAGTTAAACTGTACGTCGCCAAGAAAAATTTGAAACCAATGTTAGAGCAATTCATCCTTTTAAGTTAAATCTTCAATTAACCACCTAATTTCTGTCAATATCAATATAGCAATCTTTTTTATGCCTATTAAAAATAAGAAAATAGATTACAATGTTTTTCTGAAATGCTCCTAAATGCGATGTCTTTTCTGGCTTTTGAAAGTCTTATCTAAAAAGTGTTTCTATAAATAAAAATGTCCTCTGTGCCCAATGTAATCAATTTTCCATTTTCAGTAAATTCCCAAGAACTCTACCCTCCACAAGAAGTGTTGGCTCAACATCCTGGTGGATTGTTTCTATTAGCAAATGCATTATTTAGAGAGGAATGTCTCCATGTGTTCTAGATTCCAAGAAGGCAGTAGTTCAATCCTAAGCATTATTTCCCTCCAGTTAGAAACAAAATGGCATTTATTCCTCCAAAAATAGAGTGCTTGAGCCAGAATTTATGGATACGTTCAAATTGAATAATTTTCTCTTTAAACTAAGGCACAATCTGATTCTAGCCCTTGCGTTTCATGAAAATAAAAATTACATCTAAATTATAACATTTATTTTTAATAACCCATACAATCACATAAATACACATAGATAGAAAAAAAGTTTAAAAGTAGATACACCAAAACATTAACAACGGTTATTTCTTTGTTATGAATTTAGTACAAATTTGCTCTTTGTACTTCTAAAAATTATCAAAATGAAAATGGTCTTTTTAACATGTTGAAAAATGAACATGTGGTATATATTCAGAATAAGAACAGAAAAGATTATATATTCTTATATAGCCATTTTATAGAAAATATGAAAGTTGAAGCTAAAATAAGTACTCTTATCTAAAAAATTCAAGTTTACATATTCTTTTTGACCTAAGGTTAGAGGATGTTATTTGTAACTCCTCCAAACTCATCTTTAAAAATTTAACAGGACAGTTCAGTAGTCTATTTTTACTGTACGTCTATCTTAAGCAAGAATGTTGATAACCTGAAGGTTAACATATATTCATAAGCTTTTAAAAAAAAAATCAGAACAACATAATCCAAAGTCTTACCCTTTTTGAACCTGAAAACAAACAAACCAACAAACAAAAAAGCCCAAAAACAACAACAACAACTAAACCTCATGAAATACCTTTTGAACTTTTCCCCTTCAGTTTCTCACAGCATTAAGTTTTCAGTTCCCATGAGTTAAGTAGATTCTGAAAGCAATAAAGTATGAGAACATTATCCTGGAAGCAAAATGTTATTGTTAAGCCACCAAATATCTTTCAACATTGATCATTTCATAACTTTGAAGATATACCAAAACAATTAAAAAACAGGTCTCCTTCAACTTTAGCTTTTACAACTTAACCAATCCACTAAAACTGTACCATGAGGGGAAAGGCTAACAACTTCTTTGAAAATTCTTGTGATTAACTCTTGTTAAAATGTGTGATTTTTGTGTGTTTGAGCAAAGTGCTTTCCTGGGTATTTTCCTACTCAACCTGGTTCACCTTCCTAATGAAATCAGAAAGTATATAATAGCCATTACTCTTTACATTCCAGTCTTAAATGATAGTGGTTTGTCATAAGTTTTTCTACATAACTTCAGATTTAAAAAGCCACTTTCATATGCTGTTAAATGATACTTTTACCAAGGAAGTCAAGAGCAATTGATAATCGTCTATATAAAACGCAACTGGCTAGAGTTGTATAATAATAACACAGTATAATAGTTTTTGCATGTTTCAAAGTGTTATGGTTAAAAATCATAGTTATTGAATAGTTCTTTGCCATGAGAAAAGAGAGAAAGAAGTGCTGGGGCGCCTGGGTAGCTCAGTCAGTTAAGTGTCTGCCTTCAGCTCAGGTCATAATCTCTGGGTCCTGAGATCGAGTCCCGACTTGGGCTTCCTGCTCAGCAGTCAGCTTCTCCCACTCCCTCTGCCTCTCTGTCCTGCTTGTGCTCATTCTCTCTCTCTCAAATAAATAAATATAATCTTAAAAAAAAAAAAAAGAAAGAAAGGTGATTTTTTTCCTAGAAATTACACACAATTTTCTGGATACATCATGATACCCATCCAGTCTCTAATAATAATGATGGTATTTTGGTTCACGTAAATGGAAAGTCCGAAGGTAGATCAGGCTTTGGAGGAAGCTTCCTCTTTCAATTCAAATACTATTTTTATCATTGTGCCCTTTAAGATACTGGCTTTTTCTTTGGGTTCACATGGTAGCTTTTCACTCAGGCACAAATAACTATCAGCTCCAGACTAATCCTTATACTGCATTGTATAGAATAAGGGAGAATCTCTCCTGGTAACTAATATGGACAAGGAAAGAGGTTTCTCTTTCTCAGAAAGACTAAACTCCTTAAAACAAAACAAAACCAAGCCAAAAAATCAAATTCCTTGTCCACAGTTGGGTCACCTGCTCACCTATCAATCAGTATCTGAGAATAAGTAGAATGAGTTATAATGTAAGTGGACCCACACCTGAATGCATGTCACCTAAAACAATGCACCTCAGAAAGGGAAGGCACTGTTGCCCATTAAGAAATGTGGTTGAAGTCCCCAAAGGAAGGAAGAGAAGTGTGAGAGCACACAACGAAGTGTCTACTGTATCTATCAAAATTACATAGATTATTTTATATTAATAATTGTTATATTTCCTCACTTTTCAGAGAAAACAACCAAAAAAAAAAAAAACCAACCAAACTTATACTATGGTCTTTAACTCCATGACCAAAATGAACAATGTACCATGTTTTTGACTTGAAAATAAGTCCCAGATGGACAAATCCACAAAACCTGTGTTTTCCTATGCTTAGAAGAGCAGAGAAGACAGGGGTAGTCCAATGGCGTATCAGAAACCATCTTAGGTAGTACTAAGAAAATGCATTGTATTTGCATCCCTTAGGAGAACTTTATGAAACCACTCCCAGAAAATAGGATTTATGCAGAAACTAAGTCATTCTTTGGGGTAGACATGGCACTAAATTTAGATCAGTTATATAAACAAGACCAACAAATCAATATGTTTATTTAATTATCTGGAATTATAGGTGGGAGGTTATTTATCCTGTTGGACCCATTTATGGACATAGCTCTTTAAAAGTGACTTTCCAGAGGCCTAATATCAACATTCTTTGGTGCATATCATCCATCCAAGACAGAAACTTCCTCTTTTCCATAGCCGGCTAGTCAACCATTCTTTGATTCTATTTCCTCACTATTTCTCTTTTCTGTCTCCCTTTTGTCTCCAATACTATTTCTTTGCTGTAAGTCCGTGTCTCTCCTGGACAGTGTAACTGCTCCCTTACCAGTCCTTGTACCTCTACCTTTGTCATCTTCTCATTTCCCTTCTAAAACTCACTTCGGGAAATCTTTGTAAAATGAAATTCTAGTCCCCATGGCTTCCTGTTGTTTCACAAGGTAAAGCTCCTTAGGTTTATATACAAAATTCTACCTCTCCAGTCTCACTTCTCACCAATAATTACTACCTTTTTTTTTTTTTTTTTTTTTTTTTTTAACAATTTCATGCAATGTGGAATGCCTGAGTGGCTCTGTTGGTTAAGCGCTTGACTTCAGCTCAGGTCATGATCCCAGGGTCCTGGGATCAAGTCCCACATCGGGCTCCTTGCTCAGCTGGGAGCCCGCTTCTCCCTCTGCCTGTTGCTCCGCCTGCTTGTGCTTGCTTGCTCTCTTTCTGACAAATAAAATATTTAAAAACAAAAACAGTTTTATGCAATGTTACTATGAATACTGTAAGTATTTGCTGAGAGTCATAGGGGTAAGTGCTCAGAGCCCCTGGGGTTCCTCTTGGAACCTTTTTGTTTTCTACCAAATCCCTGCAGTCACTTCTGAAATCTCCTGAAGTTCCATGGTGCCCAGTTTGGGAACTAGGGCTGAGGTAAATTTCTCTGTCTGGGGGAAGAAACCAAGGCTCAGAGGTTGAACTACTTGCTTCAGGAGCCCTTGACCAATGCCATCAGGAAGGAAACTGTGGGGAAATACGCTGGAGTGGGATGGGTGCTTAGATGGTGGCCTTGATCTCAGGCTTTGTCCACCTCCAACAAGGCCACTGCAATAGTTTGGCCCGACGGGTATGCAAATTGAGGTCTTCAGCCAGTGTGACATCACACCTGACCTTGTACCCTTGGCATCTAGACTGCCAGCTCCCCTTATCAATCTCATTGGCTTCACTGTGGATATGAATAACATCGAAGAAGGAATTTGAGCACTGGCATCACTTTCTAAGTGACTCTATTGGGGAAAACCACTGCTGGCAAAGCAGAAAGGGTGGATAGGGTGGTGTAGAAAACTTGCGTGTGGAATGATCTGGCCCTTCTCCCTGACTGGCAGTTTGAAATCTTTTGCCAGTTGAGGCTGAAAGGCTTTCCGGGTGGCATGTGGAAAAGGAGACCCACTCCAGCTTCTTATGAAGCAGCTAAACAGCTCTCTGGAGTTGGTCAGCCTGGACAGCTACACCATATCTCTAGCACATGCCTCTTGTTGACCCTGTGTTTTGTCCTTAGGAACATCTAAATTATGTGAGAGATACAAAGGTGTTGGTTTTAGAGCTGTTAAACCCCTTCAACATCGGCATTTTCTCAGGACAGGTCCAGAGAGTTGGCCCTCAGACACCAACCTGGACTTTGGCTTGGTGGGGGTTGGGGAGGGACAATCACAAGCTGTGTCTTCTTCACACACATGATGGGTGCCCACACTGGCCTTAGCTCCTGTGCCCAGTTTACAGAGTCTTCAGGATTGGAATTCCCACTTGGCTACAACTTGGCTGTTTTCCCTTCCTTGGTGAGATTTCTGGGCCTCTGCACATCTATGGTTTCCTTTACGCATCAAATCAGTGAGGTAATAAATTCCCTTTTATATTTAAGCCAGTATAAGTTAAGCTATTTGTGCAATAGATTCAGGATGCTGAAAATATGGTCAAGTAGCTTCCAGTCTGACATATTTGCAGGGCTACCCTCTGTGTGAACTGCCAATCCTTCAGGAAGCCCCCATCTTTCCAGACAGTAATTCAAGTACTTAGTATTAATGTCAAATTTATTTTCTGTCTCTTATGGCTTGTGCATTTTTGCATTTCAAAAACCATTCCCTTACCCCAATGTCATAAAGGTAATTTTTTATATCCGTGCTTCTCCAACTCTAATAGGCATATTTTAAAAAATGCAGATGTAGCTCAAAGGTGATGTCGATACTGTTTACAGATCTTACTTTCCTATTTTCATATTTATGTCTTTGATCTACCTGAAAATGATCGTGAATGGTGTAAAAAGAGGCTTTCCCTGCGTTTTCCCCTATATTAATAGCCATGTATTCCTACAACTATTTACTGAATAATCCATCCTTTCCCCACTAATCAGTAATGTAATAGTTGATCTATATCTTATTCTACATACAGTCTATTTAGGGGCTCTCCACTCTAATAGCCTGACTGCCCTGCACTACAATTGTTTAAGAATTCTAATCACTGTTATAATTACTACAGTTCTATAAAAGCCACACCTCATTTTTCCTCAAAATTTTCTTAGTTATCTTTGGTAGCTTTTCTTTCTTAAACTCTATTATCTTAAATTCTGCAGGAAAATACCGAAGGTTTTGGTTGGAATTAATTGTGCAGAAATTATAAACTGGGCGAGAATGGATAATCTTTATTGAATATTCCTAGCATGAAGATGGTAGATCTCTCCATTCATTTAGGCTTTGTTTTTATTTTACATAAGTTTTGTAATTTTCTACATGAAGTTCACACATCTTTTTATTACATTTGTACCTATGTACATTCATTATAGGTATATAAATATATACCTATACATGAAAATCTCCATTCATGGCTCTTCTATAAAATAAAAGTGATTTTTGTATATAGATATAATATCCCAAATCCACCAAATTCTATTAATTATAAAACTTTGTATAATTGATTTTAGTTTTTCTACACAGCCTTTCTCATTGCTAAAAATCAGTGATAAGGAGAAATCTTAAGTAAAGAAGCAGAGTAAGAAGATTCCAAAAAGGAACAAAGATAAAAATGACAGACTTCTCATCAGAAATAATGCAAAACCAAACAACAGTAGAGAGGCATCTTTAAATTGCTGAAAGGAAGAATAACAAACCTGTTCACCTAAAATTATATACCCAGCAAAAACACCCTTTTTTTTTCTTGACATCTTTTAAAAATGAAAGTGACTTTTTCAGAATTCATCACTAGCAAACTAGTGAGAAGTCAAAGAAATCTCTTCAGGCAGAAGGAAAATGATACCAGGAGAAAATGTGGCTCTCCATAAAGGAATAAATACCAGCAATGGCAAATACATGGATACACATGATTAAAAAAAAAAATTAAACCTCTTTATTTTTTTTTTAAAGATTTTATTTATTTATTTGAGATAGAGACAGAGCACATAAGCAGGGGAAGCAGCAGACAGAGAGTTAGAAGCAGGATCCCTGCTAAGCAAGGAGCCCGACCTGGGTCTCCATCCCAGGACTCTGAGATCATGACCTGAGCCAAAGGTAGACGCTTAACTGACTGAGCCACCCAGATGCCCCTAAACCTCTTTAAAAAAGGAGGACTGATTAAAGCAAAATTAATGACAATGTTTTGTGGAGTTTATACCACATGTTGAGGTAAGATACATAACAAAAAGCTTGAGAGAAAATGGAAGTATGTTATAATCTTCTTGTATTACTTGAATTAGTGCAATATTATTTGGAGGTAGCCTGTAACAAGTCAAAGATTTATACTGCAAACCTTAGGGCAACCACCAAAGCAAAAAAAAAAGAAAGAAAAAAAAAAAAAGCCAATGAAAGAGGTAAAATAGAAACATTAAAAAATTCAATTAGTGCAAAAAGTGCAGGAAAAGCAGCCAGAACAACAAAAAAGGAACTAAGACCAAATGGGAAACAGAAAACAAATAAGGTGGTAGATTTTAAACCCAACCATATCCATAATCAAATTAAATGTAAATGACCCAAACACTCCAGAGATTTTCACATTAGATGAAAGAGCGAGACCAAATTGCCTATTACCTTCAGGAAGTTCACTTTAAATACACCCCAGATACTTGAAAAGATGGGAAATAATTACTGTAATAATACTTTCTAAAAGAAGGCTGGAGTGGCTATATTAATGTCAAAGTAGATTTCAGAAGAGAGGATATTACTAGATAAGCAGGGCCATTTCATAATGATAGTCAATTTGTCATGAGGAAATAGTCAAAATGTTTATATATCTAATAACACATTCCCAATAAATGAGAGAACTAAAAAAATTTTTGTAGCCTCCAACTATAATTACAGTTGGAGATTTCAACCACCCTTCTCTCAATAACTTATACATAAATCAACTGGATGTTATTAAAATTTAGAACTAATGCTCTTTAAAATACACTGTTAAGGAAATGAATGAGAAGGATTGGGAGAAATCTTTACAAAACATGTATCTGACAAAGGACTCTTAAATCTCACTAGGAAGATGACTCTAATTAAAATATAGGGAACATGGGGGCACTTGGGGGGCTCAATGGGTTAAGCCTCTGCCTTCGGCTCAGGTCATGTTCTCAGGGTCCTGGGATGGAGCCCCGCATGGGGCTCTCTGCTCAGCGGGGAGCCTGCTTCCCCACCCCCGCCTGCCTCTCTGCCTACTTGTGATCTCTGTCTGTCAAATAAATAAATAAAATCTTAAAAAAAAAAAAAAATATATATATATATATATATATATATATGGAACATGGGGCACCTGGGTGGTGCAGCAGATTGTGTCCAGCTTTTGGTTTTGGCTCATGTGGGGGATTTCAGGGTTGAGAGATCGAGCCTCGTGTGGGGCTCCATGCTCAGCCCAGAGCTGGGTTTAGATTTTCTCTCCATCCCCACTGCCCCTTCTTCTGGGCTCTCTCTCTAAAATAAATAAATCTTTAAAAATAAATAAATAAAATAAAATAAGGGGCACCTGGGTGGCTCAGTGGGTTAAACCCTCTGCCTTCGGCTCGGGTCATGGTCTCAGGGTCCTGGGATTGAGCCCTGCATCGGTCTCTCTGCTCAGCAGGGAGCCTGCTTCCTCCCCTCTCTGCCTGCTGCTCTGCCTACTTGTAATCTCTCTCTCTGTGTTAAATAAATAAATAAAATCTTAAAAAATAAAATAAAATAAAGGGAACAGCTTTGAACCAAACTTCACCAAAGAAGATATATAGATAGCAAATAAGTATATGAAGCTCAACATCTCTTAGAGAAATGTAAACTAGAATTACCCTGAGATACCATTATGCACAGCTTTAATCGGGTCCTTTTCACTGCGCTGTTGAGGGAAAGATTACCACCCTAACATCATGGGGATGGCCCAGCATAGGACACCTAATACAGGATAGATGAGATCAACATCAGTTTAAGTTACATATACACACAGCCTGGGGGAGGAGGAAGGACACTGTATGCCACTGGCAGGGCCACATGTGAGTAACTCCTGAAGACAGGGAAAAATTAGGGGCCGTGGGAGGTAAGCTTCTTAACGTTATGAGGTGCCCCCTGGTTACCGCTTAAGGGTGCGACTGGGTTCTCTGAATAACGGTCTGGCACGAAACTGGAACCTGCTACTCAGGGACAAGCAGGAACTGTGCCTGGTCCCCCTGGGAAGGAGGGTGGTTTGGCCGGGGAATCTCAGCCAGGGCAGCAGAGTGGGGAGGGCAACTAATGGCGAGGCCATGTGAGGCCCTCCGCATTTTACCAGATGTCAAGACAGCACATGATTACAGCCTTGCATTCAGTCTTTCATCGCACGCACCCACTAAAAGGTTGATAAAACCGAGTGTTGGTGAGGATGCAGAGAAATGCAACTCATAAATTGCTGGTGGGGAAAGAAAAATGGTAGAGTCATTTTGGAAAAGAGTTTAGCAGTTTCTCAGAAACTAAACATAACTTTATCATGGAACTCAGCTATCATCCTTCGGTATTTATCCAAGAGAAATGAAAATGTGTATTCAAAGACTTGTATTCAAATGTTCAAATAGCCTTATTCATAATATCCCCAAACTGGTAATAACCATCAACTAATGGCACAACACAGAAATTGGGGTATTTCCACATAGTAAAATAACTATCAGCAATATTAAAGGAATGAACTGCTAATACACATAATATGGATGATTCTCAAAAGCCAAACACTATAGGGTTACATTTACATGAAATTCTAGTAATAGCAACATTAAAATGACAAAATGCAAATTAGTGGTTGCTAGGGACCAAGGATGGAGGGAGAGGAATAATTACAAAGACGCATGTTGATTAGGGTGATGGTTACAAGAATGTATACATTTGTCAAGGCCTAAGCTAGTCAATGTGATTGTATTTAAATTATTCCATAATCAGACTGATGAAAACACATGGGGGGAAACCCTCAAATCCTTAGGATTCTAATATCAGCAAATTACCTCAGGGCAGGTGCTGTTTTAGTCAAATTTGAGACTCTAAATTTGTTTTCTCTTGTCCCATGGAATTTCTTCTTATTTCCCATGATATTTATTGTGCTATTTTCTGTTGAATATTTGATGACATGTTCCAGGAGTTTTTAAAATTTTTAAAATATCTTGTCTACTATATTGCTGCAAACAGAAATCTCATTTTCTCAAATTCATTGGCTTTTAGTGCTTTAAATGAGACCTGTGTACTTTTGCACAAAATTTCCTCACCTTTTTTAATGGGAGAAATTCCAACTAGGGCTAAAAAAAGAAAATTAATGCTTAAAATATGGAGAATGATTTTAAAAGTTACCAACTTGGAAATTAATGCTACATACTGTATCTCACATTTAAATACATTACCAGATATAGAAATGTAATAGCCAAATAAACGGCTGATTTTTAAATTGAAATTAGTTTAAGTTGTTGAATTTAGAAATCAGTAAAAGTTGTCTACAAAATTTGAACCATATAGTAACATGGGGGTTAGAGGGGGTCTAAGTGTTCATTTAACAAACCACAAAATGAACTGAGAATGTCCTACCAAGCAGGCATGTGCTAAGTGTGGTGGGTACATCAGGAAACAAAACTCAGGATGTTTCTCACACAGAGCTTACAGTATAGCAGGAAGGACAGGCCTTGTGAAACAATTGTGAATAATGGCTTTAATAATGTACAAACTAAAATGAAGAAAAATCACAGGGTGCTTTAATAGTATGTAATGGGAAGCTTAAAGCATGCTAGGGACTTAGGGAATGTTACTTAGAGGAAGTTACGTTTAATCTGAAACCATGCGGTAAGCAGAAGTTCCCTTGACGAGGTGGAGAGAATAGGAAACAAAGACTTGGGTTGTGACACCTGTGTGGCTCGGGTCAGTTAAGCATCTGACTTCAGCTCAGGTCATGATTTCAGGATCCTGGGACTGAGCCCCTCATCAGGCTCCCTTCTCAGCAGGGAGAGTGCCTCTGCCTCTCTCTGTCCCCCTTCCCACTTGTGCTTTTCTTCCCTCCTTCTCTCTCTCAAATAAAATCTTAAAGAAAAAATTTAAAAAAAAAGGAAGGAAGGAAGACAGAGAGACAGACTGGGGATTAAGGAACATTTCAGGTAGATGAAATAGTGTAAGGTCATGGAGAGTCCAGCGCATTCAAAAACTTAAAAAGCAGAGTATATAAAGGGCAAAAACGAATCCTAACCCAAAGGGTAAGGGAAAAAAGAGTAGGACATAATGATTCAAGAAAATGTTGCAAAATTGAGAAACAGGTAAATGGAATACTGAAATGCTTTTAAATTTTAACCCTTTATTTTTTTTTCTTAACCTTCATTCAAGTCTTCAACTGTGACATTTTTAGTTTTCTAATTTGTCAACAGATTAACAATAATCAGAAACTGAAAAAACAAGTGATTCTAAACTAGTATGAATCACTTACTGAGAAGTGATTGGGTACGTTGATGAATGCTTAATGGTTTCTGCCTTCCTTTCCTCTCTACTCAAACCCAGTCTATCGATACTGCTTCTTAAATATATTTTCTTAAATATAAGATGCATTTTTTTCTCTCTTATTTTAACACTTCTCAAATTGGATTGTACAAAACAGATGTTTTTGTTTTTCTTTTTGAAAGTTAGTAAGACCATTTATCACTAAATTTTAATTTAAATGTAAAATATAGACTCCCAAAGTTACTTTCCATATATTCAAGAAGGTAACTCTGGGACATAATACTGAAAAGGTAATATGTTATGCAGAGGAGGATTGCTCATTACACTTTGGGCAACATAATTAAGGTAAAAAACTGGGAAACTTCACAGCAGACACACAGATATTTCAAAGACAGAAGATACTGGTATGATCTATGCATGTTTAGTGAAGAATCATTTCTGATGAGACACCAAATATTAATTTGTCCAGTTTACACCTAATTTTGGAAAAAGAAGGTTTTAACACTCACACATAATTCAACTGAATAAAGAAAAAAAAATAAGTGCATTCAAAACCCTAAACTATCCATTTGAAAGGGGAAAGAACCCAAGGTATTGAACATGGGTTATAAAAAGTTGCATTTAGATGAAAGCAATTCAAAAGAATCAGAATTTGAAAGCTTAGATTCAAATGATGATTATGGTAACAAAACAAGAGGAATGTAAGTGGAAACTGGTGCTCCTCAAATTAAAGTTACCTACAAATTACTTTGGGTTTTGGTGCAGTGCAAATCTGATTCTTAGATGGTGTTGAATGGCTGAAGATTTTGTGTATTTAATTAAGATTCCAGTTCAGGACCAATTAATAAAATAGCAGACCAATTATTAATGTAATATCACCCCCCATGCAGATATTAATTGAAGATAGTCCTTAAACAAGATCAATTTAAATCCAATTTAAGAGTCTTAAATGAGAACTATACATTCTCAATCCCATTATTTCCCTCCATCTCCACTGTCAGTATAAACTGAGTCAGCTTTACTATCTCTTTGGTAGATTACTGTAACGGCCTTCTAAAGTTTCTCCTCCTCTAGCTTTGCCACCTCTTACTCATTCTTCAGAATATAGCACTAGAATAAATGCTTCAAAAACTCAAATCTGGTTAGATATTTTGCTCCTTACTTTTTCCACTAAATTCAAACTGCCCCTGGGGCCTGTATGAAGGGACCACTCACCACTCTCCTCCCACCTACACAGGATGCATGCTAGTCCCAGTGAATTTCCTTCAAATGAATTTCCTCTCAAGGACCTGGTTTACGCTAGCCCTTTTGCTTAAACCTTCCCTGGCTATCCCTCATTCGCCTGTTAGGATTTACAGTAACGCACAAATTAACAGCACTTCCTAGAATCCTTCTCCCTGCCCCCCCCACCCCCATGTATCATACTTCCTTTTAAGTACTTACTAGACATTATTACTTACTTAACTGTCATTTCCTGCCCAGTTTTTAGCTCTGTGAGAACAGGAACCATGTTTATCTTGTTCTCTGCCTGGAGCCAGTGCCTACCTAGGCTCACCCATTGAGACCCAGTAAACACTTCTATCAACTTTGAGTCTATTATCATTCATTAACATATCAACAAAGTATGATGACCCTTTTCTAGAACATATGCTGATTAGATCTTTCCTCCCTCAATACCCTCCTTCCATTGAAAGGATATAGCACAAGGGGCCAGAATGCAACTTTCAATTTGATAAAATCTTACCTATCTGCAAACCTTGATTATAATTTCATTATAATTTGATATTCATTCAGACAACAAATAATGACTAAGTACCACTTAGTTTGTAATGAATAAACAAACAAATACTCAAATGCTAAGCACTAGGGGGAAATACACTTCAAAAAAAAAAAAACCTGAAAACTGACAGAGCCAATAGAGAGTAGTCACAAACAATAACTATGGAATTGCAATAAAAATCAAAAGTATAAACATGACACTAAAGCCACAAAGAGATAGGAGCATATAATTTGGCTTCTGTAGTTGAGAAATCTTTTAAAGGAAGGTACAGAGAAAAAAGCCTTTTAAGGAAGGTATTGTGTCTTAGAAGATAAGCCAAATGTAGGGAAAATCATTCTCTGCAAAAGAAATAGTGTGCAAAAGGGGCGCCTGGTGGCTCAGTGGGTTAGAGCCTCTGCCTTCAGGTCATGACCTCCGGGTCCTGGGATCTAGTCCCACAGCAGGCTCTCTGCTCAGCAGGGAGCCTGCTTCCCCCCCCATACCCTCTCCCTGCCTGCCTCTCTGCCTACTTCTGATCTCTGCCAAATAAATAAATAAAATCTTAAAAAAAAAAAGATTAAAAACAAAACAAAACAACAAAACAAAACAAACAAAAAGAAATAGTGTGCAAAAGCATGACTGAAGAGTCCTATGTATACAGACAGTAGATTTGTAGATGATGACTCTGGAAATGTAGATGAGACTTTAAAGAAAAAAGATCTTCACTGTCCAGGGTAAGAAGTTTGGGATTTGCTCAGCAGGAATAAGAGAAATTTAAAGAACATATTAAGGAGCAGCATAGCATTATCAAAGAAAAACTTCAAAAAACACACTTTCCTAGCAGTGTGGCTACATTAGAGGAGGCAAGACTATAAGCAGAGAGATCAGTGAACAGTGCAAAGAATAGAAGTGGGAATGCAGTGGCAATGGGAAAGGAGTTTGATGGGTAAAATGGTATAAAGGGTAGGATTTGCAGTGGGTTTAGGAGTAGTCATCTGGCTTAGTGAGATTCTATACTGTGTTGATAGCACCTGTCACTTTGTAAAGCAAGCAAAAACCAAACCACCCGAATTAGGATTTAGAGAAGCTAATACATATTTCTTCACCAAAGTGGGGGATAAGAAAAATGGAAAGTGAGTCAGAAAAATGATGATCAATCATGGCACCATTTTAATTTGAATGAGTTTTACACTTTTATAATAATCAGTAACCAGTCAATATTTTATTTTAAAACTTTTTCATAAATATCCTAACAAGGATACATTCTTAAAGAATCTCAGTAGTTTCAGAGGCAAGCAAAATAACTAAAGTAGTAGAAACACTGTCTAGTGAGGACCCAGAAAGAAGGAACTTGGGTGGGTAAATTTTACTGATACACCACACAAAAGTGAAAACCGGTAGTAGATGGAGAGACCTATGGTTCCATCCATCGGGATGATCAAAAAACATTTTAAAAACAGGTATAGAATAATTCTAGTGCATATCCATGTGCATGTCTTTATAATTCTAGCACATGTCTTTCAGGATTTCAACACCAAAGAAACTGGAGAGCTATACCCAATGATTTCATAAATTGATTGCTGTCCAAGTAGTACATATCAACTTTAGGAAACTGAATGATTGGGTCTACAAATTAGAACTTAGGCCACAACATTCAGCTTTCCCATGTCTCTAAGTCCCACAGTTCAACTTTCTTGGGTAATTAGTACTGATTCTCTGCTTTTTCTTACCACCTACCCATAATATAAAATTCAAATAATTTACACATTTGGGATACTTAAGTCTTCTGTTCTTAATTTGAAAGGTTCAGTTGAACATTTTGCATCTAAAACCCTTTTCACAAAAATCAAATTACAATTTTCTATTAGTGATTTAGTTGGCTTCAGAGAGAAAAATAAGGCATACATGATATATAGTCCCCATTCCTACAACTATTAGCTATAATGAAAACCATTATAAAATTAATATAAACTTTCACCACCACCAGCCCAAATAAATTTGCAGGTTCTCAGTGTGCTACTGTTGTCAGTACCGGTTTTCCAGCTTCCTCCTCTCTATGAATAGTATAAGAAACTTGCAGTTTTCACTAGAAACATTAAAACTCAAGTGACACAACAATTAAAGATTTAATTTTGTAGTTTAACTTTAAAGTTTTACACTACTCCAACTCTTCACCCTTTCTACAACTTTCAGCTTGAAAGAAAGGACAGATGAACCTGGGGATTGTTAAAAAGTAAAAATTAAATCTATAATGTTGTTACTTAAGCTCCAAAAGTGTTGTAGTTTGTAAAATTGACAAGGTCCTTTTTAATTTTTAATGCTTCCCTAAGTGCCTGTCAATTATATAAAGCTGTATGTAATGAATGTTATAAAATACTGTTCCAAAGTCTTTAAGTTTTATTTTTCAGTGAATATATTTAGTCCACGTACATTATGTTAAAAATACTAGAATTTAAAAAAAAAAGAGCTACTTTTTCCAACGTATTAATCCTTATCTTTGTCTAGGATTTTCACACTGTTTAAAAATGTTTTTAAGGTTTTATATATTTATTTGACAGGGAGAGAGATCACAAGTAAGCAGAGAGGCAGGCAGGGAGAGAGGGGGAAGCAGGCTCTCTGCTGAGCGGAGCGCCAAATGCAGGGCTTGATCCCAGGACCCTGAGACCATGACCTGAGCCGAATGCAGAGGCTTAACTCACTGAGCCACCCAGGCACCCCCAGGATTTTCACATTGTTGATGTTACTTTTCTTTAATCTGTTCTAACCAGTATTTTACCTCAACATATTCCTTATGTAACTGTTCCTATATAATCTTTACCCAGACCTATTCACAAAGTATAGTACAGATAGAGCAGCACAAGCTGCAGATGCTTTTGTTGGTAGTATAATATATACATTTTATCCAGGTTATGGGAGAATTAAGGGAATGGAGTTAGTGAAAATTCCAATTAATTAAGACTTTAATAATGTAGCTCCAAATAATCTCTCCAGGATTCTCTTCTCTCACTTTCTCAAGGCCCTCAAGTTAATCAAAAAGGGTTTAAGGTTACAAGCTACTTACCAAATTATGAGAGAAAACTTTTCTATTATTTCTAGAAGAGCTAAGAAATAATTTGACTCTTTCTTCAATACCTTCTACAAAGTCAAAATAGCTTTGTATTCTTCAAAGATTATGTTGTCAGGGTAGTACTGAGATTCTTTGTAAGTGTAGATGTATAGCGTTAATATGAGTTGATTTATTCCTTTTTGTTTCAAGTTGTTACATAAAAATATTTTTAATTGGATTCCAAATTTCCACCTAATAATATAAGACATCTTTCACTATATTTTCAATAGCTATTTATATTTTGCATACTGTATATAAATTCAAATTAAAGAAGTTTCAAATAATCTAATTGTATATACAGTTGACCCTTGAACAACACAGCTGTTGGGGAGCCTACTGTCCATGCAGTCAAATCTGCATTTAACTCTGGGCTCCCCAAAAACCTAACTACTAATAGCCTACTGTTGACCAGAATCTTTTCCAATGACATAAAGTTGATGTAACACGTTGTTTTTGTTATATGTACCACATACTGCATTCTTTTTTTTTTTTTAAGATTTATTTATTTATTTGAAAGACAGAGATAGAGACACAGAGCATGAGCAAGGGAAGGAGGCAGAAAAGAGAGGGAGAAGCAGATCCTCCACTGAGAAGGGAGCCCTATGTGTGCCTCCATCCCAGGACCCCAGGATTATGACCTAAACTGAAGGCAAATGACTGAGTCACCCAGGCACCCCATACATGGTATTATTACAATGAAGTAAGCTAGAGAAAACAACAACAACAACGTTATTAAGAAAATCATAAAGAAAAAAGCACCTGGGTGGCTCAGTCGGTTAAGTTTCGCCTTTGGCTTTGGTCATGGTCCCAGGGTCCTGGGATTGAGTCTCACATCAGGCTCCCCGCTTAGCAGAGAGTCTGCTTCTCCCTCTCACCCTCTCAGAGCTTTCCCTCTCTCAAATAAATAAAATCTTTTTTAAAAAAAGAAAGAAAAAGAATCATAAAGATGAGAAAATACATTTACAGTACTGTGTTGTAAAAACAATCCATGTACAAGTGGACCTGTGCAGTTCTGGGCCATTCAACCCGTGTTGTAGAAGGGTCAACTGTATATGTATGCTATACAAGACAGACAGGGAGGCAAGAAAAAGACAAAGAGAAAAGAAGACTTCTTCTGTGTTGCACAAGAAAACTTAAAATATTTCTTTCCTAAATTGAGTTTTTCAAAAGAGAAAATATAAAATAAGTTTTTATGGGAAACCAGCTGTTTTAATAGAAGGTAAAATATTGACATATGAACCACAAGGTGGAGCTATAATTCCATGCTGGTACTGATAGTTTAGAAGTTAATAGATTTTTCTTTTACAAGAAAATCTTTTAATCTTGATTTCTGTAATTTTTTTATAATGGAAAAATCTAAGTGGGTTCATTAATCCTAGAAATATTTGCTGAAATTCTACTAAATTTAAGCTTGTATGCTAACTTTTAAAATTCATAAATTTTAAAGTTTAATGACTAAACACATTAGAATACTAAAAATGCTTTATTTCTACAGTGAATTGAATGTTAATATTAACTTTTAATGTTAGTCTCATGTGACAATATCAAATTACACACAGAATATAAACAGATAATAAGTAAAATACAATCAGATGATCTAAATAATAATAAAAAAGGAAAAAAAAAAAAAACCTCCTTTTTTCCTTCCAAATAATGGAATCAGTTTTCTTAAAGATTTCTCAGGGCCTTATTACTTTTTTTACATATAACATTTTTAAAAAGATCATTTTTCTAGTAATATAGCTAGTAATTTAAAGTGAATTTCATTTTTCTCTTGATTTAACTTCATCTAAGACCTTTTCTCTCTCTAGAAAAATACATAACTTCCCATCACTTAAAAGAAAACAAAAAACCATACTGTGTATCTTGTAATATTGGATGGCCACCATCTGTGTCTGTACTGCTGGTCTTAAAATGTGTTACGGAATAGAGCACTAAAATACTCAACACACTTTTCGTGGTGAACTTTCTGACCTGTTGCCAAATACAAAAAGAGAATCAGACCCTCACTTTTTCAATGTTAACTAAAAATGTATTACTGCTTTTTGATTAAGCATAAAATTGTATTTTTATTTAATTGTCAATGAGCATTTTTAACTTTTCATTACAACAAATTAGTCAGTACAGATGGCAAGATGGTATGCATGAGAGCCTCCTGGGTACAATACGCAAATCCCAGTTGGAATGTTTCCAACAGGATGTAAACCATGGTCCACAAGCCTGTACTTTAAAAAACATATTACTTAGCACACTGCCAACAAATGTCAACACAAAAACACAGTGCTGTAATGACTTCACTCTCTAAAAGAAATGTACTGGCACCTAAGTTTTTCTTAAAAAAGTAAAACAGAGTAAAGAAGTGTAATCATAGCATAAAAATAAGTATTTATTCAATATTGAAAAAACTCATATACCAAATGGAATTCAAATTCTTCATGAAAACATTGTAGCATATTAAAATTTATAGAGAATTCTTAAAATATACAATATGTACAGTAGCCAAAGTCCTAGAGAAGTTGATGCAGAAAATTCTATAATTAGTGATTTGGACATTTCAGTAACTCTGCGGTTTCTTCAAACCTGCAATACAACAAATAAATCATATTAAGTAAAAAAAAATTCATAATGAGGCATAGGTTTAAGGGGCTGAAATTAGGCTTTTGAACCTAAAATAAATTTCAGTATTTTTCTTATTTAAAGGTATAAACAATAATTAAGTATATACTATGGCCAGAGGGGAGAAATAGCAACAAAGTGAATTATGAGTCTTTAATTCTTAGGCCTAAGTTATTTTAATACTTATCAAATTTCAAAATGATATAGTTCATTAAAGTAGTAGACTTCATAATAATCTTATAGAAGTTCATTTCATATTTCCTTTTAATTGCTCTTTAATAACCATTGGTAGTTTCACATTTGTACAAGAAACAAGTATCATTTTTAGTAGTGCTTTACCAATAACTGTCTGACAGACTGGCAATACTCTAATAATACTTAAAATGTCTCCAAACCAACCACCGACATATATTAAATATTTTGCTACATTAGTTACCAAAAGTACATAATACCCTTGATTAACTTTCAACCAAAATATCTTTGCACTGCTTAATCCCACAATTAATTCCATTAAGAATGTTTTACATCACTTGTTGGAAACCAAAACAGTGACTCATCTCACAAACACATAACTGTAGGTGGATTTATTACCCACTGGAGTCCTGGAGGGAATCCCACACCTGATTGAGAGACCTTTAAGGTTTGAAACACACATGCACTTTCCATATATACTGTAATCCTATACAATTCCCTATAGAGAAATGAATTTCTCTTGCCCCTTTCTGTTACTTACATTTTTTTCATCCTTTCCATTTTCTGGATTGTTGTTTCCTTTAATTTAAAAAGCAACAAATTTAGGCGATTTCTCAAAGTAAACCATCATCAAAGATGGACCACGAACATATAAAACACATTCTAAAACATTGCATTAAGTACTATTTACTTATCATAAAGAATTTTTACGAGAGATTAAGATTTACAGTTTCACTATTTTTTCTTGCCAATGGCATCTATAACTAAATCTAATGCTTGCTTGTTCTGACCTTAAAAAGGAAATCATCTAAGCAGTTGCCAGTTTTCTTACCTCTGAATTCTCTTTCAAACCACAGTAACTACCAGCTGAGGTTCTGGGAGTTGAATCTGATGACACTGTACTATAGCCAGAGGATAGAGGAATACCTGTTTGCCTCTCCTCTTTGTTTTTTCCATCTGTGGAGAAATTCATTTTTAGGTTACCTTCTCTTTTCACAGTGGAGTCATATCTAAAAATTTCATGTATATACTGAAGAGAAACAGACATTTTAATATGAAATGACTACTGGTATAGACCCAGATAAATTTCTATTATTCTTTTAAGATAATGACCTAGACACAGAGAACTAGATGTTCAAAACAGGCCAATAAAAATGACCAAAAGGTACTATTACCTTTATCACAGCAATCAATTGAATAAATAGGCAAGTTCACAATTTTTAAGTATAAGCTACTGACTCAGGTATATAGTTTTCTTAAAGTGGTGGTAACTATTACTAACACTGACTATACTTTTTAAAAATCAAGAAACATTCTATCCTAAATATGCATGGAAAAAAAAGGGAGGGGGGGTTTACAGAGTTTTTTTCCTAAAGAACTGAACAACTTTCCAGTTCCAGTACGCCAATACCATTCATTCAGTAAATGATGGTAAAGTTTTCCTACAACTCAATTATAAAACATCATAGACAAGACATGCTGCTATTAAATCTAGCCCTATGTTTTAGTCAAGATACATATGGCTGCAAGATCAAGGCCAAAAAAAAAAAAAAAAAAGAAGACACCCATTTAAGCTAGTATACATAGGACAGTTTTATTGTAAGCCTACACAGACAACCTCAATTAGGAAAAAAGTATTACCACCTGAGGACTGAAACAATTAGACTTTTACTTTCATCTCAAAGGGAGAAAGGCTCTTTTGTCTACTTCTATTACTTATTTACTCCATTCCTCTGCTTGCTTATCAACATGAATTTGAACAAAATGGCCACTCCATTCCAGGCTCAACATCATTTGACTGACTTAGTATCCTAATTCCAAATTCCCAAGGGAGAGAAAATGATCTGGCTCAACACCTTTTGGATTGGTATTCCCTGGGTTAGGTGTCTACTTTTGATCCAGTTGGGTCAAGATCACATGGTAGATTAGCTACCCCCAGGTCTTTTAGCAGGGGCTGCTGGCAATAGGTAATTTCAAGTAATAACTTGACACTAGGTAGGAACTGTATCTACCATTCCCTAATCTTGGGTTATTTTCTATGAATAGAGAGAAGTGTCCTTTGAAAGGACACCTCTGAATTAAGCTGTTCAAAAACAGGGGGTTTTGAGTCCAAGGACAGGAAATAAAGAGTGGGAAGACAGAGTAGAAGGTGAAGGAATGGCTCTGTCTGCTCTGTTTTCTGGGGCCTAGCCTTGGAGGTATCTATCTAGCCTTGAAGGGTGTACCTCATGATGGGAGAAACCTGGTATTAGGCAGGCTAGGGGGCTATTCAGAGAGCCATGTACAGCATCCCAGGGATTACAGGGGCATATACTGAACACCAGCCATATGTGATAGCCAGATCAGCTAAGTGTGTATTACTTTCTGTGATGATTTTTCCTATTGCGTTCCTGAGCCTCTAGTAGAGTCTTCCTTGTGCAAATGTAATGGTTTCTTAGCTGTGCTATGGGAGATTTGAGAAAAGACTGGTAACTAAGCTCAGACTAGAAAGCAAAGGGGAGAGTAGTGGCCCTGAAGGGGAGTTTCAGAGTCGCCACTAATAGACCTCCATGAAGAAAGCAGATCTCTAAGATCTAGATTTTCTAGCCAACTCTCTCCACATGACCATTAAGCTTTCACTGCCAGCTTTGGGGAATTATGACCTGACTGCATCAAGAGAACTAGTTAGGTCCTTTGCCATTTAACTATACAGCTATCTCCTACATTGTCAGTTTTTGAATTATGCACTTTGCTTTTAACAAAAGACCCACATTAGTATCTATTTGCTAACCAAAAGAAATCAAGGAGGATGTTGACTTTTATGAATAAAGGTGAAAAATGAAAATAGTGTTCAGCATTTGTTTTGCAGTGAATCATTCATTACAGAGGCCTCACACCCTGAGCAGCGAGAGTGGCCCCGCCAAGCGGCTTCCCTGGGAGCTACACTCCAGCTCAGCACCAGGCCTCTACAGCTCTGAATTGCTCCTGTGAGCAACTGTGCTTTATCACAATGTAACTGTGTTTCTGTTAGCAAGATGTGTCCTTAGGTATCAGAAAAGTCTAAGAGAAGTCATTTTTGGGGTCTGGGAATGTTTAAAGAAGTTTTTATATAAATTAGTGGTAACTGCTTCTTTGCTTTATGCCCTTTAGGCTTATGAAAGGTTTCACAGTAATGCTCTTCTGATAGCAGGGAAACCTGTAATTTATAAACTAGCACTTCCCAATTTATGTCCAACTGATTTCTGGATATTTTGTCTTAAGTATATCATACATAATTTAATATTTTCAAAAGTGAATTCATTATTTTTTCCCAAACCTTCTCTTTAATTCTCTATTTTATTATTTTATTATTATTATTATTATTATTATTTTATTATTATAGTATTTTATTATTATATAGTATTTTATTATTATTATTTTATTATTATTTTATTATAGTATTTTATTATTATATAGTATTTTATTATTAATTTATTAATTATTAATATAATTAATAAATTATATTATATCATTTAGTATTAATCATTAATTCAATAAATTATATTATAAATTATTAATTTATTAATATTTATTATTTTGTTAATAATAATTCTCTATTTTATTAAAGTAACAACTAGTTACTTTAATAGTTACTTGTATAACCAGTCATACAAGTCAAACACAAGTGATCAGTCTTGACTTTTTTCCCCCCTCCTTCACCACTTCTACTTCTATCAGCAATCAAGGCTTATCAATTATAACAGCTAAATAAATTACTTCCTCTTTATTCTATCATAGCCTTGATATTCTGAAATAAAGATCACTGAAAGACCCTTCAAATTACTCTCCTTCCCAGTGTTACTTTCCTGTAATGAATCGCTATTCTGTTTTAAGATGACTTCCCTGAGGGGCGCCTGGGTGGCTCAGTGGGTTAAGCCTGCCTTCGGCTCAGGTCATGATCTCAGGGTTCTGGAATCGAGTCCCGCATCAGGCTCTCTGCTCATCAGGGAGCCTGCTTCCCCTCTCTCTCTGCCTGTCTCTCTGCCTACTTGTGATCTCTCTCTCTCTGTCAATAAATAAATAAAATCTTTAAAAAAAAAAAAAAAAAGATGACTTCCCTGAAATAAATCTGATCATTATTAGCTTTGTTAAAAATCTACACATAAACATGATTTTGTCTTTCTACTCTTCTGCTTCAGTTTCCTTCATATACCCACATGTACCCTTCCTTTTAGTCATACTGGAACCACACTCTTATGATATCATAACTTTATTTTCTTGGGAGGAAAAGGGCACAAAATATTTAACTTTATTTTCTTGGGAGGAAAAAGGCACACAAAAAAACCCAAAGCAAAAACAGAAAGAGCCTCAATGTCATGGCCTATCTAGTAATTAACAACTAGATCACTGCTTCCCCTCCTTGAACATAAAAAATTTCATAGCAAATGAACACCATCTGGGGTGACTTCATTACCGTGATGAAACAAAGTAAGACTGCTGTCATGTATGAATATAGACAAGGACAGAATATAAGTAAACACACAGATGACCAGCTATAGTGCTCTCCCAACTAACATGAGTGCTTCTTCTTTTCCACTGAAAATTTCAGCTCTTTTTTTCATTCTTATTATCAGTCATCAAACTGTTCCTGCTTCCTGACAGCACCCAAACTAGAAGAACCCTCACTTCTTTAAACTGTCTCCAAAATCACCCCACATAAGCCCAATCCATAATAAAAACCTCTTCTCACTGATTTTTACCAAGACAGAGAGATGCCTACAGCCATGGAAACACCATTTCTGATAAAAGGGAAACAAGTCAGGAACTTCACAAAACCATTCCCAACTTAATACTAAAATCAGGTTGGTGAATTATTGCTCTCAACTTCCGAGATCAAACTCTGTTTCCATGTAGCATATATATGTAAGGTGCAAAGTATAAGAATTTATATATAAATTTGACTAATTGATCACATTTGGATTATAAACTTTGAGACCAGACATTTACCTTGTTCATAATCTATAATCCATTTCAGATGTGGCCTGTCTGCCCATCAGTCTAAGTCATAGCATAGCGGCTTAAACTTGTATATATTTTAACTAAACGGGCTAAAGCTATGTTCTGTAATAACGTTAATAAAATTATAACTATGAAAATGCAGAAAAGGCAAGGGTTTTGCTTTTTTTTTTTAAGATTTTATTTATTTGTCAGAGAGCACAAGCAGGAGCAGCAGCAGGTAGAGGGAGAAGCAGGTTCCTTCCTCGCTGAGCAAGGAACCCCATGCAGGATTTGATCACGACCTGAGCCGAAGGCAGTTGCTTAACCAACTAAGTCACCATCCCAGGAAAAGGCAAGGTTTTGCAAATAGCAGGCATTCAGGATTCTTTCACTATATAAAAAAATTGAGCTCTATTACATACAGTTATTGGAGATAGAAATACAGGCCTATTTTCTGCCTGCTAGACAGAATACAAGGTAAGATTTTGATTTCAAGGACCTCACAGTTAAGCTTTGGAATTTGTTCAATAAATGAATGACAAATGCAAAGAGGAAACATTTTACCAAACCTGAAATGTGTAGTCTAATAAATTTAGTGCCCAAACCACTATGTCACATAAGATATGTAAGCTGGTTTTTTTTTTTTTTAGCAACGCTTGGCTTCAGTAGTCTGTAAGTTCAATACTGTTTTTGTTCTAGGGGTGCCGCAGTTTCTAAAAAATAAGGCTTGGGAATATAAAAATTATCAAACTCCTATATAAATCATCCCCCTGAAAACTTCTTGCCATACCACCAATACCATTGCCATAACATTAGAACTTACCAGGACTCAGAATATCCATGTCATTACTAGATTCGTAGTCTTCATTCATTGCACTGAAGTCTATATATTCATTATTCTAGAAAAATACAGATTAGTATTTAGAATAAAATGAAAAGAAAAATGTACTCGTTTTATATTCTTACTGTTAAGCATAAATATAAAGATGACATGATGAATGTTTAAACATTTTCAACTGAACCAGAAATTGAAATCCTAAGTAAATAAAAAAACAAATTTCTTAGATTTGATAAGACCATGGCAAATTTGGTTAACCGTTTCTATGAAATTTATAATTTGATCAGAGTAAGTGAATAAAAACAGGAAGTCATGATTTTAATTCTTTCTGTCCATTTTTTCTTTTCCCTGTAAAAATAGGCCATTTAGGCTATCAAAGAATATAATCTCAAGCTTCTCATAAAAATCAAACATTAGGGCGCATGGGTGGCTCACTGGGTTAAGGCTCTGCCTTCGGCTCAGGTCATGATCTCAGTGTCTTGGGATCGAGTCCTGCATCAGGCTTTCTGCTCAGCGGAGAGCCTGCATCCCCCCCTCTCTCTGCCTGCCTCTCTACCTACTTGTAATTTCTCTCTCTGTGTGTCAAATAAATAAATAAAATCGTTAAAAAGAAAATCAAACATTATCCTACCTTATTTTAAATGCTTAGAGCTGTTCAAGTATTAACAGCTCTGAAAGCTGAAGCTAGAGAGTTTTGCTAGGTTATCTTAGTTGATAAAGAGAAAAACAATAACCACAACAGCAACAAAATGGGCTGTATCTAAACAGAACCTCATTTCAACTAAGTATCCACTACATTAATGTTATCATAATTAGCTTTTCTAAAAGAATACACACTTTACAATGAATGAAAACTTAATTGTATCTGAGATCCTAGAAATGTTAAGGAAAGAAAATACCTTTTTAGACAGAAGCATTTCTGTTTCAAGAAGAGTGATACGACTTAGAAGATTAGTCCACGTTTTTTCATTTACCATCACTTTTCCTTTCATTTTTTCTTCCAAAGAGTCTAATCTACTCTCTACCAAAGTCAGTTTCTGAAGCTTTTCTTGGCATTCAAAAAGCATAGTCTGTAGTGCAGTAATCTGAGGATTGATTTGAACATCCTAAAACGATTAGAGGTTAAAAATTACACTACACCAACTAAAATTCCCTTAAAATTCGATGTATCCCATTTTTCAGTGCACTGTGTTATTTCCATAGTTACAAGAGGCAGTACAGTGTGAGAATTGAGTGCGATCTGGAGAGACAGAATGTGCGGACGCTGAAACTACCTCAATTGGGGTCTCAATTTCCTTATATATGTTAAAACAAACAAACAAACAAAAAACAACCCAGTACCTACTTTATGCACTTCTTGTGAGGATTAAATTAATTTGCATGAAGCTCTTAGAACGACACCTGGTGGTATAAGGAAACTGTCACGAACTTTTTTGTAATAGCCCCTAGCACAAAGCTAAGAGGGAGTGACAAAGAAATGACAGTGCATTGAGACTGTTCAGTTTGCTACAAAAAGGAATTAAGCTTCATGACCCTGTGTTAATTTTTATAAGGGACAACTGTATACTGTGATGTAGAGAAGTTATGAGAAAGAAAAGAAAGATAGAAATGTTTAAGCAGGAGCAGTACAGATTAGACACTATAATAGGGTTTGCGACAATAAAGTAATGGAAAGGTATTCTGAGAGAGGGACGGCGAAGGCCCAAAAAGGAAAATGAAATGGCATGAGTATACCAGTTTCTCCATTCATTAATGATGGGCATATATAAACAGAGAACCCTCACTGTACAAAGTAGTATATTGCAGTCTCTCACCAGACTGTAAATTCTCTGAAGCATCTTTTTCTTACCCATAACACCTGGTCCAGTACCCTAAACATAAGCAGCAAATAATATCTGTTGATCCTATACGGTACACTTATTTATTCTTAAATAATGGTAAAAGGTGTTGTATTATGATTCGTGACTCAAAAGGTTAGAGGCATTCCAAAGTTTAGATGCTGAAGTAATCATGTACATCAAAGTAAGAAATCCTTGCATCTGTTAAAGAAGACCAAAATTCTTACTTGTTGTTCAGACTTGATTTCAGGGAACTTTACTTCAGGAATCTTTATTTCAGTAGTCTTTAAGTTACACACATCAAATGTTTCACTAACATCTGTTACAGTACTTATCGTATCTTCAGGAATGTTAACACCATCTTCGTTATACAGGTGACGGATCACCACAGCTTTTTTCTGCATAAAGGAAAATACGTCAGAGCTGCTTCAATGGTTTCCTCATAAAATTATTTTAAACATAGACATAATAACTTTACAGAAGAAATATCTTTCTTCCCTTTAAGATTTACCAAAGTTTAAATAACATATTAAGGTACATATCAAACACTACTGATTAAACTGTTATTACTATTACTAATATTTTGTGTGATGAAATTGTGGTCCTGATTTTTAAAGCATTCTTACGGACCAGAAAAACTGAAATACCTATTCAATGATGTCTGGGATTTGACTCATATTGCTTCAGATTTGGGGGAAAAGATGCTAGAAAAGTGGTTACAATAAAGATGAAACAAGATTAAGAAGGGGCTGGGACCCTTGGGTAGTTCAGTTAGTTAAGAGTCTGCATTTAGGGGCGCCTGGGTGGCTCAGTGGGTTAAAACCTCGGCCTTTGGCTCAGGTCATGATCTAGGATCCTGGGATCGAGCCCTGAATAGGGCTCTCTGCTTAGCAGGGAGCCTGCTTCCTCCTCTCTCTCTCTGCCTGCCTCTCTGCCTACTTGTGATCTCTGTCTGTCAAATAAATAAATAAAATCTTTAAAAAACAACAAAAAAAATAGAGTCTGCCTTCAGCTTGGGTCATGATCTCAGGGTCCTGGGATCCTGAGATCCAAGTCTCACATCAGGCTCCTTGCTCAGCAGGGAGCCTATTTCTCCCTCTGCCTGCCACTCCCCCTGCTCGTGCTCTCTAACAAGTAAATAAATAAAATCTTAAAAAAAAAAAAAAGATTAAGGAGGAGTTGAAAAACTTCTAATAGTGGGAATGGGTAATTTTTAAAAGATTATTTATTCATTTATTTGACACAGAGAGAAAAAGACAGCAAGCAGGGGGAGCAGCAAACAGAGGGAGAAAGAGAAGCAGGCTCTCTGCTAAGCAGGAAGCCCAACGTGGGGCTCAATCCCAGGACGTGGGATCGTTATGATCCAAGGCAGATGCTTAACCAACTGACCCACCCAGGCTCCCTGGGAATGAGTACTTTTTTTTTTTTTTTTTTTTAAAGATTTATTTATTTATTTATTTGTCAGAGAGAGAGAGAGAGAGAGAGAGGAGTGAGAGTGAGCACAAGCAGACAGAGTGGCAGGCAGAGGGAGAAGCAGGCTCCCTGCCAAGCAAGGAGCCCGATGTGGGACTCGATCCCAGGACGCTGGGATCATGACCTGAGCTGAAGGCAGCTGCTTAACCAACCGAGCCACCCAGGCGTCCGGGAATGAGTACTTTTATGAATGTTTGGAAAATTCCATAATAGGCTGCCACATAATTTACATATAAATAATCAAGAATTGGCTCCGTGAAGGGGACCATTGCAATTTTCTTCTAATAAACAAGCCAGAAAATATTAGACCTTCATCTAATAATTCAAACTTAATAATGACAAAGAGAAAGTCCTAAGAGTAAGGCATGAGGTCAAACTATGCACTCACACAAGCTTTTTCTGCCTACTTCCTCTACTACAGACAGACTGCATATGCACTATAAAGATGTCATATAATGTAAGATAGAATTCACAAATCATACTCTACAGAGAAGATACTGGGAAAAGAAACCATTTGCTTGAGTACTGACTCAATCACTACCCGTAAAGTAGTGACTCTAATTTTTCTAAGTTGGAAAGATTATTTATTTCCAACTTTTCTAAGTTGGAATACTTTTAAAATTTACTTAAATTTCTGTTAATTAAAGATCTGGTGGCACTGATTACATTTTGATTAACAGGGAAACCTAGGTGGCTCAGTTGGTTAAGGGGCTGCCTTTGGCTCAGGTCCCGATCCCAGGGTCCTGGGATCGAGACCTGCATTGGGTTCCCTGCTCGTCAGGGAGCCTGCTTTTCCCTCTGCCTCTGCCTGCCACTCTGCCTGCTTGTGCGCCCTCTCTCTATCTCTCTGACAAATAAATAAATAATCTTTTTAAGTAAACAAATAAATAAATAAATAAATTTTTATTAATGACAAAGAATACTTTGTTCTAAGAAAACCAAAACAAACTTAATGCCTTGAAGTTTTGCACCTTATTGGGACAATTTAAATCATTACTCAGCCCCAAAACTGAAGCAGAAGATTGAAAAATATATTTAGTTTTATCAGCTCATATTTAGTAAGTACTTATAGTGCCTGTCCTAAGCACAGGAAGGTTACCAAAAAAGCTGTATACCAAAATTCCTGTTCATATAAATTCTAGTTGGAGAGGGACACTATATATAAACCATTTAGAAATTAGAAAATAAAATCATACAAAATTAACAAGAGTTAGATAAGTTAGAGATTCAAGTTTACAAGAAGTATGGGCACTTATTCAGAAACAATGTGTCTTTTAATTCCTTTTCTTATTGCTCTTATTACATGTTGCAAAACGGTTATATTAAAAAAAGTAATTAAGAATATTTCTCCCCCAGTAAAATGTCATTCTTTAATAGATTCTACTTTTAATAGATTCTATTAATATAACTCATGCAGTTTTGACTGGGGAGAAATAATTCTCTAGATTTTATCTCAGCCAGAAACTATTCATATCTTTTACCTAATTATACCTTGATTACTTGATAGTCTATCCTTCAATCTCAGAAATGGTTTGTCCAAAGTGAAAGACAGCTGAAAATATACTAATTGTTATAAAGTAATATTTTGGCCTCAATGTCTCTTGGAGATAGAAAAGCTATCTCTAAAGGCATTGGACTCATTCATCCACTAGTGCTCGAAGGAGACAAGGGTAGGCTATTTATTAACAACAAAAAAAAAATGTTCAAAAACCTAACCCAAAACCAGATTATATGTGTAGGGACTATCAATCACTGGATAATATACACTCCCAGTATAAAAATATGAACATATGCAAATGAATCATCATAACCTATCACTATAAGTAATGGTATGCTCTTCAAACATTCCCATGTTTTCAAAAAACTAGATACATAATTAAGAGTACGTGTCAAGACCACATAACATAACCTTCCCAAATCACTGCTAGTCTATCTGGGCAATGAGACAGAAGTCAGCATTAGAAACATAAAGAGAAACATTCGTCAATTTTACATGTCTAACCTTATAATGTGAGGACTGTCCTCTAGATAATATGGTATACATTGTTAAAAATCTTTTACTATATCTGATTTTTTTTTAAGATTTTATTTATCTGTTTGACAGAGAGAGAGATCACAAGTAGGCAGAGAGGCAGGCAGAGAGAGAGAGGGAGAACCAGGCCCCCACTTAGCAGAGAGCCCAATGAGGGGCTCGATCCCAGGACCCTGAGATCATGACCTGAGCTGAAGGCAGAGGCTTAACCCACTGAGCCACCCAGGCGCTCCTGACTAAAATGTTTTACTAGCTACTAGTCAGAAAAGTGAAACTTGTACACTGATTAATTAGGTAGATAATTCTTAGCACTGACACATTTTCTTTCTATTTTCCTACCTTTCCTGAAGTCATAAACCTGCCAGTGATGTCAATGCCAATAGGTTCTGTAGATGTCTTCTCAGTGCTTGAAGAAGGTTCTGACTTAACAGAACTGACTTTCTTTCTGTGTTGTGAGGGAATCTTAAAAAAAATAAAATATTAAGACTTATTTTATGTGAAAGCTGACATATATTTAAATTATATTATTTAAATTTTCATATATGAAATACAACTGCCAAATGATAAGAAACTAATGAGACATACATGTCTTTTGAAAACTAAGATGTGAAGAAAATGTGTTGTCAGAACTGTTAGCTTAGGACTAGTAGCTCAAATGCACAAATGTGTAAAAACAAGTGACCAGTATTTAAAGCAAACATTCAGGTGTATGGTTATCCAGTAATTGTACTTCTGTGTTAGTTTGCTATCTAGGGTACTGACTTCATACGTTAAAATACTGGGCTACTTGGAGTAAGTTAAAATCAATTAACAAAATTACCTTCTCAAGACTACTCAATTCCTTGTGCTTTTTCATCACACAATTAAAAATATCACAAATAATTTGAATTTTCCATTCTGCAAATCCACATTGGAGAAACTGCTTTTTTGTCAAGATTGGTTTATAATTAAATTGATCACGAAGAAGCTGTAAACAGGGAATAGACCAAAATCCAGAAATCATAAATGGCCACCCAGTCAGGAATGTAATAACGTCTTTGAGAGGATAAGGAGGACCAAGCCATTAGATTAAGGGTATTAAAGAGATTCATAGGGGTGATACGTGTCATAGGTAGGAGATAGGTATTTACATAGAAAACAGCTAGTTAGGAAGTAGCAGAGAATAGATGACTGTTTAAGGAGATGAAAAAATATAGTCAATGATCAAAAAGTTCAAACAGCCTCATTGGTACTAGAAAAACTCCTTAACTTATTAGATAATAAAGAATAATACCATACCAGATGTCACAAAAATCATAATTTAATTCCTCCACGACAGGGTCAGTAGGCCTCTGTGTTTCAATGTCTCATTTGTAAAGTAAAAGAAATAGACTAGATCAGCATTTTTCAAAGCCTATATTGTAGAACCCTAGGATTTCTTAGAAGTGTCTCTTAGGTTTCCATGGAAGCTTGCTGGGGTTAGAGGCAAAGATAGGGAAGACTAAACAGAGACTCTACACATAAAAGGTACCATTTCATCAAATGCAATTCGTTACTTAAAAAAAATTAGATTTGATAAATGGGTTTTCTTATTTTAACAGAAGTGAGAAAACCAGTGCTTGAGTAAAAATTAATGATAATCTGGAGATATTTTTTAATCATGAGATTAAGTTCAGTGTACATACAGTATAAATGTAGATACTGGACTAGATATAAGACATGGTCCCAGACATCAAGGAACATAAATCTCAAAGTTGTAGTTTCCTCTTACTAATTATAGTAATCGTAATTCTATAAACTACAAATTTTACTCAATAAAGTCACATTTCTAAATTCTGCCAATATGCCAAATTTTACTAAAATTTTGATATGAAAAGAGCAAATGGTAGCCAATGACAAATTTTTACCAACTGCCACTTATTAGATTATAAAACATAATGGGAACTTAAATTATCTTGATTATAATAGGGACTGCGTCTAAATGAGAAATGCATATGAAAATACTGTCAAATAGATGTGGTTCACATATATTTAAGGGGTTATAAAACATTACTTTTAAAAAATCATTCAATGAATTCTTAAAGAATTATTTCATAAACTCAAAAATACCTTATAGACGGTATCTATAAAGCGCAAGTCATTCTTCGCTATGAGCTCTATATTGGATTCCATCAGAAGTTCTGCTACATAAGGTGAATATGAGGTAAGGGAATAGCTGATGATGGGCAAAGATGCTGCTGTATCGCCCTTTACCAAACTGTTCAGGAGAAAAGGGAAAGATATTTAATGAGCATAATACCACAAACTCAGATAAGAAAGGAAATATAAAATATGGTGTCAAGGGGCGCCTGGGTGGCTCAGTGGGTTAAAGCCTCTGCCTTCGGCTCTGGTCATGATCCCAGGGTCCTGGGATCGAGCCCCACACTGGGCTCTCTGCTCGGCAGGGAGCCTGCTTCTCCCTTTCTCTCTGCCCACCTCTCGGCCTACTCGTGATCTCTGTCTGTGAAATAAATAAATAAAATCTTTAAAAAAAAATATGGTGTCAATAATTTGTAAATTAACACTACAGCCAAATAATTAGGAGATACACAAAACCCTTTAGATTCCATCTCCTACTCTAACTCACTACAGCCAAGTTCTATGAAATAAGTTCATTTACTTAAACAGTTAGCTCTTTAGTAATAGTACAGTCTATTTACCACAGTATTTGAGTTTCCAAAGCTTAGCCTTACTTGATCAGTCCATTTTCTCTAATTAAACAAATATACCACTTGAATATACTTGCAAACACTTGTTACATGACCTCATTTGCTCTTTATAATAAACCTGCAAGGGTAAAATATTATGAATTCTACGTTACAGAGGGGAAACAGGGCTGGAAAAGGCATCTACTATAACTGGGCTGATTAGTTTGCAATCCTCCACTTGTATCAAGCTCAGTAGAAATCTGTGCCTTGGTAGAGTATGCTAATTTCTCCAGTCTAGAAAGGTATCCCATTCTTCTTGGCCTGTTATTCCCTCTTATGAACTATTTGGCAAATCTCAAGCCTCCCAGAGATCCACTCTCAATTTTCTGATCCACACTGATCTCTCGCAGAATGAATCCCAGGGCATTCAATGTCTGATGCCTTATGCTCTGTCTTGTACTCTTTTCCACTTGTCTACATATGGACCTTATTTTCTCAATGTGAAGTACCTTCACTGATTCTCCCACAACAAAGCAAGGAGGTATTTCTTCAATTAGCCAGTTATATGTGTTCGACTGAAGTAAAAATGCACTTACAGAAAACATTTATTTTCCACAAAATTCAAGACATACATAAATTTCCCCATCCTCACCTGAAACTTTTTTAAAAGACAGAGAACAAGTATACAATGATAAAATAACATTTTATTTTTTAGGACAAATATAATTGCTTTTTTCACATTTATGCATATGATAATACTCTACCCAATGAGAAAACTATTCTAGCAACCTTGTGTATCAGCTCAAAACAGGAAATGAAAATAATACTTTTGAACAGCAAAATCTGTCCATTTTTTGCACATGATGACTAGAAGACAGCCGGGGTCTACATTTAATACCACTTGTTTTAATTCAAAAATCTCGATTATCTAGTTTCTAGGGAATTTGATTAGAAATAGTAATAAACAGTTATTATAAACTAGCAGACTGACAAACAGGAGATGCTGAGGAAAAGGTTAAAAATGAGTAAGAAATATAAGAATCAAAATATGTGTGGTGGAGTGTGTATATGGGTGAGGGGGGCACCCTGAATAAGCAGCTGCAAATAGTGTGACCTATTTCAAAAGACCCTGCAGAGTACTATGTTGTGAAACAGTCTAAAAATTATTATTCTTAATGATACTCCTGAGTCAGCTAGAAAATCAAATATTAAATTCCAAACTCAAGATAGGGGAATAACTGGTATATTTTCCAAGTACTCCTATCCAGAACGTATCTTAAAATGATGCTTCAAGTAGGAAGAAGAAGATGTGGCTATTCAAACTGGTTAAGTCCCAGCAAGACAACAACATAGCATGTCCCTGTGTTAAGGAAGCAGGATCTGATTGGTACATGCTGTGGAGCAACTTCTGATTCTCACACAGAAGGCCTGGAATCGGTCTTTAGAGCTCAACTTTCTCCCATGGTCCTCATTATCCTTATATTTTGCCATCTCTTGGGGTTAGCTCTCCCTATGGTCCATCCACATGTATATGTAAAGCACACCCCTAGAACATCCATGCTTACATGTAAAGCACATTACTCTAAGATTCTCTTTTTTTACTGTTTTAACCATTTTTACTCTACTACTTGAACATATACCTAATCTGGACTTGTCCCTTGACACTTATTCATTGAATGTCTGGTTAGCTCTAAAGGCACAATTCTAGATGTGGGGATACTGCAGTGAACAAAACAAAGTCCCAGTCTTCCGCTTATATTCTAGTGCGGAATACTTTATTTAACGAGAGAGACACAGCAAGAGAGGGAACACAAGCAGGTGGATTGGGAGAGGGAGAAGAAGGCTTCCCGCTGAGCAGGGAGCTGGACCCTGGGATCATGACCTGAGCCAAAGGCAGATGCTTAACAAGTGAGCCACCCAGGTGCCCCACAGTGGGGAATACTTTTAATCAATAATCCCAGGTAAGAAGAGAAAAGAAATATGAAGAGGTAGATGATGAGAGTACCATATTTAGATCAGCATGAATATAGAAGAAACGCATGTTGCTATATACTACAAAAGCAAGTAAGTCATATTTGGAAAGTGAAAACTACAGTGAAAGGTTCAATTTGGGTCTATTAAATGAGTTAGCTTAATAACAATCTTAGCATGTGGTGTAAGTTGTCATAAGAAACCCATCAACTAGAATCTTCCAAATCAAAAATACCATCTAACTGAATGTGAGAGGATAGCAAATTATATAATTAATGAGATCCATTATACTTTAATGAGTTTAAAAGTTGTATAGAAACCATATCTTGTACAGCTGTATTTCGTGGTTCTACTTCTAAAAGGTGTTTTAAACCTCTTGAGTTAGAATTTTTCACTGACTCATACTTGGCAAAAAACTCCTGTAATTCCCTGCCTTCTAAAACATTTTAATCACTTCAAGGAAAATTTTTTAAACAACTCAGTAAAACCAGTCTCTACTTAGATACACCCTCAATGTCCAATCTTAATTCAAATCATTATCAAAAAGAACACAAATGGGGCACCTGGGTGGCTCAGTTGGTTGAGCGACTGCCTTCGGCTCAGGTCATGATCCCGGACTTCCAGGATCGAGTCCCACATCGGGCCCCAGCTCCTTGGGGAGTCTGCTTCTCCCTCTGACCTTCTCCTCTCTCATGCTCTCTCTCATTCATTCTCTCTCAAATAAATAAATAAAATATTAAAAAAAAAAAAAAAAGAACACAAGTAAGTTTGATACATAGCTCACCCAACACAATCCACCTCTTGAGGATAATTTAGTGAACGAAGAACTTGTTCTAGGTTCCGTAAGCTTCTTTTTAAGTCACCTGTTGCCATTATTTAACATTACATTCGGCTCCAGCTTTTGAAATAATCTAATATTTCACCTAAAAATAAAAATCCATAGAACACTGGTTAAGTCTATTTCTGAATCTTTTATATTTTGTTCACATCTCTTACACACACTTACCATACTTATCTTATCTTAGCTATTTCTCCACTAACTTATCTTCCCTAATGGTCCAGTGCTATCGTCTATCTACAGTATATTCCCAAATATAAGATAATGCGTTTTCCCCAAATACTTTTTCCTTACGAAAAAATAAGTTTGCCTTATGTTCACATTCTTACAATGTGTCTCATGATACTCTCCCTAATAGTTTATTTTTAACAAAGTACCATTTGGGGAGAGAAATCAACCTGAAATAATCTCCATCAATGACTATCTTAGATGCTTATAATGGTTACATAATAAAATCAGTTAAAAATGGAGACAAAGGAATTTATTACATATTTAGTCATTATTCCCAGGGCTTTGATCTCATATAGTCGCCAATAAGATGTTTTGTTTAAAAAATAAAAATAGATTAGTCAAAAAAAAAATTTAGGATTCGGGCTTGTAAAATATGGCAGATTAAACGCATGTTATCTTTATTTCTTTTGTTTAAACATCACTAAAATGAAAGTAAATGATTAAAAACCATATACACTTACCAGGGCAAAATGAATTAGAGGGGATTCCACATGACAGAAAGTATCAACAAAGTTTTGGAAGATGGAAAGCAGATGATTGAGTGAAAACCAACCTAGCAAAGCAGAGACAGGCTAATTTTATCTGCCCATTTAAGAGGAAACAAACAGCCGCAAGATAAGTCCAGAAATGAAGGGCCTCTAATGCTTATGAAAGGCTAAGGGGTAAGGCCAAGGGGGTTGAAGTAAGGATGATTATTTGAAAGTCCATGTAGGAGCTGCTAAACACTAGATTTTTATTTTCTCTCCCCCAACACCACCTCCCACATATTTTGTTCAGCTAGGCAACTATCTCTCTGCTTCCCCAGGTTTACCAATGAGCTTTTAGATAATATCAGAGCACTATCAAATTTTTAAAAAATAAGTTGTATGTCATTAAAATTTAAAACTTCTTTTCTAAAAAAGGCATTGTCAAGAGAATGAAAAGATAGTTCACAGACTGGGAGAGAATATTTACAAAAATACATATTGAATAAAAGACTTGTTCCCAAAATATACAAATAACTCTTACAAGAGCAAGGAAAAAAAACCCCAGCCAATTAAAAAATAGGCAAAATATCTGAACATTCATCTCACCAAAGAAGACATACAGATAACAATAATCATATAAGATGCTCAGTCTTACATATCATTAGGTGATCATTAGAGAGAGAGAGAGAGATACCACTACAGACCTATTATAATGGCTAGAATTCAAAAAACTGATGATACCAAATGCATATGGGATATGGAACAACAGAAACTCTCACTTATTGCTGGAAGAAATGTAAATGGTATAGTCATTTTGGAGGGCAGTTTAGCAGATACAAAGCTAAATAGTCTTACCAATACAATCAGCAATCACATAAACAAGGTATTAACCAAATCGAACTTAAAAAGTATGTACCTATAACATTCTGCACACGAATGTTTATAGCAGCTCTATTCATACTCACCAAAAAGTGAAAGCAACCAAAATGTCCTCCAGTTGGTGAATGGATGAAAAGAATCGTGGTACATCCATACAACAGGATGTTAAGTCAGCAGTGAGGAAATGAGCAGCGACAAAAAGACATGGATGGACCTTACTTCATCTTCCTAAGTGAAAGAAACAAGTCTGAAAAGGCTACATACTGTACGATCTTGATTATATGACATTCTGGAAAAGGCAAAACTGTAGTTAAAGTGAAAACAATAGAGATCAGTGGTTAAACAAGGACTCAGGGGAAGGAGAAGAGAGCGCTGAATAAGTAAATGTAGGGAAATTTTTTAGGGTAGTGGAAGTATTCTGTATGATACTGCAGTGGTAGATACACAACAGTATGCATTTATCAAAACCTATAAAACAGGATAGCACAAAGAGAACCCTAATGTATGCAACCTTTAAAAAACCATTTAGAAGCTGGGAAACAACCTCATAGAAGGGGATGCATGGCAAAGATGTTAACTAAGTAACTTTGGAAATGAGTGCAAGGCTAAAGACAAAAACACTTGCATATAAACACTGTATGCTGGTTTATAAACTATATGTAAGTTTAGAAAGTTGTTTCCCATGTACTTATGCATTAATTCTGATACATCTGTGCATGAGTTACTACAATTCCAGTAACACACGCAGAACAGAAATCATGTTTCTTATTGCTAGAGTAGGAATTTATAGATCAGTAAACAGAGGAGACTAGAATGAGCCATGCCTGCCTAATGGATTAGAGTTAGAAAATTCCAGTATGAACTCATGTTCAGCTTAATATAGACACAAACAGTTATATACTGAAGTATTTCTCCATAAGTGTATACAGACAGCTACTATATATACGTACTGCCTTTCTCTGCCAGCTGAAAGTGATTAAAAGCAACAACACCCAGCAGTAAAGAGCACACACCTCACATTCAAATCTTAGTGTGTATAATGTTCTCCAATAAAAGGAACCAGGACTCCCTGTAGAAATGGTTAATTCTAAGGCTGGGACAGAACATATACAAGATGAGCCTAAAGTATTACATAGTTCCAGAAAGTGAGAAAGTATACACAAAATAAACCAATCCCAATGTGATGGGGGTATGTCAACAGGACACAGGAGACAAATGAAACAGTTCCCAATGGTCAAAAGTAAAACTATCTGAAGGACAAAATTAATTGAACACTGTTGGACTATAATCCAAAGTATAAGCAAAACAAAAAATGAATTACTATAATGTCAATGCATTAACAAGTAAAGGAGAAAGTGTTACCTATCAACACATTTCATAAAATTCAACATTCACTAATAATATAATTCTTAGGACATTAGAAAAGAAGGAACTGTGTGCATTTGATAAAGGATATCTACCAAAAAACAAACAAACAAACAAAAACCTACTGCAAACATCATGCTTCATGGTGAAATAAAGGAAATTTTCTTCCTGAGACTGGGAATGAATTTTGTTCCCTCTCATCATTTCTCTTTTAACCTTGTACTAGAGGTCACAGATAGTACAAAAATGCAAGAAGAAGAAATAAAAGGAATAAATGCTAAAAAGGAAGAAATAATATTGTCCTTGTTCGCAGGTGACATAACTGTATATTATAAAAGAGTCCAAAAGAAATAAGTGAATTTAGCAAGATTGCTGGGTAGAAGGCCAATACATAAAAACTAGTTGTACTTCTCTGTATCCCTCAAGTAATTGTATAATTTTTAAAACTGATTTTCTATGTATAAATCAAGTAGCCTCAAAAGTATCACAAACATGTGAATAAATCTAGAAAAGATGCATAAGACCTCAAAACAAAAAACCCTAACTTTATTGAGATGAATTAAAGAAGCAATACATAGAAAAAGTATACAACTTCTTTAAGGATTGGAAGACTCAAAAAATTGATCCACAGATTCAATGAATTTCCCCCTCCAAAAAAACTCTCAAGGTTTTTGTTTTTTTTTTTTAATGGAAATTGATAAGCTGATTCAAAAATGTATCCAGAAATGCAAAAGATAAAGGATAACTATCAATCTTGATAAAAATCAAAATTGGAGGACTTAACCACTGGATAAGTCTCATTATAAAGAGTCTCATTATAAAGACTCATTATAAAGTTACATTTGGAATTAGTGAAAATGTACAAATAAAACAATGGAACAGAAGAGTCCAGAAAAAGACAATGCTTATATTGACACTAGATTTATAACAAAGTTGATGCTGAGTAGCCCTGGAGAAAAGATGGTCTTTTTCAATAAATGGTACTGTGTCAACTTAATACCCAGATAGAATAAATAAATCTTGACCCCTTGATGTAAATGGTACCTCACATCTTTTACCAAATTAATTCCAGGTTTGTTGAAGATCTAAACATAAAATGTAAGACAACCAGGCTTGCTGGAGATCATAGAGGAGAATATCTTTGATCTTTAGGTTGAGAAAGATTTCTTATAACTGTTAAGATGAACCACATTAAAATTAGCAACTCTGTTCATCAAAAGACAACTTCAAGAGAGCGGAAAGATAAACCACTGAGAGAAAATGTTGCTATAGAGCTATAAAACCAACAACAACAAAAAATTCATATCTAGAATATGTAAAGAATTCCCTTCAAAGCAATAAGAAAAGGAAAACAATAGAAAATGGGAAAGAGACCTGAACAAGAACCTCACAAGAGTAAATATGTGAAAAGACATGCAATCTTATTTATCATTAGGAAATTCCAAACTAAATCCAAAATGTGAAACTATAGAACATATGAAACTCATACAATGCTCTGGAAGGGTAAATTAGTATAATTACTTTAGAAAACCTCATGGTGATATCTACTAAAGCTGACATATAAAGGGCCTATGAAACAGGAATACAACTCCAGAGAACATATGTATGAAACAGTATGGTATGTATATATGCACCAAGAGACAGAAACAATATTTGAGATTTTAAATAAAATAGCTTTTTAAGTTTCAAAGAAAACACCATGGGATTATATTGTTAAATGACTCATTGCATGGTGTAGGGCTTTCATTAGATTCTCGAAGATTATTCTCAAAAGAGGTTCATATAATAAATAAATATTGATAGGTAAATAAATGGTTAAGAATCTGCTAGAAAGAGCTAAAAGGCTTCTAAACTGTAAGTTTAGTCAATCAGTAAAGCAGTGCCCAATAACACACTTAAAAAGATCTATGTGTAACTGTCCATGGACACTCCATAGAAGGAAAATATATAACAATACCTTGAATAATGAATCCTCTGGGAATGAAGCTCCTTTAAAATGAAGTCATTGACATTAAAAACAAAACAGAACAATTCATAAATCAGGTAGAGTTAGTATAATCTTTTCCCCCAGTCAACATTCTAGCAGTTGCACAGGATACAAAATATCCCCTTACACACTTTCTCTGTATTTATGTATAACTAGAGGTAATAAGGTCAGCAATTTGCAAATTCTAAATTTAGTAGGCTCTCTATTTTAAGCCCCTAGCCACCAAATTCTGCTTCCCCCCCTCTTTGGGAACACAGTATCTTCCTGTTCCAAGACTCCTCTCCTTTAGCAACATAGTAAAGAACAGGTTATTGAGTATAATTTATATGCTCATGCACTGATTCTAGTCAGTATTTTTCAGTTAATCAATTACTACTAAATATTTGCATTTTTAGGTAGAGGGAATATCTGCCAAATGGGAGATAACAGGAAAAAGAAGTGATCCTGAAATCACATTATACAAAATATTAGCCAAAAAAATAAGCCTTATTAAATATCTTTTAAGATGACTAGGGGATAGATGGATATAAGGAAGCAGTTAAGAAAGGACTTCCCAAGACCAGCCTTTACTTTCCTGGGAAAGATGAAGTGGGAAATAATCTGGTTGTAACTGCAAAATATATATATTCTTAGGTACTGCCACTGGCCAATATAGTATTTATTGTATTAAGTTCCAGACCCACCTATCTTAATATGACTCTTTTAGGGGTACCTTTTCCTAAGACATTCTATAACTTTAATAGAAATTGTATCTCCCTCTGTAGACTTTAATTCTTCCAAATATATATTCCATGTTTTTAGTACATGTAATTTTGTTTTACTTAGGACTTTATGGTATCTTTCCCTTCTCTGAAGTCCTGGAACATAGATCAATGTCTCATATTATTTCTACCTCTGATAATGGACTTTCAGACAACAACGTATGTCCTTGGAACACATCCTCTTCAGTATCAGCAGAATAAATATTTTTGAAGAAGAGTAAGATACAAGGACAGGTTGGATCTGTAGATGAAGGAGGTAAATAATAGAACAGGATAGAAAAAATAAAGGGATTAAAAAGAAGTGAGTATTATACAAAAAAATGACAACCACTATTCTACATTTTCATGAGACTTTGCTAAATCTACTATGAAACTGAAAAACACTAAAACCAAGATATTAAGACAATCTACAAGTCATGCACATTTTAGCACAGTACTTTCAGAAATGAAAAATAACTTTTTAAAAAAGGATTAATGTTTTCACTTTATAACCCTTATTAAAAGAAATTAAGGGAAAAAGGCATTATCTGCTTGTAGCATAGTTTCAACCATTAAGATGGATTCAATATTGCTTCCCAGCATCCTCCAGAGAATTTTCTCTGCAAGTCAGACCTGCTCGACTAAACCTATTGGGGAGACATAGTGAAAAGGGTATACAATAGCAGTTTACAACTTTTAATCTAGCTCCATCTCATTGTGATTAGAAGTCTTAAATGATTCCTCTCAATGGAATGCCATTGAACTCAGAGTGATTTTTTCTTCAGAACAAAGCAAGTACACTGACTTTAATGATTATAGTCCATGGCTAAGAGTTTGTGACATATCTTACAACACTACATATTATCTAAAAACCGTGTATCAAAAATAGAGTAGATAGGCGTAAAGTTCAGTTTATGAAATTTTCTCAAAATGTATTAGGGAAAATACTGTTCTAAGAGTTAGGTAGAAAGGTCTGGAAAAGGGAAAACACAGAAAACTGGGCGAAAAACAATGAGGGTACGGGACAAGAATATAGCTCAATAGTACTGCTGTGTTCACATATAAGACTGCTCAAAATACAAAATATTTGTGGATAATTTTAGAAAAATAGTCTTGTGTACCCATGATTTCGGAATCAAAATGCCAAGACGGATTTTCTTCGCAGCGAGGGGGAAAAACTGTAAGTCGTCTAGAAGGCAGAGAAATAAGGAAACTCAAAGAAATGCAGGCAAGAAAAACTCACTACTTTCACCTCTTCCTTCTAGTCAGTGTTTCCGAGGAGTAGGATCCTTCCTCAGTTCATAGGTTCCAACTGAAGGAATCGGTCTGTAATTTCCCAACCCTAACCCTAAACTAAGAAAATTAGATGCCACGATTCTTCCTATTTCGCTGTTTATCATAACGCTATACCAGTTGGGTTTATAGGCAAGGCATATCTAGGGCTCCCCTCCCTCCATTTGATTTAAAAGGATGAAAAGGCAGACCTGGTCATTTGCCCCCTTCCGTGGTTTCGGTAAGGGCTGCAGAGAGAGGCTTCTTCCCCTGCTTAACCTGGGGAGCACCCTCGCCAGCTTCCCCAGCAGCCGCCAAGCAAAGAGGGCCCCCAAGTCCTCTGGCCCCTCACAGCCTGGAGAGGGGGAGGCAGCATATGCGACGAGAGATAGCCACCGGAGCCCAGCCTCCAGCAGCTACTCGCTGCAGCCGGACGCCTGCACCTCCGCGCACCCCTGTAGTCGACCGTTGGTATTTAAACAGTGGGTCGAAGCCCGCCACGCGCCGCGGGAAGACCTTCAAAGCAGCCGGCTGCTCGGTGTTTCACGATTCCTCGCTGCAGATTCCACACCACATTTGTCCAGACCGCCGAGGAGACTTGACTCTGCGGAGAGGATTTTCAACAGCCAGTCCGACCCCAAATTGCAGATTAAAAGTTCGTCTAGTGTTGATGCTTAAAGTGGCTCGCGGTGCGATGTGAGAAACGGGGAATCTATAGCGAATCGTAAAGACCGGGAATAAAAATGCTTCTTCTCCAAGGCTCAGAACCCTAACGTCACTTCCGGCAACAATAGGAAACGTCAAAAATTGGACAGTCGGCAGCTCTGGCTGCTGCAGCTTGAGGTGCGCTGAGTTCAGAGAGATCCTGTGCTGCTTCTGCTATTCTCGCTGCTGATACCTCCACCGGCGTGAACAAGTAAAGTTTGAACCGGCATCTCCATGGCCTGGGCACCAGTTCCCGGCTGAGCCATTTTCTTTTTGACTAAAAGCCCCCGCCCAGAGGCCGATTCGTCGCGGCGGCGGTGGGGATCGCAGGTCGCTCAGGTACATGATATTTCAGAACTCTTGCGTCTTTTCTCTACATACCCTTGCTTTTCTTCTTGGAAATAAAGACAACCGGTGTTTGCCAGTTGGCAGAAACTTGCCAACCAGCAAGACTTTGGGACCAATGGCAGTGCAGAGCACTTTGAGGGACAGCTGTAATGGCGTGTTAAAATGTAGACTCTGTATCAGGAGGCGGGAGTAGGTGTGTTCCTTGTGTTTCTAGGCCACTGGAGTATAGGTTAACTTGGGACCCAAGGCGGTGTCCCAGCCTCTTTTTGAAGTAAAGCCGACAATGGCAAATATTACTCTTTTCTAGCCCAAGTGTTGCTTTTCAAGTAGAGTGTTTTCTTGATGCATAGGCAGTTTTCAATTCTGTACATAATTTTCAGTTATGTGAATGCAGACACTTTTACTTAAGATCATGATGGCTTTGCCGGGTACTTCAGCCATCAAACTTGTGTTACAAATTTGGCAGATTATTAATTTATCTCTTATTTGTTTCTTTGTAACTGGTCTCTACTTTCTTCTATGTCGGGTTTTCCAATTAAGTATTATACATAAATTCCAATCACCATTCAAGTTTTTTGTTTTTATTTTTAGGTTTTGTATGTAATTATTAGTTTAATGACTGAGGCTACTTATTTTAACAAATTGAATTTTTATTTTCAAGGATCCTAGATGTTTTTCTCAAAATCAATATATCATGATCTTTGCTACTGCAAAGTGAAGCTAATTTATGTTTTTCATTTCTGCTTTCTTTCTCCTTTTAATATTTGGACTATGGTGACCATATTTATGGCATAGGAGGGTTTTTACCTCCCTAATGGCTTACAAAATTGACCAGATCTGAGAATGAAGGAAAATTTTATTGTTTTTCAAGTTGAGTAGGAAACTTCCCATTTTTAGCCAGTTAATTTGATAATTTGTCTGAGATACTGTATTAGTTATCTGTTGCGGGGTAAAAAATTACTCCAAAATTTAGCAGCTTAAAACAACAAATGTTTATTATCTCACAGTTTCTGTGGGTTGGAGATTTGGTTACAGCTTAGCAAAGAGCCTCTGACCCAAGGTCTTTCATGAATTTGTAGTTTAGCTACAGGTGGGGGCTGTGATCCCATCTGAAGGCTTACTGAGGGGTAGGAGGATCTGCTTCCAAATGCATGCACATGGTTGTTGGTAGGCCTACGTTCTCCACCACATGGGCTTTTCACACAATGAATGTGGTAGCTACTTTCCCATAGGGTGAGCAATAAAGAGTGCACAAGAGTGTCCATAGTCTCCTATGACCTAATCTCAGCAGTGGTATCTCACCACTACTGCCATTGTATTAGAAGTGAGTAGTAAATCCAACCAGAAGTTTTGGGGGCTATCCTCTAGACTGCCTAACCCAGCCTGGCTGATAACATTTAGGAGTTACTAGATAGGGATAACGGAGCAAAAATGCATCCAAGAGAAGTGTAGTCAGACAAGGAGCAACGTCAACTTGTAAAAAAACAAATTTGTGCAAGCATTATCTCTCTTGGAAAAAAAGTTGTTTTTGTTTTTTGTCTTTTTTTCCCATACTAATTATCGAAGAAGCGTTTACTATTTTTCTTGGGAAATTATGCCTCATGAGGGATGATGTGCGTGAGAGGAATGTTTGTATTTTTAGGGTCTACATGAGCAAAGCATATCACAACTGGAGATTGTGTATTTCTTACTCGTTGTCATTTTATATGGTTGACACTGTACCAAAATAAACATGACCATAGGTAGCTCTTAAGGAGGAGAGAGGTTAGAAAAGCTAGAGGGAATGCTTTTCTAGTATAGAAAGAGTGCAAGTCATTGGCTGTCTTTATGTTGGTGTGAGATCAAATAAGGATGGGAAAGGTGTATCTTAGAACAGAAGTGTGTTTTTCATGTCTGTTTTCAGCATTATTATTCGGTGGCAGGTACCACCTTCTATCAGCAATACCTGGCTGTCCATCACCAGCACAGCTTCTGTCAGTGAATCACATAACCTTCTTACAAATTAAAGGTCCATATAGGCTTTCAGGACTTGTTGTGACACTGTTTGGAGGATGATCTATGGTAAAACCGCATACACTTCTTCCAGGTTTGAAAGATGTTGTAAAGCCTTACCTGTTAGTAAAGTATTAGTCAGGTTTATCTTTTATAACTTAAGTGCTTAACACCAGCCTAAATGTGTCAATTCTCAAAGTGTAAGTTTGACTTTTAAGTTGAGATTCCCTGTCAGTTTTACATATTTCATTTATAATAGGTTACATCCAATTAATGAATGTGATTCGGGGCCCTTATATATTTGCAAAATTTTAAACATTTGCTTGAGAAAATAACCCAGTTGAGATGCTTCCAGCCATGAAATACCTTATGATACTAATGGCTAAATAAGTGAAAACATACATTGTAATTTATTATGTGATCAATTTAATAGGGAATGTTTGTGTGTTTACTGTGCTTTTGTGTAGACTGAGTCATTTTCCTCTTTTCATAATATAAAACCATTGATTTACCAAGCGATTATCTTCCTTGATCACAGCGCATTGAAGTTAGTCATGCAAACTTAATGATTTTACAGATTACTACTTATCCAAATGCTATGTGCAGCTATTCTACATTTTGATTCAAATTTGGAAACTGAGGCTAATCCTTTGGCTAGCCTGTGATTAATGCATCAAAATCATTGTCTGTAAAATACACATCTAACTCGTTGCTTTCTCATTGAATTATTTTACTATTTTAAAACAACTTTAGTTAAATATATCCACTTCTAGGAATTTGTATTCCCTATTTCTTTTATTTTCTTCTTTTGTTTTTCTGACAAGTTTATTGATATACATTCTATAATAAAACTAAAGCACCCTGACTTGATTAAATTTTACATTGTATTTGGGACAAATAACTTTAGTGACATAGAGATGATAAAACATAACTGTGCTTTCAATGTTAGGCATTGGGTTTAGTCATGAACATGGAGGGAAAGAGATGGAAAGAACAGATGCTTACACACACACATTCACCCTTCCATCACCTCTTCATTTTATTTATTTATTTTTAGGATTTTTTTTTCTCACTTAATTTTTATAGAATCATAGAATTTTACAGCTAAAAGAGACCTTAGGGATTGATCATCAGGTTTAAAACCTTTGTTTTACAGGTGAGGAAGGTGAGGAAACTGAGACATAGAAATTTAAGTGATTTTCCCAATACAGTTGGTAAAGAGAAGGAGCCCGAATCAAATCTAGGTTTTAGTGTGTCTTCATTAGTAGATATTTTCTCATCTCATTTCTGACTTTCATTATACTCAGGCTGTCCTCAATATTTTAGTATCTTGTTTTATTTGTCTAAACGCTGTTCAGTGAGAATTACAGCTTTTGTTTTGCTTTGTTTTTTTAATTCCTCAACTTCCATGGGAATGGCCATTTTGGTTAGTGAGCATGGAAGTGTGGTGTGCCCCAGGGAGGTGGGTTGGGATATGGTGCTGTGGCAGTTGCTGATTACAAGAGGTTTGAGTAAATAGTGCAGTTAAGTAAGAACCAGTAATGCTGGTGAGAAGTATAATTGTTTTTGCTTTAAAAGTTAAAACAGGTGAGAAGTATGATAAATTTATTTTATTTAAAGATTAAAACAGTGGGGTATTGCTTGTAAACTAAGCCAAAAAAAATTAAATAAGGCTAAAATTCTCAGCTTTTGGATTACATTTAAATGACACATTTTAATTTTTGCATTTGTTTAAATGCCATTTGGTAACACTCATTTTAGAATCAAATTACAGAACTGGAAAAAAGCTTCAGAAAGTAATATTGTAAATCTTTTTGAACTTAAAAAAAAAAAAAACCTACAAATGGTATGCCTTTTAGTAACACAAACTGCTCTTGCAGAACCAGATCTTTAAATTTAATGAGTGGGGTTTTTTTTATGTGTTTAACGTACCTTGTGACCTCTTAGTACTTAGCTATTTCCCTTTTTCTCCTCAGAAAGACCTCCTTGTGGGCTTACCCTTCCTTCTTTCTCTACAGTGGTTGCCATTCAGTTTTAGGGGTGTGATTGGTTATCATGTTTTCTTCTTCTTCTTTTTTTTCTTTCTTTCTTTCTTTTTTTTTTTTTTAATTTCTCCACCTAGTGTGTTCTAAACTACTTTGGTGGTCTGTTCTTTTGGAAGTAGAGAAATAAATGCTGGGCTGCCCATTTGATTCTAAATGTATTATAGAGAATATTTCATCAGAGCATTTCTCATATTCTTATGCCATAGAGTAATATCACATCACAAAGATTTTTAAAACCTAAAATAATCAAAATCCGACTGTTACTTTCTAAATGAGAATATTGAAAATCTCTAAAAAGTTAAAAGTAAGTGAATCTCCTTGTCTTTTAAGTCTTTATAAAATTAACATTTTAGAAATAACATTTCTGGCACACATTTTAGATCTTTATCTAAGATAAGAAATATCTTATTTCTAAATTCCACTGTTCAGATGTTTAAGAATTACTGAATAAAACTAACTTTGATAATGAGTTATTTTAATTAGATTATTTGTATGTCAGTCCTCCCACACCAGTGCTTTAACAGTGTTCGCTCAAGAAGAGACTGATGGAATTGGTTTGCTTCAAACAAAAGTATTTAAACACAATTGCTTTTTTGATCCCCCAGACTCATTTCTATTCTTCCCATCTTCCACATGTATTTTCTACTTAAATGGTGTGTAAGCCATTCTTTATTACATAGAGTCATCTCCACAGCATGTGCTATTTGAATGCTTGGTACTATGGAATTACTAAAAGCACTAGTGCAATTACCCTTTTCTTATAGAATAGCATTTTATTTGATGTTTAATTTGTTACCTACACACATTTTGATTAAAGTTGCTTACCATTTTGTAGATAAGCTTTGTATTAGATATATCAAGGGCTATTAATAAATCTATATTATGCGTTTTTGAAAATACTCTACTCTTGAAAAGAGTAACAAGACATTACAAATACAGTCAAAAATACTGTCTATTTTAGAAACATAGCCATTACTGCATAGAAAAGTGTTATGGTTCTTAGAAACTTTAATAAATTAGTGGCTAATATAGTCATTGGTGATTAATTTACACTGCCTTTAGATAGAAGTGTCATTGTGTGATGTTATACCAGATTCATGTTGTCTAAAACTGTATTTCACTTTTTTAAAATAAGAAAACTACCTCTAAAATCATGTCAGAAAATTATTATTCTTTCTTGGATTTTTGCATTAGAAAAAAAAGTGAGGACCTACATACTGTTTTACGAATTAAAAGATGTCTTTATATGTTATCTCAATTCAGACATACAGCAATCCTGTAAAAATAGACAGGAATGATTTTCCCCATTTTATAGGAAACAGAAGGTCACAAACCTTGTTTGAAATATCTAAGGTCACACAGCATATGGCATAATTGGAGCTGTAACTTTAAATTCACCCTCCAAGAGTAGCAATGTCAAGAAAACTTACACATTTTTCTCAAGCAGACATCATATAGCCTGCATTCTCTAAACTCAGCATAATAAAACTAGAAATAAACTTCGAAAAGTCAAATAGGCCTGAATACCTATTTTTTTTTAAAAAATAGGCTCTTCCAAATAATTATTACATCAATGCACAATGAAAGTATTATTATTAATGTTGCTGTTATTTTAATGGAAACCAGGATATGTGAGAATTTAGGAGATTTTTTTTTAAGATTTATTTATTTAATTATTTGATGGAGATCACAAGTAGGCAGAGAAGCAGGCAAAGAGAGAGGAGGAGGCAGGCTCCCTGCTGAGCAGAGAGCCCGATGCGGGGCTTGATCCTAGGACCCTGGGACCCTGGGATCATGGCCTGAGCTGAAGGCAGAGGCTTTAACCCACTGAGCCACCCAGGCACCCCAAGAATTTAGGAGATTTAAACAAAACTTACTCTGTTTTTTTAAAATACTTTTGATAAAATTATGTCTGTACCTTAGAAATGATATCAGTTGAAGCAATCCAAATTTACATTAGTTTATGTACTTTGATGTATAATTACCTCAATAAAAATCAAAGTTTTCTCTTTAATGTATTTTGCATTTACATTTTTATTAGATCAAGGAGGAGGCACACAAACATCAATCCTTTAGCATTTATACCTTTACCCAATTATGATACAGCCTATGTAAATAGTTAAAACATAGTGTTCGTATCTTTAAGGATTTGTATCCTTGATCAAGTCTTCTTTTGACCTATATGGCAAATTCCATGAAATCAGAGAGGATTCCTAGGGTGTCTTTATTTTTTTTAATTTTTTAAAATTTTTTAGAAGATTTATTTATTTGAGAGAGAGAGAGCACACAAGCTAGGGGAGGGGCAGAGGGAGAGGGAGAGAGAACTTCAAGTAGACTCCCTGCTGAGCCACAGAGCCCTAGGTGGCTCTCAGGACCCTGAGATGACGACCTGAGCCAAAATTGAGAGTCATTGCTCAACCGACTGAGCCACCCAGGCACCCTTGATTCTTTTTTTAAAGCCGTTTATTGAGGTATGATTCATATGCCATAAAATTCACCCATTTTAAGTATACAATTTGTCCCCCACTTTTTTGAGGTAATTGTGGATGCACATGCAGTTTCAAGAAATACACAGGTAGATTTCTTGTACTCTTTACCTAGTTTCCATGGATGGTAACAATTTTCAAAACTATAATATACTATCACAACTCAGACATTGATATTAATAGTCCATCTTTTTTATTTATATTCCCCCAGTTGTATTTTTACTCCCATGTGTAAATGAGTATATGAAATTCTGCACAGGTTCATGTATCTGGCATCACAGTCAAGGTACTGAACAGCTCAGATACCACAGAGATCCCTCATACTACCCCTTTATGATTATAACCACTTCCCTCCTGGGTAATGATGGTGAGCATGTCACCATATGCTCATGTGCCAATTGTTATATCTTCTTTGGTGAAATATCTGTTCATGTCTTTTGTCCCCTTTTTAATTGGAATTTTTTTTTCTTTACTGTTGAGTTTTGAGAGTTGTTTATATATTCTAGATACTAGTCCTTTGTCAGATATGAGGTTTTCAAATATTTTTTATCAGTCTGTACATAGCTTGTGTTTTAACCTTCACATGGTCTTTCGAAGAGCGAGTTTTTGGTTATAGAGGTGCACCTTGTCTGTTTTTACTTTTATGGATCATGCTTTTCATGTCAAGTATAAGAACTTTTTGCCCAGTTCTGGATCCTTAAGATTTTCTTCTATGAATTTTAGGTGAAGTTTAGGTCAAGGTTCATCTAAATCGGTTTTTATTTTTATCATTGCTTACCATTCATCCATTTGTTCATTCAACAAATATTTTCTGAGCACTTTATAGATCTAAGTACTGGATTTATCCATGTAGCCTATTGTGTGGAATCAATTCCTCATCTTAGTACTTACAGTCAGTTCTTACTTTGCATGGTACCATGTTAATTGAAATGAGCATATTAGAGATGTGGCCTCACTTTGCAGTCCCATGGTTACTATTAATCGCTACCCCAATACTGTACAAAGCAAGGACTGCCTCTATACAGGCATACCTAGAAGATATTGAGTGTTTGCTTCCAGACCATCACAATAAACTGAACGTCACAATAAAGCAAATCAGATGAATTTTTTGGTTTCCCAATGCATATAAAAGTTGTTTACTCTATAGTGTAATATATTAAGTGTGCAATAATATTATATCTAAAACATGTACATACCTTAATTAGAAAATACTTTATGGCTAAAAGATGCTAACCATCATCTGAGCTTTTGGTGAATCATGATCACTGATCACAGACCACCATCACAAATAAAATAATGGAAAAGTTTATATTGAGAGAATTACCAAAATGTGACATAGACTCAAAGTGAACAAATACTGTTGGGAAAATGGTACTGATACACTTGCTTGTTGCAGGGTTGCCTGAAACCTTCAAGTTCTTAAACTCACTATCTGTGAAGTGTAGTAAAGCAAAACACAATAAAACAAGGTCTGTGTGTATATACATTTTTTAAAATTTTTATTTCTTTTAATAAACTAAATAATAAACTTTAGGGATGCCTGGGTGGCTCAGTCAGTTAAGTGGCTGCCTTCGGCTCAAGTCATGATTCTAGCATCCTGGGATCGAGTCCCGCATCAGGCTCCTTGCTCCACAGGGAGCCTGCTTCTCCCTCTGCCTCTGCCTGCCACTCTGCCTGCCTGTATTCTCTCTATCTCTCTGACAAATAAATAAATAAAATCTTTAAAATAAATAAATAAATAAATAAATAAATAAATAATAAACTTTAAAAAGCACAATAGATAGGTGAGTTTTAAAGTATTGTCTTAGTGAACATATTTGAGTAAATGTTAGTATTCTGTAATTAATATGCTTAAAATATGAATCTCGACAATTGCAACATTGATTTTAAAGATCTAAAAAATTAACATACTATTCACAAACCACTTTAAAATTTTAATTACTGGTCTTCTAAATATCTGTAGTGGAAATTTCCTCTTATTAATTGACAGATTTATTTTGTGATACTGCCAAAGGAACTTTGACATGTTGAATCTTTCCGTGAAGTCTTAAAGTTTTCATTTCTAGAAACGTTGATCATGATTAAAGATGGTAGTAGTACTTAAGTGCCAAAAAGTTATCTCTCTTATAACTGACTGATGACTAAGTATTTGCCTTACTTGCCAAACTTTGTTTATATATATATAGTATGTAAATCTAGGCCAACTTAGTTGATGCTTCTTACTTAATGTATTTACTAGTTTTTTTCTCCTGGCAAAGGTAAATGTCATCTCTCCAAATTTCACAGATCCTAAATTAATGAAAATTAGAAGCAAGACTATAACGACTCAGGTAATTAAATCCAAAATAATTGGATGTACTCAGAAATGAAAAAAGCAACATAAGATTATTATTTAAAGAGGGTTGAGAGATGAATACAAAACTACCTGTTATTGTAAATTACCTGCTGTGGGCTAGGTTTTCTAAATGTTATCCCCTCTAAATCCCATCAGGTAAGAATTATTAGTTATTGGGACACCTGGGTGGCTCAGTAGGTTAAGCGTCTGACTCTTGGTTTTGGCTCAGTTCATGATCTCATGGGTTGTGAGATCCAGCCCCATATGGGGCTCTGTGCTAGGCATGAGATTCTCTCTCTCCCTTTGTCTCCCCTCCCCCATAAATAAATCTTTTTAAAAAAATTATCCATTATTTTACTGATGAGGAAAATGAAGACCACAGACTATAGGTAAATCAGATTCTGTGTCAGAGCGGAGTTTGAGCCATATCTTTTTTCACATCAAAGCCCATGAGAAGAGAGCTGCAGCTGGGAACAACAATGGAGGTAATAAGTAGTGACAGAGAAAGAAGAGATGAGAGCCAGTGATGAAGAAACAGATGGTAGATTGCCTTTGCCATCTGTGGGCTCGAACAGTTCTGGGCATAAGGTTTGGTGGTTAAGAATAAAGTCTTTGGACTCAGACCTAAGTTTGAATCCTAAATTTTACATTTGTCAGCGAGGAGATCTCAGGCAAAGTTGCTTAACCTCTCTGGGTCACAGTTTCCTCAGGTATAAAATTAGAATAATAATTTCTACCTATTAGGATTATTGTGAGGATTAAAATGAGATCATATGTAAAAGCTTTAACAGAGAAAGTATTAAATGGTGGTTTATAGTACAAAAACAATATTATTGTTTAATGTTTTTGTTAGGTATTATATACATAATATGTACAGAAGGAGGGAACACAGCCAGGAATTCCAAGCCTTAAATATAAACAAAAAAAGTTAAAAAGGGTATTTTTTCCAAGTTTATTTAAAAAAATGCCCTCCATCCTTTAAAAATTTCGATCAAAAATGGCAAAAATAATTCTTGCTATTTTGGTATTTTCTTTGATAGAGTCTCCTACTTTTCTTAAGCCATAATGCCAGGCATTTATTTCTTGGTGATGATTTTCAGTGTATATTACACTAAACCCTCGAGTGGTAATTTTTAAACTGCATGTACACCTAACAAAGAACTTTTTCAAATTCACATGCCTGGATTCCACACCAAGTTTTTGTTTTCAGAAAAGTTGTAAGAATAATAAAATAACTAGTATATACTCTTTACCGATATTCATCAATTTGAAAATTTTTCCAACATTGCTCTATTACTCTCTCTATATAGAGATAGATATTACTGTTCTGCACCATTTGAGACTAGGTTGCATATATTATGCCTTAGTACTTTAGTGTGTTTCCTAAGAATGAGAATATACTGTGATACAGCCACTGTACACTTACCAAATTCAGGAAATTTAACATTGATACAGTATTTTATCCAATCTTCAGCCCATATGCCTAGTTTTTCAGTTATCCCAAAAATGTCCTTGAACTATTCCTCAGCTTTTCTTTGGCTTCACAGCATTTTTGAAGATAAAAAAATTCTGTCATTTTGCAGACTCTATTTGGGTTCATTCCTCTGATATGCCTCATGTTTAGAGTCAGCTTACATATCCATGTTTGGCTGGAATACTGCATAATGGATGGTGTGCCCTTCTTAGGGTATCATGGCCAGAAGCACATGTAGTCCATTTGTCTCTTACTGATAAATGTTCATTTTGATCATTTGGTTAAAAACTATCTTCATAATTCTGGTAACTAATGAGTAATATGTGAGAAGATACTTGATACTTGGAGATGCTGTAAGTATTCCATTCTTGACCAGACTCCAGATCCAGCATCCACTCATAATTTTTGCCAGAATTATTTTTCCCACAATGATTATAAAATGATTCTTCCAACCCATTGTTCCTTTTATCTTTATTAGTTGACATTTTCCTGTAAAGGAGACCTTTCTTTTCTCCTTTATTTATGTATTTATTGATCATCAGTGTAAACTCTTGGATCCTTTTCTTTTATGTGATGGATTTTAATCTATTACTGTCCTTATTTTATTTTGATGCTCAAATTGTCCTGGGTTTGACCAATAGGAGCTTTTTCATAATAGCGCCTAACATCCTCTTTGACATTCTCTAATTGCTTTTGTTCTGTTTCTTCTGTTTTGTTTTGTTTTGATTTGATTTTCTTTAGCTCACTGGACATTCTTAATCTGCACTTAAGAAACACTGCCTTACGATTTTTTGGTAGCCCTTGAAGGGGTCCCAAGTGGACTAGAAAGGTTAAAGTTGGGAGAAAGATGTATCTTTTTGTCGTATTTATATGTTACAGAGCTTCAGTGGGTTCCTTCTCTAAGCAAACTCTCAAAAATATGTAATATTAGGGTGCCTGGGTGGCTCAGTGGGTTAAGCCTCTGCCTTCGACTCAGGTCATGATCTTAGGGTCCTGGGATCGAGCCCCACATCAGGCTCTCTGCTCAGCAGGTACCCTGCTTCCCCCTCTCTCTCCACCTGCCTACTTGTAATCTCTCTCTCTGTGTCAAATAAATAAATAAAATCTTAAATATATATATGTAATATGTAGAGTTTATTATTTTATTTGTTAGATTAAGATTAAAATTAACTTGTTAACTTTTGTCAAAGAGTCACTGGATGAAATCAGCAAAAAATAAGCCAAGCAGTCCTTGTGCAAATGCTTCAGGCACACTTTAATGATTGAACTTCACATCTTTAAGACAGTACCATGTTGAATTGTAGGTATATGCACCTGTATAGAGCTGGTAGTCCTTGCTTTGGGATGATTGGTTTGATAGCCATTATGCTGGGCCACTTATAAATGTTAGAAAAGAAGGGGAGTCTTTTCTCTAGGGTTCAATTTCTTTAAAGGAAACCCTTCTTCATTCAACCTGGATAAGGGAAAGGGGTTAGAGTATATGTCTAATAATTCTAGACACTTTATGCTTATGTTTTATCATCCCATATTATTTCATTTAATTTTCATAAAGATTGTAAAGGAACTAATCTTTTTCACTATTGTGTAAAGATGGAAATAGTGACCCAGTAATCCCTTGATTTTTGTTTCTCATTTTAGTCTCATTTATTTCCATACTTACACTCTTTGGACCCCCCCAAAAGCCTTTTGAGGATCCTCCAAGGTACATAAGCTTCTGCTTAACTCTCTTGCACTATTCCATACTCTTTCTGCTTTTTCTTCATGGCGTCTTTAGTAACAACTACTCCTTCCACTTTCATATTACAGAAATCTATTGAAATGTTTTGTCCACTCAGCAGCCTATTTTCCCCTCTCTTTTAGGCTTAAATTTTCCCTTTTTTAAAATTTCTTTTCTCTCATTTTAATAGGAAGAAGAAGTGATTAAATGTAAGTGCTCAATCTTAAAATTTTAATAAGAAGCTAGGAATTGACTGTAAAAGATTTTTCCAAAACCGAGTTAGAATATTTTTTTATCTACTATTGTCTAATAGGTAGCTCATAAATCATGTTAATGAGATGGTATGCTACCATTTATATTTATTCTGGTCCTGGCTTAAGACTTATTCCTGAAATCACATTAGCATGAATCAAAATAATTTTATGGTTTAAGACTATTAAAATCAAGCTATGTAATACTGAAAGAGCTTTCTCAGAAGGAAAAGCACCGTATATGCATCATAACCTGGATGTAACATGCCTAAAATATTGTCAGGTAGAGGTGAGACAGATCATTAGAGGTGATAGTGCCTGTTTGCTCCATAAATGGACCTTAGGTAAGCAAGAAGCTTTATTCACTTTTATTGATATTTTTCAAAGACTGTTTATTTTTGAAAAATGCTGGAATCCTCCTAAAGCCAGGTTAATTTCCATTTATGTTATCCCAGCTACTGTGCCATGGTAGCATAAGAGTTTAGGAACACAAAGTTAAATTTGAAATGTAAGATAATAAACAAAAATAATAAAATCCTTATGCATGGGATCAAATTAATAAAATAGCTGTCTCTTTCAGCTAATGTGACATATTTATACACACTGCCACTGAGTTTTCAAAGCTGTTCAGTTGCATTACCCATCCCATAACCAGTAGTTCCAAGGCTTTTGAGTCTTCTATCCATGTGAGACATTTGCATATACATGTACTTATGTACATGAGTACATGTGCAAGTAGTACAGAATTGAATATAAATATTTGGCCCTTACACAAAAACAGAATGTAGTAGCTCTGAGACATAGGGAGCATTACTTGACTACCATTGAAAATGAAAATTAATTAAATTGAAAGACATGTTCACATAATTCCAGGAAAATAGAAATTCTTGCATAACATTCATTTGCATGTTTGGCCATTGTTTTATTTGAGATTCTTCATCCAATTTAAAAAGGCTTTCTGAGTTGTTTTTGTTTGTTTGTTTGTTTGTTTTTTTGCATTACTCATTCTCTGGAAAAACGGAAATTTAAACTTACTAAATAGTATCTAAATCTTTGTTTATAATTATCATTTTGAAAAATAAGAAAATATAGCATCCTAATTGCCTTGTTTCTTTTTCTGATAATTTTTTCTTTTCTCTGGAAGGAAGAATTTCAACTTTGAAATCTTGTATGGAATTTTTTTAGGATAATTTCTTCTCTGTAATCTATATAATTATGAAATTTTAATTTCTTTCCATCAGCTGAGAAATAATGAAGCACTGTTCTACATAATTATAAAATTTTAATTTATTTCCATCAGCTGAGAAATAGCGAAGCACTGTTTCTAAGTTTGGAGACCAAGAGAAAATATCTTTGGTTTCATTTTGAAGGTCCTTAGCATTTTATAAATCCTCTGAACATGATAAACTTTAAACAAAATAAATTCAAATTTGGAGGAAAAGGCATCAGATATTTTAAATTGTATCCATTACAGTCGATCTTCCTTATTTGCAGATTTTGTATTTGTGAAGTCTTCTACTCACTAAAATTTATGTTTTTATACCCCAAATCAATGCTCTTGGCACTTTCACAGTCATTCTCTGACATATACAGACAGACCTGCAGAAAATTTGTGTCTCTGACGTGCTGTTCTTGCATAAGGTCAAATAAGGCGATGGCTCTGCTCTCTTGTTTTAGATCTCATATAGTGAACAAGTGTCCTTTTTGCAATCTATTTAGTGGCACATTTTTTACATTTTTGTGCATTTTTTGTTGATGATTTCACCATTTTAAATGGCCCCACGCTTACTGCTGAAGTGCTGTCTAGCGTCCTAAGTACAAGAAGGCTGTGATGGTTTTTTTTTTTTTTTTTTTGTAAGATTTTATTTATTTATTTGACAGAGAGATCACAAGTAGGCAGAGAGGCAGGCAGAGAGAGAGGGAAGCAGGCTCCCCGCTGAGCAGAGAGCGTGATGCGGGGCTTGATCCCAGGACCCTGGGACCATGACCTGAGCTGAAGGCAGAGGCTTTAACCCACTGAGCCACCCAGGCGCCCCGCTGTGATGGTTCTTTAGAAAGAAAATACCTGTGTCAGATGAGCTCTCATCAGGTTTGCTGAGTTCAGTGATAATGAATCTACAATGTATATTAAACAAGATATTTTTAAACAGAGAAAATATATATATATATAAGCAAAAAAAAACAGAAATATGCGTAAAATAAGATTATGTATTAATGAGTTGGCAAAAATGTGGCCAGAACCTTGCAGGAACCTAACCCCATGTATCTCCTGGGAATAATGGTTCAGTATTGGCTAATTCACTGTAGTGACTTTATAGAACATAACTACCAGGAATTACAAGGATTAACCATATTTCTTTTATTTGTACATTAAACAGACTAACTATGCTCTTATAAGAGTACAGTTTCCTAGAAGTATCTATATTCCTCAACTTGTTTTGAGTGAACAGATTATCAGCAGTGATTTCATCACAAAAATCCATACTTATAACAAAGTATTTATTTCAAATACAAAAAAATTCTTTTGTGTTTAATTTTTTTTTCAGTTTGAAACTCTGTATATTCAATGATTCCACTATGCAGCTTGATATTTATTGGACTGAATTCCTGGCACAAATGACAGAGTACTGTATGTTTTATGATGTTATGTTTTAATGTTGAAAATCTTTATACTAAGATTTTTATTAAAACTTTAATAGAAGTCTGAAGATTTTATACTTTGAAGGCAGATTTTTATTGATTCAGTTCAAAAACCTATTTTCAAGAATTTTGAAATCATGTAAGACCCCAGCATGAAACTATCATATTTTGATAGAGACAGATGTTGACTCATTACTAATAATAACACAAGGATCTGTTTCATGCCATTCATATTGGCACTATCATAAGACATGCTGCAGTTTTAAAAATTTTGTGGAGCATAAATACAGGCTTTTTGGTTTTTCAGGTTTGGGTTTATCTGGTTCATTGGTTGGTTTGGTCATCAGTATGAAAGAATGGAATTTACGAGCGAAAGAATAACCATGGCTGATCAAGTATCAATACGAACAAATGAGTTTATTCAGCAGGCATAACATCTGGACAACTGAAGTATCATTAAATTTTACCAAAGTTCTTCTCATTTTCATTTTATGAAAATATGATCTTGTCACAACAAACAAATAGCCAATATTGTCATAGCTGTGAGATGAACTTTATACGCATTATCTCATTCAATTCAACAACCTTTTGAACTGTAGGTATTATTATTATGTAATATGCAAATGATCCATTACATATGAAGAAACTAAATCTTAGAATAGTCGAATTCCCCAAGATCCTGTAAGTAATAACCAGTGGAGTCAGGATTTAAACTCAAGTCTGTTTGATTTCAGAGTCCACAACATGGTTCTCCCTCCATGACTTACTATACAGCTTCTGCAGTGGATGGCATGTCATTTTAAGAATTTTATCACTTTTCTGACAGTTCCACCCACATTCCACATCCCTGTTACCCTAAGGAGAATGGGGATGGAACTCTGTAAACACCCTTTCCTTTCCCCAGAGCACAATTTTTTTATATTAATCTTCTTCAAGTGGTTTATCATACTTTGTTTTTGCCCAGTATGAAGAACTGCTTTAAAGGGAGAAGGATATTCCAGAAAGGCAATTTGTGGTGTTATTCATCAGTAGAAAAATAGAAAATGCAGTTTTCTTTGTCTAAATTATGTGTATATGAACCTCAAACTTCTACCCTCCCCATCAAGGTTTTTTTTTTTTTTTTTTTTTTTTCCCCCATCCAAGAGCCAGCTGCTAGCTTTACCTCTTTCTACCTGCCGGATGCTTTCTGAATCACATTATCCAGTGCTCAACTTAAGTGATCCCCATTAAAGTCCAGAGCCTAGGGAAATCACCCTGATTCTGTGTTCCCTAGCAACATCCCTGAGAATAACAACAGCTGCTTAACAGCTGCTTAACCAGAAAGATGCTGCAGGGGAAATACACAGAAATTGATATTAAGTGCTTTAAATCTTGAGATTTCAAACATTATAGTTAACATGTTGTATTATTTACCTTTAGTGATACAAAAACAAAAGAGAAAACTAAATGTGATCATCAAAAAAAAAAGGACAAGATATGCTGAATGACCTTAGCAAGCAAGGTGATTCTAGATATTTTCTTGCTATGATAAACAGGGAAATAACCATGATGGAAATAACATACCTTTCTTTATGATTTTGAATATTAAAATGTTACATTTGTGTCAATTAAATTATACTTATGTTGTAATATGACATGGCATTGTTTAAACACTTAGCAAACTTAAAATTCCTTACAAATTTTTGTTGATATTCTTTATTTTTTCTGTTAATCATTTTTGCTCTCTCTGTAATTTGCCTTTTGCATCCAGAATGTCAAATAATTGGACTCCTACATTATGTAGCCTTTCCAGATCATTTTCTTTCTCTTAGTAATATCCATTTGTTTCCTCCATGTCTTTTCATGGCTTCCTAGCTCATTTCTTTTAGTTCTAAATATTTCGTTGTATGGATGTACCAAGGTTTATCAATTGATCTATTGAAAGAAATCTTGGTTGCTTACAAGTTTTGGTAGTTAGATTAAAGATGTTACAAACATTTGTGTACAAATTTTTATGCGGACAAAAGTTTTCAACTTATTCGGGTAAATACTAAGGATCACAAATGCCGGATCATATGGTAAAGAAACTGCCAAACTGTTTTCCAAAATGAGTGTACCATTTTGCATTCCCACACCTTTGCCTGTATTTGGTATTGTCAGTGTTTTGAATTTCAAGCATTCTAATATATGTGTAGTATTGATTATCTCATTGTTTTGATTTGAGATTGTAGAGTAACACATGATGTGGAGTGTGTTTTCATAAGCTTATTTACTACCTATATATCTTTTTTGGTGAGACATCTGTTGATCTTTTGCAAATTTTTAAGTAGGTTGTTCTCTTATTGTTGAATTTTAAGAGTTCTTTGTATATTTTAGATACTAATCCTTTGTCAGATTAGTGTTTTGCAGATATTTTCTCTGGCTCTGTGTTTTGTCTTTTCAGTCTTTTAATATCCTATATTAAAATGCAAATTTAATTATTATAACCTAATCACTAATTTAAGAACTGCTACCATTATTGTGGTATGTATTTTAGGGATAAAAGATTATTTTTTATGGTTTCTTTGTAAAAATAAATTTCCCCACATTTAAAAACTACTAATATGTTCCTTTTCTTTGACCCCCCCCATCCCTTTATACCTTAAATTCTTGGGATTCCAAGCAGTTCACTGTGAAGAAGAGTGAAAAATTATCCTGGACTGTTTTCCTGTTCTGATCAACAAGTAACCCATTACAGTAGTCATTATCCGAATAATAGCCAACAACTCAGTAAACATACATGTAGAGCATGTCTTTTTTAAATACTGAAAAAATAATATCTTTGACAATCTCTGAAATTCCTAATTTTTAAAATTTCTAGTCACCCCTGGGTGTTTTTTATTTTCTTTCTTTTTTTTTTTTAGTTCTCATTATAAACAGCTAATTAAAACTGTTTCATAGATAGGCCATGCTATGAAATTTATTTTATGATTTTCTATGAAAATCAGTCCCCCTCCCAATTTTTAAATTACACACACACATATTAGTAGCCAACTCAGATTTATAAAATAAGAATATTTTGTTTGGAAAAGGGATCATGGAAGTACCTATATTAGTTAAAATCTCTTCCTGATTTTATATTTCTCTATTAATTTATTTGCCTAGGAAAAATTACTTATTTTAAAGCCAAGATCAAATAGAAAGTCTGGGCCAGTAGTTTCCTAACATTTGTAAACTAGCTAGTCCAGTATTTCTTAACAGATAAATGTAGAGCCGCTCTGGTTGGAGGTCAAATGAAGGTACAGGAGGCTGGAGTACACTCTCTTCTACCTTTTCCCAGGTACCTCTAAGGAATCTACAGGGCTATATGGAGAAGAACTGGAAAATTAGACTAAATTATGATTTTTATTTAAAGTAACAACAAAACCAAATAGTCATTACTAAGCTATTTATCATGGAGTTCTAGGTGTCTAATTTATAAGGTTTCTGAATTAGACTTCAGGGCCTATGTTACATTTTATTACAGTCTACAACTTAAGTGTAGACTGGCAAGAATTAAAGGAAAAGCCTGTTTCACAGCTGTTATGCATCTGGGAGTTTGTTTAAAAGGGGCTAGCTTAGCTTAGCCTGAGTTGTGATAAAAAGCAGGGTCTAGAGGCCTTTTAACTAAAGTCCTGTGCTCTGATCAGAGCTGTATTTAATACGGGCCCATAAGTCCACATAATTATAATTTGTAAGAGTCTTTAGGACATCAGTAACTTTTAAATCTTACCATGTGAAAAATGATTATGTCACCTGTGGACTTTAAAAGTAGTTAGCAAACTGGGATAAAAGTGATGATCAAATCAAATATTTCTGCAACTTTCTCTGTCCAAGTTTCATACTTACGATGTTCCAGGTATACTTTGTAACATACCGCTCTTTTTAATGTGCTTTAATGAGGAATGTTAATTCTGGTAAATTAATGCTTCGTGTCACAGTTAACCGTACTACATTCTGGCTTTCTTCCAGGCTTGCAGATGGGTCAGGGGCTGTGGAGAGTGGCCAGAAACCAGCAGCTACAGCAAGAAGGTTATAGTGAGCAAGGCTACCTCAGCAGAGAGCAGAGCAGGAGGATGACTGCCAACAACATTTCTAACACCAGTCATCGTAAACAAGTCCAAGGAGGCATCGATATATATCATCTTTTGAAGGCACGGAAATCTAAAGAACAGGAAGGATTCATTAATTTGGAAATGTTGCCCCCTGAGCTAAGCTTTACCATCTTGTCCTACCTGAACGCAACTGACCTCTGCTTAGCTTCATGTGTTTGGCAGGACCTTGCGAACGATGAACTTCTCTGGCAAGGGTAAGTTCAGCCTAACATGTTTGATTCAGATATCTCTAAACACAATCATGGTTAAATGTTTTTATTATTATTATGCACACACACACACACACACACACACACACATATTATGATCTATTTCTTTTTAACCTCGATTTGTATTTTAACTTTCTCTTTATTAAAACCCAGAAAGATAATGAGGCATCATCACAGTCAAATTTGATATTGGGAAAAGAAGGACAGTATAAAGGTAAATGACTACAGTTAGAAGTTACAAGTGAAGAGATGTCAGTTTATTCTAAAAATACAAGTTGTTGGGGTGCCTGCCTGCCTCAGTCGGTAGAGCATGCAACTAACTCTTGATCTCAGGGCTGTAAGTTTTAGCCCCACATTGGATGTAGAGATTACTTTAAAAAATAATAAAATATCTAAAAAAGAATACAAGCTAAGTGAGAATTTATAATCCAAAATTTAGTGTTCACACCCCTGGTATAGTTTGTACTTCCCATATGAAGATTGTGTGTTTACTAATTTATATACTTCTTTCTATCACAGAAGTGCTTGTTAATATAAACTGTGGTAAATATTTCATCTACTTTTTATTTTTTCTTTAATTTTTTTTTTAAGATTATCCATTTATTTGACAGACAGAGATCACAAGTAGGCAGAGAGGCAGGCAGAGAGAGAGGAGGAAGCAGGCTCCCCGCTGAGCAGAGAGCCGGATGTGGGGCTCTATCCCAGCACCCTGGAATCATGACCTGAGCCGAAGGCAGAGGCTTTAACCCACTGAGCCACCCAGGCGCCCCTACTTTTTATTTTTTCTAACCAATATTTCATCAATGAAGTAGGAAAATAGTAGAATGCAAGGATATACTCTGCTTGCTGAAGTGAGAGTGGGCTGTAGAAATTATAGCAGCGATTATATCAGTTTAAATTTAACCTATAAATTTAAGAATGTTTGAAATAGAATCTATTTTATGTATAACTTAAGTCTTCAGTTACTCCTTAAATAACATCATATGCTTGAGTCATAAATATGTTACCAAACTTAGAAGAATCTTTGGGATCTTCAACTTCTGGTGTCTAAGGTTTATTGATATCTCATTATTTCTAGTTATTTAAAACATGTCTAAAAACAAAGGTCTTTTTGTGACTTTACATAATTTCTAAATGAAAATCTAATTGAGAGAATTAGTAAATTATCCAAATAACCAAACTTTAGTAAAAATGTATTACCGACAATGACATTTCTAACTCTGGGCTTTCTGATGCTACAAAATTACAGTATTAATTATATAGTTAATTTCTCAATCTCTAAGTAGATAAAAATCATAAATGTCACCTTTTGCTCTCATTGTCTTGTTATAGTGACGGTACTGTGAAAGTACTACTATTAGTAGTGTTTATGGTTATTAATTTCTTACTCAGTAAAAGAAGAAATAAAAATACTTTAAAACTTTAAAACTGGCTCATTAATTATTTAAAATTTCTGCATTTTGTATTTCCAGTAAGCTTAATTCGTAATCCTATATTTGAACTCTGAAGAAAAAGTTTATTTCTAAGCTTATCTGAACCCAATCAGGATGTCCTCTTTACCTGAGATTTAAATCTGGATGTTCATTCCTGAAAGAAATGCTTCCTTTATTTTTACCACATAATTATGCCTTTTTTTTTAATTATGCCTATTTTTATGACACTTTTTTTTTTCTTAGTGGTAAAGTGCTTCTATTTTAAATTGAAGGCCAGCTTAGTTTTTATTTTAACTTTAGATGTGTGAAACCTTTATTAATGTTGAGAGGTTCTATTATTTTCATATCACTCAGTAATAATTTTCTAAACAAGCTCCTAAACTCGCTAAAACTCACTAAACTCAAATGAAATCAGGGATTTCATTTGGTTGGTAAAAATAATGCAAGGATATAAATAACTATTAAGATATTCTCATTAAATTACATATTTTACCCACTATGCTCACAATTTTTAATGTTACAGGCTGAGACAGTGACTATTTTCTTGTTGCCCTACACATTGTATGTGTGTGACATGAAATTTGAGTCAAAAATCAATAATTGATTATCAGAAAATAACTATTTTAATATCTATCACTAAAGTAGGTGTTTTGAACACACAAAAATCAGATAATTTTGAGATAGTGTCATTAAAAGGGTACTAAAATATAATTGCAGCATTCTCTATATCTCTAGAGTAATGCACTTTTAAGATTTAATGATCTGTAGTCTAATGATCCAGAATTTCTGGGCATTGTAATAAAATAAAATGAGATAAAACTTAAGCTTTCAAATAATAACCAGTAGCTAATTCCTTTGTATAGAGTTGGACACAACTATCCCAAACTGCAAAAATAGTATGTTTTGATATAAACTACTAGCATTTTAGGTTTCCTAGAATTTTTAAACAATCATGTATCACTGTAATGTTAAAACAAACAAACAAAAAAGTGTTCTGAAGCAGCATCTTAAAAGCAGGTACACTTAATGTCATACCCAGTTTTTGATGTATGTACTAAAGTTAATAGCATTGTAATTTTTATGTTTATTTTGCCTGTTATCAACATATATATTGTTAAGAAAAACAACAACAACAAAGTTCTCCCCCCAACCTCACAATCTTTACCCTCATTCAACTTTACTTTGCAATAGATCATAGTAACTTAATCCTATTTAGCTTCTTGGTTAAGATTTCTAGCTCTGGAGTAAGACTTCTTGGGTTCAAGTCAACTTTTTTATCTTTTATTGTGTCTGTGTTTCTTTATCTTTAGCACCAACATCATAACATTGTTGTAAAGATTAAGCAAGTTAATACTCGTATGATGTTTTAAATAGTGCCTGACATCTAGTAAGCACTGGGTAAATGTTTTAAATAAATAGCTATCATTGCTATTATTAGTAGTAGTTTCTATTTAATTTCAAATAGTACTTATGAATATTATTAATCTTTAACTCATGTTTATTAAGTACTATCAGAATTGCTAAATTGAAGGCATTTGTCAATCGTACTCTAGTAAACAAAAAACAAGTACAGAATGAAACATTTTCAACTTTCGAGCTATAAATTTCATGTTACTATTTTATCATCTGTATACATGTTTAACTTAGGAAATTAAATATAGTAATGTTTTCTTGTCTGATTTTATCTTTTACAGGTTGTGTAAATCCACTTGGGGTCACTGTTCCATATATAATAAGAACCCACCTCTAGGATTTTCTTTCAGAAAATTGTATATGCAGCTGGATGAAGGCAGCCTTACCTTTAATGCTAATCCAGAGGAGGTAAGTGAAGAACTTGAGTATTTGGAAGAGTTGAACTTTATTATGATCTTACTGCAGCTTTCCAATATAATAAACTTGCAAGTAAAGTAACAGGTCATTGAATATTCCTGTTCAATGAGGAAATGACTGAGAAGCCCACTAAGTAAAGTTAATGCTATGTAACATAGTCATTTCTCTTTACCTTACCAACTCACATTTTAAATCTTTCTACCTGCTCATGTTGTGTGGCAGCTTCCATGACATATATGCAGTCCCCTGCTGGACCTGATTACAATATGACTGCATTATATGTGGAGAGCACAGAATATGTTCATCAGATTTTATCTGCAGCATTTTCTTCCTGTTTTATTTTTCTATTTAGTAATGAGGCTATTTTTATCAGAGACAATCACAAAGGACATTGTTCATTTGTGACACATCAAAATGTTGTCTTCTTAATGCCTTTAACAGTCCATGTTGCCATAGAAACTGCTTATAGATTGCCATAAAATTGAATAATTTTATCAAAATATGAAGACCATGCTTTCACTGATTTTTCCCCCCCATTCTTGCTTTAATATATTTCCTGGAAAGTACAGATTCTCAGAAATGCTGTTCTTTTTTTTCCTCAGAAATGTTTAAATGTCTATTAGAAATGTCTACTACTATTTTTAGAAATCTAACAAATTATACAGCCCTCAGAACTACTACTTGTAGTTGAATTCTTTTCTGTGGAAAATTTAACTGGCAGTTATTTTGATTTAATTTTCAAAAACCAACTTTTTCTCATTTGTTGTAGAGGTATTAAAGGACTATTTAAATTATGCAAATATATCAAATATATGCATGTATATACAAATATATGCATATATATGCAAAATATATCGATTTTTTTGGAATATCTTAACTTTAGCTGTATTATAGTTAAAAACCTGTTTCCCCCATGTAAAATGTTTGAATATTATACAAATACTGATTTTATAAATATGCATATAATACAAATGACATTTTAAAAATTGATTTTTACTTATTACATACGATTTCTTAACTTCTCCTTGTATACAATAAAAAATATAACACCGTTGCAAAGCTTTACTGAAACACCATCCATTATCAGTTAAGTCTTAGCACCACAAATATAACAAAATATATATATTATAGAGCCTAATATACCTATTTAAATTAAGAAATCTATTCTCTCACTACTGTTTAAGAGTTTTGACATTCAGATTGAATAGAGGACTGATAGTTAATTTAGAAGGCAAATGAATATATAAACTGTCATAAATTTAGGTTTTATAACTTATCCCTTGATTATAAATTTTTTCTGCTGCATTTTATCATAAAAGGCGCTTGTTTTTACTTTATTTTTTGTCAAATCCTAGTTCTGTTCCTTCTAAATATGTAGCAACAGTGAGCATGTCACTTTTTGATCTTGCACTATGGCATACCTACTCTGTACAAGATATTCTTCTACTTAACATATTTGAAGAATGACATGGTTTCAAAGACTTCGTTATTCTGTTTGCTAGCATTTGACATTACTTGCAGCTAGTTAAAACAGTTCATATGACAAACTTTATAATAAGATACATATATTGTATCAGTCTCTTAAGTTAGTGAAATGAGGAGAATCTTGGCAGAATAGTACAATATTTTACTTTAGATATGTAAGGAAAGGCAGCTGTTGCAAGCCCCAGTCTTATTATGCCCAATTTATTAAGGCATTCTGGTTCCTGTCATGAATTATACTGATAATGAGTAGAACTGTCATCTTTAATTCATATCACTTGCAATGTTACATTCTAAGGAAAGTAATAACTTGGTACATTCTAAGGAAAGTATAACTTGGTAAGTACTGGTATATTTACAAAGTCAGAAAAGTTGGATGTAACTGCTGGTATTAATTATGGTAAGTAGTCATTCCTTGCTAAAGCAGTACCAATTTTTAAAACAAATTATGAAGCCATCATTTTTATGCAAAGATGAAACCATAGATAGGCCCTCATTTACTAGAATATGATATGGATAGTTTTAAATCTCTAAGTTGGAAAAGCTAGATGTCAAAATATGTTTCCATCTTTGCAGCTACACATATCAGATTATAGAATTCTTGTTACACCTCCTCTACTGTGTTTGGAGGAGTGGACAGAGAAGAAAGGTAAAATTAAAAGACCTCTTTTTATCTAACAAAACTTTTTAAAGTTTTTTTAAGTCAAATGTTTGCTAAAAGGGGATTGAAGTTATTAATTAAAATAATTAAAATAAGATAAAATAAGATTTTTAGATCTTCAGATTTTACTTAACCATCCTACCTTCCATTGTTATTGAGAGTTGGCTGTATTTTCTTTTTCTTCACTCCCTTGCTTGACTTAAAGATATCCTGGAGCATTCCAGAAAGTTGAATTCACTCTCTGAAAGGGGCTCTCAAGAGGCATAGAGCTGAACCTTTCAGAGTGACTTGTGGTTCCAGAATTCTGATTCTATCCTTTTATGAACATCAGTAGCTTAACAGGTGTTACCTGATAACAAAATAGAATCCTATCTTTAGCAGAATGCACCTAGGTTGTAAATAGGCAAAGAAGGACATTGAGATAAATACACTTGTAGATGCAGAGAAATGAGGGAAAGTACTTTAACTACTATATTCTATACTTTATTTTGTTGACTAACATAAATAATATCACTTGGTTGTTTATCCAAGTCAAGCCTTCAGAATTAAAATCATGTAATTAAAAGAGTTATCCTAATAGATGTTTTTATATAGAACTTAATCTGTATGAGTCATACTTTAGCTAGGTCTTAGAATGACTCTTGCCAAGTTTTTTGAGTGCTAGAAATCAGGAAGTACTTTTTATTTGGAGGTTAATATTTTTCCCCTCTAATTGGAGCAGTATCTTCAGATGTGTTATTTCGGGTTCATTTAAGCCTGAGAAGTAAATTACTTTTGATGATATGTGTAAATATAAGTGTTTATTGTAAGTACCTGAGGTAAGATGTGTATAATTGTTCAGTATTATAAAAAGTCTACTTTTCCATAATTTCTAGTTCTGTACTTATCATTTTGATAGCAAGCATCATTAAAGTATTATAAAAATAAGAATACTTACAGCCACAGGGAACAAGATTCTCCAAAGGACATCGTTCATGTCACGGATATGGGTAACCAAACTCCACAGCAACTGCTGGCAGTGGCTCATGGGGTGGGGGAGAACATCCGCCCAGTTTGTGGTACGATTATCTAGCACGCTGTTGTTATCTGCATGACCTGTGATCTCAGCTGTATGTAAAGTCTTGATCTTGTGCATGAGCTTGTGTACTTTGTGGCAGGTGACCACATTCTAGTAGAGGAATGTGCTAAAAACCATCTGTTTACATTAGGCTGTATTTCCCCTGCATGTACAACTTACGTGTGTTGATTTTATTTTGCTAGCAGTATTATAATAACATAATTTATTCTCTCTCAACCAATTAGCTATATTCCTTGAGCTCCATTTGGTATGAAACATTTTTCTTGACCTAGTTATTTTTAAATTTCGGGTCTGAAAAATTGGGGAGCAAACATGGTTTCATTTCAATACGTTATAGGTTTTACTTTTGTTTGTGTAAATATGTTTAAAAAAATTTTTTTAAATAATATTCTCAGGAGACCTGGGTGGCTAAGTCAGTTGAGCATTGGACTCTTGGTTTTAGCTCAGGTCACGATCTCAGGCTCTGTGGGATCGAGCCCCTCAGCGGGAGTCTGCTAGAGAGTCTTCCTCTGCCCCACGACCAACCACGCTCACGTACTCTCTCTCTCTCAAATAAATAAATAAATCTTAAAAAAAAAAAATATTCCCATTGGGATCAGTTAAAAACAGTCTTAACTATTATATAAGCACAGTTTTCTTGCCTTCATAGAGGAAGACCCACATGCATGCATATAATTTTCTGCATAATTATTAGATTGATCTGGGATAGAATCTGTTAGCGAGAAATATTTTAAATTGGACCTGTGTATATATTTTAGATGGAAATGCATATGCAATTTATTTTCATGATAATGTATTCTTTTTGTTGTTGGACCAGCTAAAATATAAATGGGAAATTTGTAGTTTTCCATTTTAAAAAGGAATTCAGGAGTTTATACTAAGATGTTAAATCTTACTGACTTTTTGCTTCAGTATACAACAGCAAAATGTTTATTACCATTACTTCATAGCATAGCAACAGTAATGAAAAATAACTTTTATTTTTATTCCTAGACATAGAAAGCCCTGATTGGTATCATCAGAATGTACAGATAAGCATTTTCCAAATGTATTCATTTGAATAATTATTCCACAGGTTAAAGAACATAGTCAAAGGAGTTCCCAAGTCTAACAAATTTGACCATGATAGGTTATGTTTAGTCGGCTTATTTAATGAATAACTTTTCCAAGTCTTTAATACATTAGTGCACATTGTGAGCATGTGTTATATGTAGTAGTATCCAAATTTATTTGACATAGTGTTAAATTTATTTGACAGTATCTTTTTTTTTCCCCCTTTGGTAAAGTAACATTCCGGGGGACGCATTCTGCAATATGCTAGTATAGATTATCTGTATCTTACTATGTGTAAATAAATATATGTTCCTAAATGGATAGACACCTAGCTTGAATACCCTCTTGTTCACTTACAGTTATCTGATGCCTATTTTACGGGTAATCTTTTTTCTTTTGAAAGTCTATGAATTTATATTTGTTCTCTCTCCTTTTGTCTGATAGTCTTATAAAAAAAAATTAAAACTGAGAGTTGTGCCTTGAAAGACTGAGAGATTTATCTATGTTCTGTATTTTGATTGTCATCTAATATGTTACAGAAAATGTTACTTTGTAAAATAAGGGTAGAACAACAAACCTGATAGAAATATTGAATTCAAGTAATTACCTTTAGACATTGATACAGGCATTCATATCAAATAATTTATACAGATAATTTATCAGTACACCCTTGATATCTCATTCTCTATACTAACTCTATCTCTTGCAACACATTTTTCAGTGAAGGCTGATAGGCCACTAGGATGCTTTTAAGTTTGGCACATATACTGCCCACTTTCTCCTATATGTATCACATAGGGTGTTTTGGCTGGAACAAACAGACAGTTTAATAGTGGCTTAACTATATATATTTACCTCCAAAGAGACCCATATGTGGGTATCTGAGAGTTATTTCAGTGATAGACTGATCTCATCACGGACTCTCAAGGTGTGTTATTGACTTCTGCTTTCTTTTGATAGTAAGTTGGCCACCACCACTCAAAATATCACATCCTTGTACGAAAGTATCCTCATCACAAAGATGGGAGCAAAACAAAGAAACTCTCCTCAAATTTCTTATGCTTCTGAGGAAGAAAAATCAGGAGCCTTTCGTGTACTTCTCCTGATTTCTAATGGACATACTGAATCACATGAACATTTCTAGACCTATTGAGAACAGAATAGATGGGATTACTAATTGGTTTAGAGTTACCATGATATAGCAACTGTGGCTAAGATGCTAAAGCAGTGAAAAGAGTGAAATGGCTTTGAGGGAAGGCCCAAGCATCTGCAGCATGAGTTTCACTAGTGGGCCACTTACTGAATTTGTTTTTCTGCTTCTTTTATTTCTGGGCTCTACTGGCTTAGAAGCCTTAGTACCCAAAGGAGGAATATTGATAAGTGGCACAACAATTCAAATTGGTTGCTGAGACTACCTACTTGCGGTTATAGGTCCTCCTGCCACTGATCAAAAATGACAAAAAAAAAAAAAAAAGTATGAGGGTCAGTAATTATGCTGTGGTTGAAGTAATGAAGCCTAGTTATCAGTGGAAAATAGTTTTTCCCACAAAGTGGGGAAAACAGAAGAATAGGAGTGGAACTCAGGAGATGTCTTCAAGGTCTTTCTAATACCCCTATATGCTATCATAAAAGAAATTTTTTAAAAAATCACATAGACCTGTATGGACAGGGTTTAAATCACATCATTTAGACTACTCAGATACTCACTTAGACTACTACTAGATAAAGAACTTCAGGCAGCTGAAAGGATAGCTCCAGTTCCAGCCTCAGGAGTTGTACACAGATTATTACAAGGTAATCATGATAATATTATTCCTCTTGGCTTGGCATCCATGCAGTCTTGTTCTGACCTGTAAGATTGGAAGAAACATGTGCAAAGAAAATTTTAAGTTTCAAAAAAGAGACAGAAGAAGGTAATACCATATCTGTGTGTATGTGTACATAACCTGTACATGTGTATACTTCTGGGACTAATGTATGAGTATATAATGATAGGAACAGATGCGGCCATTTTGCAGCCATGAGCGCTATTAACACAGGCAAATAGAACATTAGGAAGAAAGAATTGGGTCCATGAGCCAAACAACCTTGGAGCCAAAATACTTTGAAATTTCTCATTGTATAAGAAGGTAAATCCCTTTACTTTTTTGAATAGGGGTTCCTGTTGTTTGCAATCAAGGACATCCTAATGCATCATCATCACCATCATCATTACATGGACTCATTAAGAATTTGATACATAATCCTGAACACAAATTATTTTTATAAGAATAAACAGTGCTAATTTTCGTTAGCAAATTAATTTTATCCCCAATTTGCTGATGAGAATCTAGTCAGAGCAAGGGAACTAGTTGACACGGAGAGGAGTCTGTCACTGTATATAGCTTAAAAAGCTTTCTCTATTGGAATTATTTACCCGAGAAAGCTAAAATACTCAAGTTAATTGGCAAAACCCCTTTCTCTTGATTTGTATTAGAGTCAAAGTGAAAAACTATGCCTCTCAGACACTGAATATTACCCTCTGGCTACATAATTTAATATTTTCAGTCTGGTTTTGACAAGTCAGGTCATACTAAACTGGAGGCCATTCACTTTTTTGAGGGCAACATGCATGTATATGGTATGTATGGATGGATATATCTTACCTCTTTTTAATCTAATCCATCGTGTGCTAATTTTACATTTAAGTAGGTAACTTTATCCTGTGTCTTTCAGGTCAACTTTATTTTACACACTGCCCTGACCATAATAGATCTTGACTACCCTCCCCTTTGCTTGTCAGTGAATCATTCCAGTATGTGGTATACAATGAGTCCACAGAAGTATGTGGACTTAGGGTAAACCTTTTAGAAGCTTCAAAGGGAAACAAATTTCCCAGGCCCTCTTTCGTCTTAATATAATTGAACAAGAGATTCAGACCTAGACTATTCTATAGCTTATTCATCAGTCAAACCACCTGATGCATTTTGCTTTTGTTTTCCCCCTAGTATGTCATAGGAGATACTATTACCTCATTTAGTGTGAATTACCTAGGGTGAATATAAACAGAAATTAGTGGACAATGTATTAATCTAGGACTTTCAACTAGAAGGAAGAATAAAGGTAGAATATCTTAGCACCACAGCAACCATGCTACAAATTTTAAAATGTGCAGTGCTTAAATGAGCAAAAAAAATTTTTTTTGCTTGAATTTTTCTTTTGTTGCCAATTTAGGTGCCTATACCTGGTGAATTTACAATATTGTATTAATATTTTAAGTACATTTCAAATAAAAATTTGTTTACCTTTTATTTCCTTGCAGTATCCTGACCATCTTAATACGTCCATGTTCTTTGTTATCTGCTGTGACCACAGTTTCAGTGAAACTTGACAACACTTTCTAGACCTAAGTTCTCAATTTTAATGTCCAAAATTGGACCAACTTGTGTCCAGTCATCTTGTGTAGAACACATTTTGTCCTACACATCTTGTCTGAATGTAGCAATTGTGAATACCAATACCACAGTAAATGTCACTCTAAAAGATGAATTCTTTATCAGAAATCTAAAAAATAATATTTCCTCAGTTCTTGGATGTCATCAGTTGTACTGCATCCATCAAATTAATTGCAACTTTTTAAAAAAGATTTTATTTATTAATTTGACAGAGAGAGACAGTGAGAGAGAGTACACAAACCAAGGGGGAGTGAGAAAGGGAGAAGCAGGCTTCCCGCTGAGCAGGGAGCCCAATGTGGGACTCGATCCCAGGGTCTTCAGGGCTAGATCCAAAGACTCTGGGATCATGACCTGAGCCGAAGGCAGATGCTTAATGACTGAGCCATCCAGGTGCCCGTAACTGCAGCCTTTGAAATATGGAAATATAAAGGAAACACTGCATTAATGCAAATGTATTACCAATTAACTGTAGTATACATTTATTCCTAATATAACATTTTCTTTCATGTCATAAATATTTTGAAGATGCCTTCTTTATAATAAAAATGTTAAGATCTTTGTGAACCACTTTGGCCATTAGCAAGTAAAGCTATCATGACCTGTTGCTTTTTATTATTTGTACTGGTGACTCCCAAGTTTTGAGAGTTTATAATTTGAGGCATTTCAAAATATGCTGGAGTTTTGATCCAACTCACAGGTTTTTGTTGTGGTTATGTTCTGTTCTTTTTTAACCCCTTAGTTTAATTATATAATCCTTAAAAGTCGATAGCTTCTCTTGAAAGCCAACTAGAGGCTTTGTACAGATTCAAACATTCATTCAGCAAATATTTATTAAGTATCTCTCCACTTACTAATTATATGACTTAGACCGTGTGGATTATTTAACCTCTGGGCTTCAGTTTCCCCATCTATAAAATGAAGACAATAATATTTGTGATATACAGTATGTTACTGTGAATATTAAATAGTGTATGCTAAATGCTTAGTGCCTCTAAGTGCTCCCCAAAATGTAGCTTTACATTTATACTAGAAGTACAACTATGACAACTTAAACTATGAAGAGCCAAACATTGCTGTAGGCCTTGGGGTTCATCCTCCCTTAACTTTTGGATCCTAGTAGATAAATATTTGACACCTGAGTAGTGTTCCTTCATAATGTATGTATCAGTCACACCAACATCTGCTAGCTTTGAATGATGATACCCTTTACCTTTAATTTCATTTTCTAGCATGTGATGAAAACTGTTTTGCATATACAGTAACTTTTTGTGTTTTTGATGATGCTTAGTTTAATCTTTTTAAGGACATTTTAAACAGTAATTAGGCGTCCAAAATTACGTTCAGATTAAAACCTGCGTCGTGTCTGAATATAGTGGTAGGATGAACAGATACTGTAATTATATGAAGAAGTGTACACATGTGCTGGCAGTGAAACTACTGTTTAAAGCTTCTCTTGTTTGTCTTCCTTGAAGACTTGGAGTTTTTTCTTAATGTTGTTTATTTCAAAATTGTTTCAGGGCTGTTAAACTATATTTATAAATGTACATATTAGAATCTAGGTAATATGAGAAAAATTTTTTTTCAAAGTCAAGTTGGTCATTTAAATCTATTTTCATGTGATTTTTATTAAGCAGGAATTCTAAATTAGCCAGTATTGTATTCAAATGTGTCACTTTCTCATTAGTTTGAATTATTAATTGTACCTTTACCTAATAGAGTTTTATTTCCAGATTTTGACTAGAATGCTTTCTTTTTCTATTTATGGACAGTTTAGAGAAGGGGCCTTTCAAAGTAGCTTACTTTAGCTACCAGCAACTTATCAATAATATTAATAGTAATAATTTATCATTAAAAATTAACATCATGTTCTTCATCTTATTGATCTATCCCAGTCAGCAGAGTGACACTTTTGGGGACTATTAGAACTCAAAGTGTGACACTTTTTCTGATTGAGTCTATTAAAACTAATTAATAGGAACTAACTTTTATTTGTTATTTAAAACCTAGATAATGACCTTTATGTCATTTTTGTCTGATGTCATTGCTTTCTTGCCTATGAAAAAAGAAGCACAATGATCTGTCTTACATTTCTCCATTTCCTCTGGACTCCATTAGAAGGATTTTCATTTTTCTTTAGATTTTCTTTGAACTATCCCTCCTTTGTGTGAGATTTCCCATTAACATCTTCTGGCTAGAAATAATTTAGGGTGTATGTGTGATTATTCTTAGCAGTTCATCAACATTGTACACTCTGATGTATGGAAAAAAAAACCCATAAATTGTTTTGGAAAGCTGAAATCCTTGCCACTTCAAACAGGGTCTCTAAATAAGTTGATTTCATTCCATATTTCATACTTAAAACTGAACAGTATGATTCTTCATTATCCTCCAGAATGTCTCATTCTGACCACTTTCAGTAATGGTATAAGAAGGAATTGGCTGACCAATGCACCAATGCAAGATGCTTATACTAGGGGAAACTGGATGGGGCGGGCAAATTGAGGGGTGGAGCCAAGATGGAAACTGTCTGTACTTTTGTTCACATTGCAAAACTGAAACTGCTCTAACAAATAAAATCTATTCATTTAAAAAAAAAAAAAGGAATTGACTGCAGTATATCAGCACTGTCTTGTCACAACTGTCACTTCTCCCACATAAGCATGGACGGTGTGTGCTCTCTGTTCTTCCTAGGGAACAGACAAGACTGGAATCTGCAGTTCATATTTCAAACTGACATCAAAATTATCTTAACATTTCTGTCCCAATTGTCATGACGTCCTTTCCTCTTAATTATAACTAAGTCACACAGAGGCTTCCATTGAATAAATAGCCTACCTGTAGGCACCTCAATAAGAGGAACACTTCTCTTGTCAATTGTGTAGTCTCTCTATATAGAACAACTTTAAAAACCTTGGCATAGTTTTTACTTTAGTCTTGGACTGTAGTGACTAGGTTAGGAATAACAATTACACTATGCATGAACAGCTTAAATTAATATGAAAAAAGCAATATGTGTTATTTCTAAAGTTTATGCTGAAGGTCATTGTTACAACAGAGGAAAGTAGTATGGAAACTTACAGATGAAAACCCTGCAAAAGTTTGTGGGTAGAACGAAATGAAATGACAGAACAAAAACTTCCATACTTAGTCTTAACTTGCTTATTAAGTAATCTTCTGCATTTACTTTGCTGCAACTAAAAAGCAAGGTGTTAATTTAATTTAATTTTGCTATATATATATCCCCATATGGATTTTACCTGTTCAAGTTCTATGTGTTTTTTCCCCTTAACTATAGAATACATATTCTCTGATTAAATAGGGAGAGTGAGAACTGCCAACTGAACAAAAATTAATAGATTTTGCATCTTGCTTAAGTGATTCTGAAAGCACTATAAAAAAGAAGAAATAATAGCACGATCAGTACTATTTTCAAACAAGACAATAGGAATACTCCATTTAACCTATAAAAGGCTGACTTCTCTCTATTGTGCTATTTTTTACTAAAATAAATATCCATAACATTTTTTGTGTCTCTTAATTTTTACATTATTTTTAATGTGAAAAGATGACATTTCAATTGTTCATTTCACTGTGGCTGCAATACATATTTGAATATTATTATATCTCTTTTCACTGAAAGAAAAGTTAGAAATCTAGATTGAACTATGTTATTTTATATATATTTTATTTTACAAATATTTATTGTTAAAATTAGAAATTGTTGTTTTAAAAGTCTTCAAATGTCCTTTAAAAATGTGGTGTCCAGTTTGCTTTCTATCATGTAATGCTCTAAGGATACGTTTGTTACCTGAAAAATAGTAATCGTGGTTCTGGATTTTACATTGTATACAAAAGCAAATTGGAACAAATTTAGTTAAAGCAAGTTTTTTTCTAAATATCTATATTATGATGTTCTCTAGGAAAACAAAGATATCACCAGTTTTGTTTTTAGAGTGATTTTGTTATTGATACAGACTGCTACATAATGTTTCTACCAACTGTCTGTGCCAGTAGCCAATACTTTCAGTACCAGTGGTCAGTGTTTTTGTTTTTTTTTTTAATTAAGAATGTGTATTTTTAAAGTCAGTTTTAGGTTTGCAACAACAGCTGGTTCTTTTTTATTTGCTTTTGCATACCTGTTTTTGTAGAATTCACTCTGTTACCTGTATAATTTCTGATCCTGAATATATGTATGGTAGATTTTTGCTTCTGAACCATACCAGATAATAATGGATAATAATGATTTGAATTAAAAAAAAGACTTTATTAAAAGGGGAGAGAAAATGTGGGTATTGATGTAATAGAAGGAATGAAACATAGATGGATCTTAAAACATGAATTGTGTGCAAAGAGCTGTTCTTACAATAATAAAAAAAAAAGATGACTAATATTTTTTCTTTTTATTTTTTAAGTTAAATTAAGTAACGTACAGTGTATTATTAGTTTCAGAGGTAATTTAGTGATTCATAAGTTGTATATAACACCTAAATCTCATTATGTCACGTGCCCTCCTTAATGTCTATCACCCAGTATTCCCTCACATCCAGAAGCCCTCAATTTGTTTCCTGTAGTTAAGCATCTCTTATGGTTTGTCTCCCTCTCTGATTTCTTCTTACTTTATTTTTTCCACCCTTCCCTTATGATCCTCTATTCTGTTTCTTGAATTCCACATATGAATGAAATCATATGATAATTGTCTTTCTCCAAATGACTCACTTTGCTTAGCATAATACCCTGTAGGTCCATCCATGTCCTTGCAGATGGTAAGATTCCATTTTAGATGGCTGAATAATATTCCATTGTGTATATACATACCACATCTTCTTTATCCAACACATTTTTTTTCTTGATTCTAAATTCCTTCTTAATATTGGTATAAACTATCTATTCATTATTTCTTGAATTATTTTTTTGCCTCCTAAACAAATTACATCAAAACAGTTCACCACTCTAATTTGATTCTGTAAGTCTTGAGGCTCTCATTTGCATAAGTTTTTAATAACACACTCTATGGAGTCTACTTTATAAAATTTCTTAATTTTTTTTAAATTACTGCAAACATCTGTTCTATCAAATCAAACAAAAAATATAAGATGGGATGAATTACATTAACATCACCCTGCTTGCCTGGCACTCCTTCTGTTCATTCCTAGGAGATTCCCAGTGTATCATATGTGAAATTAAAGAACAGGGAACAGGAATTTATTCCTAGTAGATTCCCATTGTTGATAGAAATCTTTACCACTTCACTGTGGGATCCAGTTCAGCTCTTTTCCAACTATTTCTAGAGGGTTTATGCACCCTAAGAAGAAAACCAATATGTGCTGTTTTCTGCCTTTATCAGTTTCTTAATATGCCTGTCTCTGAACCAGCTCTACTGTCCTCTCCTCCAGTCTCAGAAAGCATTACCAACTCCTTAAGTCTACATTCATGATCCACGATTTTTCCTTCCCTCTCTTGATCAGTTTCATTACTGTCTATAATTCTATCTTCTCTATCACTTATTTGGTTACTCTGCTTCTTCCATCCTTATGGTCATTGTGTCCAATCAGTTTCAAATCTCAGTTATTGCAATTTACATTTTGGCCTGATTGGTTTTAAGCTCTTTTATCCCTGCAGCAAGAGACTCCCTTGGTGTCTTCTATGTGTTTCTCAAGCCCAGCTAGTATCCTTATGATTATTGCTTTAAAGTCTGGATCAGGCATATTACTTGTCTTATTCACTTAAATCCCTGGCCATAACCTTTTCTTGTTCTTTCTTTTGGGATGAATTTCTCCATCTTAGCATTTTGTCTAGGTCTCTATCTTTGTGTTTGGAAGGCCATTTATGTTTCTTGCTCCTGAGAGTAATGACTTTATGAAGAAGAGGTCATATACTCTCCAGGATCTGGTGCTTCAGGAAGTGTCTTTGGTGTGTGCTGGTGTACTCTGCCACAGTGTTATGGGCTGCTCTGTCCCTCAGGTCAGTCCTCTGCAGGCTTTCTCCTTGTCTACAGTGAGAAGTGTTTGGACCTTGGACAGAACATGGTGAGTTTTGATTCCACTTGTATTTTCAGTCTTTCCCTTGCTCCCCTTTTCTCTACCTTGCCGTTTTCATTATCTCTTATTGTTTCTTTACCAATCTTTTCCTCTCCCCGTTGATTCTCTTTCTTGCATCTTCTGATATGCATGGGTCAGAATTGTCTTGAAAAAACAGTTGTTTCTCTGTTTGACCTTCAGTGTTCTTTAATATTTTTTCCTCCTTTGTACTAATAAATCTTTCAAGCTACTGGGCTATCAGTTTCCTTACCTTGAGCTCATTCCTTAGCTTTCTTCTTAGACTTGAGCCCCCATCACTCTGTGGAAAGAGACCCCTTGAAAGGCACTACTTTCTTTTCTCCCAGTCACCAAATCTACTGTCTTCTTTCTCATTTTCATCTCCTTGAGCTACCTAAAGGAAAGAGGATATTAGCCATGTTCTGTGCTAGACACTTTCATATCTTCACACATATCTTCATGTCTTCACAGTAGCCACTTAAGTAAGATTTTTACTGATTAAGAAACTAATAAGGTTTGGAAAGTTTGAGTAAATTATGTTCACAAAATCACAGAACCATGATTTGGTCCCTCTTTTAATTATACTAGGTAATTATACTTTCAATTATACTAGGTAATTGCATTGTATACCCTTTTTTTTACATTTCAAAGACTTTTAGCCTCTGGGACATTTTTCTGTCTCTGCTTTCTTCCATCTCTGCCTCTTCCTTTACTGCTTTCTTATTATTCAGTATCCTTAGTCTGTACCTTCAACCCTCACTTTTTTCTTTATGTCTTATTTCATTGTCAGATGCCTATTTTGCCTTTCTAGTTTTACCTGTCATCATCCAAAGGTAACATTTTGAAGTCCAAACTCATCACTGTTTTCTTTAAATCAACCCTCTTAACCTGAGTTTTCCCCCTGTCAGTCATTTCCCTTTTTGTCTAGGCCAGAAACATCAGTTAACTTTATATTTCACTTTTCATTTTTCCTTGACTTGATAGCCAACATGATAATAATACATACTCTCACATCATATTTTCATATACATACATAGCATATGTGGGTTTTTTCATACGTTTTTAGGATAGATTATTTCCTTTGCATTTCTGTTGCTTTAAGCCTGGACAGCTGTAGTAGCTTACTGTCTATATTATTTCCCCTTTATTATTTCTCTTTATATTACTGTCAAATTTATATTGCAGGCCATTGATTCATCATATAAGACTTCCAATTACATATGAGGGAGAAGGTAAACTCCTTACCTTAAAATTCAGTGCTATTTCTGCTACAGTCTAGTTCCAGACTTGGCTCTCAAACCCAAGATAGTTCCCCTATTTTCCTGAAAATGGCCTGATTTTTTATCTTATAATGCCTTTGCTCATATAATACAACACTGACTAAAATTTTCATCTCCAGCATTCCCCTCAGTTTGAGCTATTTAAACCACTCCGTCAAAGTAGGTATTCCAGGAAAACTTACCTAAATGTCCTGTCCCACAGTGATTTTTCCTTCCAATGAACTACTGAAATACTTGAAATGCAACTGATTTCTGTGCATTGATTTTATATCCTGACACTTTACTGAATTCCTGTACAAGTTCTAGTAGTTTTGGAGTGGAGCCTTTTGGGTTTTCCACATATAGTATCATATCATCTGTGAAGAGTGATAGTTTGACTTCTTTGCTGATTTAGATGCCTTTAATTTCTTTTTGTTGTCTGATTGCTGAGGCTAGGACTTCTAGTACTATGTTGAATAGCAATAGTGATAGTGGACATCCCTGCCATGTTCCTGATCTTAGGGGAAGAGCTCTCAGTTTTTCACCATTGAGAATGATATTCGTTGTGGGTTTTTCATAGATGGCTTTGATGATATTGAGGTATGTACCCTCTATCCCTACACTTCGAAGAGTTTTGATCAGGAAAGGATGCTGTACTTTGTCAAATGTTTTTTCAGCATCTATTGAGAGTATCATATGGTTCTTGTTCTTTCTTTTATTAATGTATTGTTTGACATTGATTGATTTGTGGTTGTTGAACCGACCGTGCAGCCCAGGAATAAATCCCACTTGGTCGTGGTGAATAATCCTTTTAATGTACTGTTGGATCCTATTGGCTAGTATTTTGGTGAGAATTTTTGCATCTGTGTTTATCAGGGATATTGGTCTGTAATTCTCCTTTTTTCTTTTTTTAAAAGATTTTATTTATTTATTTGACAGAGAGATCACAAGTAGCAGAGAGGCAGGCAGAGAGAGAGAGAGGGAAGCAGGCTCCCTGCTGAGCGGAGAGCCCGATGTGGGACTCGATCCCGGACCCTGAGATCATGACCTGAGCCAAAGGCAGCAGCTTAACCCACTGAGCCACCCAGGTGCCCTGTAATTCTCCTTTTTGATGGGGTCTTTGTCTGGTTTGGGACCAAGGTAAAGCTGACCTCATAAAATGAGTTTGGAAGTTTTCCTTCCATTTCTATTTTTTGGAACAGTTTCAGGAGAATAGGTATTAATTCTTCTTTAAATATTTGGTAGAATTCCCCTGGGAAGCCATCTGGTCCTGGGCTCTTGTTTTTGGGAGATTTTTGGTGACTGCTTCAATCTCTTTACTGGTTATGAGTCTGTTCAGGTTTTCGATTTCTTCCTGGTTCGGTTTTGGTAGTTTATGTGCCTTTAGGAATCCATTCATTTCTTCCAGATTTTCAAATTTGCTGGTGTATAGTTGCTCATAATATGTTCTTAAAATTGTTTGTATTTCTTTGGTGTTGATTGTGATCTCTCCTCTTTCATTCATGATTTTATTTATTTGGGTCCTTTCTGTTTTCTTTTTGATAAGTCTGGCCAGGGGTTTACTTATTAATTCTTTCAAAGAACCAGCTCCTAGCAAAATAAGTGAATCAGAGAAAGACAATTATCATATGATCTCCCTGATATGAGGAATTTGAGAGGCAGGGTGTGGGGGTTGGAGGGTAAGGAAGGAAAATATGAAACAAGATGGGATCGGGAGGGAGACAAACCATAAGAGACTCTTAATCTCACAAAACAAACTGAGGTTGCTGGGGGGAGAGGGGGTTTTGAGAGAGTGGTTGGGTTATGGACATTGGGGAGGGTATGTGATATGGTGAGTGCTGTGAAATGTGTAAGCCTGACGATTCACAGACCTGTATCCCTGGGGCAAATAATACATTGCATGTTAATAAAAATAATTAATAGAAAAAAAAATCTGAAAAAAATTACATTACTGGGGCACCGATCCTGTTAGCAGCGAGAAAGATTGACACATTTGTCGAGTTATAGAATGGATTTTAAATTTTTGGATTTTTTTTCCAAATTAATATTTATGGTTATAAGAATATCTCTTTTCTCTGGCACGTGGGTGACTCAGTTGGTTAAGCATCTGACTCTTGATTTTGGCTCAGGTCATGATCCCAGGGCTGTGAGATCAAGCCCCTAGTATGCACTGAGCATGGAGCTTGCTTAAGATTTTCTCTCTGCCCCACCCCTGCTCAGGCACATGCTCGCTCTCTCTCTCACATTAGTAAGGAATTTAGAATTTGTAATATGAATATTATTTACTTTTATGATTTTCCAGAGAAATATGAATCTTAATGTATATAGCCAATCTATTTTCATGATACGACTTTCATTTATCCCACTGTAACTTTCCTTTAAAACTATTGAAAAAAATTAAAAATAAAAATATAACTTTTTTTTTTTTTAGGGACGCCTCGGTGGCTTAGTTGATTAGGCGTCTGCCTTTGACTCGGGTCATGATCCCAGTGGGATCAAGTCCACCTGGGGCTCCTTGCTCAGTGGGGCTCCTTGCTCAGTGGGGAGCCTACTCCTCCCTCCATCTGCCACTCCCCCTGCTTGTGTTCCCTCTCTCTCCCTCTGACAGATAAATAAATAAAATCTTTAATAAATAAATAAAACTTTTTTTTTTTTAAATAAAATCCATTTTGGTCAGTTGTCTTCTTCCAGATGACAAAAGCTTCCCTTTATGCTATGGAACCAATTCATTATAGGACTGGCACCATCATGATTTATATGTTATATAAGTTTATAAGTTATATGACAAAAATGTCATAGAATTATTGCCATGTGAAAGAGGAGGAACTACACCATAACTAAGAATCCAGATAATTCTGCAAGTTGAACAGTGTAGAGTTTGCATAGTGGAGTTAAAATGTATATAGATTAAGCAATCAGACTAAACTAAGTAGTAATAATTTGAAGCTTAAGCTTATTTTGGAATGTAAAAAAAAAAAAAATTGAATCAAGCAAATGACAAGCCACTGGCCTTGAACAACTCAGCTATAATTCCAAGCGTGGTCTTCCTTATATGGCACTAACCTCCCTTTGTATTATGGACACTCAGCAGCCATACTCCTGCATCATCTAGAATAGGGATTCCCAACTTGGAGTCCTTAGATGGGCTTCAGGCATTTAATGTGTATTTTTTAAATGTGTATGTGCATTATTCTGGAAAGAAGTTCTTTACTTTTCATCAGCTTAAGATCTTCACTAAAACCACATACAGTGTCTGTTCTTTTTCCTTATGATAAAACCTTTCAGATGTCTCAAAATCTTAATCTTTTTAACTATCTTCTTTAGGCCTAATATCAGTACATCCTTCAACCCTTCCTTATCTAACAGGGATTCTATACCCTTCAACAATCTTATGAAGTCCTGTTTTCCTTTATCCAGATAAATTCTAGTTTGTCAATATACCCCACAAAATGTGACATCCAGAATCTGACACTTTTGTAGTGAATTATGTGGCCAATAGTGAGCTACTGCCTTCTGTTTTTTTCTGGAAAATATGTTAGTATAGACTAATACTAATGTTCATGATTTCCTTTGTCTGTGAGACACCACATGCATACCCTCACTCTGCTGAGAGCTCTAGTCCTGATTAGTAACGTGCTATGTGGTGTGGGGATCTCTCTGTACCATTCTTTTAAAACTATATTTGGGGCACCTGGGTGGCTCAATCATTAAGCGTCTGCCTTCACCTCAGGTCATGATCCTGGGGTCCTGGGATTAAGCCCTGCATCCAGCTCCCTGCTCGGCGGGAAGCCTGCTTCTCCCTCTCTCACTCCCTCTGCTTGTGTTCCCTCTCTTACTGTGTCTCTCTGTCAAATAAATAAATAAAATCTTAAAAAAAATGCACTATATTAAAATTTTTTAAAAATACGTATACCATGTAGTAAACAAATGCAGTTATTTAGCCAATCTCATATTGTGTTTTCTTTTGTAGTTCATCAGTTACATAACAAGATAAGAATTTGGATGGTTGCAGCTTGGTTATTGAAGAAAATTATAATCTGATCTCATGCCTTTTCCTATTTCATACCCCTTGACCCGTCACTTTGATAGCCCTTCTGAAGTAATCTTCCTTTCCAGAGAAATCCCAGGCTTGAAAACTGATACCTCCTTTCCTCATAAAGCCAACAGAGTTGGCTTATTTCAAGCTGTGTCCCTCGTTTTCAGGATTGGGTTTAAAGCTGTTTGTGTTCTTGCTTACACCTCTGTATATGATTGATTTTAGAGACTTCAAGTTAGGTGAAAGATTAAATTTTTAAAACATGTGTTCCTTAAAAAAGAAAATTATCAACAACATATTTTTAGGATGCTTACATGAGGCAAATACCAATGCTATTTTGTAACTAAGGAGCATCAAATGATATTAAAAGACATATATCATGACTAGAGAATTATGTACTATTTAATGGATCATTAGTTTTTTTAATATTTTGTATAATTCTAAAAATTGATTAGAATTAGTTTTGCATATCTTAAGTATTGACTTACAAGTAAGCATAAATAAAGACCTTATTAAATAATTAGTTGACATTCCTTGGGGTTTGACTAGCTTAAATTCAAATTAAGCACTGCAAATACTTCTGAAATTTTGTTATTCTGTCAAATGGAGGAATTTTGGAAAAAATCAAAAGACAGTTTTTACTAAGTAGATGAATTAAAACATACAGTCAACTCTCGATTATTCAAACTAATGGAGGAAAGGATGGAACAAGCATTACTATTTCTTTAGTTCCTGCCCCCTCAGACAATTGCTAAGAGCCTCATTCCAGACAAATTCTTTGGCTTTCCATCTTGACCATGTTGTATTTCCTAGCCTTGTATCCAGGATGCAGTCTGAAATACTGCTTACATTTGAGTTGACCAGAAAGTTTCATGTTTTTGCATTCTGTTCTTCTTAGACACATTTTTTAATCCAGTGCTTTAGCACTGCTTTTGTGCTATTAAAATTCACATGAGAAACTGATAACATTGTCATTAGGATATTATCCTCATGGCTCATAAAATTAGTTTTATATTAAAAGATCTTATCTTTGAATTACAATTTACAGATAATTATAACCTTTCAAAGGTATTACCTCATGGTACCAAACTGCTTTTTAATTTTTTAATACAAAAATTTTATGACACTTTTTTATCTGAAGAGTGTGTCATAAAAATTCTTCCAACTTTTTGAATTCTTAATGGGTGCAATATTTCTGAGTACTATATGTGTTTGTAAAAGGGAAGAAATGCTGAAGGAATTTATGTGTGAAAACACTATGTTGCGTGTGTATAATACATCATTTTCTCTACTAATTAACTGCACACAGTGTGCTATTATCCAGACATAAGTATTCATGGGAACGCATGTATCTGGATAACTACGAGTTGAAATAAACACACCTGCCTTTTATTTCAATAACTGCACATTCAAATCCACATAAGGTATTTATTTGAATGTGACCTCCATATACATGAGAAAACATTGGTTTCATTGTTCAATTTTTTTGTTGATGTTTTGTTGTTGTTGATTTAAATCTAAAATAGGTACAAACTGTGGATAATGCTTCTCTGGAAAACTTTGCATGCAGGGAAAAGGAAATTCAAAGATAAATCCTGTGGAAAAAAACATTGCAATTGTTTTGTCTTACATTTTGCCTCACTATATGTTGAAGTTAAATTCTTGTGTAATGTAGCGATGCTACACACTAAAGCCAAAGTGTGTACAGACCATAAACCCACCTGGAACTGTGCCTACTTTAAGTCAAATAATTTAATTATCTTCCTTTATAGAATAAAATTGTTGATTTTTGATTTGGAGAATCTTTTTTTTCTCAAGAAGCTTTTTCTTTGAATAGTATATTAGAATATGTCCAAGAAATCATGTTTTCTATTAGGCAGTGGAAGTGTTTGTTTCAAGGCTTATTTTAAAGTCTGCATAGTAGTTTCCCCTGCCCCCCAACCACCACCACCATATAAGCCATATTTCTGTATAGTTAGTTTTAACTGACATGAGCCAGAAAATTGAATTAGGGTGACTTTAGGAGTCTTAACTTTGAATTTCCTACTTTTCATTGCATGTAAACTCTCAACCACATGTAATAGTTTCAGCTCAAGTTCTAGCTTGTATTTTGCATGTTAAAGCTATAAAAAGTCTATTTATGCTGGAAAGAATTTATGGCTATTGTTCCGCTATCACCTAATTGATAAAATTTATAAATAAAGACTGACTTTATTTATGTAGACTTGTCTTTCTGCCTTAGGGAGTGAACTACTTTATGTCCAAGGGTATCCTAGATGATTCACCAAAGGAAATAGCAAAGTTTATCTTCTGTACAAGAACACTAAATTGGAAAAAACTGAGAATCTATCTTGATGAAAGGTAAAAAAAAAAAAAAAAAAAATTTCAAGTTTTCAACAGAAATGAGTTAGATAATGCTTTTAATGAGTTAAGCTTTACTTTTAAAACTATACCATATAGAGGTCATCTAGTTGAGAAATTTTTCTCACAGCTATTTATAACTGCCATTGTAGTCTGAAAGCAGACAAACAGTATGTAAAAAAATGAGTATGGCTGTGTTCTAATAAAATTTTATTTACAAAAATAGGTAGTGGGCCGTATTTGGCTCACTAGCTATAATTTGCCTATCCCTACCATAAACAATTGATAGAAATTAAAGATTATGATCATGTAATCATGGTTGAGCTCAGCAGGAATTGAAGCGTAGTTAAACAAAGGATGACTATATGTTAGATTGTCATTGATAAAAAATACGTGTACACATATACAAATATTTATACACACATGTACACACATATACTTACACAAATATTTATATAATTGTAAATAACCCAAATGTATATAAGTAGAATTGTTACCTCCATAAGATGGGGTACTGATGAGTCATTAAAAAGAATGACTTAGATCTGTGTGTAAAGGTATAGAAAGCTGTTCACAATATACCGGATGAAATGAGAAAAGCAAATGCTAGAAAAATATATACTATATGTTGACATTTTTTAAAGTCTACATAAATAGTTGTTATCTCTGGTGGTGTGGATTGCTGTGAAAGTGAAAACTCTTACTATTATTTTCATAAAGAATTCTGTTGCTGTTTGAATTTAGCCAAAACACACACACACACACACACACACACACACATACTTGAAAAGAAGCTGCCCCTTTTAATATTGCAAAATTTTTGTCTTCATTTTATAATTAGAATTACTAGTTTCACCTTACTTTGTTATAACCTATTCACAGAAAATTTAAAAATTATTTCATGTCTCAAATAATCAGAGTTGGATTTTTTAATTTTAAGGATTATGTATACTTTGTAGGATTAGCTGATCTGAGACTCAATAATAAAGTATTTTCATCCAAAAACATAACTTATGAGTCCTTATCATTTTTTTAGTAGAGAACTGTTGACTAAAGCTGTATCTTTTTCTTTTTCCACTAGGAGAGATGTCTTGGATGACCTTGTAACATTGCATAATTTTAGAAATCAATTTTTGCCTAATGCACTGAGAGAATTTTTTCGTCATATCCATGCCCCTGAAGAGCGTGGGGAGTACCTTGAAACTCTCATAACAAAGTTCTCACATAGATTCTGTGCTTGCAACCCTGATTTAATGCGAGAACTTGGCCTTAGTCCTGGTAAGAATATGTATAGTGAATTCCTTCCATTCCCCTTCCCACCTGCAGGTAAAAATAGTAGTATATGAGACTTTTTTTTTCTCACCATGGGGAAACATGCTTTCAGTCATTACATGTATTTCTTTTACTACTTGTAGCAATGACTAATTCTATAGAATACAACATTTATGTGAATTTAGAATAGTTTGTCATGGCTGTCATTTATATGTAGTAAACACACTGTTTTAGGAAGAAAGTTAAGACTTAGCTATAGATGCATTAAAATTATTCTTGATTGAGAATTGGGTATTACTAATTTAACTAAAAACTTGAGAAATTATTTTTTAAAAGCTTTTCATAGTCCATATATTACATAGGTTAACAGCTAGAATTTTTCTACTAGAATTTATTTTTACTACAACTAATTTTCATAATGTGTGTATGAGTATATATCTACGTATGTGCAATATAACCTGAGTATCCTGTGTGTTTTTTTCATTTGATAGAGCTTTACTCTTCTCTTCATCTCAAAAATTTTATTGTGCTTATTAAGTGGAGATTACAAAAACATTTACCCATCATATGAAATTGGTTGAAAATGCTTTTATAAAACATAATATTTAACTTTGCTTTATTAAGACTGCAGGATTCTGAAATAAAAACCCCATAATACTAGCAAGTAGTTGTAGCAAATAATAATACAAGTATCTTGAGGTTTGTTACTATTTTGATAGTAAACATCAGATATTGCCTTGTGTAGATATAAAGACGTTTTGTTGTTGTTGTTGCATACTGCTCAGGTTTAACAATCTTGTCCCTAAAAATTTACTTTTGAAATTAATACATAAATTCCATGGACCTTAAAAATATATATCTCAAAGGAGGATATTAATTTAATAATCTTATAAATTGTTTACATTTTATTTTGAAGGACTGTTAATGCATGTCTTTGTCATTAAATATTTTCCAGTTAGATTTTTATAAAAACATTCTATGTAAATAAATATGTGGGTTTTTTTTTAAATAGGAAGATAAGTATACTAACAGTATAAATGTATTTTACGGGTCATTGAATGGGAGGATCACATTTGAAAGCAAAGATGAAAATAAAGCCAATTCTGAAATTTTTTAATTTGGAATGAGCTTTTATTATAAATTCCTAAACTATTCTAAAATGCTTTAGGAGTTGAAGGAAATAGTCATTAACTGGTGGTCAATTAGGATGATCAGCTATCCCTGTTTGTCTGGGACTGAAGAATTTCCCATGACACAGGATTTTCAATGCTAAAATTGGAAAAGGCCCAGACAAACTGAGATGAGTTAGCCATTCTATATTTAGTTATGATCCAATCTCAATTTATTTATATTATGAAAAATTTTGCATTAGATAATTCCTTTGGGACCACATTTCTCAAACCACCTAATAATTTGAGGTGTTTCTTTTTAATTCCAGATGCTGTCTATGTACTGTGCTACTCTTTGATTCTACTTTCCATTGACCTCACTAGCCCTCATGTGAAGAATAAAATGTCAAAAAGAGAATTTATTCGAAATACCCGTCGTGCTGCTCAAAACATTAGTGAAGATTTTGTAGGGCACCTTTATGACAACATCTACCTTATTGGCCATGTGGCTGCATAAAAGCACAATTGCTAGGACTTCAACTATTAACTTCAAACTAAAGTTACCCAAGGACTTATTTAGTAGATATGGGGGTTATATTAGTGCTGGTCATTCTAGCCTCTGTATACAATCAAGCTCGAGTGTACACCTTTTTTTTTTCCCTTTTACTATTTTCTTTTTTAGTAATTTCCTTGGGGAACTAAAGAATTTTGCAGAATTTTTCTTAATTTTGCTTATCATGTTTTGCACAAAGCAGAGCCATTGTCTGACACAGCTGTTTAAGAATGTTCAACTGACATTATACTCTAAAATATGGTATATTTGTGCATTAGATTTGCTTGAAAAACTACTCATTTTCATTCTTTTTTAAAATACCATGTAATGTGTACATATTTAACTGAAGAGATTTATAATCATAATTATTTTATTGTAAAGATTTTAACTAAAGTCCTTCCTTTTTCTCTCAAACTGAGTTCTGAAATTTATTTGATTCTGATCTGAGCTTATTACTGTCTTCATAAAAGTTGGATCTGACTTGGATAAAGACAAATACCAGTTTCTCTTTCCTTTGAACTTTATAAGAGTATAGATTTATTACTAGTAATAAGCAAAACAGGCACTTATTTTTATAATATAAATTCGTCACTCGACTTTCCATTTTTGAAAGTTCTGAGTTAGTTTCTCAGTAAGTCCTTTAAATTATTTGAGATAGCAAAATATGTTGAAATCTAGGATTCCCATACATAGAAACAGAATGTTATTAAAACTTTTATTTCTTGTAATTAGTCAAAATTTACCATTCTCTTAACTTGATAATTTCTGTTTACAATCAGTTGAGAAAGGGGTATTGTGAGTCAGTCATCCAGGAATATTTACCAAGGACCTTCTGTGTACTAAACACTGTGCTAGGTAGCAGCGATACCTAGACATGGGCCTTGCCTTCATAGATGTTACATGATTGATAAGGAAAAATACTGCTTCTTGGAGGGCATATGTATGAAGCATAGCTTAATTAACAATTATTTAATTATGAAACACTTAGCATTGAAATGATAAAGAAAAATATATTTATATGGTAAGTCAAAAGTTTCCTGGAAATATTGCTAAGTGAAAAACATCAGCTTTGAAATGAGACACTATGTGATGAGTAGAGCTGCTAGCTTAGGGAGTGGAACTTGGAAGATTAGAAACTTTTTACTGAATGTGTACAGTCCGAGCTTCTTTCCGGATCTGGTCCTAAGTAAATAGTGGTTGATAATATTACAACTGCAAGTGATGTCCTATAGAATTTTCAATGGCAAGACATAAGATAGTCAAACAATTTTGAAAGTCAAAGGGACTTTTAGACTGGACGTAAACAAGTTTTCAGATCTTGAGGAGAATACCTAAATTTTCACATGTGCATAATTTTGATTTCCATAAAAAGATACTTCTTTGTAATTTTTAACTTCAAAACTAATTTATTGAAAAGTTTCAGAAGACCAACAGTAATAATAACATTTTATCATTTCCATTTTCCCATGAATCTCCTTTTCTTTCTCTCTTTTTTTTCCCCCATCCCTATCTCTCCCTTACCATTTGGTTCTTTCTACCTCTGTTTTAGTTTTACTCTCTTTTCTTTCCTTCTATATAGTTTTTTGTATCCTCCATTTCACAGTTTTCCCCTTTTTCCTGTTTTATTTTTTCCACCCTGACCTGATTACAAACGTAGATTGTACATTTTTTTAACGTTTTTTAACATTTTCTTTTTTTAACATTTTCTTATGAAAATTTTCAAACATATAAAAGTTAAAATATATTTTACAGAGAATGTGTATATAACCACTATATAGGTTCTACAATTAAAATATTACTGCATTCACTTTAGCACATATTTATCCATCCCTCTATCCATCAATCCACCTATCTTATTGTTTTAATACAGGTAATACAAGTTTCGGACATCACAGTACTCTTTCTTCCTATAGAATTCAACTTGTATATTATTAGCTAAAGATCTACTTTAAAAAATTTTTTTTTTCTTTATAGGTAAAATTTGCATTCCATGAAATACATAAATGTGAAGTGTACTAATCCATGAATCTTAATAAATGCAAACACTTGAGTAAACCAAGCCCGTATCAAGATATACAACTTGACACAACCTATTTACAGTTAATATTTGTACCACTTCACATAAAATATAGAAACCTTGTAACCATACAGGGTGTTTACCCACTTCCTCCATTTGTTATCTTAGAGTTGTTCTATGAATTGCAGATAAGGTACATTACAGACTCCACACCATAATAATTTACTTTGAGTAGTCGTGTACACTTTAAACAAGGGGAAAAAACCTCATTTATATTGACCCACATTGTCATTTCCAACGCTTTTTTCCTTTTTGAAAATCCAAGTTTCCTTGTAATATCATTCATGGCAGCCTGAAAAACATTACCATCTATATGACTGTTCAGGTCTGCTGGCAATGAATTATCCTAGTTTCCTTATACATGAAAATGTCTTTACTTTGTTTTCATTTTTGAAGATTGCTTTTGCTGCATATATAATTCTGCATTGACAGTTTATTCCCCCCTTTCGCACTTTAAAGATAGTCCTCCACTGTCTTCTGGCCTCCATTGTTTCCAGTAAGAAGTCAGTATATTCAAATTGTTTTCTCCCTGTGTGTATAAAAAAACCTATTTCCCTCTGAAAATGAATATTTTGTCAGATATTTCTCAGTCGCATTTTTCTTTCCTCCCTTTATTACATATGTGCTAGAACTTTTGATATCATCTCATAGATCTTTTTTTTTTTCCCATCTTTTTTTCCTCTTTTCTTCAGTTGGATTATATCTGTTGATCACTGTTCTAGGTCACTGACTTTTCTGTAATCCCTTTTAAGCTCATTCAGTGAACTTTTTTAATTACTATACTTCTTAGTTCTAGAAATTCCTTCACGTTTTTATAATTTATATGTCTGTGCTGCTGCGATTTCGTATCTCCATTTACTGCAAGCACATTTTCCCTTACAACCTTGAACATAGTTAAATAGCTGCTTTAAATCTTTATCTGCTCATTTCATCTTCTTCAATTGCCTCTTCTTTTGAGAATAGACTATATTTTCCTGTTTCTTCATATGTTAGTAACTTAGACTTTGTCCTAGACACGGCTAATAAAATATGTAGAAACTCTATGTTATGATACATTTCTCCAAAGACTTTTTTTAAAGCTGGAAGTTAACTGGCAGAACTCAGTTGCAAGCTCTTGCTCCCCTGAAGTAGTTCAAATGCCTGTTCCCTTCTTTAACCTGGAATCTTTTGTGTGTCCACAGTTTAGAGAGAAGCCAGAGTGTGTGGCACAGTTCATACACAGAAATTAGGGAGCTCGCTCTTCTTTTCTTGCCATTATTTCTTTCTTCCTTTTCTTGCAGCTACTATTGCCCCAAACTCTGCCCCAGGGTTCTTCAAGTCTATAAAACTAAAGGCTCCAATGATGCAGCCTGAGGGCTGCCCTCAGGCAAAAACTATAAAATGGGAAATTCACTTCTTATCTTCTTCTTCCAAGTACTCTCTTCAGTGTCAGCCTGAAAAAAAATATTACCTATCAGCCTTTATTGGGTTGCTTTCCATTTCTATACCTTGTCCATAGTTTGTGGTTTTATCTCTTCAGGGGCTGGTCTGAAAGAGCCATCATTTGAAGTAGACCCCTCTTGAATTGGGCAGTATTCTTTTTACTACTTTCTATACTTACTGAATAGGGATTTATTCCTGGCATTTTGAAAACTAGGTGAGTATAAATTTAAATGTTTATTTTTAAAAACTCCATCATAATAAACATTTACTGCATGCTTCACTCAGAAATTGTTTTCCAGTGAGGTCCCACTGGCTTTTGGGGAAGGATGTTCATTATGGGAGACTGCTCCCTACAGCAGAGAACATCAACATGCCTGGATTTTGCCTGCTAGATGCCAGTAGCATCCCTCAGTTATTATGACATACAAATAATGTCCCCACATGTTTCCAAGTTCCTAAAGTTTGGAACTAGTGGACCTTCTTTCTGACAAAACAAATTTATCTTTCTAAAACACAAGCTCCTTTTTACACTTCTGTTTCAAGTACTCAATATCTCCCTTTCTACAGAATTAAGCCTCCTCAGCATGGCATAAAAGGCTGTATGATCTGGGGGCACCTGGGTGACTCAGTTGGTTGAGCATCTGACTCTTGATTTTGGCTCAGGTTGTGATCTCAGAGTCCCGGAATTGAGCCAAGAGTCAGGCTCCCTGCTCAGCAGGGAGCTTGCTTCTCCTGTCCCTCTGCCCCTCCCTACCCATCCACACACACACTCTCATTCTCTCTGAAATAAATAAATCTTTAAAAACAAACAAAAAAGGCTGTACAATCTGGCCTCAGGTTATCTTTCTTTAAAGCCTCATCTCCCAACATTCCTCAAATGTGATGTGATCTGATCTTTGTCTTTTACAAGCTAGTCTTTCTGTGATGTCTTGCTCTCCCTTCTGTATCTAAAGTTCCCCTACTCATCATCCAAGATCCACCTCAAATATAGCTTATTCAGCAAAGCTTTCAAAGACTGGCTTTCTATTATAAGGGCTAAACTAGGTAAGTGGCAGAGGACTTAGGAGGAACGAATAAAAAACGAAAAACTGAAAATTGATGGGGGTTTAGTGATTTTGAAGGAACAAGTTTGATGTAAGGGTCTAGTTTTCCTATTATCAAAGGTAGCGACTAAGAGAAGCAACCAGTGGAGTGATATGGAACAGATGCGATCCCAATTATTTTGAATTTGAAAGTATCAACAGAACTTTGGTTGCAGCTAGAGAATAAGACTAGAAAAAAAAATCAGGGTTGGATAATGTAAGTTTGGAGGTCTTACTGGTATTTAAAAGGTGTTTTGTTAAGTGAAGCACTGGAGAAACCTCCTCTAGAAGGTTTGTTGAGTAAAAAGAAATGTTTGGGAAACAGAACATTTTAGGTTTTGGTAGAGAAAAAGAGGGTTTGTGAAGACTATAGAAGGACCAGAGAAGAATGGTGTCCTGAGAGCTAGGGAAGCCAAATTTCAAGAAGGATGCTGAGTTTGCATTTGGTGCTGCTCAACCAAGTAGTTTTTTTTTCCCATCTACACTCAAGCTTCTTTGTCTACCTTTTCCACTTAAGGCTGAGTTCTTTCGTTACAGTAGTGCTAATGGCTTTTATATTGTCTCTGACCAAATATTCTCTTACCCAACACGTAATCTGAGCTCTGCTGAAACCCACAAGAGTACTTATGGTCCTCCGCAACTCAGGCCTGTCTACACCTTCCCTCCCCACTAAGGGCTGTGCTGTTTCAAGGCCAGAACATACCATACCAACTGGGTACTGCTAGTGCATTTTTCCTATGCATGATTGCCAGTTTCTGTTTTCTAATATACAGGTTAGTTTGTGGGGTTTTTTTGGTTTTTGTTGTTTGTTTGTTTTTGTTTTTGTTTTTTTTAAGAAAAGAAGGCAAAGAAAAAAAGTGCTCAAAAACTTTTGAGTTCTCCAGATTTATCATTAGGATTTTTCCCAAGTACATTTTTTAAAACTAATACTCTCTAATCTCAATGAACCCTGCATTTTCATTCTTCCATTAATTTTGCCTTTTTTTTTTTTTTTTTTTTTAAATAATTGTAACCTCTCCCTCACATTTACCTGTTGAAATGTTATTTGCCCTTCAAAGTCCTCTTAGATTCTTTCCTCTCCAGGGTAACTCTTCCAGTTCTTTTAGGTGGAAATTTTCTTTTATCTCCCTCAGTACCTAGCATAGACCTTGGCCAACTGAATTATTTTAGATCTGGTTTAGTTTGTACATAAGCACATAGGAAGATGGTTTTACTATGTCCATTTTTAAAAAATATATTTGGAGCTTTCAGTTGTACACAACTTGTAAGTTGGAACATATTAGAGTTAACTTCTTAAAAATATTTAAAAACTCATTCAACCTGTTTTATTCTTGATATAAATTCATCTCTAGAGAACTTCTGATCTTAAATATTTGGATGAATCACTACTTTAGGACTGTCTTTTTCTTAATTTCAAGAGTTTAAGTCATTGATCTTTTTACTTCTCTAAATTGATCTTTTACATTTTTTGCAGTATGATTAATATGGTGCTTGATGACAGTAAGCCTATTCAGAAGTCTTAACATTTAAGATAACAACTTGTTTATTGTAATTTGAGTCTGTTTTCCTGTGTTTAAAACGAACTCCTTAAATGTCATACTGTTAACTTCCTAGTTCCTTTTTAAGCATTCATAACTGAATATGTCTATTGTGAGAAGCCATCCTAAGGAAATAATCCAAAATAAGCAAAAGGCAATACTTACATCATTAGTTCTGCAATTGTTTTTAATTTAAGGGGGAAAAAAAAAAAACAAAATAACTGGAATGCCCAAAACTTGGGGCTGTTCAAGCAAATAACTAGCAGATATTTGAGAACATGCTATGTATGAGATACTATGCTAGGCACTGGTCAAGTAGACCAAAATACATCCTCATCATGTATTATCATGAAGCTATGATGTTTATAAATAATGTAAGAAAGCAGTTACAAATCATGATGAATACCAAAAGGATATGAAATTATGCATATATGTATGTATGTGTATATGTGCACACATACATTACATTTACTACATAAAACGCCACAAAAATCTGATTGGAAAACAGACACTAGAGTAAAATATACCAAGATATGGATAATGATCTCATTTCCTCTTTCAAATATTATTAAGGATCATATATTTTCAATAGAACTAAATAAATTCCCTGAACTATTCAGAAAATAAAGATAAATTGTGTCCCCAAATTAACCAATATAGTTTCCCCCCAGAATGTTTCCATGTATTTTTATTCAAAATTTGTTTTATTTTTAAAAGACACTTGGTTGATCTGTTAAATGATTTCTGGACAAATGTTTTGTTTTCAAGCTTCGAAAAGTGGATTGTTTTATATTATTTTTGTCTCATCGAATTAAAGGCCAACAAGAGAAAGATACCAAATCTTTACTGAGGAAATTTTCATTTGTTTAAAAAAAAAATGGCTTTCTTCTTGGCGCGGTTGGACAGGAAGGTTGGATTTAATTTAAAATGATTAATGAGATTTTGTCAGGCTCCTTGACTTTACCACCACTGCAGTTCGTCAGTGCAACAACCCGGGGAGCCCGGACGCCACTCTGTCGCCCAAAACCACTCTCCAGGGAGAAAATTAACTGGCAGAAGTAGTGCCAGGTACACGTCAATGGTGTCTCCTGGGTATCGACAGTTTAAAAGTCTGAATCAGAAATATGTAAGTTTTGGGGATACACATACCTAAGATAATGTTTTCACTCATAAATATTTCAGTGGGGAAAAAAAAAGAAAAATTTAAGTTGTTGATGCTTTCCAAAGGAAACTGTAAAGCCCAGCTCTTCACTAATGTCTCTCCTCCCTAATTTATTTGAAAAATTAAAATAAACGAGGATTCAATGATCTCAGGATACTTTCTGCTTTTCTTTATTTTTTTTTTAAGAATTATGGTGAAGCATTCTTAGAAAGTGAAATCATTTTTCACTTTTGAAAACATGTCTTAGCCTTCAGCATGACCCAGTTTTATTATCAAGTTTTTAAATTAAGCTGAAAGGTTGTGATCTGACTTAACACGCCCTTTTATGCTTATTTGTGTACTTAAGTTTAAAACTAATCAATATGATTAGCTAAAGCCAAATTACTGCATGTGGTTAGTAATGGATGGCTAAAGCAATACATATTTTTGCTTTGGTGTTAAACTGCAAAAGAAAGCAATACCAGTGTTGATGATCTTCTCTAAAAGCCTGTCTGAAAGAGTTCAGGCAAAAGGAATTTCTTCCAACAAAATCGTAGTGAAGGTTTGAGGATATGATAGACATCTGAAGACTACCTATGTAGAAGTTTAACATAATGAATATTCGCCCATTTTTATCCAAACAAAACATGAACAAATAATGCTTTCATGTTAAAAGTTTCAGAGGAGTCCTCTCTTCTGAACGATGAATGTATGCAACCAGAGGAGACAGACCCTCTATCAGCACCAGACTGCCAAGGAATCTGCTTGCACTTCTGCTGGAGGCAGCCTGAGAAAAGCACAGAGGAGTGGAAACTTCTAGAAACATGGATCAAGGCCACTGCTCTTACTGAGAAGACAATAAAAGGACCAAAACAGAGTAGCTCTGGGTATATACCAGCACACTGTCACCCATCACGTTGCCTCATAGTGAGTGTCTTTTAGGCAAATGTCATTTTCAATTCTGAGGCCATCAAATCGTTTATTGTATCTCTAAAACACTCAAAAATTATATGCACTGTTTTTAATAAGTATCAATTTTAGTGTTGCAATCTAGCTGCTTCGTTATGTGTTTTTTCCCCCGTAAGTGGATTGCAATATCCAATGTAGGTAATCATGTTTCTGAAGGGATTCAGTTATTCATTTTATTTTACTTTGGAGGTATTTGTTTTTACTACATAACTCAAATATACATATTTTCTCCTTCCCTTAGTTAATCTTGGGACAAAGAAAATAATGCATAGTATTTTCCGAAATGCCACCCCAAAAATATTATGGGCCTTGTCAATCATAAGCCAGAGAAATGATAAACCCTTCAGTGAGGCCAAGCTCAGATTAGATGAGGAGAAATCAATGCTCTTGTAACAGCGTTCCCTGGGTAGCATTTATCACCATGATGAATTTGTTGGTTCTGGGTTCTCAGCCTCAAAATCTGATTTTATCAACAGACCTCAAGCAGTGTATTTTTCATGGCATTGATTTTTAAATCTAGAACTGAAGGAAATGTTACAAAGACAACTTACTGAGCGTGATCAGTACATTCTCTCTCTTTACCAGCCTCCAGAAAGTTGGTTAAGGACCATGGAGTCAGAGCAAGGAAAGTTACCAGAATCAAACACTGTATGTTTTGTATCAAACAGCATAGTCTGAACACATCACACTCTCAATAGAGATGACTTTTGCACATTTAGAGTTTAACAGCTGAAGTGACTTTGCACTAGGTAATGCCATATTTCTTTTTTTTTTTTAAATATTTATTTATTTATTTTTGAGAGAGAGAGAGAGAGAGAGAGAGAGAGAGATCATGAGCAAGAGCATGAGCGGGGGAAGGGCAGAAGGAGAAGCAGACTCCCTGCTGAGCAGGGAGCCCAACAAGAGGTTGATCCCAGGCCCCTGGGATCATGACCAGAGCCGAAGGCAGACATTTAACCAACTGAGCCACCCAGGTGCCCCATATTTCTTTTAATTTTAAACCGTTAAGTGTAATAATGCTTTAACTTTTCCCTCTTCACCGGTTTCCCTTTTCATTGACTCAAAGTGTTTCTAATACTTTTTTTTTCCAAGTTTTTATTTAAATTTCAGTTAGTCAACACACAGTGTAATATTAGTATCAGGTGTAGAATTTAGTTTCTAAGACTTTGAATTGTTATTACGTTAATTTCTTATTACAGGCATGGCCTGCTTCCTAAAAGCCATCCTCATGCATTTTGTGCTTTTCTCACTCTTTAAGGGAAATCTCATTCCTCACGTATTCAAGTTCACTATACCTCCCCCCAAGTACCTATAATGTGGCATAAATTTAGACATTGTTTTACATTATAGTGATGTTTTAATTTAAATATCCAAATAAGCATTTATAGATGGCTCATTTTTTATGAGGAAGGTATTAGCCAGGTGCTATGAAAGAGACAAAAATGAAGAAAACTGTCCCTTACCACCAAAGGCTTCAGTGGGGGGAAGGCAATCATAATCCATACAGTTCTATAATATTTTATATATAACGCCACAATTCTGCAGTGGTCTGAAGAAGTTATGTGACTTTTGGAGGTTCACATGAACATTTACAGGGATCAAGAGAGGCCAACTCCCAAGTACACTTTGCACATTATTAACCTTAACGAACAGTAGGAGAAAAATGTGCTAAAAGATCGTAGAAAAGAAAAAGACAACCAGCACTTTAGAAAGAGTGAATAATTAACACTCACTAGCTCAGAGATGTCAGGGTGGCTCAGTGGGTTAAGCATCTGCCTTCAGCTAAGGTCATGATCCCAGCCTGCTTCTCCCTCTTGCCTTCTGCTCATCCTACTTGTGCTCTCTCTCTTTCTCTCTCTGTCTCTGACAAATAAATAAATAAAATCTTAAAAACAAACAAACAAACAAACAAACACTCGACTAATTGAGTGTGAAGGAGGAATGCTATTTCAATAGGTGTGTTACTGGTTCCGGGGGAACAGCCTGATCCAAGCCATGGCAACACTGCCGAGGAGGAGTGTGGAATGGCCAGTAATCTGCTGGAACTGGAGGATAAGGTGTGAGCAATGAGTTAGTGGAAGAGACGACCAGAAAATATACACTGAAGAGAGTAAGCTGAAATAGAGAGTTAGTACTTTAGTTTTGTAGGCAATTGGAAAGTTTTGTGAAGAATGGTGTCATTTCCAATCTGTGATTTAGGATGATTCTTCCAAAGCCAGTTTAAAACATGAAGTCAAAATGCAACAGAATGTAGAGCATTCAAGGAAATCAGTGAAGAGGTCCTTTTACTTAAACAAGTGAAATATGGAAAGCTGACCTTCAGCGTTGATACTGGACATGGAAATGGGGGCAAGTTTTGGGAGACATTTTGGAAGTATACAATCTTGGCTACTAGGGGCTGTTGGATAAAAAGAGGAAGTAATTAAAAAGTACTCCAAATGGTCTGAAGGAGGTGTTGCCATTACAGATAGAGGGGCACAGTTGAAGGGCAAGTTTGCTTGGCTTGAGTGTAAGGTGGTGATTAGAAGGAGAGAATGATCTCTCTTTTCTCAGTCAGATGTAAAGTACGAATAGGACAATTATATGAATTATTTTTCAGCAGTTAGTTTAGAAATGTATAATAATGCAAAGATTAGAGATGAATGCTGAGATAACATTTTGGGAGAGCACTTAGCATAAAAATGTAGAAGAAATAGCAGAGGAGGCACATATATTGTCATGATCAGTTAGCACAGTGCGTGAAGAATTGTAGGGTCTGCGGGGCACCCGGGTGGCTTAGTCAGTTAAGTGTCTGATTTTGGCTCAGGTCATGATCCCAGGCTCCTGGGATTCAGCCCTGCATCGGACTCCCTGCTCCACGGGAAGCCTGCTTCTCCCTCTCCCACTCCCCTGCTTGTGTTCCCTCTCTCGCTGTCTCTCCCTCTGTCAAATAAATACAATCTTTAAAAAAAAAAAAAAAATTGTAGGGTCTAAAGAAGCAGTTGTTGAATGAACACGATACTGATAAGTGTTCTCAAACCACATATCCAAAAATCTCTAAGTACTTCAATACCATGCCTTAGACATAAAACATTCAACCTGTTTCAATTTAAAAATCTTTCCCAGTACAATTTTAAAACTAAATAACCAAGGTACTGTCTCCTCAGAAAATATTCCTCTTGGACATGATGTGTTCCACTATTCAACAATTCTTTGTACATTGATAGACTGTAATTGATCCTATAATTGGAATACTCAAAACTAAAATTATCCTAAAGCAAATTAAATCTTGCCCTGGTGACTAAGACCCATGCAAATCCGCCCCTACCCCCTACCTGAATATTTCTCAGAAGGCCTAGAAACTCTGATTAATTGTTTTCACACCTCACTGGGGCTAAGGGTTACAAAGCTTCTCCTAGGTTATGGCTCATTGCCTTCATTTCTTCACCAGGATACTGCCCGCTAATACATTTATACGAGCTGTCGCAGAGCAAAAATGGTTCTGTTCTCTGCAGTCCTCACCTCACTGTCTTAGAATAGGGGTCTTCTTAGCAGAAATAGGGGGTGGGGGAGGAAGAGGAGTCCCCTCCTCACAGGGCTTAGCCACAGTCTTTGAGGCCCTCCTGACTCCTCCACTGCTTCTGCCTTCAGCCACCAGTGGCTAACTTTTCCTCCCAAAGCCCTTCTCAGCGTGCAGATCAGCCAGACATCTCTGACTCACCAGCCTCACCAATTTCTCCGGCTGGCCCACACTCGGCTCAGGACCACCCCAGTGTTCCTCAGCCTCTCCAGCCAGGCACCTGCCTCATAACTTGGGGGACTACAGAGTTTATTGTCTAAGCCAGGACACTTTGGAGAGTGCTAAAATGCTAAACCAGATGGTACTTCAAGACAACAGGCATAAACTAGGAAGTATGGTCACCCTACCCATGACTATAATACAATGTGATAAATACAATAATAAAAGTTTAAACACTTTTCAGTGGAAACACTGTGAACGTAATGCGCCAAAGGGTCAAAATTTGTTTCCAATCAAGAACATCCCTAAATTATTTCCCAGTTGGCATCCACGATAAAAACCATACCACTGGGCTTGTGCCATGCTTCCCAGCAGAACTCCAGCTCTGGGAGGAAATCACCTTTCAGCATCTTGGAAATGTATTTTGTGACTTAGGATTCTTGTCGAAAAGAACTCATTTTGTAGTTTGGTCAGCACTCTAAGGAATGGAGTCTCAGAAATCTCTGGGATGGTTGAGCAAATATTTAATTGACAATCCTGATGATAAAATCAAAATTACAGAGAACTTTTATCTTACTGCCCAATCATGACTACTCTGCTAACGGCTTTGTATTCCTTAAGTCGTTTGCTTTCACAAGTACACTCAGAAGATACATGTGACTTTAGAGGTCACCATATATTGGCTATAGTGACACAGATGTACGTGCCTCCCTTTATCTGTCTAAAGACAACCATCCCTGAGAAGATCAGGGGAAGAATATTCCAGAGCAGAGGGTGCAGCAAATCCCAAAGCTGTGAGACAGAAACATTCACGTACAATAATAGAATGTAAGCTTCAGGAAACAAGACGCTGTTTCATTCATGTCTGGATTCCAAGCACCTTAAAAAATCTCTGAAACATAAGAAAACATCACTAAATATTTGGAGAATACATGAACATGAATGAAGGAGTAAATTCATTCAGGAAGGAAGGCAGGTTTCGAGAAGAAGGCAGAAGTCCCATCTTGCCTGGCCTGGCAGGTGGTAGTAAGGCGGTTGAATCTTATCCAAGTACCATGAATAGTTACAGAAGGATTTGAATAGAGGAGTGACGTGGTGCGATTTATGTTTTTGAAATGATACTGTGACTGCTGTGTGAGGAATGGATCACCGGCTGGAGCAAGAATGAAAGTAAGGAGAGCAGTTGTCTCCAGGCTTCTGAGGTTGGACAGATGAAAGCTGGGAAGGCTTGGAAAAGGGTGGTGGCCAGAGGGATCTTTTCAGTTTGGAGCACTTTACATACTTGAACCACTTTTAATTGTCCTCTTCTTTGTTCATACAGAGAAATTCTTTTACAATCAAAATTATATTAAGAATACATTGCGGGGCCCTGGATGCCTCAATCTATTAAGTGTCTGCTTCGATCTGGTCCTGGGATCAAGTCCTGCATCAGGCTCCCTGCTCAGTGGGGAGCCTGCTTCCCCTCTCTCTCTCTGCCTGTCTCTCTGCCTACCTGTGATCTCTCTCTCTCTGTCAAATAAATGAATAAAATTTAAAAAAGAAAAGAACACAGAGACTTTCCTTGTGTGTTGGAGAGAGCATCTTCACATAGACAAATACTTTAACATCTCACTTTCATATTTAAAGAACATTCATCTGGAAACAAAGATCCTGACTTCATATAGTAAAAAAGCACAGGAAAACCTCCAACTTTATGTTTAAACAACACAATACTTTATGTTTAAAGTATTTTTCATGGTGTATAAACCATTTTTTATAATAAGAAAATTATTTTTATCTCCTTAGGAGATATAAAGATGAATAAAATTCCAATTTCACTTAGGAATAATATCTTAATTCTATCCTAAAGAAGAGATTTGATTAAATGAAATTATTTTATTTCTTCATGGAAATGTGACTCTCATTTAAGGGGTCTCTGAAAACAAAACATGCATGATTGCATGTATGTATATATTGGCATATGTGTTTGACTTTATTAACATGGATGTTATTCCAATATGTTAATGTTTTGGACAATAACTCCCTAAATTTGAAATCGCTGTGTGATACCTAAATTTATCTCTTTAAATCTGAATAAAATTGATCCTAGGCTCTGTGGGACCTTATGCAAACCAAGTTGTTCAGACCCTTAGGTAAGTTTCTATAATCCACACACCTAAGAATAAGAGAAATACGCAAAAGAGAAAAGCAAAATTTCTTAAAATAAGCTAGGAGATCTTGTAGACAGACTTCTGTGGAATGTAGCCGGCATTGGAATGCTATGTAAACTGAAAACAAAATGTATTCTTACCATTAGCCGTTAGCTGTAATGCTCAAAAAGAGACATTTGAAGCAAAATATGGTGGAAAGTTTCATAGAAATAGACTATTCTTTGTACCAAATTTTACTCCTAGTGGTCAGTTTTGAACACTTTGCCATCTAGTGGACAACGTGAAAACTACAGGATTTACGCCCCCACCCCACCCCTACCCCAATTATTGATATCCAAACTCTTCAGAAAGAATTGCCCAACTACCTAGGGCAAGGATTTTGTTTGTTTTGTTCATTGGTGCTCCTAGAATAGTGCCTGGTACTTGGTGGGTGATCAATAAATAATTGGAGGTAACTTTATTAAAGACTATTCTTATGGAGAATGTAATCGAACATACATTTACAGTATGATATTGGCTAAAAGTGTTTCTTAACTAAATGGAAAGTTCCAAATTTCCAAAGTAAATGGTGGGTTCTATGTTGTTGGGTTAGAGATATATCTACATAGCTCATTAGGAACAGGAGATGTCATCACTGAATCCAGATAGTTTAATTTAGATGCTGAGAACCTACTTCTCTTTCACCCCAACAGCTCCAAATAAAATTAAATCTAGCCTGGAAAATGCCCTTTCTTCTTGTCTAAAAACCATGGCTGGCTTTCTTCTTGCTTTGGGCTGTGATGTTTGCTATTCCATTTTTCTGCTGCCCCAAATTACGATGCCCTTCTAGTTCTCTACTCAAAAAGAGTACATAGGCAGGCAGAGAGAGAGGAAAAAGCAGGCCCCCTACCGAGCAGAGAGCCTGATGCGGGGCTTGATCCCAGGACCCTGGGATTATGACCTGAGCCAAAGGCAGAGGCTTAACCCACTGAACCACCCAGGCACCCCTCTTTTGGAAATATTTTAAACAGTAAAACATATCCCTATGTTTTAGCATCTTAAAATTTGGGCCGGAAAAAATTCATTAAGTAATCTACCTCAAATTTCTTTCTCAGAAGGATTATATTCCATTCTAAAACAGCAAAATATGTATAAACATAACATATGGCAGTATGTTAGTAGTTCATTAAAAGACCTTAATCATTTTTTTTTCAAATCAAGCTAATCTTAGACTGACAATATCCTAGCACAATAATAGGTTACAAATCTTTTTTTGGCTGAAATTCTATATTCCTTATGTAAAACTCATTTATATTGCATAGAATTAAAACTCTCTCAAGGGCTTATAGTTTTAAACAAATATGCACACACATTCAAGTAAATATTATTCCAAAGCAATAACTTTACTTTGACCCAGTCAATAGGAAATGTAACCTCACATACATAGCCTAGTACAGAAGACATGTTAGAATAACAGCTCTGATAAAGCACATTTTTTTTTGGAATGATAAAGATAGAACTTATGAATTAAAATACTCAAGTTTCAAAGACTTTGAAAATGGAAGTTACAATGCAATTGCTTCCTAAGGTATTTTTGCTCTTCTGAGGAAAAAAAAAAAGGCTTAAGTAACATTTTTATAAGTATAATCGTTTCTTACGTATCTGTGTAACTGAGTATAACATTCATATGCACATACAAAATAACACACACAAGAAAAAGTTTAGAATAACATTTTAATTATTTTTTAGTGTATGTGAAATCGTTTGCTTTTTCTCAGCTATATCCCAGGTCAAGGTCTATAGCACGTATTTGAACCAGCTATCTATCTTATTTTCATGAGAGTCTCAGGAGGCAATAGTCAGACATTGTTACTTCAGCCTTCACCAAGGCAAAACAGCACAGAGCCCGGGACTGTAACAGACAACATGGCCAGGGTCCCATTTCAGTTCCTGTTACACTGAAAAGACTCCTGCAGGTAAAAGACTAAAACATTCTTTCATCATTATAAGGTTAGTGACCATTTTAATGGAATAAACGGATTATTCCTGCTACATTGGGGATAGAAGGTTTAGGGTGTGAGGATATAGGAAAGATGTCTTTTTAGGCTTGTGCTGTTCACAAGCTCTCCTTAATTGGAATAAAGTTACCTCTAGAATTTCAATTTTAACATTTATAATAAAAGCTAGTGCAGACACAGATTGTATAGACAACTTGTTCAAAGAATTCAGTGGACATTTTTGTAAACATCAAAAGAGAAGGCAGGTAGGTGATTTTCACAGGCTGAGAGGTTTTGCCTTTTAACATCAACATTATAGTACCATGTATATTTGCTCTGTCATTGTGACTGAAATGAAATTTTACATTTAGTTTACTCATCTCACAGGGATGATATGTAACATTTTTTAAATAAGTAGGGGTTTCAGAATTAATTTTCTTGCCTAATGTGCAGGATTCCCAACTAAATGCAATCTTTCTTAGTTGTGTGGTTTTTGTTTGGAGATAGTTATAAAATGACTTTCTGACCTGCTGGGTTAAGAAACAAATGGGAAGGAACCTGGAAAGGTCAAGGGAAAAGATAGTGAAGGTCAATTATTCACACTTGTAAATTATGAAAGAGAGAGACAGAGAGAAGAGATAACCCAACAAATATAATCTCTGGAGTTTTTAAAGTACTTTCAAATAATTAATCTTTAGATTTTATGTTTTGATAAAATTTGCTCTTTCAACAAAAGCATTCCTCTTTTGGGAGGGAAGCTTTTAAAAGTAAAAGTAAACCAACAGAAGTGATATTACAATATTAGCGTACACTAAAAAATAAGGCTTCCTTTCTGCTGCAAAATAAATATAACACAAGTAAATTATATTTCATAAAAGTGTAAAATTTACAAGTGACAGTTTCATATGGCCATATATGGAATGTATGAAAATTATGTTTTACAAGGAAGATTATACAGCATTTTAATCTTGATTTTTAGTGTTTTCTGACAAATATTCCTTTGTTACTTGCCAATCTGTCTCTAGGAATAAGAAGAGGAGATTGTTTAACCAGAAGAGTTAGTTGTTATTTCTTGGTTTAAGTGGGGTAAATTCTGATTTCATTGAGGAGAATGTATTATAATAATTTATAAAATATAACCAAGTTTTTAGTGATTTGTGTATGTGCCAGGCAGTTAAAACATTTCATTTCAAAATAACCGGGTATATTTAAAAGTCCAATATACTATTTGCTCTCATGGTGTTATAATTTGATAGGGAAGCAATATTTTTTCCTGCAAAATAAAGTTTTATAACCAAGCGTCATCGATGTAGGAAATCTGTGCAAACGACTGAAATACATTTTATTAAATTGCAAATATAATTTCATTGAAACTATTCATATAACCCATAAAAATTATGTGAGCGTTTTGTACATGGTTATCTTAAATATTATATGAGTCCTTCTAAAAACTTTCAGTTCCTTTTTCCTTTCCCTTTAACGGTGTGTTGGCGTGTGACTAGCACAAACCATACCCAGTCTTTTCCTGCATCTTACGTGTACCACTGGAGATTCCAAATGGAATAAAAAATCAGTTAAAGTCTGACACAATTGGACTAATATTTATGAATAAGGGAGGGCTGTCGCCTTTAGATCTTTTTTTGCGCTGAACCATTGATAGATTTTCTTAGCCTCTTAATTGACTTCCACCAGACCTAAGTGGATTGCGTGGCCTTAGAATATTTTGGTGGTGGGAGTGAGGGAGATGCATGTCTTGGGCAACTACCTCTCCCGGCCCCTGGTTCTACCTGCGGGGGGCGGGGGGGGGGGAGGAGAAGTGGGCGGGAACCGGGCGGTAGAAACAAGAGGCAAGTAGGGAGGGAAGCGGGGCTAAATTCTTCCAGGACTCCGGGACCTTATCTCCGAGGAGCACTTAAAGCCTCCCTTATCTCACGGTCTTCCTACTGCAGGGCCTGGTGCCCAGAATCTGGCAGCTTTTCCCGTGTCACTGCTCCCATGGTGGGTGTGGGGGTGGAGATCGGGTTCGGGCACTTAACACTAAAGGGAATGACAGAAACCTGTTACGTCGCAATCCGTTTCAAGGCCAGGTCTGCGTAGCCTTCCGGAACCAAGACAATCAGAAAGTTGGAAGAAGTAGCGCGAACTGCAGTGGGGGAGGGAGAGTACCCCCGTGTCCGTCTCCAAAGGAAAATCCAGAACACTGGTGCCAGTTTAATTCTTTAGCATCTTCCTTAGTTGTTTTTGTTTGGAACGAGTTATGAAATGAATTTTTGAATTGAGAAACAAAGGGGAAGGAACCTGGAAAGATCAAGTCAGCGTTCACTGTCCATGTTAGTGTTCTCGTGGCCTTTCCGGAGGCCTGCCCAGTGGAGGCGTCTGCTTGAGCGGCTCAAGCTTGGGAGACGCAGCCTGCGGAAAACTGAATGGCGAGAGAAGGGCTTCGGGATCTGATTGTTTAAAAAAAAAAAAAAAAAAAAAAGTTATTTGTAACCGGATGGAACCAGTTTCTCTCCTTCTTCGAGAGCGCAATTTGGCCGCTTGCCTGGCGCTGGGGCTTTGGGCGCAGTCGCTGTTGGGTTCTGGAGAAGTTCACATCTTAAAATAAATGACCAGGGATAACTCTTTCCCAAGGCAAACGGCCCGTCCCCCAACCCGGCTATCAAGGCAATGCGCGTTGATCTCTAGGGCGTTCTGTTCCCACCGACCGCGTGCGGGACTTGGACTTGGAGGCGCAGTGGCTTCTCGGCCGCCTGCGCACGAGCTCTGCGGGCGCGCGGCCTCCAGGACCCCCTACCAGTCTCCGGCCTAGAGTCCCTAGAGGCGCGCGGGCCAGACAGGTCAAAGAATGAATATACTTTGAGTTAACCGAGGGGTTTGAAATTGAATCCGACCAGCTGGAAAAACTGCAATCTCCTCGCCCCTGAGCTGTAGAGCACCGGGTGGAGAGGTTGGGGAAAGGTGTGTAGGTTGAAGGATCCTTCCCCTGGGCTGAGCAGTCCTGTGTTAACTCTGCCGCAGCTCCCAAATACAGTCTAACGATTCAGGTTTACGGCCGACTTGTGTCACCAGCGCATAAATCACTGTCAGCCCGGATAGAGGGTGCAGAGCGTTCCCGCATGCCCTGGCTACTCTGGCCCGAGGCAGGTTAACCAACTTGGACTCCAAGTCCAAGGGGGCTCCACACGAAATTTCCGGACCCAGAGTATTTGCCCCGAATCTTTCCAACCTTGTCGCCTTGGCTCCAAATACGCGCTTCGCACAGACACGCCAAAGACGCTGGGGGGAGAAGGTTCTAGCAATAGATCGTGTCTGCTCGCGATGGCCTGATTATTGTTCCACAATCAGAGCACGCAAGAGCACATCGTCAGGTCTCATTTTGTGCAAGGTTAAAGTCACGGTCTCAAAGACACACAAAGCTGTCATAAAACTGCGGCTTGATCCAAAATCTCTTGATTCCCGCTCTCACTGCCTGACCCCCTCCACCGTTCCGCCTCTCCAATTCATTGTTTTAGAGATGACAGATCTAAGGATGCTTGTAAAGAAGGATTCACTATTTACCGTCATGGCAAATTATCAGGATAATTCTCAGTGCGATGTCTCCACTTCTTGTCCCAGGAATGTACTTGAGATCTTTTCTTACTCTACTCACAAATACAGACAAATGGACTGTCAGGCAACTCAGACAGATATCTGGGTGCTAGACACCCAGGGCACCTCCCCCTCTCTTGGGCCTTTGGGCAAAGGGTTACCGGCACCCATCTCTATCTGGGAAGGAATTCTGCGCACAGCCGAAGGACTGGGGGTGATGAGGGTCGAGGAGGGTGGGCTCGGGCTTAGAGAGATCCTGTAGTGAGGCAAGTGGGCAGGCAATCAACTTTCACCTTCTCCTTAGCAATTTGAAAAGGGACTGGTTTTTGTCCAGCCAACAGTACCCTCAGGCGTTCAGGGCCTGACTTTATCGTGATTATTTCTCACTATTCACATTAATTATTTTAGGAAAACACACACACACACCCCTCCACGCTTTGAGTAAAGGAGAACACGAGTCATTTCGAATTTTTGTCCAGTTTCCTTTATTTGTTTATTTTTTAAAATCTCGGTTAGAACGTTGATAGTACCCAAAGCATTTATTTCTGAAGAGGCCACGAAGGTAGTGGTCTCTTCCTTGTTCTTTTCATTCAAATTCTCTCTTTCTCTGCCTCTCTGCCTCCCAGTGCAAGAGTAGAAGAGAGAGAAACCTCAGCCTTCAACTGTCAACTGTTTTCCAAACACCAGATTAATGTTCCCCAGGACTCGGTAGTAATGTGACCTTTCTGTTTTCAGATGTGTTTTTCAACTTGTAATCGTTTGTTTGTTATGTCTCTCAGCATGGAATAAGAAAAGCTGGGGGAAGGGGTGCCTGTTGCCAGAGGGGGGAAAATGAATTTAGAGCCTGTTTTTGTTCTCTCCTCAATACAGTAAAGCTCGAAGAATTTTATTTTTATTTTCCAGAAGATAATCCCCCCCCAAAAAAATCCACAATACTGGAACTGAAAAGAAGTCTGACCATTTGATAAGCAACAATTTAAAAACAACATAGCCCAAATAAAAATCTGATAAATTGATTTTTTTTAAATGAGGGGGACCTCTGAGGTACTGGTAATCCCCCTCCCCCTTTTTTTATTTAGGTAGTTACATGAGAAGTATTTAAAAATATGTATATTTCCCAAGCTTGTTACTTATGATTTGTGTCCCTTTGGGGATTGTTATACTTCAATAAAAATGTTTTTATAATCTGAGAAATAGGAAACCTTTGATGTGTGTGTGTGTGTGTGTGTATGTCACATCCTTCTAAAACTTATTCCTAAAAAATTTTCAAAGGAATATATTAACCAAAAAGTTGATTTCTAAACAATAGGTTCTGAATCAAATTGACAACAGTATTGAATTGGCTATTTGGCAGCCAGTATAAATATTAGATTATTGTTCCTAATGTATTAAAATATCAAAGAAGCAATGAGAGTTTAGGCTTGTTTTAAGAAATACCTAAAGAAATAAAAGAGCTATTTGGTTAACAACGACAACCAGACATCGTGTTTTAAAATAGTGTTTAACTGTTTGAGACTAAGTCCTGTTAGAAAATGTTTTATCCCAAACGAGAATTTAAAAAGCATTTCACCCATACTCAAAAGTGAATTCCTGCTAGAAAGATGTCAGTTTTAAACTTGTTTTCCCTCCATAAAATATTATTAGGCTGCTTTCATGGTTGGTGATTAAGTATTTCACCAAGAACCAAAGACTAAATTGCTGTCCCCACTTAATCAATAGCTTTTATTGCTGGAATCAACTTCACTAATGGCCCACTCTTGTCCCCTCTACTCCTCATTTCTTCCTTTCTCTCATCATCCGCTTCCAAGCAGTCCAGTGTCCCCCACCCCCACCCCCATTAAACTTGGAGAGAGCGTGATTCTCAATCTGGGAAATTATTTCCTCGACAAACCGCTTTACGGTTGACTCTCACCCACTTCTTCTTTCTCTCCTTCTCTAACCGACCCTTTACCACCGAGAACAATTGCTAAACCCTCACTGCCCACATGGAGGCTTGACTTTATAGGCCCTTCCGCGGTTTTATGATTGGTTGCTGTGGTTGGAATGTTTATAGATAATAAACAACTAATCCATTTCTTGCCTAATGAATTGCACCACCCGCGTACCAGTTTAACACCCGTAACTAGCTCCAGGATCAATCTGATCCCGTGAGTTGTGAGTTGCGGGGCCGAAACCACCCAACTTCTCTCCGGATTCATATCGAAGCCGAATATTCCAAAGTCAGCAGACCGCGTTTTCTCATTTTCCAACTCCTCTCTCCCAATCTCCCCAACCCTCGGCTCGGGCACTACTTCACCCGCTCCTCTCCCCACCGGTGCAAGGGATGAATCCAATGAAGGGATGCTTTGGTCGCTTTTGTTGGCTCTAAAAAAGCGAGAGCAGGGTCGCTGCAACATCAGCGCGCCCCCAAGGACCCGACCCTCCCAAAGCTGGGAGTCCGTGGCGGCGCTTCATTTGTCCAGCTCAGCCTGCAGTGTCAGGCAGCACACAGCCTAGCGGAGTATGAACCGCCCTGGTTCTGAAGGAGGATGGGCCCGCGGACCGCGGGAAAGGCGGACGTTTGCTCGAGCGCACGCTCCTGCTCCCCGACGGCTGAAAAGGACGCGCTCTCGGCTGGGAGGACCATAGGTAGTAGGAAGTTCACAGTCTAGTTAACACTTCGGAATCTAGTCTGAAATAAAGAAAATGCACGTTTATCCTCCCAAGAGACCTGGAAAACGTGGAGGATCTGCCGAAAGCATTCCAAGAACAGAGGAAACCAACGTCTGGCAGAGATTCTTTTATACACATTATGGCAGCTGCACATGGCCTCCGTCAGTAGCCAGGGCAGGGGTGTGATGACGGTTGGGGGGGCGGGGCCCCCGGCACCAAACACGGGCATCTCCTACTGGGTTGCGGTGAGAGAGCCAACTGTCTAGTCTGGTCTGTCAGTGACCCAGAGCACGTCGATGCTCGCCACGGGGCACTCCCTTTCCGTAAGCCCCCGAGGAGGGAAGCCCAAGGAGTCTCAGCCGGAAGGTCCAAGTTCAACAATTCCTTCACGAGAGCCGTTTCCAAAACCCATTTATCAGCTGTATTTTGAATGAATAGATTTCTTTTACTTAGACAGTAGTTTGAAAGTTCTGCAGTTCTGCGTTTATACATCTAATTTTACAAAGCTAATGTTTATGTCGCCTTCCATCTGAGCGCCTCCCCCCCCCTCCCCGCCCTTCGCAGGATCTCTTCTAAGAACCCAAGGAAGGAGCCTTAGAAGCACTCACTCCCCTCCGCATCCCACGTGTGATTTTGCTTCTCTTTATTATAAAGAGAAGGTGGAGATGTTGTTGAGTCAGAATTTATTCTCCTGGGTGGGCAGTTCTTTCATTAGTCTTGATTTACAAATCCCTTTGTTCCCTGGTGGTGGTGGTGGTGGTGTGTGTAGGCGTGTGTAGGCGGGGAGGACTTCTAATATTCTATCATTCAATTAACAAGTAGTTATTGAATGCCTACTGGTGTAGGCAACGGGGACACAGCAATTAAAAAAAACAACAAAAACCTTTCCTGGAGCTGCCACTCAAGCAGGGAAGATTAGGTTTACATTAGAACTCATTTTGGGCTGGACCCCGAGAGAATGTGTTTTTAAATAAAAGCATGAGGCACAGTCCTAGCCATTGAAACCTCTCTTTTTGTCACCTAAAAGTTTTTTTTTTTTTTTTTTAATGTGTGTTTCAATCACACTGCCTTTCCAGTCTTTCTACAATGTACCTGACCCACTGGATAGCATATAACACTCTCCACCTCTTTCCCCTCACAGAGCCATTTCCCTGTGCAACGTTTGGTGAGAGGGGTACTCCAGGACACTCTCAACTAGTGTTGGCCATTATTCAAGACATGAAGTCAACAATTCAATAATTTTAGTGTCCCCTAAGGAATTTTGGTCCCACGAATCTTCAGTGACCCCAGGCCAACTTCAAAACAAAAAGCAGACCAGGTTCCTCAGTGAGAGAGGGGGTTTTCTTTCTTCAGCAGCATCTGTGTTTGGATCCTCTACCTACCTGGGATCTCATTCCCTTCCTGCCCTCAGGGGACATAGGTGTTGCCCCGGGAAGAATTAGCAGCTTCTCATTGGCCGCCAGAACTGGCCAGGTTTCTGCAGACAGTGACCGATTTTGCTGGAAGATCTTTCAGTCCCTTGCTCTTTCTTAGCTAAAAACCTCCTTTTCCGTGGGGAGGAAAGTTGCCCTTTTACTACCAGGACAAGGAAGCTTTCAGGGCCTGAGCAGTTTGGCTTGGCCTCCTGCCCTCGCACTGTGCGCAAGGATATTGATTTAATTACCCCACAGATGAAGCAGAGAATTAAAAAAAACTCTCCTCGAAGAAAAACTCGAATACAAAAAAAAAAAAAAAAAAGGCGAGAGAAAGAAAGAATGCAAAAAGCGCACTGCGACATGCTTGATTATTTTCTCTGACTTTGCTGTTTGATTTGAATCTGCCTCATCAGAGATAAAAATAAATAACACAAAACGTTGACTGGTTCTCTAGCACTGAATGTGTGCATGTTGCTATAGAGAAAAGAAAAGAAAATAAAGCCTGGTTACTTAATGAAAGGAAGAGGTAATTTGCGTAAATAGAGCTTTAGATCAAGGAACAGAACGCGCAGGAAAAGCCTGCCGAGACCAGCGACCATCGTACCTTCGCAGAGGCGCGGGGACTAGGAAGCGGCGAGTGAGCGAGTCATCGCGGACGCCCCCCACCCCCTCCGCCCCCTCCACCAGGCTCGGATAGCCCTGAAAGCCTGGATGGAGCCGCACATCAAAGGGCGGGGGAGCCGGGCTTAATTTTATTTGATCATCAAAGGAATGGATAAATCAGCAAGGCATTGATGTCTGCATCCTAGGTAGCTCTGAGACCTTTACAAAGGTGTTTGCATTTCCGTGGGACTTTTTCTGACAGACAGTAGACTGTGTAAAACAAAGGCTCTTACCTGCGGGAAGGCACAGCTGTTCCTCGTGCCTGGACCACGCCGGGTACCGTAAAGACACGGTGCGCGAACTTCCTGCAGACCTGGGACCTCCCGTCCAGGGGGCCTTAACCAGAGAGGTGGCGCCTGAAGACCGTGGGGTCCGGAGGGCGCCTTATTCTTCAGCCTCAGATAGAATCCTAGACGACTTTCGGATGGGTCCGCGAGCCTGTTCAGGCATCACAGCCTACAGAAGGGAAAATGCCTGTGAAAGCCCCCCTTTAACTGTAAAGGGATTAGGTTGCATTGTCACTGTGTGCCTCTGAAATTTTCATGTACAAATGTGGGGACGATCCGTAAGAAAACCCTGGCCAGAGTTCCGGTTTCATGTCATTCATATTCTCTGCCACCCCTCCTTTCGGTCCTGAAATTGACAGGTATGGAAAACTCACACAGTATTTCTCATAGACAGTCTTGTTGCCTTCTCCCTTTGTAAAGTTAAGCTGCCTGCAAACTTGGCTTTAGAGTTAACCAAGGATCACCCTCCATTCAGAAGTGCAAAGTTGCTGTGTGTATACAGGTATGTTTTAGGGCAATTTCCTCCAGTGCAGGCCTGAAGATGTGGAATAATAATTTACACCAAGTGAGTCATAGCTATAATTCCGTTTTACTTATCACTTTAATGTAATGTAAAAAAAAAAAAATAGACCCCGTAAGCTTTTTTTCTCCCTTCGCTTTACAAATTGTGGAAGATAAATATTCTGCCTATACCTTGCCACAGGAAGGGAGAATACAGTTAGCTTATGGCATTACATTTCACTTTTGTACCCTAGAAGAGCCTTTATCAGCAACTTCGAATGCAAAAATAGGGGCACAAAATGTTAGTGTGTATAAAGAATTTTGTGAGCAGATTTGACGGCTTTCTTACCTGAATTTGGGGAAGAAGGGACACGTTTTACGAAAGAAACATAACTCAGGATGAATATATGTTAGGTATTATTATCTGTATCAGTGACGACAGAAGTCTTTTAGAGTAAAATTCAGTTAAAAGAAAAATACTTATCGTTGACATGCTCAGAATAGTAAAGCACTCATATCAGAAAAGAAAATTTCAGGGTGCCTGGGTGGCTCAGTTGGTTAAGGGGCTGCCTTCTACTCAGTTCATGCTCCCGGAGCCCCAGGATCAAGCCCCCCTATCAGTCTCCCTGCTCAGCAGGGAGTCTGCTTCTCCCTCTGCCCTTCACCCTGCCCCTTTTCTCTCCCTCGCTCTCTCTCAAATAAATAAAATCTTTAAAAAAGAAAAGAAAAGAAAATTTCTGCTGATCTGAAGGTAGGAGCTCTGCTGACCAAGGGGAGGTTCAAGTGAGAACTGCCCCCCACTGCTGACTAGACATTAGGCCCTCTACACTCCTGACTCAAGAGCCTCAACTCTGAGAGCCTGGGTTCCCTGACTTCTGTTGCTCAGGATTCCATTCCTTTTCTTGTCCTCTCCACTCTCCAGCCACAGGGTAACTTACAGTTCCCTGAAGTGGTGACTTAGGAAACATTCTTCTGTCTCCTCCCCCACCAAAACTTACTAGGTTTTCTCCAGGCCCCATTAGGTCCCAAGAGCTGGTAGATAAACTTATTCATATGCAAGTGCTAATGGATGGCTTAATGTGCTCTCCTGTCCTGTCCATTACAGTTCTTCTAAAATTGATGTTTTCAATTCTGGTGGGACCAGAAGTAGACAATCTAGTTGGCTTTGTCACAAGGAGACATATTTGGAGGAGGTTGCTAATAAAGGCCTTTCAACTATAATAGTCTCTTATCTATCTTTGGTTCTGCTGGCCTGGAGTCACATCTAGTAGTGAGTGAATTGTTACTCTCTAAATTCATAGCAAACCCCCTTCTCCAAAACGAATTTTACTTGGTAGTCCAATACGTGAAAGAAATTTAAAAAGAACTGCCTTGGTTGCTAGGATGGTGACTTATAACCTGAAAATTAGGCTAGTAGGAAGCCAGCACCTCTATCTCTTTCACTTCTTGGAAGTTAAGTTTGAAAATCATTGTTTTGCATGAGGCCAATATGGAAGATGTAGACATCACTGTAGACAGAAGAAACAGCCAGGTGGAAGTGGAGAGTGATTGTATCAGAAGAAGTATCAGTGACCATGAGTGAGGACCATCACATACATGTATGTATTATGTGTAGAATTAATAGATCCCATATTCATACATAGATTCATTAGTGTATTTATAAGCAATGATTACTGCAAAGCATCCACTTTATATCTCCTTGAACCAAGGGTCTCATAATGTCACCATCTGGGTTGAGGAACGTACATGAGAAAATCACAAGGCAAGGTCTGGGAAGAGAGCCACAGGAGTGAAACGCTGTGAAAGTTGTGGAGATATGTTTCTCTGTTATCCCCATTCGCAACAGGTCAGACTGTACTGATAACAGCTGCAGAAACAATTGGGGACCTTATTCATAAAATCAAAGGCACAATGCCAGATGGCAACCAACCAGAGGAGTTGGGGATGGAGAGGATTACAAAATGCTGGTGAAACAGGGAACAAGTCCTTTGGGGAATACACATCCTTGGGTTTTGGCTAAAATGTAGAAATCAAATATTTCTGTGTGCAAAAGTGCCATCACACAGCACAAAATGAAAACAATAAGTGTTTGTTAATGAGGAAGTTTATTCATGGAGAAAAACAATTTTTGTAGTAAAGAGTTTGACGGGCTGTTCAGGCTGCTCTGTCACTTTTCTTGTCTTCCCTCATAATCTCTATGTAATCCAGAAACAGTCAGTAAAAGGAAAGAATCTCTGCTTCTTTAATTACTTCCAGGAAATTTGACAACTCCTACCTCAGTCTCATTGGGTAGCCCACCTATAAATAGACCACTCTTTGAAAGACAGCATAATTATTTGGGTATACCTACTTCCCTAGCTATATATCATGCCTATCAAAACTAAGTGCTTCCAACCTACCTTAACAGTGTCTTCCCATTTGACTTGAGCATTAGGTTTAACTGTTAAATTTTACTTAATTTTTTAGCTGGTAAATTTTCAAGCCATTGATGATGATATATACCCACAATCTGAAATAAAACCCGAAACAAAATTTATCGATATTAAGAATAAAGAATAAAATCCCTCTTTGTGATGAATCAGAATTATTGAATCCCACTTAATCTCACTCACTCTCGAAGGTTTTGTAACTTGCTACAAATTTTATACTTAACGAGACTCTTCTAGGTGAGAGGGCCATAGAAACAAAAGTAAGCTTATGATAACTTTGTATGTGTATGTTTAGTGGGGAAGGAAATATGCCATTGAGAAAAGTAGCATACACCAGAATTCCATTGCAATTCTGATGACTTAATGAGTTACTAAAATTCTTAAGCCTAAATTTTTACTAGTCTTACTAGTATTTTCCATAAATACTAGTATTTTCCATAAATATCTGAGGACAGCAATGCACATTTTTAAAAAACTTCACTGCTGATATGGATAAAATAATTTCGATAAACTTTTTAAAACTAGAATTTTACTTATTGGTTCCAGATACTATTTCCTAAGAAAAATTGGACCTTTATAGTTAATATTTAAACCTTGAACATTGATTTAAGTACAAGATTAGTCAGAAATATGCCAATTGAAGGAAAATGTGTGGAGCACACGTTAAAGTTCTTTTTTGTAGAGTGTGAACTACAGGAGACATTTGGCACTTCCTAGTTACTTTGATCCAGCCAGTTTGACAGTTAAGACACTTTAATGGATTTCAAAGGGTTCTAGCTTATCTGCTTTGGTTCTCTATTGACCCAGTAATCCATTCGATTAGAAATATGTATTTTATTATGTACTGGGTAATGCTTTAAATTAGTAGTTCTGGGTGTAGTGTTTAGTTATGGATGAAACTTACTCTGATTCCAGGGCTTGACCCCTCGGTATTATTTTATAGCTTTTTACTAGTAAAAAGTATTTGGGGGCTTTATTTTTTCACAGTTTGGTGTATGTGTTGAAAAGAATAGGAGCTGTAGGGCATTTAGCAAGCGGTAACAAGGTGGGTGGGCTCTCTTGGCATTTCTAATATGTGCAACATGAAATGGGGTGGATACAATGATGAAACAAAAATATGAGTGCAAACGTACCTTCAGTGAACTTGGAAAGCTGCAGGAATGGGAGATTTCAAAAATGAAACAGAATCATCCATTACAAATCAGTGATTCTGTTAATCTTTGTATCAGCAGATGTATCAGAACCAAAGGAAATATGGTAATATGTGCTTGTGTCTGGAACACATTAAACTATTGCAGTAAAACAATGCACATCTGCATACGTGATTAGTTATGCTTTAATTTTCCTTTAATGGCTGCGTATGGGGAGGAAGTGTTTGAAAAAACCCACTTCTTACTTTTTTATCCTTCTTAATTGAGGAGGAAGGTGGTGGAGATTCAGTCTTACCATTGAATAGTCTGTGCCCAACTTGAAAGAAAGAATTGCACAATCAATCAAGGAATGTTTGTGTGACAGACAATTCTATAAAGAAGCCAAGGCACACAGTCTCCATAAGTGGGAAGATAATATGTAAGTATTTAAGACGTTAAATAACTATAAAGAAGATAAATAGCTACATATTTGCTTGGTACAAAATGCTAAACATATTAAAAGGCAGTAAATTTTATTTGCTTCTAATAAAATATCTCTAGAAGGATACATGAGAAGTTGATAACAGTGGTTGTTTCCAAGAGGGAACCTAGCTGGTTGAAGGAAGGGGTTGAGAGAGAGACATTTTTTTTTTAATGTGCTTTTTGCACCCCTTGCTTTTTGAACACCAAGAATGTATCATAAAACTGTATCAAAACTAACAAAATAAAAGAAAGTAAATAAGCTCATGGTCAGTTTCTGAAATAAGGGTTCAAGTGGACACCATTATACTTGGAATTTTTTGTTGGGCCTTAATGAAGTCATAGTAATCTGGCCTGCATATTAATAGATGGATAATATTTGAATAGACTGAAATGAGGAGGAAGCATTCCATTAAGCAGAAGCCCAGAAGACCACTTTTGTGGTCTTAGTAAGTAGATCAGGAAGACTATGGCAAGATATTAAGGTGATTATGAAGGTCCTTGAATGCCAAGATAAGGAGCTTAGACTTAATAAACAGCAAGAAGCTTTGGACATTTTTGAACAGGATAAATTGGTCTCTGATTAATGTTTCATATTAATTGAGATGGAAGATATCTAATATCTTCTAATATAATCTTCCAGGCAAGGAGGCTGGGGTGTAGATGTTGGGGTTAGTTTGTAAAGGTCAGAGCAGAGAGACTGGGAAAGGGTCACAGTGACTAGAGTGTGAAGAGATAGGAGAGAAAGAGGGTCCCCAAAGAACCTATCCTCATCAGCATCTGATTCTTAAGAATGAGGACTGAGGAAAAGTTATTTTATTTACTGATTTGTAAGTAGTTATTCAGAAAGTATAGACCGTATATCTTCGATGAGTGTACATTTTCATGAGAATAGAGGGGTAGGAGTAATGGTGAAAGTGGTAAGAAAAAAATGGAAGCATTTATTAAAATTAAATAATCTGGTATAATCATTATTGTTTAAATGTTTACTATGTGCTGGCAAAAGTATTAGGCAGTGAGGATACAGTGTGGAGCAAGATGACTTAATCTCTGTCTTTATGGATTTTGTAAGTCCCTTGTGAATATAGACATGAAACAGGGAATTAAGATGAGTGGCTTATGTGCCACAGAAGGATAGGACTGGGTGCTCGGGAAGTTTAGAGCATGAAAAGAAGGATAGAAATGGGAAAGTAGTTGGGAGAAGGTGGTAGAGACACATGAAGTGTTTTTGTTTTTTTTTTCCCCAACTGGATCCAGGTGTCTTTGAAGGCAGATTGGAAAGAGTCCATGGTGAGGACAAGAGCAGGTAATTGATGAGGCAAAGTCCTTGGGGAATTGAGAGGGGGGAGAGAGAGAGAGAGAGAGAGAGAGAGAGAATGAATCCCAGGTGGAGAAGTTTACCTGTGGAAAAGAAGGACATTTTTTTTTTTTTTTCAGCAAGAAGAAAGAAAAGAAAACTGTAATATAGAGGTAATGCTGTTTAGAGGTTGGGAGGAAGAAAGGCAGTATTTAAGCCTGGGTACTTCACCCTTCGAGTATAGCTGGAGCTTCAGGAATATGGGTTTGGAATCACCATTGCGGGAGTGTGCTGAGATGAGCTGGGTTCATTCTGTTTCAAGTTTCTAGGCTGCGCTGTTAACCCCATGGCAACCCAAGGCAGTGGCTGGCGAATGGAAGGCGTACTTCCACAGAGCCCAGGGTGGTGAAACGGTTAGATAAACGTCCGCCCACATCTTTTTTACCACTGATTGAAAACCCTCACAGAACATGTCCTAAGTGGGGGCTTTTAAAACCAATAGGATTGTACAAAAGGCCTTTTATTTTTTTCATATTATATGAAAAAAGTTCTATTATTTACTCATATCTGTTAACCTCTCACATAGTAGGCAGCCCAGGTATAGTAAAAAGGAGTAATTTTTGAGAAAGATGAATTGAGCCCATAAAGAGATTTTCAGCTGGCTTGGGAACCTCCCTAAATTTTCACGATGTAACTGTCACAGTAGGGTGGCAATGGGACACCCCCTCTACCCCCCCACCCAGTGAAAGGATAGAGTTAAGAATGCATTAGGTCGCTTCTGTCTGAGGTTCTTACCTTGGAAGGGTAAGAACTCAGAATTTGGAGTAATTTGGGGGCCAGAGTCAGGGGGCTGAGTCCACAGGTTTCTACTCCCAGCCCCAATTTCTGAGAAAAGCAACTGCGAAATGGGAAAAAGCCTTGGTGACGGATGTTCCCCAGTGATAGACAAGACGGATGTCTCTGGAGGGCCCTCACTAGCATCAGCTCTGGGGCAGCCCTCAAAGGAAAAGGACAGACAGGAGGCCCGGTGACCAGCCGCCTGCTGCCCCGGGGCGCCTCCCTCACATCTGCTCCCCTGACCAACGGACCCCTTCTTCCTCTTTACTTCAGCCAAAGAAGAAAGCCTGCCTCTCAACAGGCCAGGGACGATGAAGGCTAAGCATCCAAAGCTGTGCAGATGGTAATCAGGATTTATACTAGCACATTTAACGCATTTAATAGTTTGGGGAGTGTAATCCAGATTTAAGTATCCAGGGAAAGGATAACTTCTGGCTAGAGACCGGGCAGTATAAATCAAGCAGTTCACTGGAAATACAGTGTTGATGGGGCCGCTGTAGTTCATGCATAGATATTTTAATGAGTAAAAGCTCCATATTATGTTGTCATACACTCCCTAGAAAATATCTCTCTGCCATTTGGATGTGAATGCCTTTCCATTTTTATGAAACCATGTTGCCTATCATTTTATATCATGTGATAAACTGCGGCTAAATATCAAAAGTTATTGCAATTTAAAAATAGATATAATTCCACTATTGCCACGTTTTACAGGGCATCAGAAGTCAGTCTGTCCTCATTATTTTTCTTAAATTAAATCTATCAGATAACCTAAGCCTTTAAAGCCATATATCCTATTTTAATTAAAAAAAATTCTGGTTGTGATCATTGTATAGAATTAAAATCCCATGTAAAATATGGGAAGAAGGGAGGTAAGGGGAGGTCATCTAGTGTTACCTGATAAAAGGAGACAGTAATATTTAAAATGAGGTAAGTGTTGCGCCGATTTATGATGTATTTTATCTTCAGGAGAAACCATAGTTTATCGTGGTGTCATTCAGCTTGAATCGTCAGCTGTATATCTTTGACTTTTTGAATGTAACTGTTGAAAGGAAAAGACTTTCAGAGATGTGAGCTATGAGACAGATCAAAAGCTTCAAGCAATTTTGCTCTGCTAGTTCAAATATATTTTTATTGAAACATATTTTGTTGTCATGCATGCATAAATATTGCAGAGCATCAGTTAAAGATGGTGAGAGTCCCAGGGTTGCTGGGTGTCGTTAGCAGAGAGGCAAGGAAGAATTAAAATATCTTTTTAACTTCTATTATCTCAAACACTTTGCTCTCTCTATTTTTCTTCTTTTCACGTCTGATTTTGCAGCTGCCACTCTTGTCCTTAGGTGATTCATACTGTAGAAAATAAAATAAATTCTTGATGTTAGATTCACAGACTAAATTTAACCATAAATTTAAGGACATAAATCCTTAGGAGATAATAGTAAACACTAGTCAGAGAGTCTTAAGAAGTTGGTAATAGTTCCACATTCTACATGAGCCAATAACGTAATCTATACTGCTAGTTTTTGGATTTTAATTTATTTTTTCTGTCATTTTGTTTGTATTTCTTTGTTGCTTCCAACTGGTAACACTGTAAATAGTCATTAAACGGTTAAAGCTTGGTAACAATCAGTACTCTGACAGCAACTTGTTAATCTGAGTTAGGTTTATTTTTTTTACTTTAGCTGCAGACTTTCTCAGGATATTAACATTTTCCTTCTATTTAAGTATCTTTAGAAACCAAGTAAAAATATATTTTTTTAACCAGTGGCATAGATTTCTACGATTTTTAGCATTTCCCTTTCCAGGAGTTGGTTTCAGTTTAGAATGGAATAATGAAAATAAGTTATTAAAAGTCAGGAGATCACTAGAAGTAGGGTCGAACAATGCTACAGTCTGAAGACAGGAAGGAATTTAAGTTTTTTAAACAGTCCCTGTGGAAATTAATCACAAAATATTTAAATGATTGGATTAAAAAATATTTAGGAGAAAAGGCAGGGGAGAACAAGAGGAGACATTCTACTGCTTGTTCTACGCTTTTGGAATCTACTGTCTTCATTTTAGTTTTTAAGGTAACAGTTGACAAAGTGATCAGAGGTGAATTGGCTTTTCTGTGTCCCCTTCACCTATGTCTTTCTTAGGAATATATGCTTAGAATGTGCTCACGTTCATGCCATCCTTGGTACCCTCACAGAGCTGATGATTTGAGGTTTTAGGAGGAAAAACAAAATCAGGACTCATCCATTGAATGTACTGGCTCCTTCCACCAAAAAGCATCTTACAGAATATAGATTCCTCACTGCTGTGTTCTCACCTCTCTGCAAAGTGGAAGAGTAACGAGATTTTCCTTACAAAATGGTAAAGCAGCCTAGCGTTTTGAGCTGGCGTAGCAATTTATACAAGGAACTTGGAGACTCTCATAATTCTTAGTATTATTTAGAGAGCAGCAGCTTAAAGGGCTCTGATGTCTTGTATATCTTACCCAGACTTTATTAGAATGTTTACAAAAGGACTCACTTCATAACTCACATCCTTTCTTAAAGCAGTAACTATAAAGCAGCAAACATATGACAGATGTGTGTCTGTGTGTCTTTTCTGCCTTGTTTAGGCTTTATAGAAAGGTTTTTTTTTTTTTTTTTAAAGAAAATCATTAGCGGATGATCATTTCACATTAACATGCTTTCTTTTGTTTGTACTCTTGTTTTTAAGCTTGCTTGAAGTGTATTCTCATTAGGTCCATCAGGGAAAATATTGTACACTTATCTCTATTTAATGTCACACCTTATAGAAACAAAATACCTTTCGATATTACACTTTGCTCATTCAAAGATTTTTTTTTTTCAGTCTTTTCCCTTCCACCTTTTTTTTTTTTTTTTTGTACTTCTGCAAGAGGAACATCTGATTGAATAGAGTTTTCAAAAGTGAAAAAGCATCTTATGAAAACATTTGGGAAAAATGAGTCCTAGAGTTTCTTACATTTAAACAGGGAATTAATGTAACTGATATATCTCCAAATAAATACTGAATGAAAACAGTGCACGAGGGTAGATAAGGGAGTGAAATGAATACTGAATGCTAGCATTTGCAAACAAAACCAAATCCATTTATTTAAGCAAAAATTATTTCTGATATTTTGTAAATATGTTATTGGCAGATGTTGCATTAGATATTTTAATTTTACAACCTCAACACCACTATCAACTATTGTAATTTCTTGTTTTTCAGAAAGGAATTAAATACACCACCTAGGATGAACTAGCACTAATTTGTATTCCAGCCATTTAACCATTGGTTTAAATGGCAATACATTAGTTCCACTAGGGAACACTACTAGGAATTGGTAACTATCTAGAGCAAAGTAAGTTTATTAAAATGATTAAAGTAAAAAAAAATTATTTTGTGAAAATATCTGAGACCCAAGTGCAAAGGAAAAAAGAGAAATTTAAAATGAGAGGTTTTTACAGTGTATCCTCAGTGCTGAAATACAGCACATTCTTTCCCTGTCAAAGCTTTCTGTTAATTATAGTTTATTCATTAAATGCTAATGGGCTAATATATTTCATTACAGTATAATTATAATATAGTATTATAATATTTTATTATATATTTCTATATTTTGATCTGTTTAGATTCTTAACATATTAAATTTCAATATAACCCTTATTGTAAAATCATAAACAACCATTTTTTTTTTAAACAACCATTTCTTAAAACATGATACAAGTTTGACTGAAGACGACTAAACTGGTATTTTTGCTCTGCATCCTTTTCCCTGATTTTCTCCTGTTTCTCCATTTCCCATTGTCTGGGAAAGACATTTTCCATCATTTATATCATTGTGGTCTCATTTATTAGGCTTTTGCTTTTCAGATCTATTTTAAGGTTTTCTCTCAGTAAATTATTACTTCTTTGACATTGCATTAAGTGTCAGTTTCTATTGTTTTTGGAGCTGCCTGATGGTCTAGGAGGGAGTTTTTCCACATTTTTCCTAACAAGTTCATTAAGTGCCTTCCAATTAGCTGACCCCTTCAGACTTTTGATAACTGTTTACTACAAGCAAATAGCATTTAGAGCTCATTAAAAATTATTTTTAAAATTTTTAAAAAATTTTTTTTTAAAATTTTTTTAAAAATATTTTTATTAAATTTTTTAAAAATATTTTTATTAATAAAAATACTAAAGCAGTTGTAATGATTTTAATCATCATATTCATGTATTTCATTACTAATTTATAATCATCTCCTTAACTATTTTTCTTAGAAATTTCATGGCTTTCCATCACCTACTTTGGTAGCCATCAAAATCAATCCTTTGCTATTATGAAAAAGCTATTCAAGTCTTCCAAATGTCCTGAAGCTTGACTTTATTATTTGCATTTAACTTTAAAGTGCTATATCTGAGAGAAATGGCACTGTACCCTCAGAATGCCTCATAATTCAGAAGCATTACAAAAATAAAGATGCTTTTATTTTAAGCCATATTAAAGTGATTATTTAAGTTTCTTAATAACCAGTATAAAAATATTTGCAATAACAAAGCATGTTTCCAATTAAATTATTATTAAATTATGATTAGTACCGGATGTCAAAGCAAAACGTCAGGTTCAAATGGCACAAAAGGAAAAGTTACCTGAAGATAACTAGTTGATTATTATGGGACTCACTGTCTTCCTGGAAGCCAAAAACCACTGTGTTGACTGTATTATTTTATTATTAAGTGTTTTTTATCTGATCACTAAACAGGTATACTTTACAAAGCATGGCATTTGTGAGTTGAAATAAGTCCTTGGTAAAAGGGAAGAGGCACTGTCCACTTTCGGTTTATTTATTAGTTAAGAGGAATTATAAAAATGTGTTATCTTTGTGAGTTTTGATCATGTGTCTTTTCATCGCTGTAAAAAGAATCAAGCCTCTCTGCCTGTTATGTTGCTACATTTCATCTGTCGGAAGACAGGACTATGAAAATCTGCAATAGCCTTCGATGTGACTTGATGAATAGCAAGAGAGCTTAGTGGAAATGTTGAACTCCTTCATGATTAAAAAGCAAACCTTTAATGTAGTTTTTGTTTACCATGTCATAAGTGCAGCTTTGGAAGTTACTGCCAAAGAGTCATTGGAACAGGCATCAGTAAGGCAATGTCAGCCAGCCAATGCTTTGAAAATGATTCAGTTCCTCTAGCCTTATGACTAAAATAATATCCAGTGGCTCCAGCCCCAAGCCTGGTTAATGCATCTGTCCAGAACACATAATTACTCGGTCATAACATTCCCCCGGCCACCAGCCAACAAACCAATCAGCATTTCTTCCTAACTTACCAGAATTTTTGCTGTGTCAAACTGTTTGATCTCTAGGTAGTAAAAATGCAAAAAAATGGAAGGACACTGCACTGGAAGGTTTTAATTTAGAATAGTTTCTCATGGAAATTAAATTTGAAGAGAAACATGTTTTTGTTGTCTTGACTAAAGTTGAAATTTTAATTTGATATCCCTTTGCATATCATGTAGCTTATTTTTTCATCATAAGCTAACATTTTTTAGTCATTTTGGTGAGGAAAGATTCTAACAACAAAATGCCAGTAACGTATCTCCAGTTACTATTAAAAGATGATTTTGTTTCCAAAACATTGCAAATATAGTGGCAACATTTTCTTTTTGGTTAACATAAATATTGCATGTGCATGTTTTCATGTGTACCAAAAATATAGAATTCTTCATATCAACTTCAGACGGCAGTTACAAAAGTCTATATCTCTTCACAGACATGGGTGTGTGTATAGTCTAAGTTTTTACACAATCCATTACTTGTGAGTAATTGTTAATGAAATCCTTGAAATTGCTCTAGATTAAGTTACATTATTTTCCCATGTTTTTCACAGACTGGTCTAAAAATGTTTTAAAATGGATTTCAAAAATCATTTTTTATGAGGTGAAGTTTCACTGAGCTTAGTTATAAAGAATAAATAGATTTAAGCCACTAGAGGAAGTGAGGAAGAACACTCCAGATAGAAGTGAAAGCATGTGGGAAGAAGTGTAAGTGTGAAAGAAAACGGCATGTTCAGGAACGTATAAGAAAGTTGGTCTTTCTGGAGTGCAAAGGGCACGCGTGAGAGTAACGTGAGATGAAGCTGGGATGGCTGGCATGAGTGAGGTTGTGAATGACCTTAAAACACAAAATAGAAGCATAAATATTAGGGCTGATAATTTGAAGAAATGGCATTGGAATCCTTTAAAGGGTTAATTTGTGGACACCTTAAAAACATTTTCTCAAGTGTTTATTCCCCTCTCAATGTCTTCCTGTGCCAGGTTTAGGTGGCGATGTACCAACTGGGTCCTATTCTTGGCTTCATGTTTGGTGGGAGAAAGAAGCGTGGAATGACTTTGTTCTCACAAATAGCTGGTAAATTTTCTATAGCATCATTTCCTTATCTCAGGCACTCTGACCCACAAGGTAACAGGAACTGGTACGAAGATAGAAGATAGTGTCACAGAACAAACTTTATCTTCCAAATATCTGGTTACTGAATATTCTGGAGGAAGAGCACAGTAAATTTCCCTTTGAGCTCAAGAGGGGAGAATTCGGCATATACATGGTATATACACCCACGTACATGCACGTCATGCTTTCTGCCTGGTGTCTCTCTGTGCTCTGGGGTATCATCGTGTATGTCTGTGGGCGGACATTCACATTCGCAGTTTATGGGCTGGTCTTCCTGGGCCATTTCATTTCCCATGTGCTATTTGCAGTGCTGTTTGCGTGGTCAAAACCTTGAAGTATTTACCGAGATACAGTAATAAATAACAAACATGAACCCATCTCTACGAAGTAACTGCTTTCCTTTTTAAGTAATTGAATGTTTTATAATTCCAAAGGTACTTGAGCTTCCACTTGTGTAGATCGGATGAGCTTTTTCCAGGAAGGTGATTCCATGGTGAAAATGTGTGGAGTGCGAGGCTGCTCCTACCATTGAAAATCTGCATTTTAATGTCCAACTATATCCTTAAAAAGTAAATCTAGTTTTTAAAGGACTTTTGTCTGAAGGATAGATGTAACTCTCAAAGCGATAAATTTAAGAAACCATCTTAAAGAGAAGAAGACATAGTGTTGGTGAATTACTATTTTCTACTGTTAATAAAATATATGATTTCAGTGATTCAGTGATTTCAGAGTGGATATCAAACATGGAACTGTCCATTTTGAGGTAATGGAATTCATGCTCTAAGGGAGCACTGTCCAGTAAAAACAGAATGAGATCCCTATATGTAATTTTTAAATTTGTAGTAGTCTAATAGCTACATTAGAACAAGTATAAAAAAGATGAAATTAGTTTTAACAAGATATTACTTCACCCAGTACATCCATAATATTGTCCTAGTATTTAATCAATAGAAAGTACTAAAATATTTATATATTTTTATAAAAATTAAGTTCCTTAAATCCAAAGTGTCCTTCATAATTACAACGTTCCTCAATTTAGACTAGCCATTTCCGGTGCTCCATAGCCGCGTGTGGCTAGTGGCTACCATGTTATACAGCAGAGCTCTGAAGTGCGAAAGCTGAACTCATAATTATGGCGTGCTAGCCTGGAGGCGCATTTGAAATTGATTTATACCTTTACGTTTCAGTCCTTGGATAGCAACATCAGAAAGACCTTCACTGTTGAAGTTTTTTATCAGTTTATTTATTCAGATTCACCCACAGATTTATCTTACTTTTTATTATTTCTTAAATTTCTGAGTTCCCTTAGGGATAAATTTTATTCAGCCCCCAAAATATTTTAGGTTCAGGTCTGCTGGAGGTGAATTTTCTGTTTTTGTTGCTCTGAAAAAATATCTTAACTTCATCTTTGTTCTTGGAGGATATTTTTGCTATGCATAAAATTCTAACTTAAATCATTATTTTATTTAAATACTTCCAGTAGAGCTTTAAAAATAGCTTTCTGGATCTTTTTTGGGTTTTGTTTTAATTTTTCCTTATGTTGTTTGTGTTGAGGAGACAGATGTCAGTCTAACTATTGTCTGTTTGAAGGTATTCTGTTCTTTCTTCTGTTAATTGTTGTTGATTTTCTCTTTGAATTGGTTTTCAGCATGGTTTTTCAACATTATCAGTGTAGCCATAATGTGAGCAGGTGTGGGTTTCTTTTTAGCCTTTTCTTTTCTTTTTTCTTTTTAGCCTTTTCTACTTGAGCTTTGTATGTCTTCTTGAGTACGTGGTTTGATTTTTTTTTCCCCCATCAATTTGGTTTCATTCTCAACCATTTTCTCTTTATTTTTTTTTTTAAGATTTATTTATTTATTTGAGAGAGAGAGAGAGAGAACTGCTGGTGGAGGAGGGGCAGAAGGAGAAAAAACTCTTAAGCAGATTCCCTAAGTGGAACCTGGCATGGGACTTGATCTTAGGAACCTGAGATCACAACTTGAGCTGAAACCAAGAGTCGGACACTTAACCGACTGTGCTGCCCAGTCGCACTTAGGCCCTTAGCCATTTTCTCTTTAAATATAACTGCTATTCCATTCTCTTTCTGTTCTTTCTTTAGGGATCTCCGTTATATTTACGTTAGGCTTTTCCTTTCCTTTTTTTTTTTTTTTTTTCTTTTTTGAGAAAGAGAGAGAAGGTGTACATGTGTGAGCAGTGTGGAGGAAGGGGAAAGGGACAGACGGTGAGGGAGAGACAGAATCTTATGCAGGCTCCATGCTCAGTGCAGAGCCCCGAGGTAGGGCTCAGTCTTACAACCCTGAGATCATGACCTGAGCAGAAATCAAGTCAGACGCTTACTGACTGAGCCACCCAAGCATCCTGATATCAGGCTTTTATATTATATCTTTGTATAATTCTTATTTTCTTTCCTGTATTTTTCATTCTTTGGTCTCAACATGCTTCATTCTGAGCCTTTTCTTCTGACCTGTATCTGTTCGCTAATTCTCTTTTCAATTGTTTTTAATTCATTGTAAGACCTGTTCATTGAGATTTTAATTTTGGTAACTAGTTTTTTGATTGTTCTGAAATTTCTATTTTAAGAAATATATTTCAGTTCTTTGCTAAAGTTTAAACTTTTATCTTTTATGTCCTTGAACAGTGTTAACTCCAAATTGGAGTTCCTGTTTGTCTGTTTCTATTTTTTGTTTTTGCTATTTTTCAGTAGCATTATTGCTCTGTGTCTGCACGTGGGAGCATTAGCTAGATTGGAGATCATCTTAATCCAGCTTCATGTATTGAGATGATTTTTTTTAAGATTATTTATTTATTTATTTGACAGAGAGAGAAATCACAAGTAGGCAGAAGTAGGCAGAGAGGCAGGCAGACAGAGAGGGAGAAGCAGGCTCCCTGCTGAGCAGAGAGCCTGATGTGGGGCTCGACCCCAGGACCCTGGGATCACGACCTGAGCCGAAGGCAGAGGCTTAACCCACTGAGCCACCCTTGAGATGATTTTAAGCTGAACTATAGTTCTGGCAAGTGCTGTGTACTACACTTCATTTTTTTTTCTTTTAAGATTCTATTTATTTATTTGACAGAGAGAGATCACGAGTAGGCAGAGAGGCAGGCAGAGAGAGAGGGGGAAGTAGGCTCCCCTTCCACCCCTGAGCAGAGAGCCAGCCGCAGGGCTCGATTCCAGGACCTCGAGACCATGACTGGAACCGAAGGCAGAGGCCCAACCCACTGAGCCACCCATGTGCCCTACACTTCATTCTTATCCTTGTCCCTCACCGTTGTCATCTAAATGTGTGATATCCACAGTTCTAACAGAAGATAAGGGACTGAACTCAGAACTCCTATTGGCAAACTCTGGACTGTTTCTGTTCTCTCTATAAAGGCACCACTCACTCTCTCATTCTTCCTCTTTCAAATTAAGAGAAAAAAAAAAAGTGAAAAGTGGTTACAAACCTGGGCACACTTTTCTCGTTCTCTTTTGTACCTCAAGATCCCAAACTAGCAAATTCTTACTAACATGTTATCTCCCAGTGCCTTAAAGATGATGTTTTATATGTTTTTGTCCAGGTTTTCTAATACATAAGAGAGAACTACCCCAAATGACCTAGCCTACCACTGTCCCTTTAAATCTTTCTAATTTCCTTTTCTTTATTTTAAAAAATTTTTCCTTTTAAAGATTTTATTTATTTATTTGACAGAGAGAGACATAGTGAGAGAGGGAAGACAAGCAGGGGGAGAGGGAGAGGGAGAAGCAAGCTTCCCACTCAGCAGGGAGCCCGATGCAGGGCTGGATCCCAGGACCCCGGGACCATGACCTGAGCCTAAGGCAGATCCTTAACAACTGAGCCACCCAGGTGCTCCAAGTCTTTCTAATTTCTAAAACTGATGTGATTTTTGTCCATTTTATATCAAACTTACCTTACTATAGTGACAACTTATCTACTTCTGGTTGAAGCTGATTTAACAGATTAAGGCAGAATCCCTCTGGGCTAACCATCATCTTCTAAAAATCTTCATATTTTTCACCCCAAATTATTTTTCCAGTCAAAGTTAACCAGAATACTTTTCAAAAAGCTTTCCCATTATTTTACATTTTCTTTGAGATAAAGCAAATAATTTTTAGTTATATGATGTACCCCCAAATAGTTCTGGTTTTTATCTTGAGGTCATAGTATCTCAGTAAACTATATGTCAAATATTAACTTGTACAGGAGCCTTAAATAAACTTTTGTCTAAGAATTATTTAATATGAGCAATGTTTAGCATAGCTTTTGAAAACAATTGATGAGGTTCTTTTGTTCATGTGTAGCATGTTTTTTAACTGCACTGTTATTGTTTCGGTTAATTTTTTTTGGTTCATGTTTGAGTTTTTTGCTCATTTACTTGCCAGAGAATGAAATGGCATTTGAAAAAACTGAAGATCAATTATGGTACCAGGTTTCTTGGAGTCTAAAGAGATGCTCATATAGAGTTTGTTTGTGAGTGTTTTAGATATTCAGAGACACTTGATATACCCCAGGCGCAGCTAATTTAGAAGAGAGAGATATCATTTGATTTGTCTAGGAATTCTGTCCTATTTCCCTTAACTCGGAACTCCTTTAGCTAGAGCGTGTATCAGAGTCAGTTTATGCACCACTCCAATTCCATGCACTTGCCTTGAGGTCTGATGAGAGACGTCCCTGCTTCTGTAGGCTTACTGTTCCTAAAGACTTAGCTGTTCCCCGTTTCCTCATGTTCTTGAGGGGCACACCCCTAAAACATCAGCTCATCCTCCTCACTGAACACCTCCTGCTCTAGCCCTGTGGCTTCCCTATCTGAGAAGCAAGATACTAAGGTTTCCATGAGGAGCCCATGCATGTGCAAGCTCCAAGTGTTAATAATGCCCTTGGGGCAAGTTTTGAACAATGAAAGTGCTGGTAGATAAATTCTACTCTCTTCCTCCATCATAAGAAGCCTGTTCGGAGATAAAGTAGCTTCATAAATGCACACTATAGATATCTTGTGAAAATGAGCAACCAGCTCATCAGGAAACTCTGCCCAGCCTTACTTGTATTTGATCTCTCACCCTTCTTCCCTCATGCCTATGTTTCTGGATAGCATTCCTCAATAAAGCGTTAGCACATCTGCTTTTGCCTGGGCTCTGTTTCTAGGGAATGACCCTAAGATAGGCTATATCAGCAACATAATGAATATTTATGACTGTGATATTGCTAGCTTAGTAGATTCTTGGTAGACCCATGTGGGATATTGATTAAAGACTTAAGAAGATACTTTGATAAAGATGTTTAGCCAATGAGGTTTAAAATGGTAATAATAGCAAAGATTTAGTGAAAATTTACTGCCTGCCAGATACTGTGATAAATGCTTTCCAACTGTTATCTCTTTTCACTTTTAACAGTCCAACTGGTTGGTACTACCATTAACCCAGTTTTTACATAATGCAGAAGTAAAGTTCCTAGCAGTTAAATAACTCATCTAAGATCACGAGTTAGTGTCAGAACTGGATTCAAATATTACAGTTCAGAACTTACATGCTTGGCCACAAACTCTAGTGTCTTCCCCAATTTTTATTTTTGTTAGTATACTCCTATTTAGTTTTGTTGGCCATGATATTGGACAGTTTAAAAAATCTAGTCCATTTCCCATATTAAACATCTGAGGAAATATTTTAAAAAATGAGTAATGTTGTTACAACTAATGAAGAAGACATCTGTTAATTCAGATTAATTATCAAAATCAATGAACTGGTATTTCCCTGAGAGAAGAAAAATGTGAATATAAATAGATGGTTAAAACAATTCCTTATTCACTATCTTAATCATCCCAAGAAATAATATATTATTTAACTAGATTACCAAGAATATTCAACCTGGTTTTCCACCTCATGTCAACTCATTTAAACAAATAATTTTTTTTGTTTTTTAGATAGCAAATTAATAAAAAAAAAAAAGTTTGAGGGGCTCCTGGGTAACTCAGTAGGTTATGCATCAGACTCTTGATTTCTTCTCAGGTCATGATCTCAGGGTGGTGAGATTGAGCCCTGAGTTGGGCTTCACACTCAGCAGGGAGTCTGCTTGAGAGTCTCTCCCTCTGCCTCTCTCCCTGCTTGCTCTCCCTCTTCAAGTAAATACATCTTTTTTTTAAAAAGAGCCTTTAAAAATAGTTTGAAGCAATGAGAGCAGTACAATCACATAACTAATTTATTTTATTCTTTTTTCCTTTAGTGAGAAACGTGATTAAAATGACATTGTCTTAACAAAATGCCTCTAAATCAGGGTATGGATGATATTTAAGTCACAAGTAAGAAGTGTTCTTAGAAACTACTTGACTTGAAAATGGATTCTAAGTAGGTAGGCATGGATCTCAGGAGGGAAGCTGACATATCAAGTATTTTCATAATCAAATAATAATATTCAGCATGTTTGAGCCTACCATCTGTGGGGTACTATTGTCAGTGCTAGAAATGTGCAAGGGAAAAAGACACAAAATTTCTGCCTTAAGGAAGCCTACCTTCTACTGAGGGAAATAACAAAAAATAAAATAAAATATTTTTTCAGATTGATGTAAGTAGTATGAGAAATAATAAATCAGTGTGGGATGATAGCCCTTGATGAGGTGGCAGCTGTGGGAATTGACAATTTTTTCCTAGAGAGTGATTTTAGAGTCTAGATTCTCAAGTACAGAATGTTATTGATGATAAATACCTAAAGATTTACTCCTCCACGCAGGAGGTATAGATCAACATGGAGTCACAAAGGCAGAAAGATCTTGGTCTAACCCCTTGATGTCATAGACAAGATTGAGAACAGAAAATTCCAGCTGATTTTACTCTATCTACACAAGAGTCAGGAGGAAGGCTAGCCTTCTAATTCAAGTTTCCTACTACTTGGTCAGGTATTCTTTAGTAATGTCTTATTCACTATGTTTTTGTATGAATAAAAGAGAATGATTCAACTCCAGATAGCCACAAAGCTTCTTCCAATATCACATTTTTCAGGTCTTCATTCCAACTTCTGTCTTTCCCTGTCACTTTATCTACATGCCCTCCATGGTGCAAGGCTGACTTGGAGGCACTCTCATCCTGTGCCATGCATGTAGATCCCACTTGGAGACCTTTAACAATTGCAAGTGACACTTCTTTTCCAGGGAAACCACACGGACCTCTCGGAACTATACTCATTGTATAGAAGCCAGGCATTAACTTGCTTCTCTTTCCCTAAAATGTTAAGTTGCATCACCAGGATGATCGTAAATGACCTTCCACGGTTTAGAGAAATACCAGCAGTAGATTCTATAGCCCTCAGATTACAGAGAAGGATCTTTCCACATGACACTTCTCTTTCTTGGAAGGTGTCCTGGAGAGATAATGGACTTATTATAACCAAGGTTATCCCTACCTTGGGAATCACCCATTTAGAGAAGATGGTATGAAAGTTGGTGCTTAACTTTAGCAAAAGTGATTAATGACACAGCCTTGGTCCTGAAAGTCATGCAGGCTAGTCTCATATCATCAGTCAAGGTGGTTGTCAAGGTAGGAATGCCCTTAGACTTCTTTTTGTATCTGGATTGATTTCTTCAGCAAAAGTGAGAGGTCAAAAAAACTTTAGGAGAAAATCACCTGACTTTCTTGGTAGACCCTGATGGTTTATGGGACTTGTTCGTATGGTTGGGTCTTGGACCCTGTGTGGCATGGTTGAGATCAAGATTGGCCTCATCCTGCTTCTTGGCATTCTGTTGGTCATAGCCTTAATAAAAATGCTGTATGAAACTGATTGAGCATATTTGGTATAAATGAGGAGCTGATATTGCTGGGAGACCACCCTCCATGTATCTCTCACAAATACAAGAGCTCTTTAATCTGGACTGTCTTTTTAAGAATGTTTGTATCTCTAATATCCCTGGAATATAGAAAGAGTTTTGGCTTGTAAAACAAACAAACAAAAAAGATATAATTGCTTCTAATATAAAAAAGGTAATTTTCCCTCTGGAGAAAAGATCAGGCAGGCTCACTGTTGTTTTAAAAAATCTGGCCTCCCTAAGCTCAGAGTTCCTTTCCTATAACGTAACACACTATGTGTGCAGGCATTATCTGTCATCCTTCTTATCTCTCTGTGGAAATTCAGCTGTCAGGAAATGTGCAAGTTTATACTCTGGCTACTGCTTACTCTGAGTAATAAAGTTCTTTGTCTCTGACCCAGGAATCTTGTGTCTTCTGCTAGCACCCAGGAAACTATTGCAGGTTAATTGCAGGCTTGCAAATAGGGTAAATGCTCAGACCCTCTGCTCTTGACATTACCCTTCCTATCACTTTCCTGTTTGTTTTTCTTCTGCTCCTCCCTCTCCTCCATCCTCCTCCTCCTCCCCCTCTTCCTCCCCCTTCTTCTTCTTCCTCCTCCTCTCCCTGGTCTCCTCCTCCTCCTCCTTAACTCTTTTTTCTCCTCCACCTCTTCTTCCTCCTCCCCCTCCCCCTCCCCGTCCTCCTCCTCCTTCTTCTGTGTTTTTCTTCTAAGCATGCATCATTATCTAAGTTATCATTAATATGATTTATTTACCTTGTCTATTGTTTTTTCTATTTTATACACTGATGTAAGCCCATTGCCAGGAACAGGGATGGGTTCATAGTAGATAACTCACAAATAGTTTTGAGCAAACAAATTCATTGCATTGCATCTTCGTCATCCATACAAATAGAAAGTAGCTAAATGGATTATGCTGTGGTCCAGGCTCATATCGATATTGTTGATGATACTCATATGTGGACAGAATTAGTATGTATGGACATGAGTAATACAGTTTCATTTAGGCACAGAAAACTGCAGCATACAACATGAACTCCTTTGTATTCTCTTTACTGCCCTTAAATAATCTGTCAGTGGAGAACTTTGCTCATCCTTGGAGAAGAGGAAACTTGGAAAGGTTAAATTTACCAAAGCTTTTATTATCATCACTACCTACTTCCTCTGGGGTGTTTCGCCAATATTATTTTATACCTTCTATTTCTTAATTTTTAGCGTTTTCCCCTGCTTTCTACCAAATGATCATTTGTCCCTTGTTTTAAAACTATGTACAATTTTTTAAAAGATTTTATTTATTTATTTGACAGACAGAGATCACAAGTAGGCAGAGAGGCAGGCAGAGAGAGATGGGGGGAAGATCAGCAGAGAGCCCAATGTGGGGCTCGATCCCAGGACCTGAAATCATGACCTGAGCCGAAGGCAGAGACCCAATCTACTGAGCCTCCCAGGCACCTCAAAACTATGTGCATTTTTAAATTCCTGTTACTACCTCAAACTTCTTTTTTACTGCTCTTGCTAGTCACTGCTAAATTTCTTAAAAGGGTGGTCTACGCTAGATGTTCTTCCTTCTCTCAACATTGGCTTCATTTTCAACCTTTTGCTATTTGATTTCTTCACTCATCACCACTGAAATTGTTCTGTCATGATCAATGATCTGGATTTACTCAATCCAAAAATCTCTTTGCAGACTCCTTCCTAAAAAACTTAATGGCTATATCAATTCCTACCTACTTATTTCTTTTCTTCTTTTGTTTCTACCATATAAAGTGATCTTATGTTTATCTTCCCATGTTATGATTGCTCTTTCTGGCAGTTCTCTTCTTCACTCTTTACTGTCCTAAATATACACAGGTATTCATTAATTCAACAAAAATTTATTGAGTGCTTACTGTGTTCTAAGTGTTTAGGCTGCATTAATGAACAGAATGGTCAAAGATCCCAACCTTCATGAACTTACATTCTAACAAGGGGAGTTGGGCAACAATAAATATAATCTATAAGTTAAAAAATAATTTTAATAATTAATTTTAAATTATTAAATAATAATTACTATAATTATATTACATATTATATTATACATTATATTATATTATAATTATTAAATAATGATTAATAAAAATAAATAATTTTAATAGCTTAAAAATCAGTAGAAACAAAAAAAATTCAATCAGGATAAGGGACATCCTGAGGGTAAGTGGGGGCACAGAAGACTAAAAGCCAGAAGTGGGTAATAGCAATAAAAATAGGCCTCATGGGAAGATAGTCCACCAAAAGCTCATCTCTTTTTCCTCAGCACCACATCCACTGGGGAGTTCTTCCATTTTAAATTCTATGACCAGTTCCTTTATGCTGGTGATTTCCCAAACTATTCCTCTAATATTACCTCTCCTGTGAGGTGTAGTCCCATTTAAATCTTTCTTAGCATTATTCATTGATTTAACCAAGTTTTAAGCACCTACTGCATGCCAGGATTGTAAAAGTGATGCAAAGATGAATGAATCAATACCCCTGAATTCAAAGAACCCCTGTAGTAGAAGATACTATGATATAGCAGCATCATTTTAGAATCACCAAGAAAGGCATTAATAGGGTTATGGGAATACTAAAAATTCAGTCTTGGGGAGGAAGTCATGGAAAGATTCTTGGAAAAGGTGACACCTTGTTTGAGACTTAGCAGTAGTAGGAATGAAGCAAGCAGATAGGAGGATTCCTAAGGTCTAAACCCCAGACATCATGATTTATTTATTCCATCCCAGTTGAGTAATACCAATCCTGCCTTTGGACTCTCATCCCCAAACCAGTAGCACTTTCCTTACATTTTCTTCCCTCTCATAGGAGAGACATCTTATACTACAATGTATCATAGTCATCAGTATGCCAGACTATAATGGCAAGTCTGACTTACCAATATTTGTATCTATTGTGTACCCATATGCTTATGGAATCAAATGTTTATGCTCACTTATGGAATCAAATCCTACAAAGAAGTAGGCTAATGAACCAAATGGAAAATGGAAAATTACCATGTGTTTTTGACTTGTTTGTGTAAGGTCCAAATGTGTTGGAAGGGAAGAAATTCTGTGTAATGTAGAAAGGATGTAAATTTACTGTTAGAAATACCAAGGAAAGATTTTTCACTTTTTTTTTTTCCTTTCAGTTCAGCCTCCTCAGACATCATTACATCCCCAAGCAAACCACTCTTTTTGCTGAATCCTTGACTCTTCCAAGGACCTGCCTACATGACAACTACTGCTTTGTGATCTGGCAATTGTAAATTACAGGTTAGGTTTCTCTAGGGTAGAATAACGTCTTGGATAATTTGCATGGACATTGCTGTGATTATATAGCTCTATTTCAACTGAGAAATTCCATATTATGCAATAGTTGTTATTGTTCATAATAGCTGAACCTGAAAGTTTTTCTGTCCTGGCTTTACAAGTAGTACAGTGACAAAGCAATTCATCTTAGAGAAAAATCTTTAGGCATGAAAATTATTTTAAAAGATATATTCTATTGGAATAAGGAACTGTGTGGAATGGCAACATTGAAAATAAACAACCACTAGGGACACCTGGGTGGCTCAGTCAGTTAAGCGTCTGCCTTTGGTTCAGGTCATGATCCCAGCATCCTGGGATCCAGTGCCCTATCGGCCTCCCTGCTCAGCGGGAAGCCTGCTTCTCCAGCTGTCTGCCGCTCCCCCTGCTTGTACTCTTGCTCTCTCTTACTCTCTCTCTGGAAATTAAAAACAAAAAAATTAAAAAACAAGCAAACACCCTTAAAACCATCACCAGCCATAGGCACCTACGTGTCATCTGCCCCTCACCAGACTGTGCACAGTGCTGTGGAGAAATGTTAAGTTGTAGTAAGTGTTACCTCCTGGGACTTACTCACTTTGTGGTCAGTCTTTTCCCTGGTGGGCCTAGCTGTGTGTCAGGGCTGGCTGTATTTCTCTCTGCCTTTAGCACCTCAGAGCACCAGTGGCCAGACACTTTTCTCAGGTTATAGCCAGATTCTCAAGAGTCTGTATCTCAAAGTCACAAGTTTTGATGAACTTCGGATAATAGAGAAAGAGGCATAAAGTGATTTCTATGACCACCTCGGTTTTTAGAATGTTATGTTACCTAGTGCCAAGCAAAATTCTCAGTTCTTGAAGTGTTGAAGAGCACTTCTATGTCCTTGCTGTTGTCACCGTAAAGTACCAGTCAGTATGGAGATATTAAAAAAAAAATCCTAGAACATGAAATTATCTTACATTAGAGAGCCAATGTCAAGTTCGCGTTCAGACACAGCTGTATCTGAATCCGTAGGAGGCCACACACTATCAGGGCACTTTGGACAAGATGCTCTACTTCTCAAAACTCTGGTGTTCTCATCTAGGAAAGGGGAGTATTGATGGGACAACCTTCATAAGGTTGTTTGGAGTATGATATAAAGTGATGCTGCTTTAAAAAAATCCTTATCTTTGGGGCGCCTGGGTGGCTCAGTGGGTTAAGCCTCTGCCTTCGGCTCGGGTCATGATCTCGGGGTCCTGGGATCGAGCCCCACATCGGGCTCTCTGCTCAGCGGGAAGCCTGCTTCCCCTCCTCTCTCTGCCTGCCTCTCTGCCTACTTGTGATCTCTGTCTGTCAAATAAATAAATAAAATCTTTAAAAAAAAAATCCTTATCTTTTAGACAATGTATAGTGAAGTACTTATGGATGAAATCATATAAAGTTTAGGATTTACTTCAAAATAACAAAGCTATGAGGACTCAGATGGTAAGGGTGTGGAAATAAGTAGGCTGGCCATGAGAGAATGGATTATGAGGTGCATGGGGTTCATTATATTGTTTTATTTTTATATATATTGAAATCTTCCATAACAAAAAGATTAAGAAGATAAAAGATAATGTGAGTAAAACTCTTAGCACAATGTTTAGCATATAGTACGCATTAAATAAATTACTGTAATATAATCTTCACAGAGTAATGATTAGCATCATGAAGATGGTGAAATATTGATGTAAGTATATCATCTTCAAAATCAATGTTCTATTATCAAACTCAACACCCAAAAAACAAATAACCCAGTTAAGAAACAGAAGACATGAACAGACTTTTCTCTAAAGAAGACATACAGATGGTTAACAGACACATGAAAAGATGCTCAACATCCCTCACCATCAGGGAAATACAAATAAATCAAAGTCATAATGAGATACCACCTTGCACCAGTCAGAATGGCTAAAATTAACAACACAGGAAACAAGTGTTGGTGAGGATGTGGAGAAAGAGGAACCCTCCTACACTCTTGGTGGGAATGCAAGCTGGTGCAGCCACTCTGGAAAACAGTATGGAGGGTCCTCAAAAAGTTAGAAATAGAGCTACCTCCTCACCCAGCAATTGCATTACTAGTTGTTTACCCAAAGGATGCAAAAATGCTGATTTGAAGGGGCACAAGGACCCCAATGTTTATAGCAGCATTGTCTACAATAGACAAATTGTGCAAAGAGCCCAAATGCCCATCAACTGATAAACTGGATAAGTAAGAGGTGATAGATATATATATAATCTCAGCCATCAAAAAGAATAAAATCTTGCAATTTGCAGTGATGTGGATGGGACTAGAATGTATAATGCAAAGCAAAATTGGTCAGTCAGAGAAAGACAAATATCATATGATTTCAGTCATATGTAGAACTTAAGAAACAAAACTGTTTAACATTGGTGGAGGGGGGGAAGAAGCAAACCATAAGAAAGACTTAATGGTAGAGAACAAACTGAGGGTTGCTGAGGGGAGGTGGGAGATGAGTTAAATGGGTATTCATCCTTTCTTATGGCTGAGTAATATTCCATTGTATATATGGACCACATCTTCTTTATACATTCATCTGTTGAAGGGCATCTTGGGTCCTTCCACAGTTTGGCTATTGTGGACATTGCTGCTGTGAACTTTGGGGTGCATGTGGCCCTTCTTTTCACTACATGTGTATCTTTTTCTCTCCTCCTGTTTTGATTGAGTTGGATATAACTTTCATTATTTGTCACAAATGAAGAACTTACTCACAGCTGTTTTTTTTTTTTCATCTTTTCATCACTAGGTGACCTAGAATGGGTAAAAAGAAGAAATTAGGCAATTTCTGAATGTTACGACATGATAGAAACAAAATTAACAGCACCTGCAAAACGCTAAGGCTATCAAGAACTATAGTTATTTGCTTAAGTAATGAAAAAGAAATTCAATAATCACATGATATGTTTTAGCAGAATAATGAGATCTTAGCATTGCTTATGAAAATGTTTAAATTAATGTTTCTTTGTTAAAATCACCTTTTCTTCTTCCTATGGGACTTATGGGCAGCTCTCTGCCCACGCCACAACCCGACCGCTCCCGTCTTTTCAGTCCTGAGGCTGGTCTTGCCCTCCCTCTCTGGCTGTGTATGGGGGCTCTCTGCAGCCCCATACAATGACATGTGGTAGATTTCTCCTTCTGGAACACAAAAACTGAACTGTAAAATGCATCCTTCCTGGAGAATCTCACAAATCCTTCTCTTCAGAGATTTTCTTTCACCTTTTCTTACTGTTGAAAGTCAAGCAAATCCCTGGCACTCGTGTCCTCCAGTGGTCCTGCTCTTTTCGGTGACTTCTGGAAATAATTATCTTTGCACTTCAGAGATGAAAGCTTAGTTAAATATGTGAGAGACCAAGCAGATGTGGCAGAACAGATGATGCTGCACATTGTCTTCTGTCACAGAGGTCCAGCTGATGAAGAGCTAGCCCGCAATGGTGGCATTTGGAGATGTTAGGAGAGGTGGTTGTTTGGAGAGGAAAATTAACAACTCTGTTACCACAGGATCTGGTAGAGAAACCTTGGATCCATGTGTCCAAACGATGTGGGGCTATTTTTTTTCTTCAAAAATTCACCTAATTAAAGCATGGAGATGAAATAAAGCAAAAGAGAAAAAAGTGAGTGTTTAGAAAAGTTTCTTTGTTAATATCCATCATGACACAGAAAGTAATTATTCAATAAGAAACAATCGTGCCACGTGTTTAATTAAGAGTAGTATGTGGCTGTCCTGGGCACCTTAATTTCTCATTACCAGAAGATTTTATCTTAATTATTGAAAATGATGCAGCATTTTTATACTTGTATTTTTTAGTCTTTAAAGAGAGAGGTTTTTCTTCTTTGGAGGATTCTACTAGATAGTAATACCATTTAGCTAGATAGAGCTTTGCATTATTCAAATAATTTTATGCCCACTATATTACTAGATAATTTAAAAAACACTTTTTGAAATGTGATACAGAGTAAGGAAGTGTTCCAGATGTGCCCCTTGTGTCACATAACACACATCAATCCTGCACACTAATTCATAGTTCATTAATGGATGAAATGAAATGAAATAAATCCTTTGTTTTCTCAAGGTTGTAAAGAAGTAGGAAACACACAGAGTTCTCCTCCTGTGGTTTGGGGGTCTGGCGGGGCAACAAAACTTTAACTAAAATGCCAATCCAGAACCCCGGTTATGGTGGGCCTTCACGTGTTTGATGGAGGGAGGACAGAGCTTCATTTTGTTGGGAGACCAAGCTGTAGGAGCAGGCTTCATGATCTCCTCTGTCCAGGTGAGACGCCGAGAGTCAAGGAATTTTCCTTGAGTCACTCAGCAAATGGATGGCGGAATTCAAATCAGAACTAGAGTCTACCGACCTTAGTCCATTTAATTGGGTTCCTGTTAAGATGAACATGGATTATTTCTCAGAAACATAGAAAAGGTTTATGTTTTATTGGCTTGTATTTTAAATGATTGAGTCTGGGTGCTTACATATTTAATTTGCACTTTAGGAAGGACCTCTTTTGCCACAGTTTTTGCAGGATTTGTCAGCATTTGAGGATTTTGTGACTTAGGGCATTTTTCGTGTTCTAGACTAATAGTTTCACATTCACTCTCCCTCCTCTTCAGTTCTCTGTGCTGGAAATGGCCTGCTTCGCTCCACTGACTCACATACTGACCGTCATGAGAGCCCAACGAACTGGCAACTGCATTTTAATATCATCTCGATGCCCTTTAGCAAAATGTGTGTGTCCTTCCTTTGAGCTCATGTAAAGTTTTGTCTTTACTGACCTTTATTCAGTTTCTCCTTTATAATGATCATGTATATCTTATTCTCGTTACCTGTTTTCTGAGGACTGTATATTTTGATATCCTCCTACACAATATGTCACTTTAGTAGGTGATCAACACATATTTGCATTTGTTGCCCAGATACAGGAGAGAGATCATGGCTAATGTCCTTTCAAGAACTGACAGAAAGACCAACCATGTCTCTGCTATTATTGTGAAAAAGTTACAGTAGTATCAGTAATCCATGACAAATAATAACTAAATGATTGTGAGAATTTAAAACTGGTTGGGGAAGCACTTGAGTATAAGATCAATCTTTATCTATATTGAGCAAGTTTATATGAGAAGTAAGCCAGACTTTCTATGGATGTTTCTTTATTGGATAATAAATTATATCTGCTCTGGAATATTTCTTAGCACTGAGACATTTAACATATCTTACAAGTAAACAATTACATTTTCAGTAAATGTTTTGATTTTTTATTATGATACTGACTGTTTTCTTTGGCCTGTGGTTTGTCAGCAGTTTGGAATACCTCTTTCTGGAATCCTAAATATATAGTCATTTCAGAATAGAAAATGCAGATATATTTTAGTCATATAGAATGTCTTTCAGTTTCCCCCATTTTATCATAATTGCCAGTGTTGGGTCTACAGATTTTCTATTGATGCATTAAGTTGCTTTAAAAGTTAATTTAAAAATCCAGTCAAACCAATTGTAGGTCAAAATCATCTCTCATTTCCATTGATATTAGTTCACTGAATCTCCAAATATATAAAAGTATCTAAGTATTTTTGCTTTGAAGCAGAATCTTGTATCTTTTTTTCAACGAGGCATGTTGGTTTGATAACAGTGAGTAGAACACGATTTTAGAAACGTGTTTTATAACATGCCAAGTCCTAAGTCTTACTCGGCCATCTCGTCCTTACGTCCTTACGTGTTGCTCCTTGGGTCTTTCACTAGTCACACTAGTCACACTGTGACTAGTGAAAGAGTATGCAAAAAGCAGAAGGGAAAAAGGAAAGAATAAAAAAAGAAAGGAAAGGAATTAGAAAGAAAGAGAAAAAAAATTATTGGTCCCTGATACTTTAGATTAAAAAAAATTAACCATTTCTACATCTTTCAGTTTATTCCTCTCTTCTGCACCTACCCAGAGGATTGCTTCTTCATCTTTGAAAGAAGAGGTGAGAGAGAATTTAGGATTCCAGAAAGAGGTATTCCAAATTATCCTAATAATTTTAAATTTAGTTTTTCAGAGGTTTCAGTCTTTCTGTAGTAATAAAATTATCCTAATAATTTTTAATTACTTTGGACATTCTGAAATAATTTTATTTCTTTCTGAGTAAATACCTAACAAGATATATATTGTCTTATACGAAGATATAAAAGCTTAGCTGCATTAAAGGTCATAAGTCACAATTAGGAAAGTAAGCAAAATCAAAAAGCCCCTTAGGAAAATGTTCACATCTTTTAATGCTTTAAACATATTTAAGTTAAACTTGATTGAATAATGAATAATTTTTTTATATTGATGAATCTCAGATCACAGTTGTAGCAGGATAATAATAATTCTGAGATATTAGATAGGTTTTTTTTTCCTTTACATTACTAAATTTATATGTCTTGGCTTCCTCCATTCTCCCAAGTAAAGAGTCCCACCTTCACTGCTTCTGTGAGTTTTGAAAGAGATTCTTGAAACTAACATACATCTCTTTTTGAACATTTGGAAATTTAGGTTTGGGCATTAAAACTAGAAGCTTTGAGGAAATTCAATCTGAGCAGGTTTGTCTGCGTCTTAGCGCTGGGGCTGGGAGGGAGGGAGGAGAGCGTGGAGAGGAGCTTGGCAAGTTAGATGCAGGGCAACCCTGTACCTTCTCCCCACCCGTGGCTAGTGGCGAGGAGCCCAGGGCCGAACATGAGAGAACTTCCTTTGAGATTTCAGGGCTGGAGAGCAGAAAGGCCTTGTCTCTCCCTCTTCAGGGAAAGAGAGGGACATAGCCTCTCACTGAAGAGGACATGGAGCACTTCTGTGACTTTGTGACTTATACCTAAGAGGGCAGAGCTGCCCCTCAGTTTCCCACAGCTCCAAGTGATCTGGGTATCTGCCCAGACGGGTATCTGCCGACTCTGGATTAGGACCTAGAAGGAAGGGGAGAAGAATGAGGGAGACACGGCCCCGTAGCAAGTGAGCCCTGTAGATGGAGGGTCAGTGGACTAAGCGTGGTTGCCTTACTGGGAACTGACTGAGTCAGAGTTCTCTCTCAGCCGGTGCGGGGATCAAGGGGGACCTGCCCGGTGTTCCTATGGGGCCTTGATGACTATGATTGTTACATTTTTGTACTTTTCATGTTTTGGCTGAGCTTTATATCAGCCCCATATCTATACTTTAAATGTACGCATCAAATCATCTTTAATTTTTTGAAAAGATGGTTGGAAGAGAACTATGGTAGTAGTTCACTCACAGAAAATAAAAGAATAAGGGAAAACCGCTGAAGCTAATTGAGCAAAATCTTTTTAAAAATGTGTATATTTCATATTAACTTGATTACAAAGCTAGTTTTATTCCATAGAAATTTCAAGCTGCAAATAGGCCTTTTTCTTTGAATTTATTTTTATTTTTTAATTGTTTTAAAAGATTTTATTTATTTATTTGAGAGAGAGTGAGAAAGAACACAAGAGGGGCGGCATGGAGGGCCAGAGGGAGAGGGAGAGAGAAAGGGAGAAAGAGACTCCCTGCTGAGCAAAGAGTCTGCCCCTGCTTGGCTGATCCCAGAATTCTGGGATCATGACCCGAAATCTGAAATTGACTTCAGATCATGATCATGACTCTGAAATCAGAGGCTGAACTAACTGAGCCACCCAGGTGTCCCAAACCTGAATTTATTTATTTATTTATTTACGAATTTATCATTATTATTATCATCATCATCAATTTGGAAATTCCTCCAAACATTGAAAAGTTTTTTTATAGAATAAGGGTGAAATGATACCTTTTTTCAATAGAGGTACTAGAATGGTCTTATGCAAAATGGTTTAAATGAGTACTCTCATAAGTAAAAAGTTGAGAGAAAATTAGTAATATTTACTTTTTTCCATGAAGATGCATGTTTCTAATTATTGTGGCTAATCTATGGATTGCTAGAGTCACTATGACTAATGACTAGACATCATTCCCTAAAGGCATGAAACCTATTTGGATGTAAAATCTGTCACTAAGAATGCCAAAAACAGAAATAAGCTATTTAAGAGCTAAAGGAGTTATATTACATGTATGATATATGTTAGATTTGCTTTATATATTAGTATTAGTATATATGTGTATGTATATACTTACATGCAAGTGTATACTAATACTTGCATGTAATATATATGTCATATTATATTGATAATGATAGTTATTTAGCACGTGGAGGTAGATTTTCAATAAAGTTAAAACTGGATGTTAAGGTCCTGGAATTAATTCATAACTCTAATCAGTATGACAAATATGAATTTCTTTAGGCATCAAAGTTTTAATCATCAGAAGAGAAAAGCATAATTTCAGTGGTACTTTGCAGAGAATAGTGTACCAAGAGCCTTGCTGACAAGTGTCCAAGATAATATTCTTTTAAAATTTGAAATAATCCATGAAATAATATGATAGAAAATCATGCATCTCATCTCTATGTAGTTAAGTAATGATGAAAAATAAATCTTGTAACTTAATCCTAAATGTGCAAAAACTTACAATGAAGCTACTTTTTCCTTTTTTGTTTGACCTGAAACCATTATGCTTCAAGTGATGTCATAGAAGAGGGAAATTAGAGTGGGAAAAGTTAAAATTCTAATTTTTAAACATATTTCAGACTCCTGTGCACAAGAAATTTAGGGATGGCATGGACAGCCTGAATGTGAGTTTCTCATTTTTACTCTTGTGCCAACTGAAAGTGTTTGTAGCTGCACCAGGAAGAGGTAGGAAAGCTGCGGCAGTTTGATTTATGAACTCCACAAGTGGAGTGTCTGAGACAGGGGCTTTTAGTCCACAGGAAAGTCCTTGACTTCATAAACATCTTGCAAAATGTATTTGATCAACACGGGTTTGCAGGAAGTGGGGCAGAGCAAAAGCAGTTATTGAATAATTAAGGTTCAAATACTCAGAATTGAGCAACGTTGTGAAGTTGTGATCTATTCTGAGCATTTTCTCATCTGAACTCCCTTTTGTTTGAATCTGCCTGAAGTTCTAGTCAAACATTTAATTTGGCTGAGTTGCTTTTTGGAATAGGAAATCTCTTGGCCCGTAATAACTATTAAGCAAATTCTGGAGCTTAATTCACCAGGATCATTGTGTTTTCTGAAGGCACATTTTTGCCTGTGGAAAGTGCAATTGCCTTCAGACAGATAAATGCCTCAGACACGTCGAGGTGTCTGCAGGTGTTATGAGTCAGCAAGTGACAACACCCATCCGTGCACGTTAAAAGTTGGCCAGTGGATGAGGGCACCCAGGTGTTCAGCTGGTGGCTGCTTAGTGGGGATATTCCTGGGACATGTTAAATATAAAGTTGGGTGGGGATGGGGCATCTGGGGTTGTAAGACAGAGAGTCATTTAGTGGCTAAGAAATCAAATAAGTATATTTGCACATATGGGGAATCAGAATGAAGTCCTATAATTCCGTGGAGAACAGGAGAAAGGTAGGAGAACAGAGTGGCTTCATGGAAGTCAGCTCTACCAAGTCTTGGTCTTCTGCGTCATTTTGTATGCTTCCCTTTCCTTTTGCACCTTTCAGCGGTTTCCATTCTCTATCCTGGATGAGGAGCCACACCAGCACCTGGCCTTGGCTCACCATGTTTATTAGTCTCAGGAATGTCACCGTCCTTAATTCACTGGCCTTGGAATGTTTGGGTGGAGTATAATGATAATGGTCCAGAATCCGGAGGAAGGCAGATCAGGGTTGATGCATGGCTTACCCACCCCTTTTCTGTGGTAAGATGCTAGATGCTAACCTCTCTTGGGCAAGATGCTAACCTCTCTCAACCTGTCATCAGTAAATCCAAGACAATACTAATAGCCATCCCCTAGGGTCACTAAGGGCGGTTAAATGCCCCAAAGCATACATAGCATTTAATTTAGCAGTCTGACCCGAAGGGTGGCTCAGTTAATGACACTGCTTCTCACTTTTTCTCACCTCAGAGCTGAAACTGTCTTCCTTCTCTCGTGAATACCTCCTATCCCACCCTCATACCCTGGCTCAGAGGTGATTCTCCAGAGTGAACTCACCTGTCTAGCACTTTCTCCTGCCCTTACAGCAGTCTTTCTCTTCCTGACAAACTCACAGACCTACCTCACTTTCTGCCTTATCTTGGTAACTGGCCCCCACATGAGTTCAAATGTCTGGGTCGTCTTTGTGAACCTACTAAGGAGCCTCTGTCCGGAGAACTTTGGATATTTTGGGCAATGCAAGAGTGAAAGAAGACGACAAAACTGAAAGACAGGAGGGAGAATTGATTTTAATAGAGTGAGTGTGTGTGATCTTTCTCAGGTTGCCATGGCAAAGCACCACAGAATGGGTGACTTAAATAATTTCCTCACAGTCCTGGAGGCTGGAAGAACAAGATCAAGGTTTGGCAGGGTTTGAGGCCTCTCTTCATGGCTTGTGGATAGCCGTCTTTTTCCTGTGTCTTCACATGGTCTTCCTTCTAGTTTGTGTATTAATTTCCTCTTCTTTTTTTAAAGTTTTTTTTTTTTTTTTAATATTTACTTATTTGACAGAGACACAGCGAGAGAGGGAACATAGCAGGGGGAGTGGGAGAGGGAGAAGCAGGCTTCCCGCTGAGCAGGGAGCCCAATGCGGGGCTCGATCCCAGGATCCTGGGATCATGACCTGAGGCGAAGGTATACGCTTAATGACTGAGCTACCCCGGTGCCCCTAATTTCCTCTTCTTAAAAGGATGCCAGTCATACTGGATTAGGGCCGACCAATATGACCTCATGTAACCTTAATTAACTCTTTAAAGATCCTATCTTCAAATACAGTCACATTCTGAGATACATATGAATTTTGGGATACATTTGATACATATGAAGATACATATGAGATACATATGAAGATACATATGAGATACATATGAATTTTGTCCAGAACAAGGAGCATAAAATGGGGGGAGGCCACGCTGGAAGAGGTCAAAGCCCTTAGTGAAAAGTGGTCAGACAACCCAGCCTGGGGAGAATCTCTGCAGGTTGTCTCAGCAGGCAAAATAAGTGAAAAGCTAAGTGTCTCAAGAACTTGCCAGAATGGGTTACAAGTATGAGATCTACCAACGTGTTTTAAACTTTCTTTCCCACCCTTAACCTCCTGTATGCAAGATCATTTCCCTCTATATTCTCTCTCCTCTTTGAGAGAAAATTTTCCCAGCCTCCACCCCAACAGGATCTATATGGTTTTTGTCTTTTTTTTTTTCACATCCCTGACTAATTCTGTTGTCCTATTTTTTCCTCTAGCATCCACCAGCCATTTCCAATGTAATCAATATGTTCTCTGTATCTTTCCTTTTTTCTCTTGATTAGTGTAAGTGAGCCTAGGAACCAAATATGCAAAGTATGTGAGGAAAGAAATGAGACTTAAGATCTCCCACTCCCCCTCCTCCCACTACAAGGGACAGAGCAGATGTCATTTGATATTATTGATAAACAACTGTTTCAACAACTGTTTGTGAATATTTGTACTGGATGCTGACTTGGTTGATAAATCTTCCCTTGGGAGAGTCTGTCTCTGGATATGATCAAACTTATAACTACTGTAAAAGCTGTTCCCATGTTCAAAGAAAAAAACAGCTGTACTCGCTCTTCATTTGACTTCTTAGAAGAGGAAAATCTTAACATTTTAAGTGAAAACAATTTAAGAAGGAAAATAATACTTTCAGTTCAAATAATTGCTTTCTTTGAAAATTTTTATTAAAGCACAAATAATTTTGCCACCAAATGTAAATCGGGGACTTTGAGGATTATTTTCCTCATCCTATCATGGTCCCTACCCCCTCAAAAAAAAAAAAAAATAAGCCACCCAAATTCTAGGTTTAAAGAGGCTTCCATTGGGTGTTTTTGCCTGAATTACTAAGTAACTGTCTAAATTTTATGTTGATACATCTTGTATTTATTACGAATTTTTTTCTGCTAAATCTTATTCCACAAAAATGTGCTTTATTTAATGATTATTTTACTATCCAGTAGAATCTTGGTCAAAAAACTGAATAGAATTAAAAAAAAAAAAACAATCAAAGCCAACATTAGGCAGTCAATAAGCTATTTGTTGTTCATATTTTAATACATCACTGAAAAAATCTGTTATATTAATGTGATGAATAGAAATTGTAGTGTTTCCAAAAAATTATACATAGATTGTGTTTTAAAGTGAACATATCACTTTTTGGTTGTTCAAAATTGAAGAAAATAACATTTCTTATCAGGACATACACACACATATTTTACTTGATCCGACATTACTTTATACACATTCAGAAAACACAACTAGTAGCTTTTTATAAGAGAAGTTTCTCCTACCTCAATAGACATCAATATCTTTTAGTTTAACAATATATTTATATTGAATTTATAATGAATATATTTATTTGAGATGACAACAGTGTCCAGCGAATACTAATTTTGTTTACACAGTGGTTGTCGAAAGTGTAGTGAGAAGGCAGGATCTCGGGTTTTGATAATGTACCAAATTCTAGAGTTATATGATAACTCTAGAATTTTAATAATGTTGAGATGGATTATGTTGTTTATATGAATAATTTGTATGATTTACCTTCTTGACAAAATGATGCATGAGACTATCAACATTAATTTGCTGTTAAAAATTATTGTCTGTGATTACATTTAGTGGTTGGCATAGTATTGTGACTTCTCATATATACTCTTTCTCAAAGCTCAACTTATTTTGTATAGATTTTTTTGTTTCTTTGTAGAAAACTTATAAAGATGATAAAGTGTAACCATACTTTTAGGAAATGAAGGGAGCATATAGTGTTTGGGTTTAAAGACACATTGTAACTTAAAAATGTTGAGTCTTTTTTGGTATTTATCTAATTGTGCTATAGTGTATAGAAAAGACATTATACCAGTTTTGAGAATATTTATTGCTTTCTTTAGCTACTGTTCTGTCTTTCATTCTTTGTACATGGTTTGACTTGCTGAATTTTGATTCATATAAATGCTGGGAAGTTATACACGCACCACACAATCTCAATAACCATTAGTTGCAGTGACATCGAGGATACTTGTTCCCCACAAAACTGTGTGTTTGGGATTGGTTGAGGCTGAGGCATTTTTTTGTTGTTGTTGATTAGAACTTTTGTTGAATGAATAAATGCATTTTCTTCTAAAAGCTTAAGGCAATAAATGCTTTTGATGGGCAAATTATTTAAATCACTTTATATCTTTTTTAAAAAAGATTTTATTTATCTATTTGTCACAGAGAGAGAGCACAAGCAGGGGGAAGGCCAGGCAGAGGGAGAAGCAGGCTCCCTGCTGAGCCTGGAGCCAAGTTCCAGACTCCATCCCAGGACCCTTGGATCATGACCTGGACTGAAGGCAGATGCTTAACCAATGCTTAACCACCCACGCATCCCTCATTTTATGTATGTGAGGCAATTTTAGTTTTAAATCTTTCCATTAGGCACCTTTAGAAGTAGAGTATATACTCCTCTCTGTTTGGGAGAGCTTGGTTCCCCAGCCTTTTTCTGCCTCTTCCTCCTGGGGTTTGGGGTGGCAAAAGAGGACACACTGACGTCCACTGCAGGGAACCCAGCTGTGCGTGGTCACCCGGAGTCACTGTGATGTCCCAGCAGGGCTGTGAGCATCGGGCATGCTAAATTAGGACAGCTTGTCCTTTGATGCCTTCCCCTAGCTTTGCTGTTGTCTTCATTTGTTCACTTCTGCTTGTTTGGTATTCCATGGCTGGAACTCTTACTGGATTCTCACTGCCCCAGCCTGGCTTCAGTCCACTTGCCCAACTTCTCCCAATATTTCCCAATATTTCCTTTCCCCAAACCCCTTCTTCACAAAACCACTTTTCTGTCTCTGTGATTCTTCAAAACTCAGGTCTTTAGAACAAATGTTCTTTCTCTAATTTTCATATATTGAATTGGAATTAATGACAAAAAGAATGTTCGCTCTTATCAGCTCCTTTCTTTTCATTTTCCCCCCTTGTTTTAAGACTCCCCCCAAAAGATCCAAGGCATGCATTTACTATTTGTCTTATTTGGCCAAAAAACGATGGCAAATGAAACAGTGTACTCGGCAAGTGTCAGCGAAGTGTTCTGCTGCTTGACGCCCTTGTTAGATGCTGCCACTGAATGTGGGAAATAGAGCTGTTAAGACAGATGGAAGATGGCACGATACATATCTACAGCTGAAATACCTCCTTGGGATCAATGAGATGAAAGTAATTCACTGAAAGGCATTCACAGGACAGGCACCAGTCAGGCAGTTTCTACCTGTGTAGCTTAGGAAAACACCACAAACACATTTTAAAACAAAAAGGTACAGAAAGATACTATAGTTAGAGGCATGCTTCTCCAGGTGTGTGTGTATGTGTGTGTGTGTGTGTGTGTGTGTGTGTGTACATACCACAATGTTTGACCTATGGTGGCCCTTTATTATAAGACCTTGCGAACATCAAGATGCTTCACAGGGAGATATCCCTCTCCCTGTACAGCAGTTCCAGACCCGACCAGAACTGTGCAGTCAGACCACACTTTGGCTGATTTCTAAAAATCAGTAAAAAATTCTTAAGTATAAAAAGATAGGAAAGGCTCCCCCAAATTGTAGTGTTCCTTTAAGACCTCCCACATGGCTCTCTTGACTGACAGATCTGACATCCCTCATATTCCCACAGCATTCCAACTAATTACTAAGAAACAGATAAACCCACCAAGAGCCAACCAGTAAGTAGGAACGTATGTGAGGAGTGATCTCATCCCAGGCTTCTCAAGGAGACAACACAGACATGGAAAAAAAAAAAAAAAAAGAAAGAAAGAAAGGCAAAAATAGTAATTGGTGGTTTTTATTCCAACCATCTCCCTTCTTCCTTCCCTGCTCCTCTGTTTTGATCGTCAATATTTCACAGTAAATGCATACTTTATGAAAGATATTAGTGCAAATTCACTGGACAGACATTTGGTTTTATGAAATCATTAAACTTTATCAGAATCTAAAGCATCAAAATTTTAATAGGTATTGCCATGAAATGATACTTGTACTATTGAGAATGTCCCTGGAAAATTAAAAAAAATCTTAATTGTAGGCCGTTGTTTGGGGTAAGATTTTCTGAAGACAGTGGACAATGGATTTAACATAGAAGCTTAAAAAATTACCAACATTTCTCTTTCTTCTGCCTTAAGAAATTCTTCCCTATCTAAAGGTGTCATTAAAATATTCTCATATTATCTTAAAATTTTCAGCTTTGCTTTTTCATGTGCATGTATTCATAATCTAGAATTTTGTTTTTGTCTGTGGTGTGTGGTTCTTTTATTTTACTTTCTTCAGCCAGAAAGGAAATGGTCTCATCAGCATCACTGCTCCAGTGATTTGTTATGCCAAAGCGGTATGTCATAAGCAATGCCCCTGTGAACACAGGGCTCTATTTCCGAGCCCTCCAGGTTGTTACTTATATCCCTGCAGGTAGCTGACCAGAATTCACATTTCAGCAACAGCACTTCCTAGCAATGTGGTCAGCTGGCTTGCAGTAGATTTCATGGGTCCCTCAGTGGAGAAAATCACAACTAGATTATTGGGTATGGTCTTTATAGGCGATGTGCTGCTGGTGGAATCAAACAGGGGCTGATTTGATGCTTCCTGTCCTCTGAAGAAAAGATGCATCCCAGAGATGCCTGGCTGGCTCAGTCAGTTAAATATCTGATTCAGTTTGGGTCATAATCCCAGGATCCTGGGATTGAGTCCTGTATTGGGCTCCCTACTCAACAGAGAGCCTGCTTCTTCCACTGCCTGCCACTCCCCCTGGTTGTGCTCTCTCTCTCACTCTCTGACAAATAAGTAAAAAAAAAAAAAAAGAAAAGAAAAAAAAAGATGCATCCTTTAAGAATCCATTAGGGCATTTGACATTAACCATGGAGGCATAGCAAAGTACTTCAGCTCTGAAAGGAAAGTCTCCCAGTATGCTCTGCCCATTCTGTCGCCTCAGTTACAAAGATGCTGTATACTCCTAGCATCTTCTTCCCCAAGATTATACTCAAATTTCCCTGCTTGTTCCCTGAATGTCTCTTCTAGCTGTTATTATTTTTTATATCTTGACTATGCATTGTCTGTCTCTGTCCTTATACATATTAAACAGTTTCTCTCCTTTTGGGGGGGGCAGAATGAATTTGCTGTATTCTTACCTGTCAGAGCTAATAGCTGAGACTACATCTCTCATTTCTAGGTTACCAACTGCAAATTGAACAAATACGTATTTATACCAGTGAAAACAAATAACACTCTCATTAAAACAGAACTCTCTGTCCCTACTGGCCAAAAAGAAAGAAATCTACACAACTGAGATATATTTCTGTTTAAAAAAATTCTTCAGAGTAATGAGTCTTCTAATATTTGTGGTTTAAAGTTTAAAGTTTCATGAATTTTATATTTGCATACTTCTTTCAAAGTGTGTAGTATCTGGATACTTTCAAAGATTTTGCAATAAAAAATTGTTTTCTTGTCCGAAGTGGCTCATTTGCTGAATATATTTGCCAGTATCCACAGATATACTCTAATATATAGAAAAAAAAGTCAGGAAGTGAGATATATAATTATCTTAATTATAAGATTAAGATATTATCTTATAATTAAGACATTATCCTAATAATAGTTTTTGGACATTTGGACATTGGGATAGATTAAGACATTATCCTAATAATAGTTTTTGGCTCCCTTTGATTCATTTGCTAACCTGATTAAGAGCTTGAGGTAATGACTTATTCTGTGTTGTTTGGGGATGGTCACTTACTTCTTCTGGATATCAGTTTCCTTGTCTCTAAAATGGTAACAGTAGTGTCTTTGCAGGGTCCCTATGAGGATTGAATATGGTAATTTGTAAGAAATGGAGCAGTACCAGATTTGCCATATAAGCAATGGTTAAAAATGGAAGGTATAGTAGTAGTAATAGTATAGTTTTCCATTTCATTAAAAATATTAGGATTGTAAACATTTGCATATTTTTTTCTTATATACTTGCACTAGGTGCTTATTTAATAAGAAATACTTATAAGTGTCATAGGTACCTCTTGATAGTTTAAATTATTAAATTTTAAAGTCCAATATCTGTTGATCCTATTTATCTACCAAGTACATAATTTGAATTATTAATCATTGAAGTTGACTTTTTAAAGAGAGCAAATTGCTCATAGAACGGTTAGACTTTTATTAACTGAAGTTGATGAAAAAACTTCACACAATAGTTAAGAATAGTTTGGGGTCGAAAGGGGGAAGTTTGGAGAGAGAATAATGTTCTGTTTGTTTCTTCCTAACTTCAGCTCATTTAGTGAATTGAGTACAATTGTATCCCATAAAATATATTAATTTAATTTCTGAAAAATATCCTGTAAGGACTTAATGTATTAAATACTAATTAAGGAGAGAAATTTGCTATTAATCCTCACTCATTTTTAGTATTTTATAGCTTCAACAATGCTTGCCTATCTTGCAGAAAACAAGTATCAGAATTTTTCAATAAAATGGATACCTTCTCTTCTGAAGTAGGACTCATGTAGTATCATCTTGTAACCGGGTACAATGGGTTAGTATCAGAAGAAAGGTAGAAGAAAGGAAGAAGATACACTTACTCAGGGACTCATGTTTCAGTGAGACTAGAAGGGGATCCAGAATTTCTTTAAAGTTTCAAAGAAACATGATTTTTTTGGTAAAGATACTTGGGAAGCATAGGAGTATGGAAACATGTCAGAAAAGGTAGAGTGATTCTAGACCACAGGCCTCATAAAACTGGGACCGTCCTAATTTGGCATTCAATAGCAGTTCTCAGGACTTGGTCATTTCGTCTTCCTTGCTGAAGAGGGTGCTGGTCACTTTCTCCTACTGTCCTTTCAGCCTTTGTGTGGGATCTTACATTTATACTCCGCATAATGAGGGACTTCCAAAGAGAAAGAGTGGAGAACAAAGAGAAACAATTTATGTGGCAGAGGCCAGAACATTCCAGTAAGACTTTACATTATTTTGGGGGCACCTAGGTGGCTCAGTCGCTAAGCATCTGCCTTCCGCTCAGGTCATGATCCCAGAGTCCTGAGATCAAGCCCCACATTGGGCTTCCTGCTCAGGGGGAAACCTGCTTCTCCCTATCCCACCCACCCCTTTTGAGTTCCCTCTCTTGCTATGTCTCTCTGTCAAGTAAATAAATAAAGTCTTTAAAAAAAAAAAGACTTGGGGCGCCTGGGTGGCTCAGTGGGTTAAGCCTCTGCCTTAGGCTCAGGTCATGATCTCGGGGTCCTGGGATCGAGCCCCGCATCGGGCGCTCTGCTCCGCGGAGAGCCTGCTTCCTCCCTCTCTCTCTGCCTGCCTCTCTGCCTACTTGTGATCTCCGTCTGTGAAATAAATAAAATCTTAAAAAAAAAAAAAAGACTTTACATTATTTTTCCCACTCTGAAAAAGCAAAAATAGAGAATAAACTTCAACAGGAAGGAATAAATTTAAAGGTAAAATTGGGTGGCAAATAGTCAAATAAGATTCTACATCCACTTCTTTTACTGAGAAAGATAGGGAAGGACAAGCTTCAAGGTAGGATTGAATGATGAAAATCGAGTCCTTACTGCCACAGGCTGAGGAGCTGAGAATAACTAAGTTACCACAAACATATGGCTGGAAATGAAGCAAGAGAAAGATGGGGGAGAAGAGGGGTGGAAGAGTTACGAGCAATGTCTGAAGGAAAGAAAAACCCAGATGTCATTAATTTTAATAAATGTTCAGTGTCTTCAATCCACATCAAATAAATTCCTAATATTTTTTTTGGTGAATAGAAACATACAAATTAAAACATAAGTCTTTCCTTGCCAATTTGGACAACTTTTACTACAATTATGAGGAAGCTTACCATAACTTAAATTTTATATATTGTCACTGAAGACAGTTTTCTAAAGAGTTTTCAGTGCTGACCTCTACAAATGCCCTTTAGCAGTTTTTTCTTCTCTCTCTCTCTCTTTTTTTTTTTTAAATGAAAAAAAAAAACCATGTTGTCCATGCACAAACCACTTTCTAATGTTCTTTAACCTTCTGCCATTTGGACTTGCCTCTCCAAAGAGAGATATTGCAGCAGTAAGTGGCCCATTACCATTACACAGAGGAAGAGCTTCATTTTTTTCCCATAACTACTGAAGCTCTTGTTAGACATCCCTGGAGTTTGTACTGATAGAACAACCATGAAGCTCTTCAGCAAATGGCGACTCCAAACCAGTGCCTGTTGCAGCCCTCAATCATCCAACCCCAGCTCACAGCAGACATTGTTTACACAGTGGTAATCAACAGGGTAAATTTAGAATATCCTAGAATAAATTATGATAAATTTCCTGCTGTAGGATGATAACTTAATGGAGCCGACAGCGACTATCTCCTTGAGAAGAGAGTGAATTGATGACCACTCTCCTCAGTGGACAATTAGGAGAGAACTCTTTGCAGTTGTAAAATTTGAATTTGATTGTTAGAAAATAATTTACACACATTTCTTTTTTTTTTTTTATTCCAAGTTCATGCTTTTAAAGTTAAGGATACTTGTGGGTCTTTTGTAGGTCAAGGAATAAACTGTTTACAGCAAAAGAGCAACGGGGTCTCGTTGGGAAGATGATCCTCTTTAGTTTCTTCCTCCCGCCAGTGTGACCTACTGATCTCCAGGGAAGAATCCCGAAGAGCGTGCCAGATATGCAATTCTTAAGCAGTCTTTTATCCTCTATAGTTGGGATGACTGGCTAATATCTCTTTGAATCTATCAAAGCAATTTTTTTATGTCCTCCTTCTTGGAATTTTATTTCCACATGTGAGACTGAGTAGCCTGTATGGAATTCATAGTTCACCTTTGACTTCAAAATCTGCACCAGCAGCCCCTAGTGAACAAAATAGCAGCCAGTGGATAGATCTAGTTTATTTCCATTTCCATCCATCTGTGACCCTTTTCAGTTCCCATCATTTCAGCTTCACAATTTCATTTTTCACTCTAATGCCTTTATCCACTTGAGCAGAGATTACATTTCCCAACATGGACATTGTCTCCAGCTGAGAGGTTCTTTTTTTGTTTTTTCTATCATTTTCTCTTCTTTTCTTTTCTTCTCTTATCTTTTCTTCCTTCTTCCTTCTTCCTTCTTTTTCTTTTTTTAAGATTGAGACCAGGGAACAGTGCTTTTCTCATTTTCAGTTCTTAGGACCCCAAATTCTGGTTTTTGCTACAGAAGCTGAAGGGGATAAAGTCAATTTTAATTAAATGTATCTTCAGTGATAACACACATACTCATCTCCTTTGGAAATTAGTGCCCTTGCTGTTTCCTCCAGGAGCTCCATGAAATACAGGTGTTTCTCTTTGTGAGTGGGACAGAAGTTTAACACAGTGGTTAGACAATTTGCCTCTGGACTTGGCAGAACTAGGTTTTCATCTTTTCTCTACCATTGCATGGTCTTGGTTGAAATTCTTAATATCTCTAAAACACACCTATAGAAGAGGATTAATAACACTGAGTTACAGGAATGCTTGAAATGTAAATGAGAGTAATAAGGCTAAAGAATTTGGTGGTTCCTGTTAGAATGGCCATCGTCAAAATGACAATAGATAACCAATACTGGCGAAGGTGTGGAGAAAATGGAACCCTTATGCACTGTTGGTGGCATCGTAAACTGGTACGGCAACTATGGAAAACAGTATGGAGGTTCCTCAAAAATTAAAAGTAGAACTACCATACGATCCAGCAAGTCCACCTCTGGGAATGTATCCAAAGGAAGCTAAAAGACTAACTCAAAAACATCTGTACCCTCATATTTATAGTGCATTATTTACAACAGCCAAGACACAGAGACAATGAAGGTGTCCATCAAAAAAATGAACAAAGAAGTTGTGGTAGATAGATACAATGAAATATAACTCAGCCATCAAAAATGGGGAAATCCTGCTCTTTGCAGCAATGTAAATGAATCTTGAGGGCATGATGCTAAGTGAAATAAGTCAGAGAAAGACAAATAATGTATAATCTCACTTATATATAGAATCTTTTAAAAAAAAGAAAAAACCCATCCCCCAAAAGAAACAAAAGCAAAACCCCAAATTTACAGAAACAGAGATCAGATTTGTGGTTACCAGAGATGGAAGTTGCAGAGAGGGAAAAGTGGAGAAAGGTAGTAAAAAATTATGATCTTCCAGTGGTAAGATACGTAAGTACTAAGGATGTCCTGTCTAATGTGATGACTCTAGTTACCACTGCTGCATAATATATATGAAAGCCATTAAGAGAGTAGATCCTAGGAGTTCTCATCACAAGAAAAGAAATATTTTTTTCTTCTTTCTTTCCATTGTATCTATATTAGACAATGGATAATAACTAAACTTAGAACAATAATCATTTCACAATATATGTGAGTCACATCACTGTGCTGTACATCTTAAACTTATACAGTGATGTATGGCAATTGTATCTTAATAAAACTGGAAGAATTAAAGAAGAAAAAGAATTTGGTGGTTAATTAACACTCAGTAAATATTTTTAATTTTTTTTTTTGTAACAGCAAGGTAAAGTTTATTGAGCGATAGAAAAGTGATAGCACAAAGCTCCCAAGGAGGGAAAGGACGCAAGAGGGTTGCCAAGTACTCGATAATATTAAATATAATGATTCGTGATTTGTTTTAATCCACAATGACCATGTTTCTCTAAGTTAGTCATGTCTTCTTGAACTGTTTCCAATAATTGTGATCTGGTTATGAGAAAAGTTTGGTATATAACATAGGCAAAATGTTCAAGACAATACATGTGAAAGTGCTTTGCAAACCATAAAGCACTATGTAAATATTATGCTAATCATGAGGACACATTTAGGTTTTCTTACCCGAAGATAATGGTAATAGCCCCTCTAGAAGGGTGCATGGTGAAGTGTGGTGCCACCATAGGTAATAGGAGTACTGGTAATATCGGGATACAAGTGGCAACACAATCCCGGAAGGAAAATGAATTTAGGCCAATGTTTCAGGCTTGCTTTTGGTTACAAATAACAGACCTCTGACTCTCAGCGACTCTGTGCAACTCTGACTCAGCAGAACTGGGTCAAATACTCACTCATGGAGTAGGGGGTCGAATCAGCTCTACCAGACTGAGATTAGAAGTGCGATCTCTTCATAGATTAGGATAGAAGATTAATACATTTCCAAGGAGAATTGGAATGATTTTATTGAAAAAAAAAAAAAAGGGGATGGGAGCTCTACAAAGGACCTCCCGTCTCATGGAGAGTCCTTCATGTTCACAGTAGTGGCATCAACAGCAAAATATCTCTGTGGCCCCAAATAGTCTTCCTTACCTTGTGAAACGGTGTAAGACTGCATTCAGATCTGACAAAAGTACTTGGCACATTAATGATGTTTTATTTAGTGAAAAACTAATAGTAGAAATTTTTCAGGCTACAAAAAAACCTGTTCATCAACTGAATAAATATATTGAAATAATTGGTACATTTAAGAGTCGCTAACAGTGAATTTGAAGTACACTTTATATGAAAAGATGCAACTTCAAATTAATGAAAAATTAATTGTGAAAATGGAAATTTATTTCTTCAATACAATATCTGTCCCAGTTTGTGGGTCAGAAAGTTAATTGAAGGGATGCCTGGGTGGCTCAGCCAGTTAAGCGTCTGCCCTCTGCTCGGGTCATGATCCCAGGGTCCTGGGATCCAGCCTTACATCACGTTCCTTGGTCAGCTCGAAGCCTGCTTCTCCCTTGGCCTGCCTGACGCTCTTCCCATTTGTGCTCCCGCTCTCTGACAAATAGGTAGGTAAAATCTTTAAAAAACAAAACAAAACAAAACAAAGTTAAGGGCGCCTGGATGGCTCAGTGGGTTAAAGCCTCTGCCTTCGGCTCAGGTCGTGGTCTCGGGGTCCTGGGATAAATAAATAAATAAATAAATAAATAAAATAAATAAAATAAATACAATTTAAAAAACCACAAAGTTAATTGAATGCAAAGTATTTTATATAGAGAGCTTTAATCACAGTGGAAGCTTGATAAATATTTGTTGACTCTGTTGTTCCTTTCTGTAAAGTACCATTACTTTATCCATTCATCAGTTGATAGGATAATTACTATCTCTGTATAAGTTGTACTCCTGCATTTAGCTTGCTTTCCACATATCCCATATACATGGAATGATGTATCTTATTTAATTGAATTTCAACTGCATACTCACATTGAATTTCAATATAATGCCTTGAATTTACTTTCTAGCTTCTCTAATCTTTTGCTGAGACCACTTTCTCTATTATGTACATTTGATAGATCTACTACAACTTTTAGATATTTTAAAATATCATTTCCCAAAGAGATCCTGATTGGAAGCCATCTCCCTGTGTGGCAGTATTGGCAAATAAAACATGGCCTCCATCGAAACGTAAGAACTATGGTGCTATTTGCTGGGAAGGCCGCATCTTAGGAAGTATGGTGCCTATCACAAGTGGTTCTTAATATTTGGGGGATCATAGAACCTTTTGAGAATCTATGAAAGCTACAAGTCCATCTTAGAGAGATCCACAGTCTCACAACTTTGCAAGTATTTGCTTAGGATTCGGGACCTCATAGAGCTATTCACGGAATGCTCTGAAGAGTCCTTAGATTTGAGAAGGCTTGAGCCAATCTAGGATTTAGCAGCATACTTTGGAGAAAGTCTCTGAGAACTTCACAGCCCCAGGAAATTACACAGTTCTGGTCTAACTCTTCACTTGCTCTTTTCATTTATTCATTCATTCATTCATCCATCCATTCATTCATTCATTCATCCTGCAAGTTAAATGAATAATACCACTTTGAAAAGCACTGTGGTAGAGCATTGCATATTTAGGGAAAGTCATTCATTTAATAATGGCATTCATTATACGCCATACACTTTGTCAAAAAATTCAGGATGTCACATTTGGAGAACCAAATGAATATGAGGCTTCCTTGGGAAACAGACAGAAGGAAGGGAAGAAATCCTGTCTATAAGCTCCCAGACATTATGCTAAGCATCTTACCTACATTTTCTCTTTTGCTCCTACTGGTTATAGAGAGGTTGTTATTATTGTCACCGTTTAATCAAGGAGTACATTGAATTCAATGGAGGTTCAGTAACTTGCTTAAGTTTTGATGTGGCAGGGCCAGAATACTAATCCAACCAGCTGGATTTCCAAATCCCAGTATACTCTGTTTCCTCCCCAGGGGAACATAAATTTAGTTTTATTCAAATGATAGAGCCAAGCCAAGAATCTTTGCCCAGTTTTATAGCAGGCATCCATTTTATATATTTTTAAAAAGATTAAATATATTCTGGAGAGGCCACATGGCCAAAGCAAAGTACACTAGTTCGACAATCCAGATACTGCAACTAGAGTTCCACTTTTGTCACTATGTGACCTTGAACCTCTGAGGGTTTTAATATACGAATTCATAAACTGGGATTGAACCAGATGATCTTTCAAATTTTTTGAACTTGAAATTTTTGTGATGGATCCACTCCAATTATCAAGCTATTATAAAAAGTTTATTAATTTGAAGACTGGTTCGATTACATCTGTGCCGTACTTTTTCCTCAACCGAATTAATTAAACATCAGGTTCTCACACAACTTTATTCAGACTCTCAACACCAAAATCCCTTCCTCAAAATCTAACTTCACACTCTACTCAATGGCTTTATACCACTAATACCCCTCACCTCCCACATAGTACAGCTTAAATATACTTAGAGCCCACATGGAGTGGCTCTGTCTTTCTCTGTTGGGGTATCTCTCCTTTTCCAGCTTCTATCCTGCACAACCTTCAAGACCCAACTAATATGCTTCCTTTTCTATGAAACCATTCCTTTTTTTTGTTAAGATTTTATTTATTTATTTCAGAGAGAGAGAGAGAGAGAGATAGCAAGGATAGGAGCAGATGGAGAGGGACAGAGCACAGAGTCTGATGTGGGACTTGATCCCAGGACCCTGCGATCATGACCTGAGCTGGAATCAAGAATTAGACACTTAACTGAGCCACCCAGTGTCCCTCTATGAAGCCATTCTTGATTTCCGCCAGCTAGAGTGGTGGTGTCTCCATGCCTGGGAATTCTCTTAGCATTTTAATTTTCATATTACAACTCCATCTTTACCTTGTGCTGTAGTTACTGGTGTGCTTTCTTGTTTGTTTGCTCTACAGTGCAAACATACTGGGAATGGTGATCAGGGTAAAGCAATTAGCATAAGGCCTGGCACTTTCAGGAGAGTCAATAAATGTGATTTCTCCTCCTCACACACTTTCCCACACACTTCTTCCCATCTCTCCGACAGAAAGAACACAGTAGCTTTTGTTTTGTTTTGTGTAAGATTTACTTATTTATTTATCAGAGAGAGAGAGAAAGAGAGCACACACAAGCAGGGGGAGTGTCAGGCAGAGGGAGAAGTAGGCTCCTTGCCGAGCGAGGATCCCGATGTAGGACTTGATCTGAGGACCCTGGGATCATGACCTGAGCCGAAGACAGACACTGACAGTTACCCAGGCATCCCTTGTTTTGTTTCTGAAGGATGGGGATAGTCAGTTAAACCCCGGATAGAAGCGAGCACACTTCTAGACTCCCGCCTCTATGCCCGCTGCTCCTCGCTCCTGCCCTGACTTCCCTACTCACTCCCACGGGTCCCCGTCCAAATGGTTCTTCAAGATCAGCATAGACCCTGACTCCTTGCATCCATGTAACTATTCCCACTGCCATCTTCCCTTCCCCTGAACTCTGCCTGCAAATGTGGTTTCTTTTACTGGATTAACATTTACTCTTGCTTTGCTTCTGCTTCTAGACAGTTCTCAAAATTTTCATCTTGCCTCCATAGATTTAGGCCATGAAACCTGTCTTATTCTTCTTGTATTTCTCAATACATTTTCATATATAGAATTAGTCAAAATTAGTTAACTTATACTATTTTAATAATGCCTTTGAGCCTACAAGGGTAAAATTTATTATTTTGAGGTAACTTGCTGGTCTCCTAAAATAGTTATTAAAGCTCCCCAAAGCTACTTGGCTTCTCTTTGTGCATAAAACATTTGTGGGGCACCTGGGTGGCTCAGTCACTGAAGGGTCGGCCTTTGGCTCAGGTCATGATGCCAGGGTCCTGGGATTGAGCCCCGCGTCAGGCTCCCTGCTCAGCTGTGAGTCTGCTTCTCCCTCTGTGATCTCTCTCACTCTCATTCTCTCTCAAATAAATAAATAAAATCTAAAAAAAAATAATAAAGCATTTGTAATTTCATTTTGGCTTCATTTCAATTTCATTTCATTTTCAAATTCATTTATTGAATCCCTGCATATGAGGCACTGGGAGCTAAAACTGCTGTCTAATGGGAGAACAACATGAATTACCACTGCCAGGCCTGCAGTCTCACTACTTTTCCAGAACTAAGTCCCTTCCAGAAACGTGGATGATTTATTTCTATGACGACACAGAGTTGAACACCATGAAGCTAGGACTTCCCCACCTGGTTCTAAATGTGCTCTGCGGCTCTGTCCCCGTCCAGCAGTAGGATAGCGAAGGAATAGGCAAACTTCCGGGTCACCTTCATCCTTAATTTTGACTTGGCCTCGGTATCCTTCTAGGAGCTCATTCCCTTATGGGTTTTCAAGATGGAGAATACTAACTTTGAAAGAAATGATGAAAGAGAAGTATCTTCTGTAGGGTCTGGGAGACTGGGGACATAGAGGTGACATTTATAAGTCAGCGTTTGCATGGGTGTGGGTATAGAGAAGCTTGGCAAAAGGTTAAGAAAACTTGGAAAAAAAGGTTTTGTTACTAAACAAAACCAAAAAAATCTGATTTTTAGATATAATTATGAAGCTTAATTATTACCAGGAAATCCTAGCGGCAGTATCTTATTAAGGCCTCTAGAAGTATACTGGTTTGTAATTTTCTTTTTACATGAAGAATAAGCATTGGTTCAATTTTCTTCCTCTTTATCTTTTGGTCAAACTTCTCTTTCATTTCTCTGCTCTATTTTCACACATACACCTTTATGAAAATATCATCCACTCTGTCTTATTTTAATCAGTGCATTGGTAATACAGGCGCTGGTAATCATGGCCAAAGGAGTAATGACTCAGACCTGATTTTGTGAGTAAATGATAATTTAGGAAGGTCATAAGCCCTTGAGATCATGCTTTCCTTGTAAAAATATGAAATGACAAAATATACAGCTTATATTATTGCAGGTGTCTCAAGAAAATAAACCACCACCACATTTTAAATTTTTCAAAGAGTCATATTCTAATGTGGTATAATTCAGAGAGTAAAATTTTTATTTGAAAATAATGCAGGAGTATGTGTGTGTATATATATCCACACACACACACTAAACTTTACTATTGCTTTTTTTTTTTTTCACATTCTGTAGTACTCTCCACACTAAGAAAAAAAGTATACATATAAATGAAGTAACCACGAATGTGAGGGAGAACTTTACAAGCACTAAGTCTTCCACTGTTGAAACCTTGCCAAAGCGAAACTGTGCATTTTATGTTCAAAGAAGGAGTGGTTATCACTTGCATACACCACTCAGGCTCGCCTCATACCAGATAAAATTAATGGCTAAAATATTCAACTTCCCTTTAAAACAAAACCTTAAAGGCTGAAACCTGATTTTTATCAGGCCATTATAACAGAAAATCACATCTCTATGCCAACTGCCACTATCTATTCATAAAAGAAGGGAGTTGCTCTTTGACAGTCATATTGCAAACCAATAAAATGCCAATTTAAACCACTCCTCAGACAATGTAATCTTCATTACTGCATTATGCTCATGACATGAAAGGGATGGAAATATGTGACTATTCAGCTGTGTGTTGGATTGGCTCATTAGGTTATAGTTATGTTGGGCCATATCTCTAGGAACATTTCACTAGAATGTTTTCATTGCACTGCTGAAGGTAGTTAAATCCGTTCCATTGGTTTCTTATTTCAGTGAACTCCTGGACATTTAGGTGGGGAACTTAAGTAGTTTCCCCAGTAATATAACAAACGACTCATTTTCTAAAATTAGAACCTAATTATCAAGTGGAAAAAAACCTTGAGCCCATAAACTGTGTTCTTCAAATTAGATTCTTTCTACGAAGTTAAATTAAAAAGTGAAGAAAGTCAGAAGTACTATGTCAAAACAATACCAATGGAATAAGCTGGACAGCTATTAATACTTTTTACCTTATCAGGGGTTATACCTTTTAAATGCTTGTGTTAATCCAAAAATAGTAATGAAATCAATTTCTAATGCAAATGCGTGTCATTATATACACACATATCATTGTCTTTGTATTACTTTTTAGTGAGTGACTTTCTTAGTGTTTTCATTTATACACTAGCTAATGACAATGGATTGACTTTAAAAATGAAAGATAGACTAAGAAATGCTTTGATCCAAAGTGTTGTAGTTAATTTCTCCCTTTCAAAGAGACTGTTCCAGATGGCACAACTGTTGTCATGTTCAAACCCAGGTCCATTACAGAGTTGGACACTAGGTGGCAATACAAACCCCGCTAATGACACACTTGACTTTGTTTATTACCCTTAAGTTTGAAATCCAGTCTCTGATTGATTTTGAGTCTTACATAAAAATTAGAAACAGAAAAACAGCAATATTTTCATATATTTCACCATATGTTTCCTTCCTTTTGATGAAGAATTCTATTTCAGATGTACCAAAATATTTCATGTGCATATGACACAGGATTTGGAAAATAACTTGAGTACATTTATTCATTTACTTGTCCGGTATATTTTTACCTATTAAAAGCATTGAAGATGGTACAATGCTAGACGTTTATTAATATTTTATTGTACAAAGATAAGATATGCACTTTTATGCACAAAACTGTGTATGAGACATAAAATTCAGTTATAAAATATTTTCCTATTAATCACTCGGATATATTTCTACCACTGCGTTTCTGAGAAAGTGAATATTTTCTTTCAAAGGGAATAACAAATAGTAAGCTTGTTGCCAATAAAGATGTGACAATATGTTACTTAAAATATATTAACTGTGAGAAAGAAAACTATTCCGATAAGCAAAGTAAATTTAGTTTAATAGTAGTCAGTAACATTACTAAGCCTGCTATGAGAATACGTTCAAATTCCTGTGTAATACAACACTGAGGATTTCGGTAACAAGAAAGGGCAATGGTGTTTGAGGAGTGAGGTCCCAATTAAAATCAATATTTATTTTATTGGCTAGCTCTAGAACATCTTCACCAGCACATTTACCTTGCCCTGTACAAACTGAGCTGACTACCAATTCAGTCTGGAATTCAATTCAAGATGCTGAACTTAATGTATGGGGTCTGTGTGGTTTAAGCACCCGATTACTTTCAAATCTGCTTCTTGTATTTTTTACCTCACAGCAGCTGAGGTGAATTGAATTTGGAAGAAATTTTCCCAGTGAAGTGATTATAGAATTTTTTAAGCATTAGGTACAAGGCCAGGCTTTTAAGGGGGATTTTCACGATTATTTGCTGTCGGTATTAATTGATGATACCCCAGAGAATGACCGATTTTGAAACTGTGCATTTTCCCTTTATCAAACTTCACATCCATTCCGGTGGGATATGGCAACTAAATACAATATGTTAATCTGGATTAGATCCTAGATCAAAACAATGAAGTCCTCAGGACTGTATCCTAGATAATAAATCGCTTGGCTGTATTATGATATACAGTTTTGTAGAAGTTTTTCGTCTTATGTGGCTATGTGCTGAAGTGTCTCGGGTTGGAGTGTTAACCTTGGAGGTAACAAATGGATAAGCATGAAGAAGTGTGAATGTGGAGAGAGGAGGAAAGGAAAAGCAAATGAAGCAAACTATTTAGGAAAGGGTGAATCTAACATATGTTGGTCTTCATTCTGTTCTTTTAACTATGTCTGCAGGTTTGATATTTTTCAAAACAAAAAGTTGGAAAAAATCCACTTCATCTCTGGAAATACACAATAGAAAATAAATAATATTACTGTTTTTTTTTTTTCTGCTTGCCCAGAAAGAATATGCCATTTTCTCTAGATGATCTATAATCCAGACATTTTCGGGTTAATATTTTCTTGACTTCTTACATCTGACAAATTTTTCTCTTGCGGCTATGATAGGAATGGTACTTGTTTCCTGAACAGACTGTAGGGATGCACATGGAAAGAAAACCCTGACATTTTTATAAGAAAATCTACCCTCTTGACTATGCCTGCGACCGCCCCACGCTGAATCACTAAGCATTCAGTACACAATATTGCCATCAGAGGCTGAGTCATTCCTGCTGCAAATCGAAACTATGATTCTAAAAATGAGTTTTCTAATCCAAACCAGAGCCTCAGCCTCCTTAGTGATGCAGTTTTTACAGTGTTATTAGTCTAAAAATTTTCCTTACGGAGTGTATGTTTATAATGATCTCAATGTCAATAAACAATTTGAAAAAAAAAACAGAATTTGGAAATATGAAATCTATAATTTTGATAACTATTTTACTATTGAAAATTTAAACTGGCTTCTGGCAGATTAGGTACATGGAGAAAGCTGTTAACTGTGTTACAATTTTAGTCGGCGAAACAATCATCAAATGCTGTTTGTTTATATGTACTCCACTTTGTTCAAGACATAACTTGAGACAAAAAGAATAAAGGAGAATATTTAAGATATGAAGAGTTTGAAAAAGGAAGTTATATCCATTTGTTACATTAGCACATGTTGGGGCATAAAAAGAAATGTAAGCCCATGTATTAGGCTTTTAAGAAAGAACTAAACATTCAGTTTCAGTATCTATTACAGGTCTTCTGAGTGAACTAATAGAAATAAAAAAAATGCATATCTATATTTTAAGTAGTTTTGTTTATTGAAACAGTAGGGTTTGAAGCATAAAATTAAAAATAATTGAGGTATTTATTTTCATTATACATTTGCTTAGTATACAGCCACACATGTAATAATTCGTAAATTAATTTGGCTTATAAACACATCTACCTTTACAGCCATTTAAAAAACATAGAACTTTATCACAGATAAATTACCATTTTTTCATAATAAACTTATTAAACTGCTTTCCCATACTCTGGTATTTTTGCATGTATTCTTTTCATGGCTTTTTATAATTGGTTTTATAAAAATTGAAGATAGCCCCTCTTTCAAAGTTTCACAACGTCCCTGGATTTCCTGGGGCTCTCAATCACTTTCTGAATGTGGACAGGGTGTGTCTACTTATAAACATTTGGATCTGTTTGAAGAAGACATTCTTAGGAGCTAAACATATATATCTATTTTACGTATCAGATAGATTATCATAGTTACATAGGACGTAAGTGATAAGTTAAAAAGGAGAACAAAACTTTAGGATAAAACTTTAATAATTTTAAGACCATGCTTTCAATCATATTTATAAGCTGGCATAAAAGGAAGGGAGTAAAAAAAAAAACCCAAAACTCGCAACATTTAACAAAGCACAATGCACAGCTTACATCATAATGCTTATTCTTTAAGACAAATCCATTATACATAAAGGAGGGGGAGAGAAGGGAGAAAAAATACCTTATTACTTCTTCAGAGGAAAAAAACCCAACAACTCTATTTTATAATTCACTGTCTGTTAAGCAAATAGAGGAGGCTATAATGAAAAGACAAAAATCCAAGGGCGAACAGCTAGATTTTTTGGAATCTTCTAACCTTGAACTAACTCTTGGATCTTGAAACTACGTTAGAGGATGTGTGACGTTTGCTTTGTGCCAACTTTAGGCTGTCTGTGCTCTCTGTGATGGTCTAAAGGGCACCCCCTCACCCATCATCCCCGTGGTCCGATTGCTGCTTCTGGGCAGGCTCACTACAAAACCAGGGGTGGGGGCAAGTGTTGCTCCTTACCCGAGGCACGTGTATGGGACAGAAAGCACCTTGGAATCCTCTGGGTGCTCCTCAGTGTGAGACTTTGTTGCAGAAGATGGTCTCTTTTAGTTGCTAGGAGACCTGGACTTAGCTCTACCCTCTGGTTGGGGTTTTTTTTTTTTTGGTTTGTTTGTTTTTTAATTTTTTAAAAAATATATCATTTATTCATTTGTCACAGAGAGAGAGAGAGAGAGAAAGAGAGAGAGCGCACAAGCAGGGAGAACGGCAGGCAGAGGGAGAAGCAGGTCTCGGGATCAGGACCCTGGGATCATGACCTGAACTGAAGGCAGATGCTTAACTGATTGAGCCACCCAGGCGCCCTGCCCTCTGTTTTGATCACAGAGAATCTATTTTCTGAATTTCAAAGCCCAGTTCAGTAGGGAGCATGGAGCTATGGAAGTGAAGGCTGGATGCTCCTGATAAAGCCATTTGTTTTTTCTTTCTTTTTTTTTTTTTTAATTTCATTTATTTTATTTTGACAGAGAGAGATCACAAGTAGGCAGAGAGGCAGGCAGAGAGAGAAGGGGAAGCAGACTCCCCGCTGAGCAGAGAGCCCGATGTGGGGCCCGATCCCAGGACCCTGAGACCATGACCTGAGCTGAAGGCAGAGGCTTTAACCCACTGAGCCACCCAGGCTCCCCTTCCATTTGTTTTTTCTTTGCGTAGCTCTAGCCTAGGGATCTCCGTCCAGTCCACAGGGTTGCCCACCATGTGCACTGGGTTTCCTATTTACAGATCAAAAGCAAGACCTCCTACTTTCAGAGTGAAAATGAAAGAAAAAGAAGACTTTGGAAAGAGAGCTGACTTGCTTCTTAAAAGCCTGAGCTCTTGAGGCGCCTGGGTGGGATCGAGCCCCACATCGGGCACTCTGTTCAGCAGGGAGCCTGCTTCCTCCCCTCTCTCTGCCCACCTCTCTGCCTACTTGTGATCTCTGTCTGTCAAATAAATAAATAAAATTTGAAAAAAAAAAAAAAAAGCCTGAGCTCTTTTCAGACTGTTACTTTGAATTGCTCATCAGGCTGAAAGACCAACTGTGGATGAGAGAATTGAAATGGGTCCTGGGGCTGTTGTCACCTGAGGTGCCATTTTGAGGAGTGTGCTCTGGGGTAGGGCTATACCCACTTTAGCATTTCATTTTCTCATTTTGACACGCACCTGGTTGCTAACCCTAGTCCTGCCAGCTAACTTTTATTGTGCGTTTACTATGTGCACATTTATACAACATTCTGGGTACATATTTTGTAAAGCAGCAATCCATCTGACCTTTTCTTAATCCTCTAGATGGCTAAGATAACTGCCTACTGTGGACCCCTCCCCCAGGACAAAAATATTTGGATTGATCCAAAAAGAAGAAACCTAAGACATCTTATCAGAAGTGATCATTATTTTTAGCCAAATCTAAATTCTAGTCTTTTCTGTCAAAATACGAAGTACTTGATAGAAAACACAACAAGTTCCTCCCACCTTTCAACTGTGACCAAGGAGAATACAAATCATTAATTACTGAAAGATCGAGTCTTTGCTCTAAATATTTAATTATTCCTTAATCAGAGAACTCTCTTCTATCATTGTTAGTACTTGGACAGTAAGATAAGTTAGAACATGTCTTTAAATTAATACTATTCTCATGCTAGAGGATCTCCAACTCTTTGAAGTGAATAGTTCCCCCAAAGTTGTGATGGTCTTCATAGAACACCAGAAAATATGACATCATACAAAGGGAAAACTTTTTTCCTTGCAAAAAAATCTGATGTATATGAAGCATACAATTATAGCCTCAACTCATGAATTCATGGAAACAAATATTCTTATGCTAGGTTTTTGTTTTGTTTGGTTTTGTTTTTTAAGTAGGTTCTGTGCCCAATGTGGAGCCCAACGTGTGACTTGAACTCACAACTTTCAGATCAAAACCTGAGCTGAAATCAAAAGTAAGACACTCAACCCACCCAGGCGCCCTTCGTATGTGAGGTTTTTAAGTTACTGTTTTTGTGCTGGTTATTTATTTTGTCCTTTGAGAGCAGTTGCTAGCAGACACACAGTTGTACATTTTTAAAGTTTAGGAGAAATTTATGTGAATAAAATTTGAAACTGAAAACATATCTCTGTGAAATATGTCTTTCTTGAGAAATGGGGAAAAAAAAAATCTGCTGGTATTTTATCAGTAGGAAACCTGTCACCCTTGGTATGCCAGTGTCCTGCAGTGGCTTTCGTGAAAACTACTCACCTGGCTAGTAGTTGGACCAGATGTGAGTACGACAGAGGCTGTTTCTGAATGTATCTTGATCCTTGGTTTTCTTAATATTAATTATTTTGAAGATTTTTTTTTTGCATTGAAAGAAAGCAGTAATCCTCTTTCCTGTCACATTTCTTATTATCTTTTTTATTACTTCACGTCGGCTAAATTTTGTTTTAGCTGTTACTTACTTTGTTTACATTTAATGACTCTGTTGTCTCATGTTGAAGAAGAAGGAATCACATTTTCAAAAGATGAAAAATGAATTAAAATGAACAGCAACGTGCCCCAGATCGCTTATTCTTTTTTTTTTAATTGCTTTCAATTCTAATCTTTATTCTTCTATGTATTCCTTTTATATATCTTTTTGTATGCTTGTTCTTTTCCCAGTATCACCCCCGGAGTCCTTCCGCCTCTGCTCAAATGTTCCCAGGTATCACAAGTCCCATTAAAAAAATTGCAGTGCAGAACATTCAATTGTCTAACGATCCAACATGAGGCTCCCGTTCTTGTGTCTCAAAACCAGGGGTCAATTTTATCTTTTTATGAGGGGAAAACTGAATGTTTTAGTAAAACTAAAAAAAAAAAACCCAAAAAAACTAAACAAAACAAAAAACCTGACTTTTTCAATGAATGGCTAAGCTTAGTTTCTAGTTTTCAGCCTTTCCTCAGGAAATGGTAGTGCGTTGAGGGACCAGGTCAGGCTTCAAACGAAATGTGAAAGCTCCCCTGTGCCTGTTTGCAGAAGCTCTACTGAGAGCAGTAGTTGTGGCCAGTCTAACGAGCCCCTGATCAAAAAGGATTCGAGAAGGTTCAAAAAATGAGCTTTACTTTAAAAGACAATAAAAGTGGGATCGATGGAGGCTGCAGGGTGAAGGAGGAAATGGCCAACGAAAGAAAATATTTCAACTTGTGTGCCTTTATGCGTTGCCTTACTTTTGTAATCACTCTATCAGTATTTGGAAGTGAGAGAAAGCTATCACTCAGGTTTTTCCCATATTTCCCCTTTTAAATTTTACTAGGAACCATCTGCAGTTCTACTTTGGAAGCATTCACAATTGAAAAAAAAAATTCCAACATATAATTTCAAGGGAAAATGAGATTAAAAGAGTGGAATCTAATATGTATTATGGTTGAATGCAGATTTATTTCTCACATGCTTTCCATCCTATCTTTTTTGGGGGGGCTTACTTTCTCTTTTCTGTAGCGCCTTTGGCTTGATGAAGACTCTTCGAGGCCACTTCTCCAGTTTATCCTGTAAGAAACTGCAAACATTCAACTAAAATCAGCTGTTATAAGATGACTTTCATAGTCTTTCATTTTAATTTTGTACTTAGAAAAAACAAAGAAAAAAGCTATACTCATTAGCAGAATGCTAATTTGTTCTTCTCTATGGTAAAAAAAAGCAACTGTTTTGCTTGTCTTGGTATCCTTTCAAGAGGATTTCCTTCCCTGTAACTGAGCATGTCCCATATGTTTTGGGTCCAGAGACTGCCAGAAGTAACTGTGTTATCTTTACCAGACCCGAGTAACAGGCATGGGCATATGGATGGAGCTCATTTCCATAATGTGCAACTTGAGAGATGCTTTTGAAAAATAATTGCAGTGAATGATTGGGTATTTATTCTTGTGTGGGCATGGGGAGATTTGTACCAGTTGGGTGTCTGTCTGCTGTAGTGTTTGAGGACTAGGCCTACTTCCACAGTCATTTTCACCTAGCAAACCAGTGATAAGACTTTGGGTGAATGTGTGGAAAACTTGAGTTGAAGACTTCAGGTGCATGAAATGCTTTTTTTCGTCATTTTGTTAATTACCATTAGTAGATTTTCCTTAAGGTATATGAAGTCTGCAACTGTGGCGTGCTTTGGTAATGTGGCTGCCTCTGTAGGAGCACATTATGGACATATGTGACATCCCGGTAGATGTTAAATTAATCACCCTACATGGCAATATTGTCAAGCTGAAATATGGATTTTATTTCTGCCTTAAAAAAATCGATTAACTAGTGTAAGAACAGCAGAACATTATGGGAACCGCTTTCTGGGAAGCAATGTAGATGGAAGAAGCCAGTCTGCTCTTGATATTTGTCTTCGGGGCTTCCCTTAAAATGTGACTTGCCAAAGAATTCTATGGGTGGGTGGCATAAACTTGCTTATTTTATTTCATATGTAAAATGGGAACTAGGAACACAAATATTAGGAAGAAGAAAGTTAACAAAACAATTCCTCGCTCAAATCTATTACCAATCTTTCAATGTCCAAGCCTCAAAATGAGAGTATAAATGGATGCACGAGACCTGCCAAATCCTAATCATGTCAGAAAATAAATGCCACCCTGAATTCCATCCATAATTATCCAATAAATGTACACGAGGAGAATAATCAATCGATTACATTTTAACGGCTTAGTGAAAAATGTACACCACTTACTGGTTTGTTTCGCAACTTAAAAAGTGATCAGAATCAGCAGGGAAACTCTGTAAAGCAAAATGCTAAAAATATTCCTTTAAAAACACAGGGTAAAAGCTGACATTTCAGTTTCAAAAGGAAAGTCACATTTGGCAAGAGCCTCCCTCTCATGATGTGTTAGTTATGTTTAACTCTGGTATTTTTTTTTTTTTTTTTAACAAATGACTAAACCTGGACCTTGCATTTCTGGGGCCAAGACATCATCTTTTATGACACATTTCTACACAAACATACTCCCACCAAGGTCATCACTCACCTTCTTAAACACCAGGAGAGCATAAGCCAACATTTTAATTTACAGAGCAAATTTATACATGGGACTAAAAGATACGGTGTTTCTATTGAGGGCTGCCATTAAAACAACGGGAACATATGGAGCAACTCAAGGCAGTCGGGAAAGTCTTTTATATTTTGCCCATGCATTTACACTCACATTCTTACTCCCTCTTAACCTCTTTTCTCTCCATAATGGGTGTAACCAGGGCCAGCACCCTCCTCAAAAAAGCACAGTGAGTCGTGGTTCAAAAAAGAAAGTGCTGGAATAATGGGTCCTTACTGTATACAAAGCAGAAAGGGAACACGTGCACAAGGAAGATGAACAAATGAATTGGTTTTAGTTGGTCTCTTCCACCAAGAATCTCTTATGGGCCATATCTAGACGTGTGACTCCATGAAATGAGGGGGGGAACAGCAAGTACTACTATTCGTTTGTAAAATTGCACAGTTTAAGAATCCTGCTGGATGTCACGTGATGCTCCATGGAGTTCTCACCTCCAAAGTTCATCTGGAATCTCTTCACCAGAAATATCTTTGATCCATTTCCTCATTTTTCTATTAATTTCTCTTTCTTTCTTCCTACCTCCCTTTCTTTCTTCCTTTCTTCCTTCCTGCCTTTCTTTCTTTCTTTCCTCTCTTTCATTTTCTTTCTCTCTTTTGTTTTCTTTCTTTATTTCTCTCCCTTCCTTCCTTCCTTCCTTCATCTCCAAAGACCATATTTTCTTAGTAAAACATGGAAGACCAAGTTCAGAAGTAACCAAGTAACCAAAATAGGTCTTGGAAAAAAACTGAACAGGAAGCAAAGGGAGAGAATAAAAGAAGTTTGTAGAGGAATGAAGAAAGAAAGCCGTGTTAGAAAAAAATATCCTTCCCAAACCAAATGGTCAGTTGTGTTTTCTCATTCCTTTTCTCTTCTGCCAATCTTGTTGTCCAAAATAAATCTAGCATATTTGTGGTCGAATAATTCAAAACCATGTCAAAATCTCCCACGCGACATATTTCTTCTGTCTTCAGCAATGTCTGTTTTAGCAAGATAGTAAAGATTCAAATGTTTGCCTCAGAAGAGTAAGGAAGTGTTTCTAGCGAATGCTTGAAATTGGGGTATATGTGTGCGTGTGTGTGTGTGTGTGTGTGTGCACACGCATACATGCATGTGTGGTCTTTATTCTCAAAGGTCGGTTCCTTGGCTCAGTACTCATGCTCCTTATACAGTTTCCCTCTTCTTTCTTTGAGTTTCTCTTTATTTATTCCTTCATCAAATATTTATTAAATAAATGGATAGACAACCTTTTAAAAGTTTTTGCATAAGTAGCTTAATTTCAATAGGGACACTAACATTTTGAAGTATTTCATTACTTCTGCCCGTTTCCTTTCTGTAACTGTAACTTTGAATCCACATAGGATAAGGAAAAGAAATAGTGATGCATTTTATTTTAACGGAATAAGTGGCTCATATTCATCCATTTATTATTAAACATATATTGCTGCATTTTCACAAGGAACTGGGCATGGTTCTAGCCACTGGCCTGTAAAAGCTACTTTTATAAGTGTCCTATTAAAATGCTGTGTTTTGGCTTGTAGGTTCCTCTTGATAGTCTGATATTTGTGTTAACTTGTTCTCAACTTTTATTTGCTTCCTCATTGTGTCTGGTCTTCTACCAAAAAAAAAAAAAAAAAAAAAAAAGCGCCAGAATTTTCTAAACCACGGTCTGTTGAACACCAGTAGCTTGTGAGATGTTAATGGATAAAATAAGAAAAAGTCCTGTAGTAAAATACATTTTGGCAAGGTTATACACTCTATAACTTCCTAGGATATAGTGGCAATATTTGGATTTTCCAACTTCTGAGAAGTTATGCAACAAAGCAACTAGTTTAAATTTGTTTAATCTGGTACTTTTCCAACATTGTTATCATGGAACTGATTTTTCAGAAGACATCTCTTAGTATTTTGCTGGATATTCAGTTTCAGAAATGCCACTTTCCATGGTTAACAAACGCCAGCAGGTTCGCTCTAAGCTTATACCACAGAGTAGGACAATTAGTTAGGGAGAAGTAGGTAGATAGAAAGTAAGTAAGGGGGTGAGTGGATGACAGGCACTAGGGGATGTGACCGTTGTCATTGCGACCACAAGTTTCAATGCCTTTCAGCCTGGAAAGTCCAAAAAGATTTAGAAATGAACAAAAGCATATGAAAGGCAAAATCTTTCAAAGTTATTGTTTTAGCCACTACTATGACTAGTTGGCAAGAAACCGATCTTTGATCCTGTTTTCTCATTTTTTAAACAGAAAGAATCTTACCAAATTCATAGCGTTCTTTGGAAGATTAAATGGGAACATTTATTCAAAAAACATCTAGTTCTATGCTTGGTTTATTGGAACTATTCAATAAGAGATCATTTTTTTTCTTTTCTTTCTCCAGGCCCGGTTTTCTGCCCTCCTGCAGGAAACATAAACACCACGATACAGATCTTTTCACCTAAGGAAAACTGAGTGAGAAAGGAAATCAAAATAAGAAAAGTTAAATGACAACAAAAGAGATTTATTTTGTTTAACAAAGATTTACCTTGTTCTTGTTACGTACCTTGTTCTTATTATGTTCTAAGTATTTTTTCAAAAAAATTAGCTTATTTAATTCTTGTAACAACTCTATGAAAAAGGTACTGTTGTTACTATCTTAGAGATGAGGAAAATGATGACTATCACTGGCAGGAGACCATGCAAGAGATCAAGAAATGCTCCTCAGAAATCGTTATTAAACCTACAGCATAGCAAACCTCACATGTGGTAGTGCAGAAATACTAATCGAAATCTGATATGAGTATCCAACTGTGAAGAAGCTTGAGCTTTAAATATGTCTACAGAGAGGAGGAACTGAGGAGACCAGGAGGCATACTGCCTACTTCTGTCTGTGTGTATAGGCACATGTGTGTCAGATTTTTCAAAATGTAAAACAAGTTGTACATGGTAAGTTGTTCATACAGAGTGTTCAATATTGTCTCATGATCTTTGTCCTGGTTTTCCAAGAGATGTTAACTTGGGGAATTTGGGAAGGAGGTATACGTGTGAAGGCTTTCCCCTTCCTTTTGAATCTTTCTTATTTCTCTCCCCAGAATTTCCTCCAGCTCTCCAAGGATCATTCTTTCATTGATTAAGATCCTTTGGTGGTTGAGTTAATTGCCTGCCATCACCTAGCTAGCAAGATGCAGAGCTAGGATTTTATACCTGGATACATATGATTAAGAAACCAAACAAACAAATCACTCTCTCGTCCATTGTACTTGATGTCTTTCTCTAGGGGCCTTTCCCCCCCCAAATACCTAAGCTTGCCTATAGTTGGAAACATCAGTACTATAGAAAGGTGCTGGGCTTTCAACTGGAAGAAGACTAGAGATAAGAAGTCTGTCCTCCTCACTTATGGGGAAGGACAAAGGAACCAAGAAAGGGAAAATCTCACAAGGACTAGAAGCCATTTCTCCTTTCCAGGCTCATCCTGAATTGCTGTGAGCTTTGGATTAATATATATGAAAATAAATAGTAAGATGTTCCAATTGCATAATAGAAATCTCATCGAATTTTATTACTTAAATTTATGCATATTTTTAAGAGCCAGGAAAGGCATTAAGTAACTTAAAATTCTGGATTTCCATTTTTATAATTTGTCTGTCAAGTACAGATCGTGTCGCTTCATGTCTTGCAAAATTCAGAATTCTCTGATGGTTCAACAAATGGAAGTGTTTTGATCAGTCTTGACAGTAAGCTGGGGGACTGGTTTGAGCCATGTTTGAAGTAGACAGGTAGCATGATGATTACAATAATGTGCATAATAAAAGTTCTATAATTAGGTAATCTCTTAATAAACCATCATATATTTGGCCTGTCAACTGTTTCCACTCATATGGCATGACAGATTTCCTTTCTGCCTTTTCTTTCTTTCTCAATTTAAACATTATCTAAATTGAAAGAATGTCTTCTGTGTTTGAAATCCACTTAAAGGCCCAGGAAACCTAGAGTAAGGTAACTATTCAATTTTGAATGCTTTAGTAAAATGTGTTTTCAGCAGGAGAATTTTATAGGTAAAATGTGAAGTTGAAAGTCTGTGTCTCTGCCCTTGACTCAGTGATTTGTAGAAATGTCAAATGTAGTAATCACTCAATCCAGTCTGTGGGATGGATGTGTGACATCATAAACCCCATGCTTCTGATAGTCTGGAATTCTGTTCTGTGGTTCTGCAAGAATTTCTTGGCTGGGACTTTACTGTCATGAATTAGTCCTTTCTTCAGTGGAGTATTAATTATTCCAAAGACATGTGAGAATAAATGCAAATATACATTTCAAATATTTTCCTTTGAGTATTCCTCATTTTGTACTAGACTGTATGTCTTTGTTATGACAACTCTGCCTGATTCAAGACTTCAAGTGAAAAGATCAGAAACTTAAAGACCTTGGATTTAAATCCTACCTCTAGTAATTACGAGTTGTGTTGCCTTGATTGCTTAATTTCCCTCTCTCAGACCCAGTATTCTTTTTTTTTTTTTTAAAGATTTTATTCATTTATTTGTCACAGAGAATATAAGCAGGGGGAGTGTCAGAGGCAGAAGGAGAAGCCGGCTCCCTGCTGGGCGTGGAGCTGGGTGTGGGGCTCATTCCCACGACTCTGGGATCATGGCCTGAGATGAAGGAAGATGCTCAACCAGCTGAGCCACCGAGGTGTTCCTGGGACCCAGTGTTCTTATTGTTAAAAAACAAACAAACAAACAAACAAACAAAAAAACCTGTAGAGATTTAAGTGAGACTTCCCTGATAGAACTGTGAGGACTGAGGGAGCAGTGTGTGACCTGTCACAGGACTGCTCTGGGTTGGTCTTCCAAAAACACAAAAACACAAAAACACAAAACTCTCCACCTGAAAGGAGAAAAAAATGAAATCAAAGCAAAACTAAACCATGAGGACTTCAGCAGATACTTCACAGAGGAGGACATCCCAATGGACAGTATTCACGTGACGAGTTGTATACCTTCATTAGTCCTTAGAAAAAAAAACTATGTTGTACCACTATATGCCAATTAAAATGGCTAAAATGAAGAAGGCAGCTTCAAGAGTTAGTGAAGATGTAGGGCAAGTGGAGCACTCATAAACCACGAGTGGGAATGTCATTTGGCACAACCGCTTTGAAAACTGTTCAGTGTTATCTACTAAAGTTGAAGATGTATGTCCCTTATGACCTAGAAATTCCACTTCTAGGCATACCTGTGACAGAAACGCACGACAGTGTGCACCAGAAGGTGAGCACAATCATTCAGAACAGCACTATTCGTAATAGTACAAAGCTGAAAATGACCCAAATGTCCAGCAGCACGAGAATGGATAAATACACTGCAGTATAGTCACAAAATTGAATACTATACAACAATGAAAAAGAATGAGGATCATCAACATGCACCAACCCATATAAATCTCAGAAAAGTCATGGTAAGCGAAAGAAGACAGACACAAAGGACTATATACTTCATGATTTCACGTATATAAGTTCCCTAAACAGGCAATTGATGGTGTTTGAAGAGAGTGGGGTAGGGAGGTGGAGGGGCCATAAGAGGGTCTTTTAACATTTAAGGTAATAGTCTATTTCTTGATTTGGTGCAATAATTTAGGAATATTTATTTTGTAAAAATTCAACGAGCTGCATGCTTACTATTTATACTCCTTATATATGAAATGTTTCCAGAAAAGAGTTTAATACGAAGAAGAAGAACACCTAAAAGTCACTAACTTAATCTTAATCTTAACTTAAGAATGAACAGGTAGAGGGGCAGAAGGAGATGGAAAAGCAGACTCCCCACTGAGCCGGGAGCCAAATATGGAACTTGATCCCAGGACCCTGGGATCATGACCTGACTCGAAGGCAGATGCTTAACCGACTGAGCCAACCAGATGGCTTTAAGTTCTTAATAAGATAGTACTTTTCTTATTACTTGTTTAAGATACACCCCCCCTCCTTTTCAGTGGTGCTATTAACTTCATCTATGATAAACTCCTTGAAGTAATATTCCCAGGGTTTCTCTCTCTCTCTCTTTCTCTCTTTTTTTTCCCCCCCCAGTAATTACCTTTTATAAGAGTAGCCACTCCTTACCAAAAGTAATTCAGTGACTCTTGTGGCAGATATTACTGGCACCCAGGAAGAGTTTAGATGTTTTAGAAGCAAAACTTGCCGCACTCAGTGATTTACAGACTCCGTTTTTGGAAAGCGGTTTGTTTTATTCTTTATATCATTCTATTATTTATATACGGCTTCAGAACAAGTGAAACATATAGTCTGGTTATTGTCAGGATGTGGAGGAAGCCCAAACAGTGTGGAAATGTAACTTTGTGAATTCTTTCATGTGACAGTTGTAAGCATGATTTTTCAAAGTGTGTATACAGTGTGCTTGGATATCCTGTCTCAGGGAAGAGGTGCTGTCACCTTCTAAAAGGAAGGAGAAAGAAAATCAGCTCTGGAATTGGGCCAAATTATGTTAGGGCCACCTCTTGGTAGTGCCAATTTATTCAGTTTACAAGCCTAGTCATTCTTAAGATGTCAGGAAAGTTGACCCTGGTATTCTGAAAGGTGATTCTGTTTACAGAAAAATTCTAATTTTTCTTTCTTCTCTTTCATTATTGGTTTCATCTTTATGGCACAGGACAAAATATAAAGTCTTCCTAGGGGCGCCTGGGTGGCTCAGTTGGTTAAGCAGCTGTCTGCAGCTCAGGTCATGATCCTAGAGCCCCAGGATCAAGGCCCACATCGGGCTCCCAGCTCTATGGCGAATCGGCTTCCCCCTTTGACCTTCTCCCCTCTCATGCCCTCTCTCACTATCTCCGTCTCAAATAAATAAATAAAATCTTTAAAAACGATGACATCTTCCTATGTTGATTTGCCGGTGTAGCAGAATACTACAAGTTCAAAACTATCTCTGGAGATGGACATTCTTAATTGACTCACTATGCTAATTAAATTTAAATTACGATTCATCAAATGTGGGCATGTGAACAGTTGATAGGCAGCTAATAACATTTAGTTTTAGTAATATTCTTCGTCATATTCTAAACAATTATCTTTCCAGGCATACCTTTTTTTTTTTTTTAAATAAAAACACTCCTTCATTATACAAATCCACAGAAATGCAAAATTGGCTAGAAAAATCAGCTGGCACTTTCGTTGAAACTTAACATCCTATGCAAGTAAAAAAAAAAAAAAAAAAAAAAAAGAAGAAGATTCAGATTGTGAAAGCCCCAAATTTGAGAACAAAACTACCTCCCAACTGTCCCTCCCTGCCAGATGGATCACAACTTTGGGCTTAATGTAAACACTCAGTTTCGTCACAAAAATCATTTCATCCCCCAAGTTCCCAATAGATGCAATGCATTTCCATTTCTTTGTGAATTCTAAATAATGAGCACAGGTAAACCTTTGAGGTTCAGCTTGGCTTGAACCAGGATCCACATGATTAAATGCTTATTCAAAACTCTTTCATCTGGAAGTCTTACAAGAAGGCTTGTTTTTGTTTTACTGCCTTTCTTAAAGTGTTTCAGTATTTCCAGTTTGACTTCCATCTCATACCAGAAGGTGAAAAGACATTGGAAATGATGGCTCTTTCAGCAAATTTCAAAAGAAGTTCTGGGTTTGATTTTGAGTAAACATTTGGCTTTGTTTTAAATTTTCTGACCCGAATGGCTCAGCCTTTTGAGGTCTCTCTATAATAGATATAATTTTATCATTCTGATGCTGACTACATTTGCAAAATAAATTGGAGAACTGAGCCAATTACTCACATAGTTCATAGTTATTTTGTCTCAATGTTACAGATATTTCACAAAACTAAGTGTTTGGGGAGGAGCCTTCTTTTGATAATTGCTCTATTTCTTCACTTTGCAGAGATACAATCAGTGTTGCTAATCAAATTATTTAATACAGTTTTCATTATATTTTTCCATATATGGATGAAATATATGAAAAACAGAAAGCTTGGAAAAACTTGAGTAATTAGCCATTTTTCTTCTGTGTAACTATAACCCTCCCTCACATAGCATTTAAAATGTCAGATCTTATCTTTAATTTCGAGAAGGTCAGAAAAGTTTTAATTTGTTTCTTTCTTTTAGGTGGAATGATTTCATATAGCTTCTTTTATATAAAGTAATAACAATCTAAGAAATTATCTATATGCTGCTTTGAATAAAATGATGTAATAGTGGGGCACCTGGATGGCTCATTCGGTTTTAAGCATCTGACTCTTGATTTTGGCTCAGGTCATGATCTCAGGGTCCTGGAATCGAGCCCCACATGGGACTCCACGTTCAGGGAGGGATCTGCTTGAGGATTCTCTCTTCCTGTGTCCCTCCCCCTGCTCACTCTCTCTCTCTCAAATAAATAAATAAATCTTAAGAAATGATGCAATAGAGCAAATGCTGTGTCTCAGGTGGTCAAGTGTATAGCAATATGTGAGGGTGAAGTAGGTGATTTCCTACATGGAGTTCCAGAAAGTTCTCACCTACAAGAAATTTCAGGATTTATCATTTATTTGGAATTATTCATTGTTAAGGAATCACTTCCTAACTCTTGGAAAGGGAAACACATGAAAACATAGACATTTATGCTTATTAAAACATAAAATATTTAAATTAGATATTGCTGAAGCCACTTTAGCTGCTAGTAACATTAATCATGAATGGGACAAGTCCATCTTTTCCCTGGTGGTTGTGCACAGCTTACAGTAAAAGATTCAGTGGGATACACTGTAACGGGAAGTATAATGGGAAGTCTCCTCTGGGAAGGCAGGCTTGGAACAGGGGACGGGACTGCACTGCAGAGTGGCTGGAGCAATGTGGGTGCTAACATCAGGAAGCAGAAACTAAAATAAAGAGGGCAGCAGGGATTAAAGAAAGTGGCGGGTGCCAGGTTTGCCAACTTCTTCGCTGGCTCTGCCACAAAGAATGAAAACCCAGCCTTTTTTTTTTTTTTTAAAGATTTTATTTATTTGAGAAAGAGAAACACAGCAAGAGAAGGAACACAAGCAGGAGGAGTGGGAGAAGGAGAAGCAGGCTTCCTGCCCTAACCCTAACCCTGGGATCGTGACCTGAGCCAAAGGCAGACGCTTAACGACTGAGCCACATGCCCCTAAAACCCAGCCTTTTTTAAGAAGTTCAATCAGTGGCACCTGGGTGGCTCAGTGGGTTAAGCATCTGCCTTCGGCTCAAGTCATGATCTCAGGGTCCTGGGATTGAGCCCACATTGGGCTCTCTGCTCAGTGGAGAGTCTCCTTCTCCCTCTCTCTCTGCTGCTCCCCCTTCTTGTGCTTTCTCTCTCTGTCTGACAAATAAATAAATAAAATCTTAAAAAAGAGTTCAATCATTGAAAATAAAATTGTCCCAGTAATAATGCCTCTTTTACATAGATAAGTAAGATAAGGCATCTTTTATATAATTCAATGTTGTGTGTATATATATATATATATATACACATGTATTATGCTACCTGTATATTATGCTACCTGGATAATTTTGTCCAAGTTTTTATTTAAATTCCAGCTAGTTAACATACAGTGCAATATTAGTTTCAGGTGTAGGATTTAGTCATTCATCACTAACATATAACACCCAGTTCTCATCACAACAAGTACCCTTCTTAATACCCATCACCCATCTAGCCCATCCCCCTGCCCACGTATCCTCCAATGACCCACAGTTTGTTGCTACCTAGATAATTTTTGAGTGGAATATAACCTTTAGCATTACCTGTAACCAATACTGTCCTTTAAAGTACATGAAATACAATTTGCATTTTATGTTTAATTTCTTCATATCAGCTCTAAAATGTTCTTATTTTTCAGGGACTTTCTGTATTATGGAAATTTCATTGGTTTTCTTTTAAATGCTTTTTTTGGTTTGTCAATTATGTTCCTTCCCCCGTATATATGATGTTTTTGAGTTTCAGGGGTTCTAAGTAATCCTTTGTCAATATTTCAACTATCCATAATTTCTCCCATTCAATATTCAGGATTCTGATATTTCAACATTTCAGGACAAAGGTGTTTGACTTTGTGCAACTTTGGCCATGAAAATATACAGAATGACAGAACTGTATTTCTAAAAACGAAAATTACGAGATGCTCACAAAAGATTATTACAAGGACAAATAGATTACAAGAAATGCTTTGGTTAAGAACTCGAAGAAAAGATAAAGAAAGAATAAATGTTTGCATCACCTAACACGTAAAGTAAAATTCTTGCTTAAGACTTGAGAAGTTCTAAGAAGTCCTCCGATCATAAAATGCTTGGATGTGTTTCCTCAGTGTTGAAACCTAGATATGTCACTCTGATGGAAAAAATTCCACTGGTGATGTGAATTCTTGAGCTTAAGGATAAACTGTTAACTATCAAACCTCTAGAGATGATGAACCAGTTAGGCGTTCAGACTAAATAAATACTTTGATGATGGTTTGTGGAATGCAGCAATCAAAGGCTTTCCACTGCCTCACTTGGGAGTTGGGTATCCTCTCAGGAATTCTGAAGACAGCTGCTCACAACCATCATATAAATCAACCTAAAAAGTAAATTCCTCCCCTCTTCTAATTATGGCTGTTAATAACTATCTGTTGTTTTGGAGTCATAATCATTTTTGTTCAAGAAAGCAAGGAGAACTGTGCTTGGAATCTTTTTGTGGTGTTATGTCAATTCATGATGTTGGAATGATAATTTCATCCTGTAATTAATCAAGATGTTCACATGGAGGGGCACCTGGGTGGCTCAGTGGGTTAAAGCCTCTGCTTTCAGCTCAGGTCATGATCCCGGGGTCCTGGGATCCAGCCCTGCATCGGGCTCTCTGCTCAGCAGGGGGCCTGCTTCCTCCTCTCTCTCTGCCTGCTTCTCTGCCTGCTTGTGATCTCTGCCTGTCAAATAAATAAATAAAATCTTTAAAAAAAAAAAGATGTTCACATGGAGCTTTATGCTCTGTCCTCACATATTGGAATGCTTTTTGTGATAAGATGATAATAATATTTAATATTTATTGAGCACTTACTATATATCACATACCGTGCTGAGCACTATATATGTTTTCTCATTTAATTCTCAAATTAATCTTGTAGGAACTATTATATATCAGAGAATTTAAGTAACATCTCAATCTTGAGATTTAAGTAAAATCTCAGTCAGAATTTAAGTAACATCTCACTATTAGACAGCAGAACTTGTGTACTGCATGAGGCCCTAGGACCCATGCTTCTTTTTTTTTTTTTTTTAAGATTTTATTTATTTATTTATTTGACAGAGAGATAGAGGCAGAACAGGAGGAGGCAGAGCGGCATGCAGAAGGAGAGGGAGAAGTGGAGCAGGGATCCCGATTCGGTGCCCGATCCCAGGACCCTGGGATCATGACCTGAGCCGAAGGCAGGCAGTTAACCGACTGAGCCCTCAGGAGTCCCAAGCACCTGTGCTTTCAATAGCCAAGTTATACTGCCTCGTCACTGTTACATTTTTGACCACTTGAGGACCCAAGAATTCAGTGAGAAGGGCCAGGAATTTTGTCAGAAGGGCTGCAGGCTTGGGGAGAATGAGAAGAGATAATGCAGAAGAGAAAACAAGAGGTAACTTCCAGATCTTCTGAATTGTATTAGAGACTTCTGTTCATCCACGGCTGAGCTGTCCTAGAAGAGTCTAGATGCAGGAGTCCTTTTGGACTTTCCCTAAATCATTTATGAAATGTGTCGGCATTCAAAATATGGATGGAGACCAAAGTTTCCTCCTGCCTTGGAAGGTGTGAAGGTAGCAGAGCTATGATTAAAGGTTTCCATTCCTGGATCTCTCTGTACTTAGGACATGTGGTTGAGAGGATGCTAGAGCTCTGCATGGTATCACTCCTAGAGGGAGACTCAGTGATGCTCCCTTTACTGGCAATTGGCACTTTTTCTAATGTAAACAGAAGAAAAAGAGATGCTCATCCATCTGTCTTGAGTGTCTTCTACTCTGTGGGTTTTAACATCCTTCCGTTTTTCATTTATAAAACTCCTCTCGGGAATGGAAAACAATAGAAATTAAATGGACCTTTATGACTTTCAAAGCCTCCACTCGTGTCTGTGCAATATAAATTATAATTGAAAAAGTAATGTTTTGTTAACTTAAGATTCTCTGTAGTCATCTAGTAATCTTCTAGTATATGTGTTAAAGAAAATCCTAACCCACATTTCTTCTTTCTACATTGCTAGCAAAAATGTAAAAGATGTAAAAATATGTTGCTAGCAAGAGATGCTAGAATTATAACACTGAAAGAAATATTCATTGATTCCCATCTAATACTGTAGCAAAGTAATTTAGTAAAAATCTCTGTTCCATTCAGTAATCAGCACAATGGAGATAATGACTCAGAATGAATTATCAATAAGCATAAACTACTCAAAAATCAATAGAAATATCATATACCATGAATACGATCTAATTCTATAATCATTCATATCACTAATGATAGTGTTTTGAACCAAATTTAACTAAATAAGAACTCTGTATTAGTTGACTGTAAGTCAATGTAGCAGAAATTGAGTCTACTTAATTTGTATTGTCTCTACTTACTATATATAATTTTGAAGAAATAATCATTGATTGATTTTAGATATTGTAGCCCAATGTCCTTTTGCATAAAATTGGCGAGATCAACCGGGGCTGAAATTAAGGGCCTTGGGTCATTATCTTTTAAAAAAAATTCTTTTCTTTAATTGGGCAATAAAATGTCTTTGTAGCTATCCTTGACTTATCAGGACCACCAAGGGAAAGGGAGGATTAAGGTTGTTAATGTCACGGGATCAAAACAAAGGTAAAAGATGTAGGGCACGTGCATCTACATTTTAGAGAAGAAACAAACAAGAGGCACAACCATATATGTCAGATGGTTAATACCAAATCATAAGACAATCACACTGGTGTGCTATGTGTACACACCACACAAAATGACACCACGAGCTGAAACTTTGGATGTTGCAGCCTAAAAGTCTTTGGTGATTTATATTAGAAAGTTTTGTTTCAGTCTATTTTGTTTGGTTGTATAAATCATCTGGGCAATTGATAAAACTATTAGCTCAGCTTTTATGGGAAGATGCAATCCATAAAGTAAGAGAGAAATGCTAATTTGGGACACAGAATTGGAAATAAAAGTTCCAAGTTAAAAAATATTAAAGCACATGCAACATTAAGAAGTTTATACTTTGGCAGAGGGACCTGGCTATAATCTGTTTTAAAACAAATAGATTGTGTACAGCTGTCCTTATATCCCCGGCAAAATGATGATTTAATGTTGATTAAGAGAGAAATCCTTTGAAGTGAGTGAGGCAGCAGCCCCCAGTATGTCTCTAGTGATCATTATCAGTCTTTTGCAAAGGATGCCTTGGTGCCAAAAGCTCTTTTCTCCAAACTGGTTAAGGTGGATTCAGGAGCGAAGGCTTTGTACGTCTGAAAAGGCCTTCTCATTCACAGGCCTCTGGTGTCTTATTCCTTTAGGATCGTGAATGTCTGAGAATAAGCAGATGCAGCCCTTTTCACAAGAAGGGCAAGGTCCACAACTCCACGGCCTCGTGGCGTTATTTATTCACCATGAGAACAGCGAGTGAACATGGACCCTGCCGAAAAATCAAATCAGTGTTCGTTTGCCGAGCAGCTGCATTTGGTCGAGAAGCGTTTGGGTCTAACGTTGGTATCTGAACAATGATGGGACTTATTAAATTGGAGATGCAAATGAGTAACCATATTTTCTTCTGAGTTTGTTGTTTTTCACTGACAGTGCTTAAATTAAAACCAGCCCCAAATTTGTAAAAGCTGACTCCTAAAAGCTTAGATTCCTAAAAGTTAGTCTGTCGGTAGCTTCACTAAAAATAGCTACTTATCTGTTAACCTCAAAGAACCAAGTCTGCAGTTCTTATGATTACAGGTTAAATGGATTTAGGGTCAAAGTGGACATGTTCTTGATGCGTCCTGCTGAATATTTGCTCACAAGTGGAGATTCTGATGGCATAAAGCATACAAGCTCTAGGTGTTAATAAGTGCATGTAGCCTAAAAAGATCTGTAGATAATTAAAAGGCTTTGTAATTTTTGTATATATTACATGATTTGTGAAATGACCAAGATTACATTATATTCTGAGAAAGTTCAATAAATTGCCTCACTTTTTTTTTCATATTCATAGATTTCATTTATTTATTTGAGAGACAGAGATCACAAGTAGGCAGAGAGGCAGGCAGAAAGAGAGGGGGGAAGCAGGCTCCCTGCTGAGCAGAGAGCCCAATGTGGGGCTCGATCCCAGGACCCTAGGATCATGACCTGAGCCGAAGGCAGAGGCTTTAACCCACTGAGCCACCCAGGTGCCCCAATTGCCTCGCTTTTCATCGCAGTTCCCAAAATTTCAAGCTCTGGGACCTTGGGCAGACTTTACCTCAGTCTCCTCACCATTAAACAGGGATAGGAATAGTATTTACTTCTTAAAGTTGTCCAGAGGATTAAATAAATTTGTATATAGAGAGGGCTTAGAATGATGCTAGACATTTAGTTATTGCTGGTGTGTGTGGGGGGCGGGTGAGGTGTATTATTCAAAGGTAAACTGGCATAGAGATCATTGTCTCTTTCATGATCTATATCTATATATCTATCTGCCTCTTATATGTTTCAGTTTAAGACAAATCGTTTTGAAGGATTGTTGTCACATCGTGGTGCATGACGCCGATCAGTTTGAGGTTATGCAACATGCTTCTGGGCATTTTCAGGGACATATTGGAACTTTTAAACTGTGAACCAGTGTGTGTCCTGATGGGGGGAATCCAAAAATCAAAGAAAGAAGGTATTTTTTAAAAGTATTTTATCCATACTTTCTTACCATTTGAAGTTCACTATGATGCATGAAAAACTCAAGAGGAAATTATTGAATGATGGTGAAGTCACAGCAAAGTAAAACAACACAGCAGGAGAGCAGCGCCAGGCTCTCTGTCTTCTTCCCATGGACATCCATCGGCAGAGCTGACTTCACCACGTTCCAGTAATAAACCCTCACTAAATTCCTTGAAGTGATTGGGTCCTTGAGTTCAGGCTCTGATCTGGTGCATAAATCTCTCTCCGTTTTTAAGTATTTTCAACCACTTTGCTTTTCCAATGGTTTATTTCTTATCCCCAACAACTAATCACTCTACTTTCTCCCCCCCCGCCCCCCGTTTGCAGCCTTTTGGGTCTCATCTTTGAATTGCCTTGGCTATATTTTACTTTCACTTTGAGATTAAGCTTGAAGCCATCGACATGTACAATTCCTATTAAAATACTCAAGAAAAGGTCGATTCTAGAGCTATGATATGTGCTTGAATTGTGGAATGAAAAACATTTATTTGTGTACATAGGGAAACATTTTAGAATTGTGAACAACTTAAGATAATAGATCAAAATATCTTCACTCTCTTTGTGGACAAGTGAAAAATAGGTTGTAGCTTACATATGTGTGCCTGTTTGGTAAATGTTTGTGATGTTCTAGCTCCAAACTTCTATTTAAATCTGTCTGTAATGTTAATGTTTTGTATGATTCTTGGATTTCTCTGTGATTTCTCTTAGTGACAGGCAAGCCCCTATAATTTAATTTTATTTTCTTAGTTTTAGCTTAAATTTTAGAAATTAGTATAAAATGGAAGCTATTTTATCATTATGAAACCCCCTTATGGTTTTCTATGATTGGGAGAAAACTCAAGTCATCATTTAAAAAATCCACACATGCTATCTGGAATTAAAGCTTGTTACCTCAGTACATACACTTTATTTAAGAAAAATATGTCAGGAGATGATGCAGATCTTTTTACAAATACTAGATATAAAGGATAAAATGATTCTTTAATCGTTCGGGCCTTTAAAAAAAAAAAGTTGAGCAATGTGAACCCCACATCTGCTTCAACTGCAGACATATAAAACCAGTGTGACAAAAAAGGATCATTAAACAATCTGATTTTCTTGTTGGGAGGGTTTAATGCTGTTGGGTATAGTATTAAAATGTAGAATTTGATAGCATGTCTTAAACTTTTAATGATGTGTCCATGAATATAAAACATGCTTCTCCTAGTAACTTTATGACTTCTCCTCTGCATAATTAGTGGTATCTGTTTTATTAGCTTACTGTTGTTTCCTTGATCCCATGAAAATGTGAAACCACTGTAATGATTTACACCATTCCAGAGCTTTAAAGATATGAGCTGTTTCTTAAACTAAATAACAAAAAGGATTCCAAAAGCATAATACTGGAGTTAAAGTCATACTGGGATTTTTGAATGTTAAAAAACAAGTAAACACACATAGGATTTGAAAATAAGTACCTTTTTTTTTTTAACATTTTCCTTATAACCTTCGGTCTTTAATAAACACTAATAAATAATATATCCATCTTTTATTGCATATATAAAACTCCCCTATTATATTTATTTATTTATTTTCTCATTCACAGCTGAAATGCTTGGGGAACATCTCAATGGAATGTTTTAAAAATAATTATTTAGATCATTTGCAATCTTGAGACTCATTAATTGAAGGAATGGAGAAAGACTTTTTACTGAGCATTAAAGAACCACAAAATCTCATACAAGTTATACTTTTTAAATTGCCATTAGTATATGCACAAAAGGGTATCTCTGTATCTTTGACTTTTAGATTTAATCTGGTTATTTTACTTGTCATATAATATAATGTGTACTATTTAACTAAATAAAACATCATGTTGACTCAAGAGCTGAAATAACTTTGACTTTGTTTGCTTCTTTACTATTAGATATTATTAAATGTATTTTTCTCTAAGATTCTTAATTATTTTATGTTTGTTTTCTTAGTTTTTGTCCTGGTAGGAAAATTCTATAAGTAAGTAAATAAATGATATACTACATACTCATGTAAGAACTTTATCCAAAAGAGGAAAATAAAGAATAATTGGCATAATTTACATATCTTTGGAGTACTTTTTTTTCCCTTGTTGAACTACAGCTGCATCTGTATGTCTCCGGGTGAGGGGGCATCCACAATAGGCTTCAAGTAGTGCATTTTCATTGTATCCACCAAATAAATGTAGTATTCTAACTCTCAATTTTAAAACCTGAGACATTTCAACCACAGGGGATCATATAATTAGGGGATTTGCACTACTTTCTTCCACATTTTAAGAAATAACTTAATTGTTTAGAGTTATCTTGCAAACATTTGATTGTAATCATAATTTGTGAGAAGTGGGATAGTCTTTGCTTCAAACAAGACAAATGTTTTAGGAAAAACGGTTGTAAAGCAAATATTCAAAATGAGAATCCATTTTCTATTTGGTTTGCATCAAGGATATTGGGAAAATTGTTTCCAACAGATTGAGTTAAAACCTGAGTGATGTAGAAGTCTTTGAGAGAAAGATTTGTGTGGAGGAATGTGCCGAAGTATTGTCCACACATTTTAGCTGTCATGTTCTCAGAAGTATTTTTAAAAGTTTTGGATAATTTCTTTGGTCTTTGCGTTGTATCAACAAAAGGCAGTATTCCAGTACCTGAGGCCACAGGGTAGCCAGTAGTTAGCTTTTAAATTAACAACTCACTTCTCACCCATTATTTCTTTGGAATCTCGCTATAATAGCATATTTGCTAATAGCCCATCTAAACATTTCCCTTTGATATTTAAAGAGATGCGTGCCTTACATTCATTTACAAGAAACATACAAGAAACAAATCTAATGACATTAAAATCAAGCAGATTGTTTGTGTTCACTATCATACTTCTTCAGTCATCTAGTTCCTGACCTTAGGTCCCGAGGTAGCAGTCTTTATGATTTGAGAAATAATAGAAAAAAAATAGAAAATTCTGATAACTATGATTCCGCTATCCAATGCACTGCAAACAAAGTTTGGTTCAGTTGAAATGGGCAGAATTCTATAGTAAATTATTCACAAGTTACCTGCATTCTGGCTTCAAAATGCAAATTTAGAAATGACATACACTTTAGCATCTTATGAGGCTTTAATTCTGGCCAATCTTTTGATGTGAGTTACCATAGTCTATACACTTAATTTTGTCAAAATAGATTTAGGAAATATATTTTGAGCTAATTCCTGTTCCCATTTGCTATACTCTTTTTTGAATACTAATTACCTCTCATACAAATTTCATATGAATTAAAAATGTAGTTTTCCATTAAATATACAGTTAAAAAAATTTTTTTAATTGAGGCAACATTTTTGGAGGGCCCCTATATTCAATTTTTTACATAATAAAAAAGATGTGGCAAAAGATACAAAGGTAACTCTCTTGTCCATAATGATATGAGGTCAAAACACTTAGCTTGGATCCTCCTGCCTCCAAGCAGCTGCCTAATGAACAGTGCACTTGAACTTCCCAGCAGTACGTAAGAGAATCAAGACCATGTCTTACTCATGCTCTATGGTAATGTCTGGCACATAGTACACATTCAATACATACCTGTCTCCTATGTGTGAAATAATGTGTGAATGACTTAATTGGATCATCTTTGTACCTCCTAAAAGGAACTTAATGCACATAATGGCTCATACTAAATAATCAATTTCCCCCACATGTCAGAGCCACAGAACTCTCTGTAGTTCTTTTGGAATGCCGCACTCTTTCACCTCTGAGCTCTTTATTCTCCCTGCTTGGGAGAAAACACTTTCCCCTGCTACATGAACCCCTAAACACCATCTTACTCATTCCTTCCAGAACCACCTCAAAGTTTACATTCTCCATGAAGACATATTTTATTTGAGGAAAATCAGAAAATAAAGCTTAGTAATTGAGAAAATCTCAGCTGAGAATCACAGGAAAGAAGGACAATTCATTCTAATGGCCATTTGAAGTGATGGATCGTGACACTGCTGGCCCATCAGACGATGGCTTTAGTTGATCCGTCTATACAGATGCACTCTCCTCTCCACTTCTACCAACTGTACACAGAATGGAGATCTCTTCCATGTCTCTTAACATTCATGATAGGTGTTATATACTGAATGTTTGTGTCTCCTTAAAATTAATAGATTGAAACCTAATCCCCACCCAGTGTAATGGTGTTTGAAGGTGGAGCCTGGGAGAGTGGACTAGGTCAAAAGGGTGAAGCCCTCATGAGTGGGATCAGTGCCCTTAGCTCCAAGGAGCTCCCAGCCCCTCCCACCACATGACCACACAGTGAAAAGATGATTGTCTATGAAGTAGGAAGAATGTCCCACCAAGCACCGAATTTGCTGGGCTTTGATCTTGGACTTCCCAGCCTCCAGAACTGTAGGAAATAAATTTCTGTTGTTTATAATCTTTCCAGTCTGTGGTATTCTATTGTATTACCCCAAACAGACAAAAATAATGAAAACCAGAGGTAGATGGTAGACTCCTAAGCATACTTTGTATTTGATCAGTGGGAAGAGTATGCATCAGAAAAGAGGTCATGATACCCGAGGGAAGCACATACTCACCTGGACTTGCCCTCTAGTGAACCCAAGAAGCCCTGCACTGGAGCCACCATTAGATTCTCATCTTTTCTGTGTATTTTCTCACTGATTTGGCCTTTACTCCTGTAACTGTGTGACCTATCTGACATGAATGTTTCCTGATTGCTGCTTCAGAACCTTTGCTTAGTGCCTGCCTGGAGACCATGGCATACCACATGGACTAAGAGATTTGAGTTAGGAAGGGCAATTTGAAAGGTAATTCATTCACCGAGGCAAGACATAATGCAAATCCACTATGGACATGGAGAGGAGAGAACAGATTTGACAGCATCTGCGTGTGGGAAGTGGTATTTACCTGACATGGTACATTTTAGACCCACTACGCTGGTATATTAACTGGCCTTCAGGAGGCCAATAGTTCTTTTATAAAAGTTTTGTTTTGAAATATTTCAGATGAAGATAAAAGGAGAATAGTGCAGTAACCACACGGAATGCATCTCCTAGATTCAACAACTGTCAAGATTTTGCTACAATGGTTTATTATTTTTTTTACTGCAGTGTTTTTTCAATCTCAAACATTATCTAATTTTACCCCTACATACCAAAACATATGCACATAAGCACAATCATACCAAATAAAATTAACAGTAACATATACATCACCTAATACACTATCCATAACCAATTTCCCTATGTAAAAAATACAATTCATATGAGAATGTTAACATAAATGTTCAAGTGCTTTCTCTTAACAGTGAAGGGCTGGTGTCCTAGTTACTTCCAAAGGTACCCACAACAAACTTATTTCTTAAAATATCTATTCAGGGTATATTAGTTGATTTCATTTCATTTTTTTTGTTCAAATTGTCCCAACTATGGCCAATGGAAACAATATTTCTTAATTTAAAAATTTTGCATGATTATTTCCCCTTAGTCAAGATACATTTCATGAATATAAAATAGATGGTCTTTTATACAACTATCATAAAACTCAGTTAAAGAGGAAACAATAACTTGTGAAATGCATGGTCCACAATATTGTGTAATCATCATTTGAGCTTCCAAACTTTGTTAAAATTTTGACTGAAAATGAAATAATTTGAGCCTATAAAATAACCAATTTAGAATACTCTTGGATAGTGCTACATTTGACAATTCTAAACTTTGTGAAATAAATGTCCTACAATATTTGACATTCAGTTCATTTTTCCCAATCGTCAGTTTCCGCATCTACATTAACTTTAGAAGGTCCTTCATGGGGAAAAAAAAAAAAAAAGGTCCTTCATGTCTCCTCCTTTCTGCCAAACTTGATAGTCTAATGTCCATTTTAGATAACTGTTTGATAAATAGATGAGTAGAACAACATGAAGCAAAATTAAGCTCAAATGCCTGGCATCCGACACCTTGAAAAGTATAATTCACTGATTTTAATCCATCTCCAGTCTTGCAAATGCATGAGGCCTTTACTTTCTAGGGGTAACAGGAGGTTAGACATCCAGTCAAAACCCATCCTAGTTTTGAAACCTTTTCTGTTCTACTGAGAGTTCAATCTTACTTCAGATTGTTGATATTACCTCAGATTGTTGATGGCAGTGGAGGGCATTGTGACTTGTGTTTAAAGTATGAAAGCTTGGTGTAGTTGCCAAGTGACAACATTCCTGGAGATGTGTTGCTCCTTATATGAACTAATCTTTAAGATCTGAATACTTGGACTTAATTTTTTTTTTAAAGATTTTATTTATTTATTTGACCGGGGATGGAGGGAGAGCACAAGCAAAGGGAGCAGCAGGCAGAGAGAGAGAGAAGCAGGCTCCCTGCAGGGAGCCTGATGTGGGACTTGATCCCAGGACCCTGGGATAATGACCTGAGCTGAAGGCAGACGCTTAACAGACTGAACCGCTTAGTGCCCCTTGATCTTAATGTTCTTAATGTGATGCTCAGTGGAAGGGATCCCAGGCCTGATGAGGCTGGGGCCCTTCAGAATAAAGGTTTTTCAATTCCTTCTGGCTCAAAGGCAGAGATTTTAATGGGACAGGCCTGTGACACTGGGTACTGAGATCTCTCTCTTTCTGGGTACAAAGCAGCACAGGAACACTTCAGTAGTTGGGGTCTCCAGAGCGGAGTCTCGAAGCTTCCCAGAGACAGAGGCAGTTGAGTCTGTCTCGTAGAGCATATGGGCTGCAAAGAACGGAGAGGGCTGCCAGCAGGGGGAGATTTCTCTGACAATTGCGTGTGGAGCTTTGGGGGTTGTTGGTGTGAATTGGTTGTTCCAGAGTCTTCTGATGTGTCTGCTCCCACTGGAACTCCAAAAGCCCCTTTGCGGTGGCCCCTCCCGGAACGTTATTTCCTTAACAGCGAGTTCAGGTGTAAGGTCAGCACTTTCTATGAGGCATGAATCCAAAGTGTTACAACTGCTGGTGATCAGTTTAAATTCACAACCATATTCCAGGTCACAAATTAGCCTCAAGTGTGCCATGAATCCACAGGATGGGGTAATATAATTAGTCATCAGCCCTTTCTCTTCCTTAGCACACTCTCTATGATTCCCCCCCTCCAACACCATGAGTGAAGTAGCTGTGAACATAATCTAGTGTGGGTTTTCATCCATTTGTTCATGCTTACTCATTTTTCCAGCACACATTTACTAATAATCCTCTATATGCCTAACACTTTGTTAGGCGCTGAGCATACATTTTTGAAGAGTACAATGGAGTATGATAAAATCAGTTGTTTTAGGAATAGTCCTGGGGACAAGGGAATGCATGAAAATGACAGTTACCTTGGACGTGGTGGAGAGGATTCTCAAAAGGCTTCTTAGAGGCAGTAGCAGTTAAGTTTAAAGAGGATGCGAAGTTCTCAAGGTAAAAAGTGCGGCTGGCAGGGAAATGCTGTCCCTGATAGAACACATAGATGGGCCCAGAGGTGAGAAGGAACATGGGGTTTTCCAAAAACTAGACAGCTGAGGTTTAGAGTTCAAGGAGGTAGTGTCTAGAAATGAGGTTGGAAAGATATATAAAATCAAAATCACAAAGAGTCTTAAAGCCATGTTACAGTTGGTCTTCATCCAGAGAACAGAGGTAACATGGAAAAAATTTTTCCAGTTTTTATTTAAATTCTAGTCAGTTAACATACAGTACAATATTAGGTGTCCAATATAGTGATTCAACACTTCTATACAACAGCCAGTGCTCACCACAGCAAGTGCCCTCCTCAATCCCCATCACCTATTTCACCCATCCCCCACCCACCTCCCCTCTGGTAACCATCAGTGTGTTCTCTATAGTTGAGAGTCTGTTTCTTGATTTCTCTCTCTCCCTTTTTCCCTTTGCTTGTTTGTTTCTTAAATTTCACATATGAGTGAAATCATATGGCGTTTGTCTTTCTCTGACTGACTTATTTCGTTTAGCATAATACCCTTTAGTTTCATCCATGCGGTTGCAAATGGCAAGATGGAAAACATGGAAATGTTTCAAGTTAATAAGGCTTGGATTTTGTCTCTGAAAATGTGCTCTAAGGACATCATTGAGAAGATATTGAAAGACCGACAACCTGACAGAAGAATATCTATGGTGCAAAGTCCTCACAGGAGTGAAAGGTGATGAGGAGGGTGAACTAGGGAAGTGGCAGAGGGGATGGGGCTAGGTGGAGGGACGCAGGAAGTGCTGAGGATATGGAGAAAATAGGACTTGACGTTTAGGCAGGATAGAGGGAGGAGGGAGGGGCCCAGGGGGAGAGAGAATCTTCAACAGGCTTCATGCCCAGTGCAGAGCCCCACATGGGTGGATCCTACGAGCCTGAGATCATGACCCGAGCCGAAATCAAGGGTCAGACGCTTAACCAACTAAGCCACCCAGGTGCCCCAGATGGTAGTGCCATTTAAATGTTGGAGAAAGGGCATTTAAACATTTAAAAACCGGGGTGGAAGATAAAACTCTGTTTTAGGGATTTGTTGGGTGTCTGTCAGGGACAATGACAGAGAACATGTGTGTTCTGGGTAAAAGACACAGATTTAGAATTTATTACCACCTCCAGACGGTATATAAGGCATGAAACATCAATGGGATCACATAAGAAGAGTACGTAAGGGATGGAAAAGAGAGCAGAGGACCTGAGAACTAAGGAACCTAACATGGAAAAGATGATTACAGAAGGAGAAGCAGGAAATGGAGAAGAGCAGGTGCCAGAGAAAGAAAAGGAAAGAAAGAATCAGATTTGTGAGTTGTTCAATACAATCAGAAGATGTTGAAAATGTTTCTCAAGCTTCTGACATGGAAATTTGCACATTGGGTCCTTCAACCACAGTGCGGACCAAGGTGGGGAGAAAGAAGAAATTGGATTGGGATGGAGAAATGTATGCTCTGTTTTGGACCAGTTGAATTTGAGGTTTGTGAGACATCCAGGTTGAGCTATATAGTGAGCCATTGAATACTTGGATCCACAAGGATAAAGAATCTCAACCCGTAAGTGAAAAATATGGCAAAATATAAACTTGACTTCAAAATGTTTGGCTGGAACCTTATCATAACTTTCTTTATATTATCTGGAATGCTGCAACTTTCTTTTAACATTTCTTAAATTATCTTGAGTAAAACTACAATGGCTTTTCCATAAACAAACAAGCAAAGCAACTTCTGCGGACATGTGAGAAGTGCTTTCTGGTGCAGGAGTTGAAATCAGGAAGATGGGATCTGACCAATCTGAGTTTGAGCACCGGCTCTATCACTGACTTGCAGTGTGACCTTGAGCAAGTCAATCTCTTTGATCTCCTGTTTTTTCATCTGAAAAACTGGGTGAGTCATATCCAATATTGGAGGGCATTGGTAAGAATGAAATTAGCTGATAACTGAAAATAATCTGCTATCATAATTTGCACCTAATCAAAGCTCAATCAATAGTGACTATTATAATTATTTAAAATCATCAGGCACAAACATTTAATTCTTTACCCCTTCTTTAATTCCTTCCACATTTCAACATGACATCTACTTTTTCTCCTGCCTTGCCTCCTACTAGTGTTAGAAGCATTTCATGCACAATCAACTCAAGATTTTCTCACATGGAGAATTTGGGGGAGAAATCACTATTTGGGGGCAACAATAGGAAGGATGTGATAGGAGAAAACAGCAAATAGCTTTGCTTTCAAGGTGTTGGCAGTCCAGTATAGGAGTCAGAAAGTGCTCTTACTCCTAAACAACTAAGATTTCCTAAAGCAGTGCATCCATAAGTGAAAACCAGTATCAGACAAACAAGCTGCCTGTTGGGTAATCCTAGTCCCACCTGCCTTTGAAATAAGCTTGTTTATGCCTTAATAAGCACAGTGATTACTGTTTCTTCATTCATGTCTAGAAACCCAAGAACATTGTGACAGTGGCCACTCCATTACTTTCCCCCAAATCTGGAAGGATGTGGGTACACACCAATCCCAGGAAGATAATTTTGCTGGAAAATCATCCTAACATTAGCCTTCTATAAAGATGTGTGTAACCTGGAGGGTTCCACCCAGCATTTCTCCACCATGATACCTTTTGGTTCAGACAGGGTTGGCTTCAAATTGAAGTCTACAGGGGGATCTCTCCTGTCTTTTCTACCCATCTGCCTTCACCCCCTCCCTTGCTCCGAGTTCCTGGCTTCTGTTTAGTAACATGCCAAGATCAAAGCCTCTGTGACCTTTATTCTTGACTCTATTTATGGCAATGGTTAGATACTTCCGAGGAAAAAGCTTAGGTTGTTCTTTGGGATTTTTCCAGAGTAAATTATTTGTGCAGCAAACATCATCAACAATAAAACAACATTTTTCTCAGGCTAAATTTTACCATGTCTAATGTGTTATGCTCAAAGATTTTACTATGGATGAGGAGAGGAAGAAATAAAGTGGAGAAAAATTAAAAATTTGCCCTACCCCATAGTATTCAGAAAATGGAGGCAACAAATTCCTCTGATTCTTGCCTCTGACCTCACTGAAGAGACTTCCTTGTTGTTCCCAGTTATCAGAAATGTTTAAGTCAGTAGAGATCTTTTCTGACGACACTCTGAAAAGAATACCAAAGCAAGCAGTATTTTCCAAAAGTTCCAAATGGAATAGAGGACTGCTTTATTTATGAAACTCTGCTATTGGGAATGCACATCCCCCTTAGCAATGAAAAATAGGGAGTAAGATAGAATCGGCTGGTCCCAGTGTTAATAACATACTGTTGAATTTAACAGAGTCTGTTCAATTCAATAAAGGTTTTTAAAATGCCTGTTACACACCCCTAATAGTGGTAGGTCTTCAGTTTAACAAAGATAAGATCCCTGCCTCCTATAATCGATAATCTAGTGAGATAGACCGTCAAGTAAACATACACTATAAGGTGCTGAAGATTTGAATAGAGATATAAAATGCTAGGGGAAAAAGTAAAGTGCTTGGATGAACATCTGCAAAGAGGGGGTTGGAGCCTTGAAGGATGTCAGGGTAAGTCAAGAAAGGGAGTTGAGCAAATAAATAAATGAATACAGTGATAAGCATGTTTGATAAAATTATTTCTATCTCATGACTTTGTATCAGGGGAATGTCTACAATATTCACCATAAATCTACTTTCCAGTCCCTCTGTGTGCTTAGAGGGCTCATGTATATTCTGTCCTCTTTTTATGTCTGTCCCTTTTGTTTTCTATTCTCCAGTTTGGAGAAGCAACACTGATTTCCTTCTCTGCGTAATTCTGCCCAGGACATTCTGTGTTGTCAGTAGCGAGGACACAGTAAAGTGTGATCCCAGGACCGGCTTTTTAGGTCATATAAGCATGTTCTTGCATCAACCACTTAGTCCCTTTATTTTAATTTATTTTTTTAAAAAAGATTTTATTTATTTATCAGAGAGAGGAAGAGAACAAGCAGGGGGAGTGGCAGGCACAGGGAGAAGTGGGCACCCCGCTGAGCAGGGAGCCCAATGAAGGATGCGATCCCAGGACCCTGGGATCATGACCTGAGCCGAGGGCTGACACTGAACTATTGCGCCGCCCAGGTGTCCCCAGTTATGCTCTTTAGAGAGCTATTTGCCATTCCTGCTAACAGATGGGGCTGGGGTGAGAGGCGAGGCTCTCGTGTACCGGAAGTCAAATTCCCAAATGAAAAGACTTTCTGCAGACGACTCTGACACCTTTTAAGCCATTGTTTTGGAGAAATTTAGAACATTTAAAATGTTCCAAACTATTTGGAACAGAATAAAATGTTACATTAAAATTTGGAACAATTAGGGGCACCTGGGTGGCTCAGTGGGTTAAGCCTCTGCCTTCGGCTCAGGTCATGATCTCGTGGTCCTGGCATAAAGTCCTGCATCCGGCTCTCTGCTCAGCAGGGAGCTTGCTTCCCCCTCTCTCTCTGCCTGCCTCTCTACCTACTTGTGATCTCTCTCTCTGTCAAATAGAGAAATAAAATCTTTAAAAATTTTTTTTGGAACAATTAAAATGTTATATTTTAAGAAATTTTTCCTTTTTTTGGAAATTAAAAAAAAATCTTAGCATTTATGTTTCTTGGTTCCAAGAACAGACTGTTTTTTAGGAGATGAAATATTCCAAAGAGGTCAGATTAAGTGTTGGCTTTTAATGCCTTTCTGAATTCTGATTAACAGGGTCGCCTTTGGAATATATTATTAGTGAGAGTGGGGGAAGGGGAAATTATACTCATAATATGTGAGAAATTTCGCTACAAAGTCCCACATTTCCTCTTTGAGGAATAGTTTATCTGATTTCCAAGAGAAAGGGGGGAACATGTGAACATTTACATAAGTTAGAAAAATATATTACAAATATGTACCACTGATATTCAGAGAGGTTAAAGATTGTAACAAGGAGCTATTTGCAATACGTATCAATAATGAGAAGCAGCAATAAAGAAGGGCTTGGAATTAAGAGCAGAGTCTGTAAAATGTGACTGGAATCGGATTGAGGGTGTGGAAACCATGCCACGTAATTAAGTATTTGGTCAATAAAGATGTGACCTGGGTGCCTGGGTGGCTCAGTGGGTTAAAGACTCTGCCTTCGGCTCAGGTCATGATCCCAGGGTCCTGGGATCAAGTCCCGCATTGGGCCCTCTGCTCAGCAGGAAGCCTGCTTCCCTTCTTCTTTCTCTGGCTGCCTCTCTGCCTACCTGTGATCTCTGTCTGTCAAATAAATAAATAAAATCTTTAAAAAAAAAAATAAAGATGTGACCTTTGTCACAAGAAACTTCCTTAGATAAGAGTACCCTTATTATATGACCTATTGCTTACTTTGAAACATGGAATTTAAGAGCCTGATAACAGTTTAGGTTCAACTACCCTGCTCTTCTATGGGAGAAAGGATCTCCAGGATGGTTAAGTGACCTGGTTAGAAAGAGAAATGGGAGTTATCCTAACTCATTCCAGGACTCTTTAAACTTCATCACATTTTTTAATGTCATCGGTGGGTGAAAAATTAAAACACAGACGTGACATTTAAATGTTAACCACTGTGTAATTTGCAAAAGCGAGATTCTACTATATTAATGAATTCATTTGTTTTTTCTGATGAAAAGGCCAAGTTGCTGTGCCATTAAAAGGAATCGGCTTGTTTTCTACCACTAGGTGGCATGATATGTTTTTTTTTTTCCCCGACACTCCTTTGAAAAAGAATCCATCCCTCTCCCTATACACACACACACACACACACACACACACACACACCCTCAACCATTCTTTGAGTACTTCTGTCATTTTTACTGTTATGAAATTTGACTTGAAGTATCTATAAAATACTTAACATCAAAATCAAACCTATTACCTTCCACTTTTTTCATTACATGGTTTTTCTTCTCTGATACATGTCTGTTTGTCTACTCTGTATGGGAGGAGAAATTAGGTTTGGTTTCAGTTCCTGCTTACACTCAGTTTAATAAATGGTGGACAAAAGTCTCTTCTCTCTCTGTCTCTCTCTCTCTCTTTGCCCTTGGAGGGGAAGAAGAGAAACAAAGTTCTAGTTGATTCTTAAGTGGCCATGTGTTCATTCAATGTCTATTAGGAGCTAATTATTGAATAGGGAATAATCTATTAACAACGTTTTGACTCATTACCTAATTATGATATTCTTATTTCCCATCCCAGAGAACATTGCCAGGTTGAGGTCAGAGTCCTGAGGACCGGTTATCTGTTTAAGTGGAAGGAATTGGCAATCCCAAGATGGTCGGAGAGGCCCTGGAAAGACTGAGGATTGAGCAGGAAGAAGAGATTACAGTGACATTTCAACTACTTCACAGGTCAGACTTGCCATCTCCTGGCTTTTCTGAGTCATTAGAAGCTTCAGTATGTGAGGTAAAGAGAAGAAACTGTGAGAACAGGACTTACAAAATAAATCCTTTTCAAATTTATCTTTCCACCATGTGTATTACTTTATAAAATTTTCTGCGTCATCCCTTTTTTTATTCTCCCCCTTTTCCTCTGTTTTAATTTTCTACTTCATTTACTAAATGTCATAACTTTCCAGTTTTCAGCACAATGCTTTATTATTTTAAATGGAATCATTTTTAGAAATAAGTAAACAAGCATTTTTATGGAAGGCTCAGACATGGAGAAGTTTGTTTTCAACCCCATCAAAACATGAAAATCACTGGGGATGCATGAGGTTTTTACACAACACTAATGGCAGAAATCACTCCTGACCAATTACTTCTTAATTTCTAGGCCTGGAGGTGGGACACTGGTACCCCTTTGAAGCTTTCCAGAATATCTTGATATACACTGAAAGGTTGAGACTCCAAAATGTCACAATGTGTCACATATCATCCTTCCCTTAAACCAGCATCATCTTGGTCTTGCACAATTTCCTGTGACTCCTGGTCAAAACTCCACTCTCCTTATCTTCCCTCTGCTATACCTGTGTGTAATGAGTCCCGAAAACTCCACGTCTTTCATTTCACTAATGTCTTATACCTTTCCACATTGTCTCATAAACACCATCATCCCAATCCAAAGCTTCCCACAATTCTTTTTCCAACATTGATGTGTTTAGCTTCTTTTGCTGATGTTTGATTTTACACTTTCTGCAGCACTCCCAAATGGCAAAATAATGAAAGGAAAAAATCAGGATGGGAGAAACTAATATTCTTATGGGGAATAAAAAACTCTTGTCCAATGTGTAACAGAAAAGAAAATCACCTCCAGATTTCATTCCAAGAGCATCGCAAGGATAAGTTCCTTTCTTCTCCTAGCAACATTACTGAATTATCACCTGCTGACCTTCCCCAAATAGTAAGAGCTAGCTATCTCTTGTTCACTCTTGTATCATCGCAGGGAAGCACGATGTCTAGTTTTATTAACTAAAGCTATATTAGTTATAAGTAGTGGGAATCATCTTGAGATAACTTATACAAAACAGGTGAGGTAGAAGGCGATAGAGCTCGGTGGTTGAATTTAGCCTGGCCTTAGGAAACAATTGTAAACAGGCCTTAGAAAGTCTAAAGAATTCAATGCTTCTTTCTCAGTGCGTATTTTGTTCCTCTTCTTTCCCTCATAGACTAGCTTTTCGGGCTTCTCAGGCCAATGTGGGATTATATACCTGCTCTCTGCTCCCAGTATATATGATGTAATTCTAGTCATGATAAAGGATTAACTGGCTATTTCCCAGCCACCTTCTTAGGGACAGAGTCTAGTTGGCCCAGGTTGAGTGGCATAATAAACTCCAGTCAAGTGGGCCACAAGTTCATGCGGGGTATTTATTGCTGCTAGAGATGCACCCCTTCCGGACCTTTGTAAATTCTCAAAAAAGGAGAATCAGTGTAAGCTGGGCAGATAACCCAAAGCTGCACCAACATGTGGTAGGGATGCAAGAGGTATTTAGAACCCATAAATGAATAAAAAAAAATATGAAAGAACCAAGAGACTATGTTAGTTTGGGGTAGTCTAATAAACTCAGATTAATGGCTACAGGACCATTAATTAAGGATCTACTTTGAACCAGAGACTGTGCTTAATAATGCAAGGAATAAAAACTGAAAAAGAAGGTTGTTTCTGACCTTAAGAAGAAAGGCAAGAAGAGGTATCATTAATATACAAGGAGAATATAGAACGTGACAAGAACAACACAGAATGTTATGGATATTCAGTCAACGGAGAGATCATCGTTTTCATTGTGTTGGTTAAGATAATATCAGCTGCCCAGAAATCTCAGTGGAGAAACACAAAAATTCAGTCTGGGCAGGGGTGGGTTGGGAGATGAGGGATGGGAAGGAGAATAGGCTCTACTGCACAGAGGCTTCCGACACTCCAGCTCTGTTACTTCCACTATGTGGCTTCTGCCATAATCTAAATTCTGCAAATAAATCCAGCCAGCAGAAGGGACCGTAGTGGTTCACACAGCAGGGTATTATAACTTCTGCTGACAGCCCATTGGCCAGTCTACCATCGCACGGCCATAACTCTTGGAAAAGGAGGCTGGAGAATGTCATCTTGCTATGTTCCAGAGAAAAAGCCAATACATTTGGGGAACTTAGAGCCAATGACTACCATAACAATATTGTAGTCAGGGCAGTGAGAGGGAGGAGTAGTCAGAAAAAGATGTATGAAAGGATTGCTATGGGAACTCATCTTTGAGGCATAGATCTGAACTGTCTGGGAAACAAAGTTGTTTTGGAAACAAAAGTATATGGGCAAAGGTCTGGGGTTGAGGGACATAACCCTTTGGGGAGTGGTGAATATGGAGTGATTGACTTGAAGTATAATAAAACCCAAAAAGGTAAATGCCTTTATTTAGCTCTTCCTTTTGGAAACATCTTTCTATAGAACTGAGAACATCAATTTATTTTCCAAGACAATGTTTTTTTGGCTAGAAGTTATGCTGATAATTAAATAGTGAGGAGGAACTAAAATTTGAAGGAAAAATAATGGGCAAAACTCAATTATATCTTGATTATATCTTGTATTCCAGTTCTGGCCTTCTGCATTCTAAACCAAACTGAAAAAACCACCCTCGTTTACTTCTTAAAATCTCAAGTGAATTTGATGATTATGTACATAAGTAGTACAAATTTATTTATCAAGACAGAGGTTTAAAACAATCAAGATCAGTATTAATGTATTTTTATTACCTGTATCTTCTAACTTGCATTAAATATATCCATACAACTTATTTATATATAAATGCTGTTTTTCCTTGGATAGCATTAATCTCAACGAAATATCTTAAGAGAATAATGGGAGGGTTTTTTCTTTTTGTTCAGAATTTCTGTTAAATCAGACATCTGGTATTTGGCACTTGACTTTTATTAGACCGATTGAGCACTTTTAAAGGGGGATAAATCATATGACTTTCATTTTAATTTTTACTGTAATGGTTTAATGTAGCCAACATATGCTGAGTAATAGCATTAAAATAAAATCAGTAAATGAAGGATTAAAATCTGTCTGTATTCAATTTTGCAAAGACACTAATTAAAGAAAGGTTTTTCAGATCAGCAATTTTTAAAAATTGTAATAATATAATATAAATGCTTGGATTTTAACATGTTGTTATTGGGAGAGAAAAATTGCAAGGGAAATGAATGCTTTCAATCTCTTCTAAGCTGTGGGGAGCACAGAGTAGGAAACTCATTAGCATGACCCTATCCCCACTGCCAGAAAGCATTTGGACAAAAAATGTAACCCATTTCACAGTTATTTATTTTAATTAGAAATATTAACTTGAGAACTGGACTGATTTGAGCTAGCCTAAGGATGATGGAGATTTCTCTACACCATAAGGAACATTCATTTTAATTTTCTCATTTCACTTACTAGGATATGAGAAAGGCTTTCTAGCCCACTTCTTAATTTTTGAAAGAGAGCCAGCTATTTTCTATGGGTCTAGTTATTGAGGTAAAAACAGTGTTTGGAATTAAGTTGGAATTTTATTTATGGCTTGAGAATGTCTTGCTAAATGTCCCTAAATATGGCACTTCTCAGTAAACTGGAATGAAACCTCAATCATTTCTCCATAGAAATTGAGCAAAGAGAATATTGAAGCAATACTTATTAGTTTCTTTAAATTCGTCCAGTTATGGGTAGCATAAATAAGAAAATTAAATGGGTTACTCTTACCACAGAGGTCCTAATTGCAAATAATTCTGGTGCATATATATGACTACTAATTCAAAGGAGATTTTGACCAGTAACTTAAAATACGGCAAATCATACCGAAGATATAATTTCATGACTTGTAAGATGATTTAAAAAAGTGCTGCTCTGATTAAAAGAATAAAAGCCTTCCTGTTCAGTGAGGTATAAAATCATTATACTTTCACCCATTTCAGTATCATGAATAGGACAAACTGAAATGTTCATTTAGTGTTTCTCAATTAGCAAGAAACATGGATTGGTTGTACATTGCTGTTTTTAGGCACTCGCTATAGTCATAATTTCTTTATATTACAGAAATCCAGAACAGGATAAACCAAATCACTGGTTCAATACGCCAAGTTACCATACCCAGCATTTGAAGAACTTGCAGAAAATGGCTTTCAAAAATGCAAGCATGTTTTGCCCTCCTTTGTTGCTTCAAACTAGTGTCCCGTTCTTTTCCTACTATTTTAAATATCCTACATTTCTGAGTCATTTTTACTTTCTTTCTTTCTTTTTTTTTTTTTTGTTCTATCTTTTTCTGCACAATCCCAAACAAGCAAGGAGTACCACAAAGACTCCTCCCACTGTTTGTCAGTTTGGGTCTCTTTTCTTCTTATAGAGATAATAATGTCCACTACTAGGTTCATTAGAAAGTAGACAATAGGGCAGGAGAACTACCTTAAAAGATAAGAAGAGTGCAATGAGAAAGAAGGTATTGAGTCTGGTGTGTTTCCTCAGTCTTTCCACTTTTATATTATATTTCATTTGTATATTGTTTGTGGTAAAACAAAAATACTATAAGATACATGATTTGTATCCTCAAGGAGTTTCTTATGAAACAATAAATACACCTGCAACAATCTATGAACAATTCAAGAAAACAAAGAACAAATTGAGAAATTAAACGTAATTTTTGCAAATCCGTATGATACAGAAAATAGCCAGAACAAGGGTGGGAGCCGATGAGTCCACTTTATGTGTGGAAGTAACTTGAGTTGGACCTTGGATTATTATATAAAGAAAGAGTGGCAGTTCAGAGATGATCACTGAATGGATATACCAGAGGAGAAATTCCAAGTATGGAAACCACTGATAAGGTGGAGATAAATTTGGGGGAAGCCAGAGTATCACCTTGAGTGTGCTGAATCATGGAAGAAATTCCTAAATGTATTTAGTGTCCATCAAAGACACACGTGGGGGCTTTGGAAGAGTGTGTGAATATAACCAAAGAAAGAGAAACAAAAGATCAACACCGACTACTTAAAAAAATTTGGCTTATTCTAGTATTCCAAATATATCTATCCCCTCTTCCTTTCTACTTCCTGAGATTCAGGCACTATCTGGTGAAACAAAATGAAATTAGATGTTTTTCTTAATTTCCCTATTCATTCTCCTGCATTGAGATCCTGAGTAGAGAGGCCCATGAACAGAATGGAACTGTAAATCTTTTCAGCTGCCCAGGTAGTTCTTACAGACCAGAGCTTTGTGTTATTTCTTTACACCTGTTGGACTCTCCACACCTGCCAGAGGTTTGGAGCACTTAGCCATTTTGTTAAATGGCTCCAGCTTTCTTAGGAAAGCACACGGTGGTCTCCCAATGGAAACTTTTCTCAAGTGCAGCTATGTATTTCATTTGGAATATTTTAACTCTTTTTTTCTCCCCAGAAAGAAAAATTTTTCATAACGTATGTAATGTATATGTATCTTATTTAATGTAACATGTAGTCTTAATATATTTGTGTAAGTATTTTCTGTCTAATTTAGTTGATTCTGTCCAATTTCTGTCTATTTTAGTCTCCTTATCCTTGTTTTTCTCAAGTATTTGACATCATGAAGCCCCTTGGAATTCCTAGTCATGGGGACCCATGATGTCATAAGGGAGTTCGACAAGCCTTACTCAGAATGCACTCAGTGAGCTCTATTCATTTCACGCTGTATTCACCTAGCCCTTGTATTGCTTCTTTGTACTGGACTAAAGGGCTTTAGTTTTTCCAGTTAGATATAAATGACAGACAATGCAAAAGAAAGCTTAAAGCGCGGTAAATGTCCCTTTAATGCACATTTTCTCCTATGTTGTTTCCCAGGTTTTCCATCTTAGTTGTTCCTGAGTAACTCAGAGCATCTACATTTGTATTAAAATGAGGAAAAGCAAAGTTCTGATTACTGAGAGTAATTACAGTGATAAAAAGAGACAGTGATAAAAAGATTGGTTCTTTTCTCACTGCCATGTTCCAGGATAATGAATCCAGCACAGAATAAGATGTTGTTTTGTATGCAGTCACAGCCCTCACCTGATTTGACTTCTTGTGGTACGGTGATGAGGATTAAGCCATGTGAAATGTAATTTTCATTCCTTACTCTGCTACATATTTAATTTAGCTTGAAAAAATGCCATTGCTCCTACCACATAGCCCAGGGCTAGCATTTCCCTCCCTCAGGCTAAAAGAACCTGACTGAGCATTTTTGAGGGGCAACTGCAATTAGAATTTCCTTCATAGACTTTCCCGAAAACCCAATAAAAAGAAATAGAAAGGCGAGGCTGAGCCTATTACGTTTATTGTAGGCCCACTGCCTGCTTTCTATTAAGTTGCACAGTATTTATTTTTAAAGCTAGAATAATGTACAAAACAGTGGTGGTAAATATTTTCCCCCAAATATCAAATATCAAATTCTCAAAACCTAAATAATAATAATAATGAAAATTGTGGAAAGTGACAAAGCTGAAATTCTTCTCCCTGCTATTCAGTCTCAGAAATTCCACTGAGTGGACAGACACTGATACTTCCTGTCTCACTGTAAAGTCTTTTGGTGCTTAAATTTAAGTCTCCATTGAGCATTTTGAAAACAGATGTTGGAAATATTTCTCCATTATATATCGCCTAAATTGTATCCTGAATAAAAACTCTACTTCTTAACCTGTTTAAAAAAAAAAAAAATTGTCTCCATTTTTAGTCCATAGTGGCATATCAATTACATTTAGTTAATATGTTGCTGTTCCAATAAAATTGTGTCGTCAGTTATAAAATTGGGGCATATTTTATGAAACAATTAATATTTGTATTATTACCTTTTAAGAAAATTCTAGAAAATTCAAAGGAGTTTTTTTTTCCCCTTTAAGTCTAATATTACAGCATTTTTAGTAAGCCTGTCTCAAAAAGTTGTCACTTATAAAACCATTTTCCCATACAATATACCCCAATTCTAGGTCCTGTCCAAAACTTTGTATTTGCCTCCTATATTTTTCTCTTTTGATAGTTGGTCATGTGGAAAAAAAAAAAAAAGAATTTTATGTTTCTCTAAGCAGAATGATTTTTCCAATGAATAAAACTTAGTCCAATGTTCCCAGTTAAGGGCCTGAACAAGTAATCTTCTTGGTATGTTGCAGAACTTGAAGATCTTCTATGGACAGAATTTCCTCGCAAATGTAGCAAAATGACTGCTCCTAATTTTCAGGGTTTTTTTCTTTTAAATGCTGGACTTGAAACTATCAGATCTGATTTCCTTTCTTATGGACTATCTTTATTATAATGCATATTTTAAAACTTTAAGCTTTGTCATTATTAACCCGGCCATTACTTCTGACATTACCTTTTAGGCAAATGGTATTCATTTAAATTTAGGTTCGTTGAGTTTTTGATTTTACAAGAACCCTTTGGCTTCAGAAGGAGAATGAGAACATCCCTGGATTCTCTCACCCCTTTTTAACTATGGGACTCAATATACTTTCCACTGAAGGAGTGAGCATTGTCAAGTAGTTAACATAAGCTATTGGAAAAATCCCTGAACTTTGAATGGACAGAATAATTGCACACAAATGCATTCAGGAATCCTATGGAAAATATAGTGCTGTTAACTGGCAAGGTTACAGCACAATTTAGCAAGTATGTTAGAACAAATTACCCCCTTTAACCGTAAGCCATTCTGTTTCACGCTTTTTAATGAAGGCCTGTGCCACACACCAGAATACTTCTCACCTCATTACTACTCATAAAAAGCAATGATCCATTCAAAGGTTCCTCATATCTCCCATATGAGTGGCAAACAGCTTCGCCTCTCATTCTGGTACGGAAAGACAAGGAAGCTTCTTCCCGTCTTGTCTTTGAAGTTGATCATTAGAATGTTTACTAGATAAAAGAACTCAGAGATTGATCTGTGGAATCTCACTGTTGTCATGTGTTAATGTTCTACCCTTCCTTCAAAAACGAAACAAAACAAAACAAACAAAACAAAATAAAACCCAAAGACAGCTCTGTTCTTGTTGAGAGAATCCAAGAGATTTTCGAGACTGTTGGTGAAAATTTTTCTCCTTTAGTCTTCACAAGATATTTTCAAACAAACTCTAAAAAGCAGGAAGAATTTAACGGGCCACTGAAATTCAAAGTATGGATTCAATAAAAAGGCAGGCAGAGAAGAAAGCTGGTAGTTCAGGAGGAACAGTTCAATTTTTAAATTATTTTTCCTCTCCCCAGAGGATCATCCAAAAAAAAGGTGGTTATCCTTGAAAAATGCACTATATTTGTATGTGTTACTGATGAATAGATTTCACCTAGACTGGAATATTCTTCCCACTGCCCCCCACCCCCACTTAATTTCAGGGACAATATATAATACTATTTAAGATACATTGGGTGTGTTCGATTAAATTTGAGGGGAATACATGGTTTTGGGATGGGAGTGGTGAGTGGGGAAGGATACACTTTTTTAATAATTTTTTTTTCAAGGACATGACAGGGCAAATCCAACTACAAAGTTTTGTCCTTTTTTTTTTTTTTTTTAAACTCCGTGTAATAGGAATGAAAAAGCCTATGAAGAAGAGAAAAGAACACATCCAGAGATATTGTTTGTACAACATGACTGTATTTCAACCAGCAAGAGAAATAGCTGTTCATCTTTATTACATAAGAATTTCCAGTTTGGCCGTTAGCTTAAGAGTACACAACAGCGTAACAACATTTGCAATTCAAGCAAAAGCCCATACCAGCACTAAAATAATTTGAAAGCAGAGAACCAGCAACTAAAGGCTGTCATGTAACAAAACCCTGGAATCTGGCACGTGTTGTAAATTTAAATGAAGTTTCAAATCAATTCCTCGACAGGAAAAATACATTTAACGTAAACTTTTTGGTGACATTTCCAAGTTTCTTTGCGGTATCTCTGAAAATATATCTGATCACCTGATGCAAGGCTGTCAAAGCCTACCAAACACTTAAGCTGAGCAGTTTCTAAATTAAATTGGTATTCTCCAGGCGCTTTCCCAGAAACACAAGCTCAGGTCGGATCACACTCACAAAGCTACAAGAGGGAAATGTCGGTACTGTACTTTAATAGGCTCGAGGAAGCACGTGCTTGCAGAGACCAGTCGACCCCTACAATAGTAACTGCACAGCTTTGTTTCATTTGAAAACATAAATCTGTACACACATACTTAGTTAGACATATATCCATGTATATAGAAAAAAGTTCAGCTAATAATAAAAGAAAGGATGAACATTGGCACTGTAGATGTTGACAGCATTATGCAAACTTTTCAATATTCCCTTGCATGCTCAACTTTAACTTTTGTTTATAAAGTCCACTTAGACATAATTTACAACTTCTGTTAACTTAAGCTGGGTTCTGTAAAATCTGTCTAAAAAAATCAGCACAGAGTGCCTTTGAGATGTTACAAATATATCTAGATATCAAACATTGAGCCGTGCAAATTATATCCATTTTGGAAACTCTGGGTTTGTATTTATGTACATAATATATTTTAGCTCTGATGTTTTAAAATGATGAAGCAAGCCTTGCTTTTTTTTTTCCTTTTTTTTCCTCCCCCTGCCTTTTCCAACTATTGGCTCTAGTATCTATGAGAGAGACTTAGGAGCCCAAGAAAAATAAAAGGAGAGATTCTGGAGGTTGTCACTATTTGACAAATTATTGGAGTTCACATTTTGTAAGGTGATTTGGGAAGAAAAATAAAAAGGTCAAGCAAAATTTCTTGCAAATTACCTGAAGTTTGTAATTTTATTGTAGCATGAAGCTTTCAATACTTAAAAATGTTTTAAAACTGTATCTCTTATCTCAGCCATGTACAACATTTGCAGAAATCTGACCTTCTCATCCTCCTTCAGGACTAGTTAGAAATGTCAGGCAACTGAGATTAAGAGGATGGGGTAAATCCCAACTCTTGATTTGCTTTTCCAATTTCCATTGCTTTTGAGATCAAAGACAAGCTGTTCTTAGCATCCTCATTTTACACTAGCAGAAGAGCAAAACACTCAGCTTCATTTTTTGCTTTCCTTGCTTTCACTGAGAGAAGAGCCTCTACTTTTCTCCCCAAAGCGGTTGTGGAGAAGCGAGATACCCTGAGCGGGGCCCCTTTGCCAATACGGTGAAGAAAAAAGAGCATCCTTAGTAAAGCAATACAAATTTTCAACAGGCTTTGGTCAAAGTGAAATATCTCAGACTCAGGATGGGAACTGAAGGGATTAAATGAGAAGTAAAATAATGGAGAATAAAATAACTTGTGTATGTATACACACATATTGCTGAAGTATAATGAGCGTACCGTGTTACATTAGTTTCAGGTATACGACATAATGACTCAACAATTCTCTAAAATACTCAGTGCCCACCATGACGTATAGTCACCCACTGTCACCAAACACTGTTTTTATCATCTTACTGACTATATGATCTTATTGACTATATTCCCTGCATTGTACTTTTCATCTCTGTGACTCATTTATTTTGCAGCTGGAAGTTTGTAACCCTTTAATCCCCTTTATCTATTTCATCCATCCTCCCACCCATTTTATAATATTTTAATGCAATAGTACTTTGTGACTATGAAAATATGGATGTAAATCAAGTATTAATATAAAAAGGGGACCAATTCCTTATCAAAATTCAGGTGGATACACACACGGAGACCTTCTTATGGGAAAGGTAGATGGATATTTGACTTTGACCAATAGGAGGTGCTAGAGAGAGATTGGAGAAGAGAAAAAAAAAAGACCTGCTCCTTTTTGTTTTTTTTTCCTCTATTAAGCACCATTAGCTCTTCACTTTTGAAGCAGTGGGTTTCACCCTCTTGCCTTTTCCCCATAACCCCAGAACCAGTCTCCATATGTCTTCTCTGCTATAATCAGGATCTGCTGGCCAGTCCATTCCTCTGAGACCTGGATTCCAGCTCTGACCTCTCCTCAGAGCTTTTGGGTTCCAGTTACCTCACTCTCTTCTTTTTGTCCTCCCAGCCTTAAGGGTCCCTGCTCTCTACAGTTACTATATCTCCTTGCCCAACGCTTGTGAAGCAGTTCCAGTTCTCTTTGCTAGAATAACCAGTTTGGTTTCTATTTTCTTTCTGGATCCTGGCTGATGCCACCTCAATAAAGTGAATAGCACAATAAAGAGAATCACATGAAATTTTGGGTTTCCCAGCGCATATCAAATTTATGTTTACACTCTGCTGTAGTCTATTGAGTGTGCATTATGTCTAAAAAACAATGTACATACCTTAATTTAAAAAGTAGTTTATTACTAAAAATTTCTAACCATCATCTGAGCATTCAGGGAGTCATAATCTTTTGCTGGTGGAGGGTCTTGCCTTAACACTGATGGTTGCTGGGACATCTGGGTGGTGCAGTCTGTTAAGCCTCTGCCTTTGGCTCAGGTCATGATCCCGGGGTCCTGGGATCAAGCCCCACATCCGGCTCTCTGCTCAGCGGGGAGTCTGCTTGTCCCTTTGCCTCTGACCCCTTACTCCTGGGTCATGCTCTTTCTCTCTCTCTCTCAAAATAAATAAATAAAATCTTAAAAACAAACAAACAAACAAACAAAAAACCTCTGATAGTTGCTGATTGATCAGAGTGCTGGTTGCTGAAGGCTGGGTGGCTGTGGCAGTTTCTTAAAATAAGACAATAATGAAGTTGGCCTCATCGGTTGACTCTACCTCTCAAGAATGATTCCTCTAGAGTGTGTGATGCTGTCTGATAGCATTTTGCCCAGAGAACTTCTTTCAGAAGTGGAGTCCATTTGCTCAAACCTACCACTGCTTTATCAACTACATTTATGCAACATTCTAGATTGATGGCTGTCATTTCAACGATCTTCACATCATTTTCACCAGGAGCAGATTTGATCTCAAGAAACCACTTTCTTTGCTCATCCCTAAGAAGAAAAACCTCCTCACCTGCACAAGTTTTATCATGAAATTGCAGCAACCTAGCCTCTTCTCAGGTTCCACTCCTCATTCTAGTTCTCTTGCTGTTTCCACCACGTCTCCAATTTCTTTCTTTCTTTCTTTCCCGAGGATGTAGTTCCCTCATAATCTCCATTAGGGCTCCCTCCCATTCCTGGTGTAAAGTTGCCCTAAATAAACGGATCCTTTAAGTAAAAGCTGTGTGCTTGCTAAGTGAACACTGTGTTAAGGAAAGTCCTCTAATTTTCCTTCCAACCTGATGACTGCCCCAAGCCTCTCCTCCGTAGACATTCTGGAGCTGCTACAGCTTTTGCTTTCAGACTTTAATTAGATAAAGAAAATATCCTTTACCTGCTATTTCAGGGATTCTGGTATATACATTTTTTTTTCTAGAGACCTACAAATACATAGAAGAGCTACTTTTAACTGAATTCATGCACTTCTTCCTGGTAGCTAGCTACCTCAGAAGATGGCTTCCTGCCACGAAAGAAGAGGCCAAGTAAAAACATTTACCAAGTTGTTGACATTTCTATATTAAGGAGAATATCCAAGAAAATATTCTTTGTAGCTCAAAAAATAGTGCTTTTATAATTGTGATCGGTACTGTTTTCATACAAAACTGCAAAATAAAATAATTTTGTTTACACAGCTCCCTTTTATTCTTTCCCTACACCACTAGCCCATGGCTGCGGTAGGCCCAAGTGCATCACTGCCTCCTGCTGCTGGGATGGCTCTCCCAGGTAGTAGCTGTCCAGGTAAGAGTAGCTCTTTCCCCACACCTGCCATCAGTTACCTGTTCCCGGCCCTCTCTTCTCTTGGGAACACTAAATGAAAAGCTAATTCATTCTAATGAGTTAGTAGGTACTGAGGCTAAGGAAATCAATTTTCGATAAAATAGGCATTTGAACTAGGATTTTCTAATGTCCCCATTCCTAGACTGTATCTTTGAATATGACCGTAACAAAATAACAGATATTTGCTATCTCTCTTTTCTTTATTAAATGTTGTGCTGGAACAGACTGTGGATGATTTTCAGTACTTCTGAAGAGCCTGCACTTGGTGGTGAGCAAATAGATCTTCAGAGGCTCAGATTTTTTTTTTTTTTTTTTTTTTTTGCCTGGCCTGAACCCAAAGGAGAAGTCCAATGATACTTTTTTAGATGTTTGGGGACTAAGGTAGTCTCTGGGGCTAATACAAATCACCGTCTACTTTGTTTTGAATAGAGTCTGCCCAGAAGAAGAATATTGAGTGCATTACAAATATTTTTCCTCTGTTGGGTTCCTACCTTTGTCTTCACTAGTCTGGTTAGACAGAAAGGAATATGTTTTCATAATCCTGTCCCTGACTGATACGCTATTATGTGCTGGGTAATGAATATACTCTCTCTTACATAATCCTGATAGCATTATAAACTAAGTATTGTCATCTCTAGTTTACTTTTGAGGTAACGGAAGCTTAGACTAGTTAAGTAATTTTTCTAAAGTGACACGGTTAGTTCAGTGGTTTGACTGGAATTGAGACCCAAGCCCACTCTAACTCAGCCGCCCCTTCCCCTCCTGCTCTTTCTCCACTCTGTTGTGATGTCTCATTGTTTTTCAGGTGTACAGCTTGATCCATGACTAATTATATGGCTTTATTTTTAAGTATCTTTTTTTTATAGATTTTATTTATTTATTTGACAGACAGAGATCACAATTAGGCAGAGAGGCAGGCAGAGAGAGAGAGGAAGGGAAGCAGGCTCCCTGCTGTGCAGAGAGCCCAATGCGGGGCTTGATCCCAAGACCCTGGGATCATGACCTGAGCTGAAGGCAGAGGCTTTAACCCACTGAGCCACCCAGGCGCCCCTATTTTTAAGTATCTTTAACTTAACTTTCAGGCAGCGTTCAAGATCACTTAATGGAGTTTCGGCCAGACTCTGATCTACAAATCCAAGTATCTTGCTTACATTCTTAAAGATGGGGCATTGGTCATTTTATAGGCTCCGGTGTTTTATACCATAAATAAATTTTGTTCTGAGTGTTTTCAATGAGACTAAGCAGACTATTTCCTTGCTATTTCTGTTCTGACCACTGTAATTGTTATGGAAACAAAGAAACAGAAAACCTTTAAACCTATATATGATGCAAACCTGCATGAACCCTCCATCGTTCTTCCGTGGTGTATAAATATACATAGGTATAAGAAGTTTATAATGTTCACAAATTAGCTTTCAAAGCCCTTGCCAAATTTAAGACTTATTTACTAAGTGGTATATTCTCAGATGAAATTAGAGGCAGCTCTCTTCTGGTACTTCCGGCAATCTTGTACCTAGGCAAGAATTTATATTCATGAAATTGACAAAATGCTAGTTCTCAATCTCCTGGTCATTTTGAACAACGGGTAGTGGTGTGCGGGAGTCTGCTCACACTGGTTCCCAAGAGAGGATTGTTAGTAAAGAATTTTGTGAGGTTATTGTTAAACATAGCCATTATTAAAAATTGGGATATAGAATCTTACAATTAAGTAAATTCTGTTAAAAACAAAGACAGTAAATACTCAAAATTTATTACTCCTAATTAGTTTACTCTATTGTACTATCACCATTTCTCTTGACATAATTTATGTCTACTGTACCTGTATGGTGGAAAAGCCATATAATGGAGTGTTTCTGTAGATGTCTTCCCAACGCTCCCTGGGGGATGCATGTTAGTAGCTTGAATTACACCATTGTGAAGGTACTTAAACCACAGAAACTGGCAAACACTATGAATCATGGCTTTATTGATTGTGTTTGTGTGGTTTGTTGTTGTTGTTGTTGTTGTTTTTTGATGACCTAGACGTCCAAAAATGATAGAGGAAGTGTTGATAACGCAGACCACAGTGAAAAGTGCATTATATCTGTAGTTGTTATATTGAGAGTAGTGCAAAATTTGATGACACATTCTTCCAGTATTTGCAAACGATTATGAGATGTAGCAAAGGAAATGCCTGTGTTATTGGTAATGGGCGAGCTTCCAAATGATTTCTTCAGGGTTTTTACCTTTATCTTCTTTGTCAAGGTAAATAAAAAATATTAACCAATGTTCATGCTGGAACTATAATCATTCATCGGTTGTAACCAGAGATCAGTTGTGGATTTAAGGCTTTGGTAAAAATTGACAAAAGCCTACTGTAAGCATCAATTGGCTATATGAAATTTGAAAAAAAAAAGTTTTGAAATGTTACTGTTATTTGTATGCTACACAGTCTTTATACCAATAAAATTGATCACAAACCATAAACATGCACCTTTTTTCTTCTAGAGAGCTTGTTGTTAAACCTGTACCAGAACACTACTGACAAGAGGCACATGCAAGCCTTATTCAGATTCCAGCTTATTTTCTATCCATTATAAGGTTATTGTCTACCTCTACAGGGCTGAGGATTGTCCTTTGCCACTGCCAATTAGAGTATTAGTACAGGTAGTTGAAGAAAAGCAAGTCCTACAAAGGCGATCATGGCATATTTAAAAGTCTTTCTAAATTTCGACGGATGATTTGCCCAGATGGACAAACACCTCATCCTGAAAATTTTTGGCAAAATTCCTCCCGGAATACGCACAGCATGTAGGGTGTCTGTGATATCCAAGAGAGCTGTAAAATTCCTGTTGAATTTTGTTTCCCTCTGCGCATAGTTAGTGAATTAATTAGTAGGTGAAGGGGGCACCTGGGCAGTTGTCGGTTAAGTGTCCGACTCTTGATTTCGACTCACATCATGATCTCAGAGTCCAGGATTGAATTCCTTTCTGCCTCTGTGCTGGACATGGAGACTCCTTAAGATTCTCTCTTTCCCTCTCCCTCTGCCCTCTCTCTTCCCATGTTTACTCTCCTCTCTCTCACTCTCTCAAACAAATAAATAAATAGTAAGTATGTGCAGTTTTCAAACTACTCAATCCTTAGAAGCTTTAGCCTCCTGGGGCGCCTGGGTGGCTCAGCGGGTTAAAGCCTCTGCTTTCGGCTCAGGTCATGATCTCGGGGTCCTGGGATCGAGCCCCGCATCGGGCTCTCTGCTCAGCGGGGAGCCTGCTTCCTCCTCTCTCCCTGCCTGCCTCTCTGTCTGCTTGTGATCTCTCTCTGTCAAATAAATAAATAAAATCTTTAAAAAAAAAAAAAAAGAAGCTTTAGCCTCCTGTCAATTTTGAAAGTCTTCATTGGTACAATCTAGAAGAGATGTTTTCCTCTTATTTTCTCTTATTTCTCTTATTTTCAAAATGTTAAATTTCTGTATTTTTCTTTCATTTCTTCTTTCTAATCTTCTAGCTTCTTTTTTTTGTATTTAAAATTTTCATTCATTTAATTGAGAGCAGAGGTACTAATGATTCAGAGAAATATAAGAATTCATGGAAATGTACAAAAAACAGAAAGCAAGGCATAATTTAAAAAATTATTATTTTAGATATTTACTGTGAAGGGAATTTGTAAAATGACATCTGAGTAATTATTTTTGAAATCTTTCTAACTTGTTTATGTACTCAGAACTTCTATCACTTTAAACATTCTAGGCAACCTATGAAAAAGTAGGAGTTGTTTCTAATAGGAGAATGATGGATGGTTTCAAGGGTCCATCCTGTTCAAGATTTCAGCTCTTACATATTCCCATGATGATTTGCCTAAGGGTTAATAAGGTATTTTTTTGCAGAAACTATTAGGCCATGTTTTTCATTTCTAAGACAGCTCTGTCTATGTGTGTGTGTGTGTGTGTGTGTGTAGTGCGCACGTGTGTGTGTGTGTGAATGTGCACAAGGACTTATAATGACTATCTTAAGAATCCTCATGAGTCTGATTTCCTTCCTGGCTATTTGTGAAATGTTTTGTTACATTACACAATGGGAAGAAATTTAAAACGACAATCCATATTTGTTTAAAACAAAAGCAGCTTGGTGCTCATCATGTGGCCAATAAGGCAGAAACCACATTTGTTTATTTGGTTTTATGAATCTAAATTCTTATGATTGTCCTAAGACCTGAGTAGCTAAACAACAGTTTTTGTTTTCCTAACAGCAGAATTGTCTTCTCAAGGATAAAATCTAAGTTATCCCACAGTTCTAAAGAGAGAGTCTAAAATAATCATCAAAAGAATGAAAAGTACTGTAATTAAGCAATTGAACCACCTTGACTAGCAAGATGTTTGGTATGTGAGATCCAAAGGCAAAATGCAGTTAAAGAGAAATTAATTAACTGCTATAATATTCAGAAGATATTTTAATGTAGTTCTAGAAAAATTTCCCGCTAAGAATATTTCTTTTCTTTCTTTCTTTCTTTTTTTTTTTTTTTTTAAAGATTTTATTTATTTATTTGACAGACAGAGAGATCACAAGTAGGCAGAGACAGGGAGGGAGAAAGCAGGCTCCCTGCCGAGCAGAGAGCCCGACTCGGGGCTCGATCCCAGGACTCTGAGACCATGACCTGAGCTGAAGGCAGAGGCTTTAACCCACTGAGCCACCCAGGCTAAGAATATTTCTGAGAAAAAAAATCTTTTTTTAAAAATTTTCTTGCATCTTAAGTTCTAGAAGCAGTATTAATTTTTGCTAGAAAATATATTTCAGTTTATTTTGATTCATTCTTCAGTGTATATTCTCTTCATACTTTCCTTAGAAGAAACATGTTAAATGAAGGTTGACAGATTTTAAGTTGAGGCTTGAAACTGAAATTGATTTCTCCACAGAAGCATTTGTTTCTCACTTCACTGATATTGTGAAAAGAAAAATGTAAAAAGTTTTTTACCTTTCCATTGATCAAAGTTTCATGTTTGCTTATTTTTTACTTATTCTACTATTAGACTTCGCTGGTTTTGAGACCTGTAACATAGGAACTTAACTTATTCTTTCAGCCTCTAAACAGAATATGAAACTTGTCCTTTTGCTTCTCTCCTAACAATGGTGGTAGGTCTAAGGTAAGCTAGAATGCCAGTTCTTGAGGGAAATGTTGCTTATGAGTCTTTCTACTGGATTTGTCTGAGATCGGCCTTTTGATAGTATTATATGACTATTCGTTTTTCTCAATTTGAATCTTATTTTTCACATATTAAAGGAATTGCATGATTGCCAGGCATCCTAACGTCCCACAAACCCAAACATTTTTTTCTTTAATAAAGAAACTGGTGTCTAAAGATCTTAAGGTACTTGCCAACATCATGAAAATAAATAGGAGCACAGAGAAAATAGAATACAGATTTTCAAGCTTCTGTTCCTGTGTTATTTCTATTTCATGTGGTCTCCTCTGGGGCCTAAATCATTTTATTTGTGGTTCCTCCTTAGAAATTAATTAAATGCAAACCAGGAAATTTCAGTATTTTTGTATTCATTTGATAGTCTTAGTTATTGGATTGTTAGAACCTGTTCCACGATCCATAGGTGCAGGTGGATAAAGTTATCATCTACGGCAACAACTACTGACTTACTGAACCCCAATTAACCAACCTCTTATGAAAAGAATACAAATAATTAAAAATTATCCCTAGATAGAATTAACTGTACATTACAAGTTCGTAAGGTAAAGAGGCATTTGGTTCAATTTGATTTCCCTCTGTCTCCTTTCCTCTCTCTCTTTTCATTCCAGTTGAGGTTCTGCCACCAAAACCTTCAGTCCTCGAATGATAAGCCCCGTTGACTCCAAAGGGAGCAAGCAAGCTTGAGTTTATGGCTTTGTAAAGACTCTCAGAACACTAGAAATGGAAAGTACTTTGGAGATAATCTCATCCAAATCTTTAACCTTACTGACAAGATCCAGAGAGTAGAGCTGGTTTATTAAGGCCACAGATATTAATGGAGCCAGCCCTAAAACCTGGGATTCCTACTTCATAATCCACTTCTCTTTCCACCACTCTGTGATATAATGAGATAGTTAATATGCACAGATAGTCTCTGACTTATGATTTGGCTTATGATTTTTCAAGTTTACAACGGTGAGAAAGTGATAGCGTTCAGTTAAAAAATACCTTGGAATTTGAGTTTTGATCTCTCCCTGGATTAGTGATATGCGGTGCCATCTTCTTGTGTGATGTGGGGCAGTGGCAGTAAGCCACACTCCCAGTCACGAGGGTCAACAACAAATCCATTCTCAGCCATTCTGTCTCCATACAATCATTCTGTTGCTCACTTTCAGTACAGTATTTAATCAGTTACATGATATACCCAGTACTTTAATATTAAATAGGCTTTGTTAGATGGTTTTGCCCAACTGTGGGCTAAGGTCACTGTTCTGAGCACATCTAAAGTAGGCTAAGCCACATTCAGGATGTTTGATAGGTTAGGTGTCTTAAATGTATTTTCAACTAACGATCATTTTCAACTTCTGATGGGTTATCAGAATATAAACCCAACATAAGCCAAGGAATAGCTGTACTTCTTTTGTCCTAGGTAAGAAGTAGAAATTTAAAAAACATGACAGTCTGTACCACACTGAAGGCATTTTTGTTTGAATTTATTTAGAAACATGGATTCAGATATCTATAATTTCATTTCATTTATTCACATGGATACAGACATGGAAAGATCCTGAGTTTCATTTAATTTGCTGAGTCATTTCTTAAGCATTTTTCAATTATCACAGTAGAAGTTTAATGTGCTCCTTCCATAATTATAATAGGTACAATGGAAAGTTTTTGTCATAGGAAACATCTCTGTTATTAAATTAGTTATGATTTAATGATAAGAAAAGTATGATCAATTAATTTATACTTCACCTTGCTCCAAAAACTTCGAGGCAACTGAAATCCATGTGACTACCAAAGGAAAATGATGAAGTATATGTTGTTTTCAGGGTCACTGTGTCAGAGACGATTGTATGTGGTCATTTGCTTCCTTTTCTTCCTGAGTGTACAGCGCAAATATATCTCCCAGCCTTCCCTGCCTTTACATGGGGCCAGGATACTGAGATTTGGTCAATAGGTGAAAGCAGAAGCAATATACACTTTGAGGGATCTTGCGATCCCCATACTCTCTATTTCTCCTTGTCTTGAAGCTAGATGCAGAGAATACGGTGGAGTAACATGAGGACTTATAAAGGTGGCAGAAATCAAAGACAATCTATATTAAAAACACTGGTCTCTAGTTCCCCCCAATAGGGTTTTTTGCTGGTTTTAATATTAGTAAATGTCTCCCTTAAACTGCAAATGATTTATCTTCTGCTGTACTAAGATATTGGGTTGTTAGTTTGCATAACCCTAATGTAATGGTGGAAACTTTATTTCCAGGAAAAGTTTGTGATAATTAGTATCATTTCTTCCTAAATGTTTAGTAGAATTACTAGTGAATCCTTATCCTCCTCCCCCCGCCCCCCTTCTTCTTCATCTCCTTCTTCCTCTTCCTCTTCATATTCTTCTTCCTCCCTCCTTCCTCTTCCTCCTCCTTCTTCTTTAAATAACCATGGCACTTTTAAGGTTATTTTTTAATTGAGTGAGATTTGGTAGTTTGTGTCTTTCATGAAAACTGTACATCATTTCAATTGCTTATTTACTTGTCTTCCCCATTAGACTGTTAAAGACTCCTTGGGAAAAGAGAAACTGCCTCTTATTTTAAGATTCCAGATCTGAGCATAGAGTCAGGCACAGGATAAATATTCAATAAATACTTCTTCAATAAATGAAGAGGTGGATGAGTCATTTAGTAGGGATTATAGTGGACCGTGAGAAGTTTCATAGGGGAAACCAGAGGTAGATCAGGAGGGGTTAAGATGAAAGAAGCAGCAGCAGCCCACAAAGAAAGGCCAGCACAAACAAATCAGAGGAGACAAGGGCAAGGGAATGTCAAAGTGTATATATCTTGGGGTATTGATAGTAGAAGTTAAACTGGATTAAGATAAGCCAGAACTAAGCCAAGGGGTTTACTGAACAGAGGAGCTTGGATATTAGTCTGTGTACATTGAGAAGCTATCGAAGGTTTTTGAAAAGGGGAGTTCTAAGAACTATTCTGTGATTAAAAAGATGTTTCTGGTGGCACAATGTGGGACTGATTAGAGAATGTGGAGATGAGAGGCAATGAAGGCAGTTGGGAGGCTGCTGAAATACGCTTCAGCAAGTAATAATGGGAACTCAAACTTGGCCATGCTGCAAGTATAAGAAAAAGAAAAAGATTTTTTTTTCCAAAAGTAGAATTCTTAAGATATTTTTCACTTGGATTGAGTGGTAAATGAAGAGATGATGGGTAATCCTGAGTTTAGGTGGACAGAAACGCCATTAACTAAGACACAACTGCAAGTGAAAGGACACTTTGGCTGCAAAGAGGAGCAAAACCACCACCAAAGAGAGGGTTCTGGAACTCAAGAAAATTGATGAAGATGATGGAATCACATGGATAGTAGCAGAAGCCAAAGCTCCTGAAATAAATGAGAACAGTGGATGAGAAGAAGCCCAAGGAATGGAGGAATACTCCACATATGCAGAGAAAAAAAGCTGGTGCCAGCTTTTGCCAGCAAAAGAAGGAGGAGAGGAGAGAGAAAAGTCCAGAGATGTGACTGTCTTTCAAGAAAGCATTTCCCGGAAATGCTGCTGACTGGGAGACAGTGTAGCAGAACCTGGAAGAGGCTAGAGCCAGGAGTCAGAAAGATTTCCTATTGAATCTCTGCTTTAACCTTTGTCCATTGCAAGACTGTGAGCAAGTTATACTACCTTTATCTGGACAGTGAAGGCAATCTTACAACTTATCTCATAAGGCTCTTGCAAAG